>NC_090235.1:14187500-14927500 GCF_024489055.1 Chanodichthys erythropterus
CGGGCTTTAAAACGATGACAGACGATGAAAGTTTTTATTAATAGTTTGAATCTGTAGTTATTTTAATGTTTGATAAAGTTTTAGTAATTTTCCTTTATTTAATTTATTTATTTTTATAAAAATGTCTATATATAGTTTGTATTCATTTTTTCTTATCAGTTTTAGTTTGTTATTTTAGTTATTAAGTTTAACTAATTGAAATAGAGAAATAATTTCTTTGGCAATCAGCTGAACTAAAATAAGCGTAATAAGTTGATTTTATTTCAGTTAGACACTCATTTCTTTTCAAGAAACACGTTTATTTATGGTTTTAGTTTTAGTTCACTATAATAACCCTGGGGTTAACTATTCCCTTAAACAGTACTTTATTTTTTGCTGTACATTATAATGTTTTGATGATTTCACAATGCATTAATTTCATCTTTTCCAATAATCTGACAGGAGTTTTAAAGGAGTCTTTCTCAGTTTAATAACCTGCTCATTCACATCTCATCAAACACACACTGGAGCTAAAAGCAGCGTGAATTTGTGTGTGTTCATGCGTTAAATCTGAGCTGAGGGAGCTACAAAATGACACTCTGCCTATAGATGATCCACACACACACGGGTCGTCTTGCTCAATCCTCAAAATGACTCTGAATGCTAAGACTCATTTTAGCTAATACATTAATAAATTAATTAAAGGGATAGTTCACCCAAAAATGTACATTTTTATAATGGTAGTGAATAGGGGTGAGATTTCAAAGCCCAAAAAAAGCACATCCATCCATCATGAGAGTAATCCAAACAGCTCCAGGGGGTTAATAAAGTCCTTCTGAAGTGAATCGATGGGTTTTTGTAGGAAAAATATCCATATTTAAAACTTTACATGGCTGTATGTGAGTCTAGTGACCTCTGACCTGACGCATATCCCTTTAATAGCCAAGTTGCAATGAAGAATTAAAATGAATAAAATTCATAACAGCGTTCAGAAAGCTTTCTTCAGTGATTTCGTTTCCTGGTGTTAATGTGTGGCCCACATGAACTCACCTTCAGTCTGTCCTCCTCCTCACCCTCGTCATCCTCAGTGCCGTCCGTCTGCATGGCTGTGCTCGTCTCTCTGGCCTGTTTGCTGATCCGGGCGTGTTCGGTCTGCTGGGCGAATTCAACCGACATCTGCACGATCACCTGACACAGGAGACGCACAAAACCATCAAGACAAACAATCAAGACTTCAAATTCATCAAGCCATCGATTCAAGGCATTCTTTTGGTTTTCCGCTAAATTAATCAGTTTGGTGGATCACTATTCCTCAAAAAACACCATACAAACTTCACACAGGATCATGTGATATAAAGGAACTGCATGTGTTTTAAAAGCACCTTGGCGATCTCCTCCTCCAGAAGCTCCTGCTGGTGTTTCTCCTGCCAGTGTCCGAGAGGCGTTTCCTCCGGAGGAGATCCGATCTGGCGCTCCGCTGCGTCTCTCAGTCGCTCCAGATCCAGATCCGTCAGCTCCTCACGCGAGCTCTCGCACGAGGCTTTCTGCACGGCCTGCAGCTCTCGCGACAGACCTGCTCCGACATCTACAGAGAGACGCTCTTCATCCTGAGAGAGAAGCGGCAGTGAGAGGAGATCGACACAGAGAGGAAGAGCAGAAGAAAGAGGAGGCGGAGTGTGTGTGAAAGAGCTCTTTCTCGTGGCTCCACACACACACGTGCGTCTCAGACA
This sequence comes from Chanodichthys erythropterus, assembly GCF_024489055.1. NCBI lineage: Eukaryota > Metazoa > Chordata > Actinopteri > Cypriniformes > Xenocyprididae > Chanodichthys > Chanodichthys erythropterus. Next base: position 14,189,210 of record NC_090235.1, read on the forward strand.
CTGAATCCCGTCTCTCTGTTCTCAGTGCGACTGAAATTAGTCTCTCGTTTTCCCTCAGAATCTCATTCAGTCGGTAAAATAAGATCCAGACACAGAGATTCAGAAGATCTTTTCTGTCTCGCTCTCTATTCATATATGTTTCAAAACATCCCTCTGTTCATCTCCTTCTTCTCTTTTATCTGTGTCGTCTCTTACCAGTAAAAATGTAAGTAGCTTGAATCATTCAAAGTGAACATTTACATTAGATTTAACAAGTCAATAATCATATACTATGAAATTATGCTATTTAGAAGAAAAACAGCTCATTGTAAGTTAAATGAATTAACTTATAATTTACAGTAAAATATGTAATTTTACTGTAAAACACTTTAAATTAGTTTTGTGTACATTTATATTAGATGTAAAAAGTCAATCATAATTTTGCTATGAAATGCTAAGGAAAATATGCTATTTAGAAGAAAAAGAAATAAATAATTTACAGTGAAAATATGAGATTACTGTACAGATACTCTACATGTAATTTTACTGTAAAACACTTTAAAATAGTTTTCAAAATGTACATTTAAATTTGATTTGACAAGTCAATTATAATTTTGAAATGAAATACTAAGAAAATTATGCTATTTAGAAGAAAAATAATAAACTTAAAATTTACAGTTAAATATTAGATTGAACAAGATACTGTACATGTGATTTCACTGTAAAACACTAAAATAGCTTTCAAAATGTACATTTATATTAGATTTAACAAGTCAATAATTATAATTGTCCTATGAAATACTAAGAAAATGATGCTATTTAGAAGAAAAATAAATTAATTTATAATAAAAAATATATGAGATTGAACAAGGTACTGTAAATGTGATTTTACTGTAAAACACTTTAAATCAGCAAGTAAATAATCATAATTTTGCTGTGAAATGCTATGAAAATGACCCTATTTAGAAGAAAAATAATGATTTAACTTAAAATTTATAGTGAAAATATGATTGAACAAAATACTGTACATTTTACTTTTAAACACTAAACTAGCAAGTCAATAATTATAATTTTGCTGTGAAATCTTATGAAAATTGGCATATTTAAAAGAAAATAATAAATTAACTTAATATTTATAGTGAAAATATGAGATTGAATAAGATAAATGTGACTTTACTGTAAAACACTTTAAAATAGATTTCAAAATGTACATTTACATTAGATTTGACAAGTCAATAATTATAATTTTGATATGAAATACTAAGAAAATTATGCTATTTAGAATAATAATAATAAATTAACTTAAAATGTATAGTAAAAAATATATAAGATTGAACAATACACTGTATCAGTGTTAATTTTTACAGCAAATTTTGATTTAGTTTTAGTCATAGCCTTTTGACTAAAATGCCATTTAGTTTTAGTCATATTTTAGTCATCGGAAATTGTTTTAGTTTTAGTCTAGTTTTAGTTGACTAAATGTATCTTCTCCTAAATTATGCTATTTAAAAATAATACATTAATATATAGTAAAAAATATGAGATTGAACAAGACACTGTACATGTGATTTTACTGTAAAACTTTAAATCAGCAAGTAAATCATCATTTTGCTGTTAAATACTATGATAATTGCCCTATTTAGAAGAAAAATAATGAATTAACTTCATATTTATAGTGAAAATGTGATTGAACAAAATACTGTATTTTCACTGTAAAACACTAAACTAGCAAGTCAATAATCATAATTTTGCTGTGAAATCCAATGAAAATTGCCATATTTAAAAAAAATAATATTTATAGTGAAAATATGAGATTGAATAAGATAAATGTGACTTTACTGTAAAAACTTTAAAATAGCTTTCAAAATGTACATTTATATTAGATTTAACAAGTCAATAATTATAAGTTTGCTATGAAATACTAAGAAAATGAATACATTTATTATGCTAATTACAAAGGAGATTAAATAAGATAACACTGTTCATGTAATTTAACATGAAACACTTTAAATTAGCTTTTTTAAATTGTATAATGTATAAAATACATTGTAATGTACAGATAAAATTTATATTTAACAAGTTAGTGTTTGTGGTAAAACTGTACTGTACTATTAAGGTAAAATTAGTGTTGAAATTGTGCAGTATATAAGATTACAAAGCACATTTTAGTACTTCACAAAGCTTGGCATATTAACGTGGTGACCAAAGGAAATTGCACATTGCATTTTTAACAGCAAAAGTGTGAAATATTTTTTTTTTGCCAAATATTTAACAAAAAGCGTCCAGTGTTCACAGCCGAATGTAAAGCGTGTAAGAGCGAGTGAATGGCTGAATGAACGACACAGAGATGGAGATGTTCGCTCATGCATGAGGGGTTTTCAGGGAGGTCGCGTTGCGTAACGTCACCCTGATTCCTCTCGTCTGAGATGTAGGGCAGCTCGCAGCCGCCGGCCCGCTCACGCTCACTGACATACTTTACTGAAACACACACTGCATGCTGAGAAAATCACAAGAAATCTGAGAGAAACACTGAGGTAAGACTGACCTGAACACGCTCACCTCGCACATCTCTCGTCAGGGGCGGACTGACGCTCGGCACGCTGGGAGAAAAACACAGACACAGACCGAGTGAGTCACGGGTCGCCGCAGCAGAAACATTGACCTCAAACATAAACAGCGTTTCCCAAACTGGGGGTGATGAGCTCATGATTACATTAAATTAAATTATAAAAATGTCAAATAATAAAACACTGCCTAAAGAAAACTAAATATATTAGTTTACCTGCATGTCATGTGACCATTAACCATCATCAGTGAACCGTGAACATTACAACTTATTGAAATATTAATTAACTAAAACCAAAACCATAAAAACGGTTTATTTTTTAAAAATCTAGCTTGAAATAAAAAATTTAATGATATAAAATATAATATAAAAAATGTTATATTTTTATTTTAGCTAGTTGACAACGCAACTTCTAAAATAACCAAAACTAAAACTATGCAGACATTTTAAAAAATATAATACTAAATGACAAAAACATAGCCAATGTGACTAAAATTTAACAAAACTCAAAATGAAAAAAGAAAATTTAACAATAAAATCTAAGCAAATGACACTGCAGGACGTTTTTGATTTGATGAGCTCATAATTAATTAAATTAAATCATAAAAATGTAAAATAAATTTAAAAATAAAAACAATCAAAATAAAACACTTACTAAAAAAGATGAAATATTTTATACGCTTACTTGCACGTCATGTGACCATTAACCATCATCAGTGAACCGTGAGTGTGTTGTTAAATTATTGATATATGAACTGAAATCTCAGGGGATCTTGTTAGCTTAGAGAGGTTCGTTTGGGAATCGCTGCCAAAAATAGTCTTCAAAAACACACAACCATAAATCACAGCCGACTGCGGTCAAATTCAACTTCTTAATATGACCTCTGACAGTAAGAAATCCCAAAAATAATAACAATAAATTATATGACAAACTACAAAAAAATATATATCAATTAAATTTGCCATTAAAAAAAATGAATGATGAGAATTTGGTGGGTGAAATGTGTTAAAATCAGGCAACTTGTATTGTATGGATTTTTAAAAAATATCTTCTATCATCTTCCACCGAAGAATAAAACTAAGGTAGAAAATCTGAGTAAAATCCTACAATTCTACAAAACTTTAGAGGAGTTCAGATGCTTGAGCTGAAGAAAACTGCATTTTTTAAAAGATATTTTAGCATGAATACATTTATAAAGCCTTTCCTGAGATCTGATGTGTCATGTGTCCATTCGGGGGCAGTACAGCTCTTTCAGCATCACAAGTCTCCCAGTATCAAAGGAGAAGCGACTGTTTTTCTCTCATTTTGATCTGAGATGTGAGAGTTTGACGTGAGCGCTGTGCTTCAGCGCCAGTTTAAACGCGTCCATCATTTATGAAAGCGCTTCAGAAACGCGTGTGATTCTACAAACATCCATCAGACAGACGGACGCTCACTTTTGTTTTACACGCACCTGTGAGAAATCTTCCCATCAGAGCATCAAACAGCCTGACGTCTCTGAGACGAAGCTCTAACACTGGTTAATATTTAAAGAGGAGAGACACACTGGGCTGAATTATCACCCAGGAGGCCTTTTGTTTTCAGCCTTTAGTGTGCAAATGTCAAACTGACAGCAAATGAAAAGTTACTGGCCTTCGTTAAAAATGCTCAGCAAGAGCGTCTGAGACTGAAACAACGACAGCATTAATAAAGGAAGAGCCCGTCGCAAACGATCTGTTTAAATCAGATAAACTCAATCTTTTTGTCAAGTTGATATCTCAATCATTTAATGACACATTCGCATGTTTCGGTTCGCTAATGTCCGTTACGTCAAGTAAACAGATAAAGTATCTCATCTTCTTGTGCTGTTTTATATTTTTGTCATCAAGGACACAATAAACTGATCAAAAGTGACAGTAAAACATTTATAATGTCACAAAAGATTTCTGTTTCAAATAAATGCTGAATTCTATTAATCAAAGAATCCTGAAAAATAAAATGTATGATGGTTTCTGCAGAAATATGAACTGTTTTCAACATTGATAATAATCATAAATGTTTCTTGAGCATCAAATCATCATATCAGAATGATTTCTGAAGGATCATGTGACACTGAAGACTGGAGTAATGATGCTGAAAATCCAGCTTTGATCACAGGAATAAATTATATTTTACTAACATATGTTATGATATGTCCTCTGTAGTGGACACCAGGACTAAGTTGTTTAAAAAATAAAATGACATTAAATGACATTTATAGGCAAAAACAATGGAATTTTTTTTTAATCACCAATCAATTTTTAGGCTTCAATATTGTTTTTAACCAAACTATGTATAAAGATGATTCTCAACTATGTTATGAAACATATAATGGAATTAATTGATATACCATTTTACTTTATGCAATATGAGGGTAAAATGGCCATACATCGGTTTTCCCATTCAATACAATGTATCTATACACTGTATCTAATTTGCATATTAATGTATTCTTGGAGCAACATGCAATGAAAAAAGAAGTGTAATAATGGGAGCAATAATTGGTAACATTTTCATAATAATATCTAATAATTAATAGGAATACTGACATATAATTTCTTTCCCTATTCACTTGTTGTGTCTCCTAAAATGCCTGATAAACATGATTTAAGTCCTGGTGTCCTGTACAGTGGACATGTATGAAATCAATGTTCTGTTTCATAACAGAAAGTCATATTTTGATTTGAAACCCCATAACATTTTCCTGAGATGTTGATTTATAATAAACAATTTGAAAATTAATCCGATTTAAATAAATTTTAAATTTAATCACAAAATATTATCATATTTCCATAAGAGTGCTAATTTTCATTTTCAGTCATAATTAAAGACCAAGAAGTTGTTGTTGTCATGGGTAAACCTCTAAAAATCTGGTATCTCTGCAAAGCCCTGAATGTGCTCTTTACAGGACATCCAGACTTAAAACTGTGACATGTATGATGTCAGAGAAAATCACTCAAATATAATGTCCACTACAGAGGACAGAAGTCTATTCCTGGGTCCCAGGAGGATATTCACATAGAAAACAGCTAAATTTAAATTATAATATTTTTTCAAAATTTTACTGTATTTTTGATCAAATAATTGCATCCTTAATAGACTTATTTCTAAAACATTAAAAAGTCTTGACTAGTAGTGTAGCTGGTTGGGACCTGATGGACGAGATCTATTTGTTGCTGTATCATGTGATGTTAGACTGAAGCTCAAAGCCTCATTAGGTGCAGGAAGGATAAAGACGTGTCACCTGAAGAGCTCCTCTGCTCCCGTGAGCTCCTGCAGTCTCTGCTGCAGCAGGAGGATCTCTGCGGTGAATCGCTCCTGCGTCTCCTCCATCTGCTGCTGGTAGTAGCTCTTCAGCCGCTCGATCTCCTGACGGTGTCTCTCCTCCAGCTGCGCCGAACACTCCTGAAACTCCGACTTCAGCTGCTGGACGATCGGCTCGCTCAGTTCTGTGGGAGCAGAGAAAATACGGTCACCGTACAGCTCTGGGATTCACATAAAAGAGCACAGGACGTTCAGCAGAAGAGAGAATAGCACCACTGACTTATTCTACATTGGCACAGGTGTGTGTATATCAGCTATTCTACAGCGGCTCGGAGTCTGAATCGGTTTTCTAATATCATTTGGACTGTTTTGAAACTTAACTTAAATGATTCATAATGTGAATCTGTTCTAACACTGATTCAGTTTCATATGAATCATCTGATCTTTTGATTCAAGTCCATCAAGATTCAAATAAAAAGAGAAAATAATCCAAAGAAATTAGCTTCAATAGCTTGCATTTCTGAAGAACTTAATTCAATGAATTATCCCCTCAAAAAACATAACCAGACGTTTATTTCGCTATAAAAATCGCTATAAAAATAAAAAGTCAGTTTCCCAAACTGGAGTTAAGAAACAATGAATAAATCATAAATAATTTAATTTATTTTACTAATTAAATAATAAAAATGTTAAATTAAAATTAATTAATTAATTATTTAATGAAAAATAATTATAAAAATAATTATTAAATCTGTAATGCTAATTAATTAATAAAAATGTTAAATTAAAATAAATAAATTATTGATTTTAAATAAATATATTAAATAAAATAAACAATCACTCATTAAATCATAAGTGTTAAATTATAATAAATTATTTATTTTTAAATAAATAAAATAAAACTGAAACACTACTAATTAAATCATAAAAAATAAATTTAAATAAATTATTTATTTTAAATAAATATAATAAAATAAAACTGAAACAATTACTAATTCAATCATAAAATTATAGATTATAATAAAGTATTAATTTTAAATAAAAAAATAAATAAAACATTTAACAATTAAATCTTAAAAGGGTAAATTAAAATAAATGACTTATTTTAAATAAAAAATACTTAAATAATACATTTTCAAAAAAAAAAAAAAGTACAAAACCATTCAGTTTTGTAATCGGTTATTTGTTTAACTACATGTCATGTGACCATAAAACAAAATCAGAGAACCATGAACATTTGAAATTTCAAATCTCAGAAAATATTGTAGCTCAAAAGGGCTTCGGCTGACAAAAACGTTTGTGAATCCCTGATTTATAACATTTCAACTATCAAATGGGTTAGCAGCAATAACATATAATAATCTCTGCTGATACTGTTAACCATAATTGTTATTATTAATGTGGGTTAAACAGATCTGTTTCACAGTGTCCCTCTCTTTAGTGGCAAAGGTCTCTTAATAATAGATCTGAAACACTGGGGCTCGTTTCATGTGACGACCCACTGACCTGCGGGCTGACCGTTGACCCCCTGCTGCTCCCTCTTCAGATCCTCCTGCAAGCGCCGCAGCTCCCGCTCGTGTGCGTCCTGCAGCTCCCGCTCTCGGCTGCGCAGCTGCGCCTGCGTCTGCGCACACAGACTCTCCCTGAGCAGCTCCAGCTGAGCGGCGTGAATCTGCGACAGACTGATGCGCTGAGCCTCCAACTGCAGACGACACTCGTCCTACAGACACAGAGATGCACAGGCCAACACGTTATTTTCTGATTCAGCCAATGGCTATCTGTTTGACTGACCAATGGCGGGAGGCCGGACAGAGAAAAGGCAGTAGGAAAACCTGCTTGGAAACAATCTGTGTGGTGCCGCCAACTAATCTCACATTCAAATCAGCGTGAGGTTTCAGCCTGGACATCTTGTGAGTCTTTATCTGAAACAATCATCTCAGATGAGCCAATCACACACACACACATCTGTGGTTTAGCATTTCATAAGACTGAGAGGCTCTTTTATATGAGGCACAAAGAGCAGAGAGGGTCCGGCTCCATCCTGATTGATGTGATGGTGACATCGCTACAGGCACAAATGAAGCATTTTAATGAATATCACAGGAAGCTGGAGATCGAGATGAAATTAATGCGAGAGAAAAATCTGCTGCTCGTTTATTCACAGGAAATACCGGCAATGGTTTAACAGCAGGTTTCTGATAAATGTCAAAGCTATTGCACTAATATGAAGAAGCTAATTCACCTAATGGCACTTAAATGAAGAAGACTCGCACACACTCAAGTCACATTTACAGACACTGTGAAAAATAATTTTTTGAAGATTATTGGAGTAGATTTTACAAGTAAATACTATTTCAGTCTTTCTATTTCAAGATTTCAAGTTTAATTCAATGTGTTACTTATTTGTGCAATTTACTAGCAATTTCTGAGTGAACATTATTTCAAAGCAGAGCTGCACGATTCTGGATAAACTGAGAATCACGATTCAAAATTCAAAAATCAAAATTCTTACACAATCCTGAATAGACAACTAAACAAAAACATGTAATTTACTAGAGGTTCTGACAAAATATTAATTCCTGCAGTCTATTTAAAAATATCTAATTAATTTAAATTACTTTTTTTTTTTTAAATCGGTTTAAATTAATGATTCAATGACTCATTACAGAAAGAATCAGCATTTGAAGGAATCGCTTGAGTGAATGATTCAATGACTCACTCATTAAAACTTCACTTGTTTCATTACTGAAAGAATCAGCGATTTTGAAGGAATCTCTTGAGTGAATGATTCAATGACTCACTCATTAAAACTTCACTTGTTTCATTACTGAAAGAATCAGCGATTTTGAAGGAATCTCTTGAGTGAATGATTCAATGACTCACTCATTAAAACTTCACTTGTTTCATTACTGAAAGAATCAGCGATTTTGAAGGAATCTCTTGAGTGAATGATTCAATGACTCACTCATTAAAACTTCACTTGTTTCATTACTGAAAGAATCAGCGATTTTGAAGGAATCTCTTGAGTGAATGATTCAATGACTCACTCATAAATGTTTCATTACTGAATGATTCAATGACTCATTAAAACTTCATTTGTTTCATTACTGAAAGAATCAGCGATTTTGAAGAAATCTCTTGAGTGAATGATTCAATGACTCACTCACAAATGTTTCATTACTGAATGATTCAATGACTCATTCATTAAAACTTCACTTGTTTCATTACTGAAAGAATCAGCGGTTTTGAAGAAATCTCTTGAGTGAATGATTCAATGACTCACTCATAAAGACTTCACTTTCATTACTGAAAGAATCAGCAGTTTTAAGGAATCTCTTGAGTGAATGATTCAATGACTCACTCATAAATGTTTCATTACTGAAAGAATCAGCGATATTGAAGGAATCTCCTGAGTGAATGATTCAATGACTCACTCATAAAGACTTCACTTGTTTCATTACTGAAAAAATCTGCATTTGTGAAGGAATCTCTTGAGTGAATGATTCAATGACTCATTCATTAAAACTTCACTTGTTTCATTACTAAAAGAATCAGCGATATTGAAGGAATCTCCTGAGTGAATGATTCAATGACTCACTCATAAAGACTTCACTTCTTTCATTACTGAAAGAATCAGCGGTTTTAAAGGAATCTCCTGAGTGAATGATTCAATGACTCACTCATATACATTTCATTACTGAATGATTCAATGACTCACTCATTAAAACTTCACTTGTTTCATTACTGAAAGAATCAGCGATATTGAAGGAATCTCCTGAGTGAATGATTCAATGACTCACTCATAAAGACTCCACTTGTTTCATTACTGAAAGAATCAGCGGTTTTAAAGGAATCTCCTGAGTGAATGATTCAATGACTCACTCATATACGTTTCATTACTGAATGATTCAATGACTCACTCATAAAGACTTCACTTCTTTCATTACTGAAAAAATCTGCATTTGAATCATTCTCGAGTGAATGATTCAATGACGCACTCATAAATGTTTCATTACTGAATGATTCAATGACTCATTCAATAAAACTTCACTTGTTTCATTACTGAAAGAATCAGCGGTTTTGAAGAAATCTCTTGAGTGAATGATTCAATGACGCACTCACAAATGTTTCATTACTGAATGATTCAATGACTCATTCATTAAAACTTCACTTGTTTCATTACTGAAAGAATCAGCGATTTTGAAGAAATCTCTTGAGTGAATGATTCAATGACTCACTCATAAAGACTTCACTTTCATTACTGAAAGAATCAGCAGTTTTAAGGAATCTCTTGAGTGAATGATTCAATGACTCACTCATAAATGTTTCATTACTGAAAGAATCAGCGATATTGAAGGAATCTCCTGAGTGAATGATTCAATGACTCACTCATAAAGACTTCACTTCTTTCATTACTGAAAAAATCTGCATTTGTGAAGGAATCTCTTGAGTGAATGATTCAATGACTCATTCATTAAAACTTCACTTGTTTCATTACTGAAAGAATCAGCGATATTGAAGGAATCTCCTGAGTGAATGATTCAATGACTCACTCATAAAGACTTCACTTCTTTCATTACTGAAAGAATCAGCGGTTTTAAAGGAATCTCCTGAGTGAATGATTCAATGACTCACTCATATACATTTCATTACTGAATGATTCAATGACTCACTCATTAAAACTTCACTTGTTTCATTACTGAAAGAATCAGCGATATTGAAGGAATCTCCTGAGTGAATGATTCAATGACTCACTCATAAAGACTTCACTTGTTTCATTACTGAAAGAATCAGCGGTTTTAAAGGAATCTCCTGAGTGAATGATTCAATGACTCACTCATATACCTTTCATTACTGAATGATTCAATGACTCACTCATAAAGACTTCACTTCTTTCATTACTGAAAAAATCTGCATTTGAATCATTCTCGAGTGAATGATTCAATGACGCACTCATAAATGTTTCATTACTGAATGATTCAATGACTCATTCATTAAAACTTCACTTGTTTCATTACTGAAAGAATCAGCGGTTTTGAAGAAATCTCTTGAGTGAATGATTCAATGACGCACTCACAAATGTTTCATTACTGAATGATTCAATGACTCATTCATTAAAACTTCACTTGTTTCATTACTGAAAGAATCAGCGGTTTTGAAGAAATCTCTTGAGTGAATGATTCAATGACTCATTCATAAAGACTTCACTTGTTTCATTACTGAAAGAATCAGCGATTTTGAAGAAATCTCTTGTGTGAATGATTCAATGACTCACTCATAAAGACTTCACTTTCATTACTGAAAGAATCAGCAGTTTTAAGGAATCTCTTGAGTGAATGATTCGATGACTCACTCATAAATGTTTCATTACTGAAAGAATCAGCGATATTGAAGGAATCTCCTGAGTGAATGATTCAATGACTCACTCATAAAGACTTCACTTCTTTCATTACTGAAAAAATCTGCATTTGTGAAGGAATCTCTTGAGTGAATGATTCAATGACTCATTCATTAAAACTTCACTTGTTTCATTACTGAAAGAATCAGCGATATTGAAGGAATCTCCTGAGTGAATGATTCAATGACTCACTCATAAAGACTTCACTTGTTTCATTACTGAAAGAATCAGCGGTTTTAAAGGAATCTCCTGAGTGAATGATTCAATGACTCACTCATATACATTTCATTACTGAATGATTCAATGACTCACTCATTAAAACTTCACTTGTTTCATTACTGAAAGAATCAGCGATATTGAAGGAATCTCCTGAGTGAATGATTCAATGACTCACTCATAAAGACTTCACTTGTTTCATTACTGAAAGAATCAGCGGTTTTAAAGGAATCTCCTGAGTGAATGATTCAATGACTCACTCATATACGTTTCATTACTGAATGATTCAATGACTCACTCATAAAGACTTCACTTCTTTCATTACTGAAAAAATCTGCATTTGTGAAGGAATCTCTTGAGTGAAAGATTCAGTGACTCACTCTTTAAGACTTGACTTGTTTCATTTCTGGATGAATCAGTGTTTTTGAACAAATCTCTTGAACAAATGATTCAATGGCAAATCAATTTTTTAACAGTCACTTGTCACCACCTACAGGTGTAATCGATATGGTCTTTATTTGAAGCGTCAAAAAGGTGATTAAAAAGGTGTTTCATTTACTGAGACAGACAGACAGATCCTTACATGCTCAGCGCCGTCCATTTCCAGTGGCTGCATCACACACAAGGCTCTGACAGCGTCTCCATCGGCCTGAGCATCTCCCGTCTCAACCTGCAGAGCGCGCGCACACACACACACCAAGAGAGAGTTTAACTCATGGACACACAACCATCCTGAAGGTGAAGACGCAGCATAAAATCCAGCAACACACGGCATTTATCAAAAACAAACAGCTCAGAAACTCGCTCAGAAAGCTGCATGATCACATGCATGAGCTCATTTACATATGCAACCCACATTTACATATAAACACCTTAACAACACCAATAACTTCACCTGTACTGAAGAGCAGCCATGCAAATGACATCAATATGCAGATGTGAGTCGATCATAACAAAGGTCATTCGCTGAATCAGCCTATTTAATTTAGGATAAAGTATCAGAGAATGATCCAAAAAAAAACTAGTGCAAGAAATTCTGCCACGAAACTGAAACTCAAGAACATGTCCAAGTCATTTCTAACTGCAAAATGAACATTTAAATAGAAAAAATGTATTTCTCAACCCATTTAAAGCAATTAATCCTATTTTAGGACCATTACGGTTTGTTGCCATGTGACATTAATTAATTTTTCCATTATCATTACTGCAATACAAAGGGAAAAAAACTAATTTATTTCTACATCACGGTAATATTTGTACTTCCATTAATTTATGCTGAATTAAATAAAAACCTGCAATAATTGATGACTAATGAGAATTTGTTTAATATAAAATTTAATAAAATTAACTCAGCCTCATTACGATAATGAGAACTGGGTAAATGTGCTTAATGGCCATTAAAAATATAAATAATATAACCATGCAAAAAGGCTTCAAATGCCTTTTTTCTTTTGTGTTTGGGGTGAAATGTGACCTGCATCTGTTTTACTGAGATTCACCCATAAATGGTCTTTAGGAGGAAAAAAATAAAAAGTGTAAAAGGGCCTTTTAAAGCTGTTTGTATTCACCCGTTTCCATCAGAGCTGCTGAGATCACAGAGTGTTTCACACACGGGAGAATAAAGCTCATCTGTCTCTCTCACTTTTATAACACAATCTCTCTTGTCCCTCCGTCACCCTGCACTCTGGCCGATTCGCAATAATCTCTGGTTCCTTCCCGCTCACGTTAAGTGCCGACAGCGGCCCTCGACGCACATCAATTCCTCCCACAGATAAATTCCATCTCCGCAGAAAGCTTTCAAAACCATCTACAAAAACAGCTGCATTTTTAAACGCAGTGCAATGCAGATACAAACCAACTGTTGCATCGCGAGTTTCTTCTGAAGGCAGCGAGAGAGTCGACGCACAAACGCACTGGATTCATCAAGATACGGTAGCATGTTGCTTACCTGCTGCGGGAGGCTGAAGGAGACCGAGAGCTGATCCTCCTGCGCCGCCGCTGCGTGTGTGTGTGAAAGGAGCCGGCTCGCTGTAGTACTCGCGGGCGTCTCTCTCTCCCTCCCCTCCGCTGCTGTCGTCGCTCGCTTCTCCTGCGCCAAGCCGCGCTCTCGTTCAGCACTCTGAAGCGCGTACACTTCCTCCTGCAAAGATCTGATGTGCATGTGATGCATCTGCACAGAGCACAGCCCACCAGCGACGCCGCACTCCTGCTCAGGCTCTTCATTTCTCATCTTGAGCTCGTCTTCCAGTCGTTTGGCGTTTGTTTCCATCAGCGAGAGCCGTTCTGCGAGGTCCTTCTTCTCTTTCTCGGCCGTCTCCAGCTTTTCCATCAGCTTGGTGGTGTGTTTTTCAATCGGCATTCTCCCGTCCACCTCTTCACGACTCGTTTGAAGCTCGGAGAGTTTCATCTCATACTCTGTGGTTTCTCTGATCATGCGCTCCTCCAGTTGCGTCTTCGTGTTCACCAGGCACGTGTACTCGTCCTTCAGCTCCTGGTAGTTCACCTCGAAGTTCTTCTCGGCGAAGGAGAAAGTGTTCCTCTGCTGTTCGATCTCGTCCTGAAGTTCTTTCAGTCGCGCGCAAGCCTGCTCGTTTTCCAAGGAGAGATGGTTGATTTTATGCAGGAGGAGTTCACGATCAGTGCTTTCGTCCGACTCTTTTCTTTCGCTCTCTTTCCGCCTCAGACGTTCGACCTCCGCCTGCAGTTCCTCGGCTCTGCCGCTCTTCAGCGCCGCGATCTCCTGACGCAGCGCGACTCTTTCCTCCTCCAGTGACATCAGCTTGTCCTCGAAGCGGTCCACGGCCTCGCGGTGTCTCACGGCCATCTCGTCACGCAGGTTCTGCACATTGAGCTGGCCTTCCCGCTGCAGATCGTCTCGGAGTCGGGAAAGCTCCTCTTCGTGGCTAAATAAGAGCTGCGTGCGAAGCCGTTCTAGCTCGGATTCCTGCGACTCGGCCATCCGGTCAAGTACGGCGTCCTTTTCCCGCTCCAGCATGTCGAGTTTGATCTTGTAGTTGGTGATCTCTGATTCGTGCTCGGCCGCTAGCTCGCCGTTGGCCTTGTGCGCCGCTTCGAGCCGCGCCTGCAGGTCGCGAATGGCGTCACGCAGCAGCTGCGTCTCAGCGACCTCTGCTCTGGCGGAGCGCAGCTCATCGCGCAAGCGCTCGGCCTGCTGCGCCACACTGAGTTTTTCTGCACTCGTCTGCGCTACTTCCTGCTCCGCCTTGTCTCGCAGCACCTGCGTCTCCTGCAGCTTCTGCTGCAGCTCGATGACCTTCACGTTCAGGACGTTGACGCCGCCGGTGCTCTGAAACAGCTGACCTTTGAACCTCTCCAGCTCTGACTGATGCTGCTGAACGATCTTCTCCGTTTCTAAACGATTCTGCTCTTGGATTCGCTCCACCTCCGCTGCGTGCTGAAGCCGAAGCTCCTGCTTCATCTGCACAATCTGCTGTCCGTACATTTCATCCAGTTCGGCTCGCAGCTGCTCCATCCTGCGGCTCCAGTCGTCCTCGAGTCTTTGCACCGTCTCGCCCTCTGATTGGCTGTCGTGGTGGCAGCGCTGCTGAAGATCCTCCACGGTTTTCATGAGCTGCAGAATTTCTCCGGACGACATCCGCTCCTTCTGTCTGGACGCAGACAGCTCTCGTTCGCAGTTGTCCAGCTCTTGGGTTTTCGCAGCCAGATGTTTGTTCGCTTCTTCCACTTGTTGTTTGGAAGTCAGAAGCTGATCCTGAAGTTGCGTTATCGTCTGCAGATGCTCAGAGATCAGACGCTGCTGCTGTTCGGTGTTCAGTAAGTCCTTTTCTCGTAAACTCTGCACAGATGATTCTTCGGCTTGTGTGCGGACCTGATGACAGAAAAACAGCAGAAAAACAAGTTGATTTCCTTCACCAATGGAGAGAAAACTGAGATCAGAGAATAACCACACTATTTATTCAGTCTTTTACACAGTTCACTTAAAGATCAGGGCTTGATAATTCATTTTTTCTTAATAAAGGGATACTATGGAGTCAATTCCATCCCATGTATATTTGCAAAACAATAAAAAAAAAATAAAGTTTTGCAAAAGAAAAAGAAAATTATTGAGAAAAAGGTTTTTTTGGTAACAAAAATAAAGGATTGCAAAAGAAAAATTGAGTATTGGGAAAAAAAAATAAGTTTTGCAAACAAAAAGTGTGACCATGTGACCATGGAAAATATGTGTTGCAAAATCATTGCTGTTAAAAATCTGTTGCAGAGATTAAAAAGGATTAAAGTTCGTAAACTTCTTTTACAGCGGTCATTGATTTTTGCCATTTATTATCTCTTTATTTTTGCAATATTTTATTTATTTTGTTATTATTTTCATTTGTAAATCTTCTTTTTTCTTTCAATACTTTTCTTTTGCAATTCTATTTTTTTTTTTTTTTGCTCAATACTTTATTTTTCTTTTGCAAAAATGTATTTATTCATTTTTTGCAAAAATTTATTTTCTTTTGCAATACTTTATTGTTTTGCAAATATATGTGGCATGGAATTGACTCAAAGCTTGTTTCAACCACAGAATAAAAAAATGAAAGTTAAAATTCTCACTTTTTTCTTGCAATTGCAAGTATATATCTTACAATTTGGGCTTTATAACTCCAAACTGTGACTTTTTTCCTTTCTCAGGAAAAAATAATTGAAAATAGAAAATACATTTTCTCAGAATTGCGAGATATAATCTCTTAAATCTGACTATTTTTCTCAGAATTGCGAGTTTATATCCTGCAATTACGACTTTTTTTCTCATTCCTCACTGTGACAGAAGTCAGAACTGTTCGATAAAATTTCGCAATTACCTAAAATGATTTAATTTATTTGAATACAAAAAGTGCACTACATATTTAAATATTTCTGCTTCAATCTGTATTTATTTAATAATTATGGAATTATGCATATATTAAGCATTGAATTAAATGCCAGATCCAAAATACCTCTTTTAATTATAAACAAGCAATAAACTATAAACAAAACCTGAATTTAAGACTTTTATTTGCACACATACTCCTAAATTTTACAGTTCACACGTCTATTTTTAGTTGCAAATGCTAGGAGTGTAAAAATGTGTCTGTGCATTAGCTGAACCACCATGAACAATAGTATTATTAGGCATGATTTGAGCAGAGCGTGTGACGCTGGACCACATGACTGGAGACAGCAGCCTGAACTCACACGACTCACCCTCTCGGCTTCACTCAGCCTCTCCTGAAGCTGCGTGATCAATAAAAGCTGCTCCTGTGTCTTCTCCTGGTGACCTCTGACCTGTGCGTCCTTCTCGTCCAGCTGCTGCTGGTACAGCGTGATCTGCTGACGGGCCTGGAGAAGATCCGCCGCGGTGGAGCTGATGTTGGAGCTCCTCAGGATCTCACCGGCCTGCAGCTGGAGGAAGCGTGTGACCGTCAGGATTAAATACTACAGCTAACAAACAACAATAATCCTCAGACGCCATGTTTATTTTACCACGAATGAAAACACGCCTGTGAGGGACAGAATTAGAGTCCATTCAAAATATCACGCATGTCGTAGACAGAAAAATGCAGATACATGACTTCACAGACATGCTTCTGATATGACGGTTTATCTATTTATTCATAACTTTTAATAATCACACTAACTTTAAGAGAAAGTCCACAGCACAACTATAACGTTAACGACACAGAAGAAAAGATATTGCTGGAAATACTTTCAGAACAATTTTTTTTCAGCCGATGAACGATAAAAATGTGAACAGCCAATCAGAATTTATCCTGCTTTAAAGAGTTCGACCATTTAAAGAGACAGACGACAAAAATATAACTATAGTTATCGTTTTCGTTATTGTTATAGCTATCATAATATTCATCATTATAGTTATATTTATTGTTATAATTATTCTTATAATTATCATTATAGCTATAGTCATAGTTATCATTAGTTATAGTTATTGAATATTTTTTTTGTTATCATAGTAGTTATAGTTATCATTACAGATATTGTTATAGTCTTCATTATAGTTATTGTCATTGTCATTAGTCTTCATTAAAGTTATCGTTATCATTATAGTTAGCATTGACATTATAGTTATAATTTTCGTTATAGCTATCATAATATTCATCGTTATATTTAGTTATATTTATTGTTATAATTATTCCTATAATTATCATTATAGCTATAGTCATAGTTATCATTATAGTTATTGAATAATTTTTTCGTTGTCATCATTATAATCATCGTTAGAATTTTCATTAAAGTTATCATAGTAGTTATAATTATCATTATAGCTATAGTTATAGTTATCATTATAGTTATTGTAATAATTAGTAGATATCGTTATAGTTATTGTCATTGTCATTATAGTCTTCATTAAAGTTATCGTTATCATTAAAATTAGCATTAATATTATAGTTATCTTTTTTCGTTATAGCTATCATAATATTCATCATTATAGTTAGTTATTAGTTATAGTTATTTTTTTAACGTTTTTCGTTGTTATTGATATAATCACCATTATAATTATCACAGTTATCACAGTAGTTATAGTTATTGTTATAGTTATTACAGTTATCAATTATAGTTATCAATTTAGTCTTCATTAAAATTATCGTTATAGTTATTGATGTAGTTATTTTTATAATTATCATTATAATCTTCATTACAGTTTATTGTCATAATTATTACAGCCATCATATTTTCAATTGTGTTGACGCAATAGTAATATCAATAATACAAATAATAATATTAATAACGATAATGATGTTAATAATAATAACAATAGTAATGCAAAAAGATGGTGATGATTATAATATTTTGTGATGACGGCAACAGTAATATCAATAATAATAACAGTAATGATAATAATAGTTGCATAGTTGGTATAGTTATTGTTATAGTTATTAGTCTTCATTTCACTTATTGTTATAATTATTACACTCATAAATATAGTTACTGTTATAGTTATCTATGTAGTTATTTTTATAATTATCACTATAGTTATCATTATAGTCTTCATTATATTGTTAGAATTTTCATAACAATTATCAGTATAGTTACCGTTAGTTATTGTTATAGTTCCAATTGTAACACAGTCATAGTTTTATCGTTATAATAATAATCGTTACAGTTGAAGATTGTCACAGGCTGCTCTAAACAATCATTATAATGAGGTTTCTGTCCATGTAAAGAATCACGCAGAGACACTGACGGCACGTCTGATACCTGCTGGAACTGAATCTGGAGTTTCTGGCTTTGCTCCGTCAGTTGCAGAAACTCCCGCATCACTTCCTCCTTCTCCGTCCGCGCCTGCTGCATGTTGGCGGTGAGCTGCGTGATGATCTCATCCCTCTGTTTCAGCGCTTCCTCGAACTCCTGCAGCTGTGGACACACGTCACTTCAGAAAGCTTGGCCTTGTTTTATACAAGATCCAACATGGACACATAGCTAGTGACGTCTTGGTCGTTAGGTTTCGGACAGTTATGAAACATAATTAAAAACCTCCTCAGGTCTGGAACAGCAGGGGGCCGTCTTTATTTCAATAAAACACTTTTTCCTGCAGATTTACAAGACAGAAATTGACTTTCTTGGCAGCCTAATAGAGTCAATGTCAAGAAGAAAGATCATTAGTATTGTTGAAAGTCTCTGAGTCACACAGAGAAATAATCGAGGCTCTATGGAGTGTTACGTGATCAGCCATGAGCCTAATCACAGCGAGGTCACGTCAGTGTCACGCGTCCATCCATCCGTCTCCCACTCATCGAGCGTGACTCACGGCACAGCTCTTTAAAACACTGAAATCAGGACACGTACCTGCTGCACTCCTTCAGCTCCGAACGCAGCCCTCATCTCCTCCAGCTCACGGCTCAGCTCTTCCATGGCCATGTTCTTGGCAGCCAACTCGTCCTCCATGATCTGCGTTCGGCTCTGAGGACCGCCGCTCTGGAGGTCCGGCTCCATCTGCGCCTCAGACTGCTGGAGATCTTCTTCCTGCAGAGAGACCAGAACCAGAACAGAGTCAGAACCAGAACCAGGGCGCCATGAGCGCTCATTAAACATCCGGAGCTCGGTCAGGAGAATCTGGGAAACTTCTACTGAATCTCAGGATTATTATAGTTAATGTAAACATTTTCACTACTCGAAACTAAATAAACATTGATTGAAAAAAATAAATATATATATATATTATATATATATATATATATATATATATATATATATATATATATATATAAAAACATATTTTATATAGTAAATTTAATTATTACATTAAAAAGTACTTTTTAATTCATTACAAATTTTATAGTTATTATATTTAAAAAAAACTTATTTATTATTTATTTTAGTTATTTTATTTCAGCTTGTTTACTTTTTATTTAGAAATTATTAAATAAATGATTTAATAAATTATTACATTCTACATAAAATATAAATATCATTCAGTTAATTATTAAATCACCTAATTAATAAGCCTTTAAATTAATTAAATTAAATTAATACCTTTTATTTCATTTTAGTATTTGTTTGTGCTCGTTTTATTTAAAATAAAATGACATGAACTCAAAACAATAATGCTAAAAATTAAAAATAAGCACAAACAAATGCTAAAATGCAAAAAAAAAAAGTAAATTTAGTTTTATTTGGTGATTTAATAATTAAATGAATGATTTTTGTTTTAATAATTTAATGATTTATTTAATAATTTATTTAAACATTTATTTAATCATTTAATTTTGAGTAATTTGGCCCTCCATATTGATGTACTAAAAGAACTAAAACTAAAACTGAAATAAAAATTACTAAAATCTATAAAAAATGACAAAACGGAAAACAAAATTACTAAATTGTTCATTTAAATTAAAATAAAAAATGGAAATAGAAAAATACAAATTAATTCCAAATAAAAAAATACAAATGTACTAATACTAAATATATAATTAATAATACATTAATTACTTAATAACTAATTAATAACTAAATATTATTATTAATAAATAATAAATATTTAAAATAAAAAGTATAATACTGTCTTAATTATACCAAAATAACACTGCCGATTTCTCTTTTCTCTATTCTTTTTCCTTTCTGTCGATAATTTTAGGCCGTGTGTCCACCAACAAAACGTTATTTTTCCAATAGTTTTCAATAGGAGCGTCACGTGTTTAAAAAGCATCTATTTCATGTTGAAGAGTTTGGGTTAAACACAGCGCTCATCACTGTCACTTTTAATCCAGCTGTCCAATCACAGTGGAGGAGGGGCGGGGCAAATACCACACCGACTAATTGCCACGTCCGGATTGTACGACAGCTACAAACGACTACAAAAACATAAATAAAAACAAAATAAAATCATTGGAAAGAGCTAGAGCAAGTACTTTACATTGCATGGACTTTTTTTTTATATTCAGTGAAATCAGATGCTTGTAATGCGGATATTCTGAAATATGCAAGCTGTTTTCAGAAGAGCGTCCGCCGCTTTGGTGGACACGCGGCCTTCGTCCCTGTACAAGCTGAACGTCTCTCTTATATAAGCAGCTCTTCACACGCTCCCTCCACCGATATAATATACACCCAACAAATGCCAAGCAGATGCATGAGTTCAGTGAGTGCGGTTAAAATGCCACAGAGCGGCCTCTGCATTAGCATATATTCACAGCAGCTGAGGCTCGGAGATGAAGGAGAGGTTAGTGCGTTAGGAGGAAGAAGCAGCGCTGAGGGAGGAGAGAGAGAGGGAACTACTGTACCCCGATCTCACAGGAGGGCACATCACTCTCTGTCCTCTCGTGGAAACCATTTACCTGTCAGTTCACAACATGACACATGAAACATCGCTCTAATGACAACATCTGCAGAAACACAACGCACGTTTGCACAACATACACAATTACAGCATGTTACCTGCTCAATTTCACAAAAACATGACAGAATTTACTCTAAAACAAAAGAGAAAAACAATTATTTGTCACACCAAGAAAATAAAACTTATATTTTTTTATTTCCATGATAATTAACCACATTTACCCTCCAAATATTGTAATATGTCAGGTGTTTTATTTTTGAGTTGTTCTGTAGTTCTCATTATTCTCAATGTTGATTCTTATTAGATTCAGTATTTTCCTGTATCCATTGTTTCTATAATACAATGATTTATTTAATTTTATCAATTTTATTTAGTCTTATTTTAATGTTTATTTATTTCTATATTTGTACTTTTTCAAGAAAAAGTCAATACAACAAATACAATAATATATTTAGCTAAATGCTAATTAACCATTTATTGAAAATAATGTCACAGTCCAACAAATCTTAATATACAAAATAAAAACAATACATAGCTAACTAACTCTAGTTAAGTTTTGCACAGATAATTGGAGAAAATGTGCTTATAAAAATAAAATAATAAATAAATATTTTTTTGTATTAATTGAGAAATGTGCTTAATAAATAAATAAATAAATAAATAGTTTGTTGTGTTGATATTAGACAAAATAAATTAATAAAGCTTTTGCATTAATAATTGAGGAGAAATGTGTAAAAAATAAATAAAAAGAAAATAATATAAAAGAAAAGAAAATAAATAGTTTGCTGTAATGATATTTGGAGAAAATGTGCTTAAAGAAAATAAATAAATAATAAATAAATACATTTTTTGTATTAATAACTGAGGAGAAATGTGCTTAAAATAAATAATAAAATAAAATAAATAAATAGTTTTTTGTATTGATATTTTGAGAAAATAAAGAAAATAAATAATAAATAATTTAACTAATACAGTTTTTCATTAATAATTGAGGAGAAATGTGCTTAAAAAATAAATAAAAAGAAAAGAAAAATAAACAGTTTTTGTATTGATAATTGAGGACGTGCTTACAGTCCTTAACAAATATAAATAAATTAATGAATAACAATAATTTTTGTAATGATAATTGGAGGAAAAATGTGCTTAACGAACATAAATAAATAAATGCATAAATAAATAATTGGAGGAGAAACATGGTTAATGAAAATAAATAAATAAAAGGAACAGCTTTTGTGTTGATAACTGGAGGAAATTTGCTTAAATAAGTTAATTAATTAGAACAGAACAGCATTATTCATTATACACTGCGGTTAAATGTGTCAGGACATTCTTGACCGGGTTATCTGGTAATGGATTGAGCAGTTTCCTGTCAGTCACTGATCTCTGTAGTGAAGCAACAGCAGCGCCGCTGTGAAACTTTGCTCTCCTCGAGGTCAGTCAGAAATTTCAGGCAGGATTTTTAAGACTTCACTGCCTGGCAACCAGCAGGTCACATGATGCACTGAGCACGAGAGGAGCAAACGGTGAAGGTTTCTGGATTCTCTTTTGTGCTGCATCACAAACCATCCACAAGCACAGTTACATTCCCATGAGTCATTAAGAAAACAAAACTCCAGCCGTGACTCACTTCGCTCAAACCTGAGAATAACAACACGTGTCTAATGGACCTTACCTCAGAAGAACAGTCTTCAGCCGTCGTCGAGACTTCACTCTCGGGCTGAAAAAAGAAAACAAAATGAGGTCGCGTGTGCAATTAATTTCACATAATTGAGTCTTCAGTGTTACTGGGTCACTAATCAAGACCGACACGGTTTTAAAAAATAACCATCTTGAGATGAAAGCAAAGGGTCGCTGTATGTGTAAGAACACACCATATCAGATCCTCAGCGCCTTACTTATAAAAGCATGACTGACGGCCCGTTGTTCTCGTTTCCTTCAGTTCCGGCTCTTTTGTGAGGATCACGGCTAATTACACTGATGCATGAACGTCTGACCTACATCCAGTTTAATCTAGAGACGCGTCCACCTCAGAGTAACACAACTGAACAGATATACACTGATACTGCAAACATTCATCAATGAAAGGTAGAACAGTTACAGCAGATCATCTAGTATATGTGTTTAATGATGTTAATGACTAACGGTGGACTGATAGAGGTAAGAGAGTGGAGTGATGATGGATGATGTGGTTTAATATAAATCTGGCAGTTTCATTGGTTATATACACTCCCGGTCAAACATTTGGAATAGTTAAGATTTACACAAAAAAATGAACTGTTTTCAACATTGATAATAATCATAAATGTTTCTTGAGCAGCAGATCAGCATATTAGAATGATTTCTGAAGGATCATGTGACACTGAAGACTGGAGTAATGATGCTGAAAATTCAGCTTTGATCACAGGAATAAATTACACTTTACTGTATATTCACATAGAAAACAGCTGATTTACAACATTTTCTGTATATTTGATCAAATAAATGCAGTGTTGGTAAGCAGAAGAAACATCTTTCAAAAACATAAAAAAAATCTTAAATTACTTAAAATACTAGGTGGGCATCATCTGAATTTTAACGATTCCGCACTCTAGAAATAAAATATACATTACAAATACTGCTAAAAATGTTATTCAGTCACAGAGTGAATTTTCTCTGTCTTGTTGTTTGATTAACATTATTATAGAGACGGCAGCAGGAATATTAGGCTGCTGTCACTTTACCATAACCAACTGTGTTTACGAGAATATTTTGACATATTTTTGTGTATATTTGTCCGTTCAAGTGCAAAAAGATGTGAAAGAGAACTCAGTTCAGTATCGCGCAGTATTCAGTATGAGAGGCGGCTTTCTGTGTGCTTGTTTTAGATGTTTGTCCAGCACAGAAAACAGAGCGCGGGTCTTCTTGCGCTTGAATGGTTTACACATTTATTAATGGTTAAGTCATATTAAAATGCACACAAAGGTGTCGGTAAAACAAATAGAAATATTTTAATTTTATAATACACATCCAATTCCTGACCTTCCGTATCATAATCAAGAATTGGAATCATTGTTTTATTTTTACCAAATTCCGTTTTTTCCGTTTTAATTTTCCTGAATTCGTTTTTTTTTTTTGGACTCCATTTTAAAGGTTAAATTACATTTTTTTTTTTTTTTTTTTTTACAATTTAACAACAATTTATTAAAAGTTTAACAAAACTTTATTTTTCTCGAATTCCTAGTTATTTTTACCAGATTCTGTGTTTTCTGTTTTAAGTTTTCGAATTGCATTTTAATGGTTTAATTCAATTTTTTAATAATAATAATAATAATCAAAAAGCATATCTAATTAAATTAATTCATAAAAACAACAAAATGTATTATTTTTTATTCTAATTTTTTTATGTAATTTCTATGATTAAAATTAATTTAATTTATATGACATTAAACAAACTTAAAGCTTAACTGTTAAAATTGAAACATGGAAGAAAACTTGTCATTAATCCTTAAAAAATAAAGTTAATAATTTATTATTATTATTATTATTATTAGTGTTAGTATTATTATTACATTGAGACATAGCTAAATTCTACTGTACAACAATAATATTTCTGTCACAATTTCTTCAAGTTAAACTGAACTTTTATTTTGACAGGTTGCAGTGAAGACCTTTGAGCTTGTGTGTTTATGATATGTTGATAGTTTTTCTCAAATGAAATAGTAAAAAGCTCATGAAGTGACTCTCAGAGCGGCTCTGGAGATGAAGTTCATGTGTTCATGTCCTCATATAGTGAGATGACAGAGGCTGAAAACACTGCGAGCATCACGTGTGCTTCAGTGTGTGTGTGTATTAGAATAGTATTCTTCCAGTTTAATATTACACACACTAGTCTATATCTCGATCTGATTTAAGTTATACAATCTGCATTATACAGTAAATTGAGGTTTTATGGCTGGATTCCACGATTCCATCCATGTTTTCTGCATCACTGAAATCACAAGGCCCTAAATATACTAGTTAAGAGTGTCAAGTAACGTTCAGCAGACTTAAACCCATCAGACATGCTCATTCACGATAGTTTAAGTTCTCCTGTGTGCTTTTACTCTGTCAGATTTCAGCACAATCACAAGTGTTGTTTCCACGGCAACAGCTGCAGGAGGAAGTTACACGGCCACTTCAAACTTTGCCGTGGTAATTTAAATGTAAACGTGTGTCAACTACATATTCCACTATTTTTCCCCTTGGAAAGATGTGGAAACGGTGCAGTCGGTGTTACATAAGTGAGCTGAACCAGAGGGGTCTTGTAAGGCTGCGTCTGTGATTAAAGCAGATCGTTTTTTAATTCAAACAAAGAGATTGAGCATAACCACACAGACGGAGGTGAATCAGCGTTAGTTTCCTGGAGAAACCTCTGTTGATAAAGAGCACGGATGCATTCAGAGCGGAGAGAGAGAGGAGCGCTGCTATTCTGCTGCAAGGACACCACAATCACACACACACACACACACACTTGCACAAACAAACATACACACAGGCTGCTTAACCAGTTCAAACGCAGTTGTCTGTTGCCTGGGCAACCACTAATTTCACACTCATCTATAACTACAAATACAGCCTAAACCTGCCAGGCTTTAAAAACATCTACGCATTTATAATCTCATTCATTTATCAAAAGAAAAGAGCTGCAAACAAAAACCTTCTTTGAATATAGGGCTGTCAATAGATTAACATTTTTAATCACGATTAATCACACCCTTTTTGTGCGATTAATCACATTTAATTGCACACTTATCATGAAATTAGGAAGGAACTATTTATTTTCATAACGATTCCCACAAAACTTCATTTCCTGAAAGCTTTTTTCAAGGTAAATTTAGATTTCTTTCCAAAAAAGGACACGAAATAACCAAATGATATAAGGTCTCCATATAATTCATAAATTTATGCACACCAAAGCACGTCACCACAATCGTCTTCACCTCGATGTTCATTCATCAAAACTTTACTAGCGAGACGCTGGTTTGCTTTATGCAGCCGAGAAACGTAGTTCACGTATCACCTGACCGTACAGCAGCTGATGTTCAGTCTGTATTTCACACAGCGTGAGGACTAGCGCTCTTCAGAAACAATCACAGAATATGATTGTGTTTTAAATTTGCATACGTCAACGCATTAACATTGACAGCCCTAATGTTTACATATATGTCGTATATATGTATAATCATGTCGTCTGATAAAATTCTCTACACAGCAGAGCATGTGAGTGAAAAAGTTTAGTTTCATATTTATCTTTAAATATTATAATGTTATATTTTTATTTAATCTATGTTGATTATACAAAGTGAACAGCATGAGTAAGATAGAATAGCTACATCATAAGATGCGCAATATATCGGGAGACATGATTTTGACCACTTCATTAAGTTTTGTTTTATAGAAAGCCTTTCGTTAAAGTGATTTTTGTTTTGTATAAATTGTATCTTAATTTTAATCAATATTTCATCAACCAATTGCCTGGTTTTAATAATTATAGAAGCAAATAAAGCAGACAATATAATGGAGGCGCCGGCGCGATCACTTGAACTGGAGCTCGATAAATGAACCGACATGACACTTGCCTCACAGACATGAGAAATATATCTATAGAAAGCTTGAAATGAAAATAATTCAAAACAAAAATAAATCGGCTACTCTCTGATTATGTAATCCGTATGAAATGTGCATTTAAAATGCAGATAGAGACGTTTTGAATGATTTAACATGAAGAGAATTAACACCATATGGTTTGTCTGTGTTCAAGCCATCTTGTTTATTTTCATAAGGATAATGAATATTTATAATGCTATGCATAGCCCTTTATCACTATATATTATACTATAAAATAATATAATTTCTGCCTCTACATAAAATCACATAATATGGTCTTTAAAATGTGCATCAGAAAGTCTTTTCAGTTCTTCGGGAAACATTCAGGCAGTGTTTTTTACTCCAGCTTGAAATCAGACTAAATGCTTGTCTTCCATCATAAAAATTTGCTAAAGACGAGAATGCAAAAATTTAAAATAATTTTGTTTATCAGAATCTGATTACCCTTAATTGTAGTTGTTGTATGCAATGGTGTGATTCATTGGCTTAAAAAAAGATAAAGATGAATTTGACTGCTAACAGTTTCAAGATTTTTATAGATATCGCGATATATCGATATTAGAGCTGTCAAATGATTAATCGCGATTAAATCGCATACAAAAATAAAAGTCTAGTAATGTGTGTAAAAAATATGTATGTATAAATACACTCAAATGTATATATTTAAGAGAAATATGTTATTTATGTACAAAAAATGTTTTTATATATAATATAAATTATATAAAAATATAAATAAATACATATACTTGTAAATATTTCTCAAATATATATACATGGATGTGTTTGTATTTATATATACATAATAATTACACACAGTACACCCACATATTTTAGGCAAACTCAAACTTTTATTTTGTATGCGATTAATCGTGATTAATTGTTTGACAGCCCTAATCGATATCGTGAATTCTTTTGGACACGATAACCGTGGTGTGGAAAAGTTTGGACCAATGGTCTATCATAAGAATCTTTCGGATTCTTTTATTGATTTATTAAGTGATTATTAACCTGATTTATTAAGTGACTCATTACATTCCACATCTCTGTGAACAAATGATTCCTATGAACAGATTCTTTTTAACGAATTGGTCAAAAAGACTCACAAACGCACAAGTCACCAACGCTGTGCCCAAAATCAAATACTTCCCTACTAAGTAGTATGTGGGTAACCAAACAGTTGAAGGTAGCTATTGACAATAAACATAGTATTTTTTCTTCATACTATGGAAGTCAATGGCTATTGTCAACTGTTACAGTCATTCTTCGAGATATCTTCTGTGTTTAGTAGAAGAAATAAACTCACACAGGTTTGGAATAACGTGAAGGCGAGTGATGACAGAATTGAAATTTTTGAGTGAACTATCCCTTTAAGTTTACTGTAAAGCAAATGTATTGTACTGGACTGTATTTTTTATAAAAATTATATATTTCCCAAAATAATTAGGATAAAATCACATGTGTCTAACCAATTTTTATCACAAAAATTGAGGTTCCTGTGAGATTTTGTATAGGCCACTTGTTTAGGCCTTCCATTAAATTTATTTGATGCGTTCTCCTGTCAAAAATTAATATAACAAAACATTTCTTTCAGAATATCACTTCTATCACAAAACAGTCACCAAATACAGCAGCTTGAGCCTCAGATCTTTCCAACAATATGTGTTTTGTCAAGATTAGAAAAAGGTTTGATTCTAAAATAGTGCAGTAAATTTTGTAATATGAAACATGACTCCGCCCACTAGGGGGAGGGGCCTGCTAAAAAGGTGTAAAGTACTGTTTCCATGGTAACACAATGTCAAATTTCAAAACTGAATGAATTTTGAGTGTTTAAGCTTTCGAATGATACCTAATTTATGATGATTACTAACACTTTTTAAACAACACGTAAAAACAAAGTATGCAAATAAAAACGTATGTGTATTAAAGTACGACAAAACGGCCCATGTCATGTAAACATCTTAATGTGAGTGGTACATAACTGAATATTTGTAATAATAAAGTATTGGCGTACATGTGAAACGGCTCTGCTCACCTCTATGGTGTACGTCTGGTCATGTGTGACGGTTTCTCCGCTGCGGAGAGTTTTTGAGAGGGAAAACACGGTGTTCTGATCTCCCTTCGGCTCCTCTCCCGCATTCCTGCTCTGCTCCTCTACGTCCGATTCAGGCTTCTTCTTCTTCTTCTTCTGCTTCTTCTGGCCATCGGATTGAGCTTTCCTCTGCCGGTACTCAGCCAGCTGGAAGAGACCAGACACAAACACACACACTTATGAGCGAACGCGTGGAGAAACGACAGTCTGTGAATCTACAAAAACCAGTAAAAAGACCCACGGTGAAGCGACACAGTTTGGTGAAGTTGAGCCGAATCATGACCACTGAAACATCAACACTGTCACCTTCCTGCGTTCTGCCATCGCAAATCCTTGAACTTTGCTTTAACAGGATTAGCAGCACAGACGTGCATTAAGACTGACATCTGTTTCATCAATATGCACACGCATACGGTGACATGTCTCTGTTTGTCATTCATTTGATCCATAAATCATCTTCAGCAAGGAATGAGAGCTCTCGAGATCATAAACATGAACATCATGATCAAGTGATTTCTGTGCTTGTGGTGAACAGGATCAGGACTTCAGGCACTAGAGTTTGTGGGTTAATACCTGAGCGGCTCACCTGGTTACGTTTATTGACCCAAATGCAGAAACTGCTTCTTTTTTTTTCAGTTCCTGTCTCTATGAAGCCCCTCCTTCTGAAAAGCACAATGTGCTCTGATTGGTCGGCTGGAGCAGTGTGTTGTGATTGGTGTTTGGGAAATGTCCCGCCCCTTACCATAACCACCAGTTTCAACGCACTACTAACTAACTCAACCAGGCCCCGCCCCTTTATTCTGCATATGAATTATTTAAATGAGGAATATTGTGAAGAAAACTCAAGATGGAGTTCAGAAACACTGATATAGAGAAGAACTGGAGCTTTGCAGAGATTTTTCATGATCAAACACCAACATTACAGACTTAAGAAAGATGAACGTGGAAAAAAGCAGAATAGGAGCCCTTTAAATAACCTTTTATATTCATAAATACAGCACATTACAGATGTATAATGAGTTGCATGTCATTTCATAAGGTTTAACGCATATGGCTAATCAGAACAACTGACAGACACAGAATTATGGCATCTGTGATCAAATACACCAGAACATGGCACAAAACCAGCAGCTGGGAGAGAAAGAAGTGGCCACCTGTCTGCACACACACACACACACACACACACACACACACACACACACACACACACACACACACACACACACACACACAGCTGTCTGTACATACACTCTCTCTCACACACACTCACACACTCTCTCTCTCTCACACACACACCTGTCTGCACACAAACACACACACAGCTGTTGTGCGAGAGCAGCAGTAACACGTCTCACTATTTTCAGAGACTCTTATAACAAGAAATACGACATCATGTACATTTTATTGCACTTTTATTTATTGATTTATTTATTTTCATATTCCATGAAATATTTAAATATTTAATTATATAGTAATTTAATTTAGTCACTTAAATCAACAGTACTTATGAAGAAAATAATGTCTGTTTTCGCATTAAAAAAAAAGTACTGAAATCTACTGATGAACTCATTCATAAATTAATGCCATAATTTGTTATAGTTCTATAAAGTACTTATAAATCTTCCCCTCTATAACAGCTGAACATTTCAGGCTGGATCAGAACATGAACAGCGCGTTGACATTTTACCCAGAAACCCCCTCTCAAATGCTCAAGAACATGAGTGAGAAACACATTTCACATTTCCCAGAAAACCTCTTAACGCCCGAGCCGAAATACAGCCGATTTTTAAAAAAAAAGTCTCTTTTGCTGTTACTATGGCGACGGAGCAGGAATCCCGCATGCGGCTTTTACATTATTTATGTAAACAAGCAAAAAGAGCGTTCAGACTAATGTGCGTCCATTACAGAAAATGAACACTAATGAGTGGAGAGGGAGAGTCTGAACACACGCTCACAGAACTGACCCCAGATCAGAGCTGCGCTAGTGTCTAGGATACAGCAAAGACTCCTGGGAAAGTTCAACCTGAGAAACAAAACAGCTTCACAAAGACCGGCTGCTGTAAAAACACCCGGTGAAGGAGAACGGGCAATAAATCCAGCAGCTCACAGACGACACGCAGATTAAACTCATGCAGTACTGACATTTACAGAGACCAAACTATGATG
The DNA here is from genome assembly GCF_024489055.1 of Chanodichthys erythropterus. Lineage (NCBI taxonomy): Eukaryota > Metazoa > Chordata > Actinopteri > Cypriniformes > Xenocyprididae > Chanodichthys > Chanodichthys erythropterus. Next base: position 14,220,325 of record NC_090235.1, read on the forward strand.
GACGATATTATAGATCTGCTGATTTGCTTGGCAGTTTTATTTAACCCAAATTTCGTTTAAAAATGACTGTATGTCTGGCTTAAAATGAACCCAAAATAGGTTGGAAATTAAAAATCAGACACAATTACTAGAGGAAACAATAATAATCAAAAGATGGACATTTATTAGTAAGCAATTTAATAAATGTTCATTGTTTAATTATTTTTAAACAAGAGTTGAATGAAATAAAACTACCCAGCAGGTTGGGCAAACATTTAACCCAACTGCTGGGTTAAAACGACCCAATTCATTAGGTTAAAACAACCCAATCAGCTGGGTCAAAACAACCCAATTTATTAGGTTAAAACAACCCAATCAGCTGGGTCAAAACAACCCAATTCTAGGGCTGCACGATTAATCGCATGCTATTCTCACACGCATTTCGTCAGTAAAGCCGGTTCCCTGATTACGGCTAAATCGCCATCACCTGTTTTTAAACGGAGCGCCTTTTAATAGACAGAGCCGTAGATCACTGAAAAGCCACGCAATATCGTGTTCATATCGCAGATGAATCGCCTGCGATAATGAACGCGATATTGCGTGGCTTGTCCGTGATCTACGGCTCTGTCTATTAAAAGGCGCTCCGTTTAAAAACAGGTGATGGCGATTTAGCGGTAATCAGGGAACCGGCTTTACTGACGAAATGCGTGTGAGAATAGCATGCGATTAATCGTGCAGCCCTACCCAATTCATTAGGTTAAAACAACCCAATCAGCTGGGTCAAAACAACCCAATTCATTAGGTTAAAACAACCCAATCAGCTGGGTCAAAACAACCCAATTCATTAGGCTAAAACAACCCAACTGCTGGGTTAAAACAACCCAATGCATTAGGGTAAAACAACCCAACTGCTGGGTTTGTCCATTTATAATCCAACTTGGGTTGTTTTTAACCCAGCAATTTTAACACAATATTATTTTTATTTCAGAAAGCAAAACCAAATATGTCCTGACACTAATTCGATAATGCTTTACAGTAAGGTCTCATTTGTTAATATTGAAGTATTAACCAACACTTTTTATTAATCAGTGTAAATGTTAGTTACTATAAAACAAAGTTGTTCATTGTTTGTTCATGTTAGTTCACAGTGCATTAACTAATGTTACTTTTAAAAATCTATTAGTAATTCATATTAGGTTAATAAATGCATTATTGTTCAACAAATGAAGCATTATTGTAAAGTGTTTCCTCCGATTCTATTATTGGCCTAATCAGACTGATTGCAGTGATAGAAAATGTACAATATAACTGATGTCGATTATACTGGTGAGGAAAAGTCCATTTCTATGAGTCTCAGAGTAAAACCCAAGAAAGCAATAGCAGGAGCCGGAAGCCAAGCAATGGCACAGCTTGAAATTACATTTAATTTGTTTTTCCCCACGAAGGCTGGCATTAATCTCAGGGTTATCTAACCAGCGTCTCCTGCTGACTCCCGCTTGGCCTCTTTGGGAAGACTGGGTGAAATGAAGGTCTGCTGTTACTTCAACCCAGCTAATTTCTGCTGCTTCATGTGAACTTCACCACTAGGATCTGTATGATGCTCAAATCATATATGTACTATACACACATGCCAAACAATTACTGACAACAGATAACGAGGATCAGAACAAGGTCACACAAACACTGGGTGCGTGCGCTGCTGTTAATTAAGATCATGATAGCGAGCGTGTAGGAGGCATTTAATTATGCAGGCCGCTTCAGTTTTATTGTAATATCTCTAGAGTGACACTGACTGTGTTTATCGGCCAAGCCAATTATCCCAGCAGACTCCTGATCGGGATTAACAAAGGGTGTGTGTGTGCGTCTGAATACTCCAGGCCTGACCTCTTGTTAACCAGAGCTTTTAGCCTGCAATCACAGCATGCACACACGCACAAATTAAAGCCCTCAGATCTGGTGAAGGCAGAAAATGCTTCCATTGCATGCTGGGTTGGAACAATTGATTTTGCATAATGGAACGGACCTCGAGTTAAACAGGCAACTGGACTCATGGTTCAAGCATCCATTACCAGGCCTCCGTTCAGTCTAATCTAATGCACAGGTCTGATAGTTACTAAATTGTTCAGATGAAGGTCAGATCAACAGATATCAGGCATCAGATTTAGAGTTTTAGTTTGCATTTGCATGCATAGTCATTTCCTATGCACCAATTCTAGTCTTGCAACCGATGCACTAATGCAGCATTTGCATTTAGCGATGAGAAAAGACACTGAGTGTTCTCCAGTCGTGTTCCTGAGAGCGTCTGAAATGACACTGGCATGAAAACAGCATGTGCTGACAGCTGCTCTGAACGCCAACCGCTAGTGCAGCAAAACAAACAGCAGATCTGAGCCAAAGCCTGGCCGTCAGGGCATACGGACGGGCCGAACACATGAGCAGGGGTTCATGGGTCATCCGCAGAGTCCTTCGCTGCTCTGAAACAAAGATCCACACATGCAGAAACCCCTTTATCTGTCTTGTGCAAACATGACGTCAGTGCTGGAAAGATGAACTCACGTACTGCATTTAACACTGATGCATTTTGCAGACGCTTTTATTGCATTCAAGATATACAAATTATGAGTTCATGAATTGACTGGGAATTGAACCCAGGACCTTGCGTTGCTTGTGCAATGATCTCCTGCTTGAGTACAGTAGGGCCCTATGATTTCTGCGATGCAGAAAACACAGAAAAACCCGGAATTTATTGTATAACACAAAATTTGTCAAATATTTGATAAAAAAGTCAGTACAATTAAATCAAATTATGACTAGTGTCTCTGAATATTAAACTGCAAGAAGACTTTTTAAATATAAATCCTGCATGTTCTGTGTGAATGAATGGCGCAAATGCGTGACGCTCGCGGTGTTTTCAGCCTCTGCCGCTTCACTATATGAGGACATGAATGCATGAACTTCATCTCCAGAATCACTTCATCAGCATTTTACCGTTTCATCTGAGAAAAACTATCGTCCTATCATAAACATGCAAAAACTCAAAGGTCTTCACTGCAACCTGTCAAAATAAAAGTTTGGTTTAACTTGAAGAAATTGTGACAAATATATTATTGCTGTATAGTAGAATTTAGCTATGTCTCAATGTAATAATAATACTAACACTAATAATAGTAATTAGGGCTGACCGAGATGAGATTGTCACACGCATTTCGTCAGTAAAGCCGGTTCCCTGATTACCGCTAAATCACCTGCTTCAAATGGAGCGGCATTTAATAGACAGAGCCGTAGTTCACTGACAAGCTACGCAATATTGCGTTCATTATCAAAGGCGATTCATCTGCGATAATGAACATGATATTGCGTAGCTTGTCAGTGAACTACGGCTCTGTCTATTAAATGCCGCTCCATTTGAAAGCAGGTGATGGTGATTTAGCGGTAATCGGGGAACCGGCTTTACTGACGAAATGCGCGTGACAATCGCATGCGATATATCGGTCAGCCCTAATAATAATAATAAATTATTATTAAAAAAATTTATTTTTAAGGCATAATCACAATTTTTCTACCATGTCCATGTTTGAATTTTAACAGTAAAGCTCTGTTGTGCAGCACTTAGTTTAAAAAAAAAGTTTGATTAATATCTTAAGATTAAAAGATAAACTAAATTAATATTTTATGGCTTCTTTTGACTGCCAGAAAAATTTAAATACATAACACAATCTTTGAAAAAACAATAACATTTCATAGAAATGATTTTTATTTAGTTAATAAATTGTTGTTTTTATAAATTAAATGAATTAGACATGCTTTTTGATAATTAAATTTAAAATAAATGTAATTAAACCATTAAAATGGAATGCAAAAAACAGAATTTGCAAAAACAGAAAAATAAACAGAATTTGAGAAATGAAAAGAAAAAAGACAAGTATTTTATAGGGTCCTAAAAAAGTATTTTTTACTAAACTTTTAATATATTGTTGTTAAATTGTGTAAGTTTCATGATTTCAATTAATTAGACATGCTTTTTGATTACTAAAATTTAATTTATTAAACCAAAAAAAACCCCATTAAAATGTTAAAATGGAGATGTTAAAATGTTAAAAACATGTTAAAAGTCCCAAAAAAAAGTTAAAACGGGGAAAAAAAGAATCCAGATAAAAATTAAACAGGAAAAGATAGAATTTGGGAAAAAATAAAATGGATTTCATAGGGCCCTACTGTAGTACAGGAATACTAATGACGTGTTAAGATACTCTCTTCATTCATTCTTCACAAAAAAAAGACAGTTTTCACTTACAATGACAAGTCTACTGAACTGAATGCATGTCAAGATAAGGAGAATAATTGTAAACAATTTGGTCACGTGACTGAGCAATCACAGAGAACTCATCAAACTAGGTGTTTAAGACGTGCAAACCGCTATATCAGACATAAAAGCTTTAATATTTTACTGGATAAACACACAATCAGTCTGCAATGATTTCTTTCTGCTCCAAAGCAGCACAATTTTAAGAAACAAGTTTTTCTGCTTTTGTTCGCATTCACGATGTTTACAAAAGAAATTCTGAATCATTCTGAATCATCTCTTTCTATCACAAACGTCTTTATTCAGCGGCTCCTGACATTTACAAAGTAAATGTGAATGTTGTGCGGGGGGGTTTGCTGTACTAATCGACTAGTTAAAGCACCTACATTCACCTGAGAAAGTGTGAGAAATTAAAGTTAGATGTCAAGATGACATTTAGTTTGATTCAAGAATTCTAGCTCAATTTAACTCAGGTGTAAACCTGTAAACAATGCATGTAATGAGCAATTATCTCATTCAAAACAGGCCCACAGGGGGTTCACATCCACAATACTGAATGCATAAAATGGTGGAATTAAAAAAGTCTCTCTCAGTATTTAATTCAGCCCAAAAACAAACTAAATATCTCTCGCTCATACAACAGATATACAGGTAGATCTGGATGAGACCTGTGAGACGGCCGTCTGTTAGCGCTCTACAGGACATCAAGTAAACCTGTCAGCAGGAATTAGACAGACGCGTCTCTGGAGGTCGACACAAGTGACCTCGTTCACATATGTTCACTTCATAGGGAGCACCCCAGCACTGAGAGGTCACAATCTCGCCACTCCTTCAGACTCGGGGTATTTTTAGACTCGGGCAGAGAGGAATCAGCTCTATTTTTAAGATAACATGTCTCTGTTATCACGCCCTGAAGAGGCCAGTGTGTTAAGAAACAAGAATGTGAGGTCAGACGAGTGCTAGATCATTAGGGTTTATCAATACACTGATGCAACACCTAAAAAGCAAGGTGGTAAATCACAGATATGATGAAGTTTCCATTCTGTTGTTTTTTGAAGACGCTCTCTCGAGTGCTTAAGTTTGAAAATATAATTTTTGCATTGTAGTGAGTGTACTGTGAAAATTTGAAAACAATGACGCATGTTTTGTCATGTGACGAATATTGAACCCAGCCTACGTTTATACCCAGGGTCTTATGATTCCCAGAATCTAGTTAAAAAAATAAAGTTCAATTAATTAGACATGCTTTTTAAAGGTGCAGTAAGTGACTTCTGAGAAACGCTGTTGAAAGTGGATCGGACTGAGCACCAAAACACACTTGTAGCCAATCAGCAGAAAGGGGCGTATACATGCATGATGGGGGAGGTGCCTGTGTTGCATAGCGTCTTTGTGATTTTGGGGGCGGAGCTATCAAGATAGGGGTGTGATCTGTTTGGGTAGGGGTGTGTTTGGTGATTTCAAATATCCACAGCGTTTCTCAGAAATTGCTTACTGCACCTTTAATTGCTAAAATTTAATTTAACCATTAAAACTGAGTCAAAACAGATATTTTACTAAAATAAATGATCAAATAGTGTGAGAACATTATTATGTCTGGTCTCACCGTAACCTCTCAGCGAGCTTTTATTATGTTTTATGAATGCGCAGTAAGATTGTCCGATGTTTCAGTGTTGACGAGAATCTTTTAGATAATGCCTGAAAGCACTAGTGTGGACGGAGAGTGTTTTGAAATGTAAACAGCGTTTTCAAATGTATCTAAATGAATGTAGACGTAGTTTAATTATGTGTCAAGAGCTCTGAGCTCGGTCACGACACGCTCCAGCAGGTTATAGTGACCTGAAGTCTGTTGAGAGCGCTGTGCAATGCCAGGCATGGAGAGAGCCGGTTGAGCAATCGCTAGAAAATCCAGTCCCACAAGACCATCCACATGTTCCCAATCAACAGCAGAGAGTCTTCAATGACACAACTTCACCTGTTCATTCATCATGTGTTAATAAATGAGAGCTCACTGCATAATAAAGCACATAAAACACCCACAAAAACTCATTAAGAGTCATCGTGCCTTCACACGTTATCAGAAACATGATGGCAGAGGAGAGAACGACTGGAAAAAGTAGGAGATTTCTGATAGCACATGAAGGCAGCGTCACACTCTACAGTAAATGTGAAGTAATTCTCAGATATGATTTATAGGGAGGTAAATGACAGCTGTGAGGAAAATGTCAGATGAAACGGAATTAATATTTACTTAAACCTCAGATGAAATGACATCCTAAAGGTTACTGACAGCACTGAAGTGAATTTAGGATAAATATATAAATCTGAGGTAAATCTCAGAAATTAGCTATTCTGAGGTAAATGAAAGCAGTGAGGTGAATTTGAATCTGCCTCGTTTGTCAGTTTTTTATGACAGCAGTAAGGTAAATATGAGGTAAATGTGAGGTACATGACAGCTGTTGGCTGAATGTTTGTTAAATTCTGAGGTAAACTACAGCAGAAGTAAAGTTTAGGTAAATGTCAGACCAGAATTATACTCTGAGGTAAAACAGAGGTAAATAAATGGGTGTTAAATCACAAGTGACAGCTGTTTTCTGAGGTAAAAATGACAGCAGTGTGGTAAAATAGAGGTAAATATGAGGTAAATGGGTGTTAAATCACAAGTGACAGCTGTTTTCTGAGGTAAAAATGACAGCAGTGTGGTAAAATAAAGGTAAATATGATGTAAATGGGTGTTAAATCACAAGTGACAGCTGTTTTCTGACGTAAAAATGACAGCAGTGTGGTAAAATAAAGGTAAATATGATATAAATGGGTGTAAAATCACAAGTGACAGCTGTTTTCTGAGGTAAAAATGACAGCAGTGTGGTAAAATAGAGGTAAATATGAGGTAAATGGGTGTTAAATCACAAGTGTCAGTTGTTTTCTGAGGTAAAAATGACAGCAGTGTGGTAAAATAAAGGTAAATATGAGGTAAATGGGTGTAAAATCACAAGTGTCAGCTGTTTTCTGAGGTAAAAATGACAGCAGTGTGGTAAAATAAAGGTAAATATGATGTAAATGGGTGTAAAATCACAAGTGACAGCTGTTTTCTGAGGTAAAAATGACAGCAGTGTGGTAAAATAAAGGTAAATATGATGTAAATGGGTGTTAAATCACAAGTGACAGCTGTTTTCTGACGTAAAAATGACAGCAGTGTGGTAAAATAAAGGTAAATATGAGGTAAATGGGTGTTAAACCACAAGTGTCAGTTGTTTTCTGAGGTAAAAATGACAGCAGTGGTGTAAAATAGAGGTAAATACGAGGTAAATGGGTGTAAAATCACAAGTGTCAGCTGTTTTCTGAGGTAAAAATGACAGTAGTGTGGTAAAATATAGGTAAATATGAGGTAAATGGGTGTTAAAATCACAAGTATCAGTCATTTTCGGAGGTAAAAATGACAGCAGTGGTGTAAAATAGAGGTAAATACGAGGTAAATGGGTGTAAAACCACAAGTGTCAGCCGTTTTCTGAGGTAAAAATGACAGTAGTATGGTAAAATATAGGTAAATACGAGGTAAATGGGCGTTAAATCACAAGTGTCAGCTGTTTTCTGAGGTGAAAATGACAGCAGTGGTGTAAAATAAAGGCAAATACGAGTTAAATGGGTGTTAAATCACAAGTGTCAGCTGTTTTCTGAGGTGAAAATGACAGTAGTGGTGTAAAACAGATGTAAATATGAGGTAAATGGGCGTTAAATCACAAGTGTCAGCTGTTTTCTGAGGTGAAAATGACAGCAGTGGTGTAAAATAAAGGCAAATACGAGTTAAATGGGCGTTTAATCACAAGTGTCAGCTGTTTTCTGAGGTAAAAATGACAGCAGTGGTGTAAAACAGATGTAAATATGAGGTAAATGGGCGTTAAATCACAAGTGTCAGCTGTTTTCTGAGGTAAAAATGACAGTAGTGTGGTAAAATAGAGGTAAATACGATGTAATTTGAGTTAAATCACAGATGTCAGTGAGGTAAATGACAGCTGTTGGCTGAATCTCAGTCAGATATGGGCGTTAAATTCTGAGAAAACTACAACAATGAGGTCAAATTTAGCTAAATCTCAGGCGAGAGTTATATTCTGAGGTAAGGACAGCAGACAGGCACACATGAAGTAAATATGAGGTAAATCTCACCTTGGCTTTGCCGGCCTGTAGTTTCCTCTGTCGCTCCTCGTCTTCCATCATCTCTGCGGTTCCTGCGGCTTAAACACGGACACACGCGCGTCATAAAAGCGCCTCACGCACACACACACGCCTGACGCTAGACGCGGTCCGCTGACATGTGTGTCCGGTTCGGCTCGGACGGCAAACCCTGTGGATTTTCGCTGTGTTTTATTCGGGCTTTGCTGTCACAGTCGCCGCCATATTTCTCCACGTAAACACACGAGACTGTCGGCGCGGTGACGTCACCGTGCGCGCACACGCTGCTGTAAAGCCTGACACTGCAAATATTGCTGTATCAATAATTGTGTGCATCGTGCAAATGTAAATAACTGATAATTACATTGTATAGTAGGACTATCAGCATTTTTATACGCTCTTGTAGCGCTGTACCTACAGTAGTGGACAAAAGTGATTTATTTGAGCTGCATGTTCGATTAATAAATATTAAATATGAGGAAATAACAAAACATTAAAGTTGGTTTAGGTGTCTGACAAAATTATTTGGCTAAAAACTTTAGTGCATAATGTATAGAAAAACAAAAATCATACATTGAATACAACACAATCATAATTGTTTCTCTCTTGTATTTCAATATGTTATATTATTTAAATATGAGGGAATAACAAAACACTAAACTTGGTTAATCTGACAAAATTGTTTGGCAAAATACAGATTTAATGCATAGAAAAACAAAAGGCTGACAGGAAAAAGCATACATTGAATACAGCATAATCTAGTTGTTTCTATTTTGTTCGTAATTTCTTTGTATGACAGCTTGGACAAAAATTGGCATTTACTTCAATTTGGCATGTTTCATAGCACAAATAAAACAATCAACACCAAGAACAACCATGCAATATGCATAAAAAAATCTTTAACACATTTTTAATCATATTTGAAAGCGTCGATTTTCCTAGACCAGATATTACTTTTTTCCACTACTGTATTTATGATACATAATGAATTGCATTATGCACATATAGGCCATGTACAGTATTGTATCAGTGTGATTTTAGGTATATTGGGATTGAAAAGTGGTCCAGATTACATTAATTTAACCCTTACTGCACATATCTTATTGAAAACACAGCAAGAGTTCTGTGTCAGTCATTTAAACAGAGAAATCACCTGTTGAACTGTTTCTAAAATGACAGTCATTTCAAACACTCATTGTTTGGTGACACACGTCTGACCCACATCACACACGTTCTGCTCATGTGACGGTGAGTGTTTGCTGTCGTACCTGCAGCAGCAGCAGGGGATGATGGTCTATTCCTGCGGCCGACGGGAGCTGAGCAGCTGATGGTTTGGCAGATCTTGAATTCCACCCATCGTCTCTTGGACATCCTTTACTTCACGCTGCCAATGTGAGCTTCAGGTGAACTCTGATGTTCAGCTCTGAGGCTCAGAGATCCAGAAACACTGAACGCCTGAATTATTCATGTGCGGGCAGAACAGGATCAGGTTCAGACACTCACAGGACTGCAAACTAACCCACTACATTTCAAATGTGACAATAAGATGTTAAATGTAACATTAAATTATCATTTTAAATGCAACTTTTTCTCCATATAGTGGACTTCACTGGGGTTCAACGGGTTGAAGGTCCAAATGTCAGTTTCAGTGCAGCTTCAAAAAGCTCTACATGATCCCAGACGAGGACTAAGAGTCTCATCTAGAGAAACCATCGGCCATTTTCTAAAAAAAATAAACATTATATACTTTTTAACCACAAATGCTCGTCTTGCACTGCTCTGTGATGCTGCACGCATGACGTAATCATGTTGGAAAGGTCACGCGTGACGTAGGTGGAAGTACCGAATGTTTTCCTTCATTTCTTTTCAACTGAAGAAAGAAGGACATGAACATCTTGGATGACATGGAGGAGAGTACATTTGAATTCTGAAGTGAACTAATCCTTTAAAGTCCTCATGAAAGGGAAGTAGTGTGTCTTTTCTTCCTTAAAGTGCCGTATATCCGAGTGAAACGCTTTGCAAACAAGAACAAATGTAGGGCTTGATTTTGTCTGTGGGGAATTGATTGGATGGTTTGCTATTGGTGGATCTCATGTGAGTGACAGGTTGCCCCGCCTTCATCATCAGAGAAGAGAAGATATTCTGATTCAAGATTATGAGGAACATGAATTTAACACAATAATGATGTGCACCGATAAATCATTTATCATAAAAAACGAGATTTATCCATTTTGATTTCATAGTGACTTTAAAAAGATTTCATCACATGGATGCAAGTGATTTATTTTTTAATTTACAGTCTTTATTTAACTTGATTATTCATTACTTAATTTTAAGCATTCCTAGTTAATTCAAATAAGTTTTATATTCCATGAATCATACTCTACAGAGAGAATATTTGTCTGTTTCTGCTTGTCTTGTCTGTCCCAGCATAAATCCATATGTTATTGATTATGGATGGTGTTGATGAATATTTCAGCGCGAGAGAAAACATTAATCTGATGAGAGTTTCTGAATGATTTCACAAGCACGTCTGAGGATCATGCCTGAATTCATAACCAGATGACAGGACTTACAGTATAATTAAAATATGTTTCCTTGAAATAAAAACTCTCAGGTGCTTATCCTGAAAATTCATAAGGAGAAATAAAACATGTTGCTTGGATTCGATCTGTACTGTATAAAAGAGTTTGTCCTAATTGCTCAAATTCAATTACAGTATATCCCTCACAGCGAGGCTCATCTCAATAATGAAAGGGATCAGGGCCTGAATGAATGATGCATGAGTCGGGCTCATCAGGCACAGACGGAGAGCGAGGCTCGAGTGATCCCGACCCTTCTCAAGTGATCCAGACATCTGGCATCCTCAGCCAGGAAACCAGGAGCTCGGAGAACGAGGCTCATTGTGTTAAAACCACTCAATATGAGCCCATGATGCATGAGTGGAACTGCAGCTATGGTGAATTCAGTGCATTTCTCCATTCTCTCACTTCAACACAGTAAACGAACTGAAGTCAGATCATTAATATTGACCCAGTGTCAGTCAGTAAGTGAATAAATAATGATAGATAGAGAGATGATTGATGTGTTAAGCTTAATAGAATGTAACATGATTAATGAGTGTATTGGCGAGGCTGAAATATGATCTTTCAGCGTCCTCGTGTGGCGTTCAGGCAGTGCTGTTACTCCCGAACAGCAGGTGGCGCTGCGACACAGTCTGATCTCACACACAGACCCGCTCGAGGAAACACGGAGGCGTTCACATGTTGAGATGAAGTGGTAGGTCAAAATCAATATGATGTTTACTTCTCAATAACAGCTTACAGTTAAAACACACGCTGACAGTGAACTGTGTTCATGAATTATGATGTTCAAATTAGTAACATTTATGTATAAGTAAGTAGATTCGTGTCGAGAGCTTTTAATCTAGCAGATGATTATCTACAGATCATTGTATTTTACCTCATTTAGCTCCACATTATGATTTTCTTTTCATCAGCGAGCCTTTTGATTGATTCTCTGTGAAAGCTAGATAATGTATACATAAGGTTTATTATTATTAATATATGCATGTACAGTCACTGCTGATTTATTTTAATGCTCTTGATGTGTATATAATCTGAGATGTAGCCTAATTATAAGATAAGATTCTACATTATTACAAAAACATGTCTTGAGTTAGCCAATATTTCAAAGCTGTATTTTGCATAAAGAAAACAATTAACTATTATTATTTATAACTTAAAATCAGTATTATTAAATTTATTTATGAGGATTTGAGGGTAAAATGTGCTTGCATGCCTTGAAAATAATCAAAAACTGTTGATTTTAAACTAACAGATATCATTCTTCACCAGTTAATCATTTCTTTTGTATTATGAGTTACTGAAATGTTATTTTAATATGCAAATGAGGCAATATCTATTTAAATATGCAGTAATTTGCATACATTTGCAAAACATAAATCTGAGTTTTGGATACAGCCAGAAAGTTTGATTTTGTTGACATTTAAAGTTAAAGTTTTTTCCAGAGTGGATTTTGGATTTCTCTGTTTATACAATCAACAGACTGAAAATAAATAAATTTTTTGTCATGATTTCAAGAGTAAAATTGTTGTGTAAATCAGGTGAATGATATATGAGCAACCCTTCAGAATATAGATATGAATAAACTGTAAAATAAACACTTAAATGTGTATCTTTGATGTTTTCTTTGAAAACATTATAGTTTTGCCTGTAGTGTCTTGCATTAAAGTGTTAGTTAACCCAAAAATGAAATTTCTGTCATTAATTACTCTCCCTCATGTCGTTCCACACCTTCATTCATCTTCAGAACACAAATTAAGATATTTTTGATGAAATCTGAGAGGTATATAACTCGTTCATTGACAGCAATATAATCAACACTTTGAAAGGTCCAGAAAGGTACTAAAGAAATGTGACTGCAGTGGTTCAACCTTAATGTTATGAAGAGACAAGAATATTTTTTGTGTGCAAAAACAAAAAAATAACGACTTTCTTCAACAATCTCTTCCCTGTCATTATCTTATGCAGGTGACGCAGTGATCACAGTAAAGCTTCCGTATTTACGTCCAAATACCGGCTCAGTATTGGCTGGAACTGATCACATGATCAGCACGACACGTGTGTGATGCTGATGCAGGAGCCGGCCAATAATGAGTCGGCGTTCTGACGTAGAACCTGGAAGTGCTGGACGTAAACAACATATGAGAATGACACAGAAGAGAAGAGATTTGTTGAATTAAGTCCTTATTTTTTTGTTTTTGCACACAAACAAACGAATCTCTTGAATGATTCAATGACTCACTCATAAAGTCTTGTTTCATTACTGGATGAATCAGCGTTTTTGAATGAATCTCTTGAATGATTCAATGACTCACTCATAAAGACTTCACTCGTATCACTACTGGATGAATCAGCATTTTTTTTTAATGAATCTCTTAAATGATTCAATGACTCACTCGTAAAGACTTGTTTCATTACTGGACGAATCCGTTTTTTTGAATGAATCACTTTAATGATTTAATGAGTCACTTATAAAGACTTCACTTGTTTCATTACTGGATGAATCAGGGTTTTTGAATTAATCTCTTGAATGATTCAATGACTCACTCATAAAGACTTCACTCGTTTCATTACTGGATGAATCAGCATTTTTTTTAATGAATCTCTTAAATGATTCAATGACTCACTCGTAAAGACTTGTTTCATTACTGGACGAATCCGTTTTTTTTAATGAATCACTTTAATGATTTAATGACTCACTTATAAAGACTTCACTTGTTTCATTACTGGATGAATCAGTGTTTTTGAATTAATCTCTTGAATGTTTCAATGACTCACTCATAAAGACTTCACTCGTTTCATTACTAGATGAATCAGCATTTTTTTGAACAAATCTCTTGAATTATTCAGTGACTCACTCATAAAGACTTGTTTCATTACTGGATGAATCAGCATTTTTTGAATGAATCTCTTGAATGATTCAATGACTCACTCATAAAGACTTCACTCGTATCACTACTGGATGAATCAGCATTTTTTTAAATGAATCTCTTAAATGATTCAATGACTCACTCGTAAAGACTTGTTTCATTACTGGACGAATCCGTTTTTTTGAATGAATCACTTTAATGATTTAATGACTCACTTATAAAGACTTCACTTGTTTCATTACTGGATGAATCAGTGTTTTTGAATTAATCTCTTGAATGATTCAATGACTCACTCATAAAGACTTCACTCGTATCACTACTGGATGAATCAGCATTTTTTTAAATGAATCTCTTAAATGATTCAATGACTCACTCTTAAAGACTTGTTTCATTACTGGATGAATCAGTGTTTTTGAATTAATCTCTTGAATGTTTCAATGACTCACTCATAAAGACTTCACTCGTTTCATTACTGGATGAATCAGCATTTTTTGAATCAATCTCTTGAATGATTCAGTGACTCACTCATAAAGACTTCACTCGTTTCACTCGAATCTCTTGATTGATCATACTCGTCAAAGGTTTAACAGACTTTGACGAATTGTTGTCATTTAGTAATTAGATCGCGTAGGTGTTTGTATCGAGATCGCCATCCTTTAACACTTAATTATGCAGCTTGAACAAAACTTCCAGTGAACTCCAACAGTAAAGTGATATCTTTTCTTATCAACAGGTGTGGTGAGTGATGGCTCAGAGGCGGTTCCTCTTGTTCCTGTGGCCCGTCAGGAGATGTGCAACATTTCCTGTGGCGTCTCGCTTCTGCAGCTCCAAACAGACGAAATTCGAAATTCCTCTGGTGCACTTAGAAAACGAATCTCTCCTGGAGAACCTCTCCAGCATGGGAGTGGACCTGGCGTCGGCCCGTCGACGGCAGCCGGGCGTCCTGAGAAAGCAGCTCACCAACGAACAAGGTCTCGCCCTCTTCCTGAAGACCAAAGGCGCCGATCCGGAGACCATTGCCAGCATCATCTCCCGCTTCCCGCGGTCCATCACCCGCTCCTGCGAGCACCTGGAGGAGCGCTGGACCCTGTGGAGGAACGTCTTCAAGAGCGACCATGAGGTGGTGGGGATCCTCTCACGCTCGCCCGAGTCCTTCTTCCGCTCCAGCGACAACAAAAACCTGGAGGAGAACATCTCGTTCTTGATGTCGCTGGGAATCACGACTAAGGATCTGCACCGGCTACTTACCACCGCGCCGCGGACCTTCTCCAACAGCGTGGAGCTGAACCGAAACATGGTGGAGCTCCTGCAGAGCATCTGCGTGAATCTGTGCGGGAATGACCCCAAGCTCTTCGCCAGAACCATCATCTCCAGGAACCTGTACATCTTCATTCGCAGCACCAACCGCATCCGCGCTAACGTGGACTTCTTGACAAGCTCCTTGAGTTTGAGTAACTCCGAGGCGCTAGCTTTGTTCCAGAGCCACGGCGCTCAGATCCTGGACCTGTCGCACGAGAGCCTGAAGAAGAACTCCGAGAGCCTGCGGCGGAAGCTTCGCTCTCTGGGCTGCGGCGCCGACGACTTCAAAGCCATGATCCTGAATTACTCGCTGGTGCTGTTCATCTCCTCAGAGCGGCTGAACGAGAAAGTGGACTGCCTGATCGAGGCCGGGATCCACCCGCAGCAGATCGTGCAGAAGCCCAAGGTCCTGGACTTCAGTCTCGCCAGCATCAGGCAGCGGCTGCACCATCTGAAGCGGCTGGGATACGACTTCCAGAAGAGCGGCATCGCTGTCTTAGATACGAGCAAGAAACGCTTCAGTGCCAAATTAGAGAGACTGGGTTCACCAGAGGAATAAAGACTTGATGTTCATTCTGATTCACTGTAGATGCATGTCTGTTTCATCTGATAATGTCTGATATTATCTGATAATTTCTGATAGTCTGATAATATATGATGTCTGATAATGTCCGATAACGATAATGTACGATAACCGATAATGTCTGATAATATCCGATAATGTCTGATAATGTCAGATAGTCTGATAATGTCCAACAATATCTGATAATATCTGATAATGTCTGACATCCGATGATAAAGTCTGATAATGTCCATTAATGTCTGATGTCTGATAATGTCAGATAATATCTGATCGTGTCCGATAAAGCCTGATATCCAATAATGTCCGATGTCCGATAATGTCTGACAATGTTCGATAATGTCTGATAATGTCCGATAATATCTGATAAAGTCTGATATTGTCCGATAATATCCGACAATGTTCGATAATGTCTGATAATGTCCGATAATATCTGATAAAGTCTGATATTGTCTGATAAAGTCTGATATTGTCTAATAAAGTCTGATATTGTCGGATAATATCCGACAATGTTCGATAATATCTGATAATGTCCGATAATATCTGATAAAGTCTGAAAATGTCTGATATCCAAAATTGTCAGATAATGTCTGATAAAGTCTGATATTGTCTGATAATGTTCGATAATGTCTGATAATGTCCGATAATATCTGATAAAGTCTGATAATGTCTGATATCCAAAATTGTCCCATAATGTCTGATAAAGTCTGATATTGTCTGATAATGTCTGATAATATCCGATAATGTCTGATGAAGCCAGTGTTTTTGGCTTAAACATTTTGTACAAGCATAGAAATGTTTGTTCAGTTTTAAATTTATTTGTAAGAGGATGGTGCTTAATATATCACCTGTTCACTTTTCTGGGCCCTTAAAATCAGTACAATATGCCAAAGTAATTCATAAAATAATTTCTTTTTTTCTTGCTCTCTCTCTCTCTTTTTATAGCTATCTCCTGTGTATATTTTGGTAAAATGTCTCATCAACATCAAGTCTTTTATTTCAAAATAAATGTCCCGTTTTTCACAATATAACCAGCCTAAGGGGCCGTTCACACAGAACACATTTTCCTGTTAAAATATTACAGTAAAAAATATGCCAAAGTGACTGATAAAATTATCAATTTTGTTTAGATTTCTCCTATGTGAATAAGTGATAAGTGATGTATAATTGATCTGTGCTTTTTCATATGATTATTATATAAACACATGAACTAAATGAGCTGAATGAGCAAAATGCACTGGAAAACAATGTAAATTGTTTGACGAAGAACATTAAACTAGTATTTTCCTGATCTTGTTTGTTTTATGACAAAATAGATTGTTTTTTTTTCATTACCAATGATTTTGGATTATCAGAACAACCATTTCAGATAGATAGATAGTTTATTTTTTATATATAATATAAATTAATATCATAACATCATTTTAGTATATGTTGTAGTCCCATCATGAACCGCGGGGGCGCGTATAGAGGCGGAACTTCACTGTAAGTGTTTGTGTTTCCGGTCGGACCCGTCTGAGAGTAGCGCGGCTGCAGATTGCATGTGCAGAGAGAAACTTCTCTTGCTGGTGAGTGATGATCAATCATTATTATCAGATATTAATCTGAACTGATCTCAGAGCTGCTGTATGATCGGATATTAATAAGACTCAAACATGCTCTTCAGATGCGCGAGCTGTTTTCGGCTGTCATGCACTTTAACCCTTTTAATCCAGTGTGACTCTGAAATAAATCTGAAGAGCCTGTTTTTAACGTTATCGTTTCCTTTGAAGGCCACTAATAATGCTAGAGTTAGTCCTAATGCTTACAATTAACATGTAAATGATGTGTTATGTCAGGGGTTTGCAATCTTTTAGATGCCATGGACTCTTCCTCAAAATGGAAACAAATTAATCTTTATAGTTTCCTGTATATTTATCATGTTAATTTTTCACTTCATATGTCTAAATATTATTTAGAACATATTTTTATAAAGTTACATTTTTTCTTACTCATTATAGTAAAAATACCTGTAGGGGAACTTTCTTTAATCTGATTAAACAAATGTATTTATTTATTTAATTTTATTTTAATCTTATTTGTGTTATTTATTTTTTCACATAAGGTGTAAATGTGGGTGGTCTTATGTTAATGAGCACATAATAATGACAATATCACATCAACATCATCAGATCTTTTATTTCAAAATAAAAGTCCTGTTTTCCACAATATGACCACCTTAAGACATTGTACCTGTACTAATATATGAATATATATATTTATTTTTACATATTTTACACTGTTTCAAAGGTCTGAGTACTGCAGAGGTCTCAATATGTAAATGTTTCAAAATAAAAGTCCTATTTTCCACAATATGACCACTTTAACCCTTGTGCAGTCTTCGTTTGGGGTGTACACTCAGGGTCTCTGGATGTGAATTTTGAATTTTGTAACTAAATTGTTTTTTTTTTGTTTTTTTTTTTTAAACAAATGTAATTTTACTGTTTATTAATGTTTTTACACCACATTTGTGCAGTTTTTGAAGGATTTATAATTTTTTAAATTTATACAAATAAATTAAAACATATTTTTTTAAATAGGTTTTTATACAAAAACAGCTTTTTATGTAAAATTCACTTTATAAAAGACCCACATTTCTAACTTTCATTCATTGGGATAACATGGATAATTTGATATGGTTTAGTGTGAGATTTTTGCCCATCTTTTGGAAAATGCAGTTTTAAAAGTAAAAAATGATCACTTTATCCAGTAGATGGCAGCAGAGCTCCACTATTTGCTATTTGACTGACTGAAAGACTCTTTTCACAAGTATTCTTCAGCTGGATTCACATCTAAATATTATAAAATCACAATTATAACAATAAAAGCTACTTTTTGTCAAAGTTTAGTATTTTTGTAATTAAAAAAAAAAAAAAAAAAATCAATTTTTCAATATTGTTACATTATGATGAGACCCCGCTTAGAAAATGAACAAAATTCACCCTCAAAATCAACATTTTTGAAAAACGTATTTTTTTTCAGTACAAAAAGATGCCTAAACGTTGACAAAAAGTTATTTTTATTGTCATAATTGTGATTTCATAACACTTAGATATGAATCCAACTGAAAATACTTGTGAAAAGAGTCTTTCAGTCAGTCAAACAGCAAATAGTGGATCTCTGCTGCCATCTACTGGTAAAAGTGATCGTTTTTTACTTTTAAAACTGCATTTTCCAAAAGATGGGCAAAAATCTCACACTAAACCATGTCAAATTATCCATGTTATCCCCATGAATGAAAGTTAGAAATGTGGGTCTTTTATAAAGTGAATTTTATTTAAAAAATATTTTTTAATGTATTTATATAAATTTAAAAATATGATAAATCCTTCAAAAACTGCACAAATGTGGAGTAAAAACATTAATAAACAGAGTAAAATTACATTTGTTTTTTTTTTAAAAACAATTATTTTGTTACAAAATTACATTTTGTTGGCTGGGGTCTCTGGAGACCCCAAAGACCCTGACTGTGACTTTTTTTTTTTTACACTAACATTAAAAACAAGATATCACTCCATTTTTTTAAATTTGTGTATTTGTAGATCTAGAAAGTAGATAGAAAAGTGTTAACAACTGTGTCATTTGGACAAAGAGACATTTTTTTTTTAATGTTAGCAAACGTCATTTGGGGTCTAAAAAGACCCTATAAGGGTGAAGACATCTGAACCATGACGATTGTTTTTCTGGTTTCTCAGCAGGTTTGAGTTCAGGATGGAGTCGGCTGTGGAGGTTGAGAGAGGAACTGCAGCTATTAAAGAGCTGTACGTTCATAAATATATTTGTGTTCTGATTATGATGATATTAATAACAATATCCAAACAGCTCTCAAACACACAAACATCTACGTTCCCCAGGTTCCTCACCACCAAAGAGAAGTTCCACGCGTTTCTGGAGTCGGGCCGGCCGGGTCAGAAGAGCGAGGATGCGGAGCGAGACTCCGGAGAACCGGAGCAGAAAAGGATCCGGCTGGACAGCGATGGAGCGCAGGAGGAGCCAGACAAGAACGAGAAGAAGAAGAAGATGAGAGGACAGAATAAATCCAGACCTCACATGAAACCTCAGAGCTACGAGGACAGACGACTGTGTCCGTCAATCATTCAGGTGCTCACTTGATAATACTGAAGTGTGGTTTGGTTTATCAGAACGATTTAATTTCATTAGTTAACACTGACCTTTCAGGAGCGAGACACCAAGTGCTTCTACGGCGATAAGTGCCGCTTCCTCCACGACGTGTCCGAGTACATGTCCAGCAAAGCTGCGGATCTGGGAGATCAGTGCTACCTGTTCAACACCTTCGGCAAGTGTCACTACGGCGTCACCTGC
The DNA here is from genome assembly GCF_024489055.1 of Chanodichthys erythropterus. NCBI lineage: Eukaryota > Metazoa > Chordata > Actinopteri > Cypriniformes > Xenocyprididae > Chanodichthys > Chanodichthys erythropterus. The sequence goes on from NC_090235.1 coordinate 14,240,470, forward strand.
AGGTTCGCTAAAGCTCACACGAGCGCCGAGCTGAAGAACCTGGTGAACGAGGATCTCTACAAACCCTCCGCTGAGAGAGAGACTGTCCGAAACCACCTGGACAAAGACCTGCAGAGACGCCTGCGCAAGAAACAGGTGAGCTTCAAGGGCGCCGAGGCGTATCTGAAGACCGTCACCCGCGGGAAGAAGCCGGAGGAGAATCAGAGCGGCCCGAGAGACGCTGATAACGCTCCAGAAACAAAGGTGAAACATCAGATATCATTTCACTGCTCAATATGACTAATTTAAATAATTAATAAGCAGAATAAAGGGGCGGGGCCTGTTGAGGAGCTGCAACAGTATGAGGAAAATAATCAATCTAGTAGAGCCCAAAAACAACCTCAAGACTTTGTGGGCATAATATGGTCTTTAATCAATTATGTAAATATTGGTTGTGTTGCAGGAGTGTGCCGTTCCTCCGGTGAAGACTGTGGGGCCGATTACAGATGCTGACATCATCAAGCTGCGACCGTGTGAAAAGAAACAGGTGTGTTTGGAATAACATATTATATTTCTTGTTAAAACGGATGTATACAGGGTTTTAATCCATATACACTTGCAAGAAAAAGTATGTGAACCTCTTGCAGAATCTGTAAAAATGTGCAAAATTTTAACAAAATAAGAGAGATCACACAAAATGCATGTTGTCTTTTGTTTAGTACTGTCCTGAGTAAGATATTTTACATAAAAGATGTTTGCATTTTGTCCATAAGTGAAAAAAAAAAGCTGAATTTATTAAAATAACCCCATTCATAGGTATGTGAAGCATTGATTCTCAATACTGTGTGTGGTCACCTGATGATCCACGACTGTTTGTGTGTTTTGTGATGGTTGTTCATGAGTCTCTTGTTTGTCCTGAGCAGTTAATCTGAGCTCTGTTCTTCAGAAATATCCTCCATATCCTGCAGATTCATCAGTTTTCAAACATTTTTGCATATTTGAACTCTTTCCAGCAGTGACTGAATGATTTTCAGATTCATCTTTTCACACTGAGGACAACTGAAGGACTCAAGCTCAACTATTAAAAAAGGTTAAAACATTCCCTGATGCTCCAGAAGGAAACACGACGCATTAAGAGTCGGGGGGGTGAAAACTTTTGAACGAGATGAAGATGTCCAAATTTTTCTTATTTTGCCTGAATATCATTGTTTTTCATTTAGTACTGCCCTCCGGAACCAACAGAAGATACTTGCATGTTTCCCGGAAGAAAAATTAAATACAATTTACCTTGATCTTCAAATTCAAAAGTTTTCACCCCCCGACTCTTAATGCATCGTGTTTCCTTCTGGAGCATCAGTGAATGTTTGAACCTTTTTTAATAGTTGAGTTTGAGTCCCTCAGTCGTCCTCAGTGTGAAAAGATGAATCTCAAAATCACATCAAGGGTTCAAATATGCAAAAATGCTGGAAAACTGATGAATCTGCAGGAGCTGGAGGATTTTTCTGAAGAACAGAGCTCAGTTTAACTGCTCAGGACAAACAAGAGACTCATGAACAACCATCACAAAACACAAGAACAGTCGTGGATCATCAGGTGACCACACACAGTATTAAGAATCAATGCTTCACAAACTTATGAATGGGGTTATTTTAATAAATTCAGCTTTTTTTTTTTTGTCTTATGGACTAAATTCAAACATCTTTTATGTAAAATATCTTACTCAGGACAGTACTAAACAAAAAATAACACGCATTTTGTATGATCTCTCTTATTTTATTAAAATTATTAACATTTTCACAGATTCTGCAAGTGATTCACATACTTATTCATGCAACTGTATAAGCTTTTAAATTGCTCTTTTATAGTATTTCGACGTTGTTTGCCATGAATATAGTCAAGGATGCCGACATGGCATTAAATCACCAGCCAAATGCAAATCAAACAGATGTAATATTGCAAATGTATTCATTTTTATTCATGTTTTATTATTTTTTTCTCCTCCTTGATGCATTTTTGATCTCCTAAAAGTTGAGACATTTTATATAAATTAATTTTTTATATTTTCTATATTTTATCTTTGCTCTACTAATATTTCATTCTGAAATCTTGTCTTTCATGCATCTCAGGTGGATTTCAGAGACAAGCTCTATCTGGCTCCTCTCACCACGGTAAACTCGCTCGATTACAATTACCGTCAGTCACGTGTTTCTCGCAGCTCATTGGGTGTTTTCTGTGCAGTGTGGGAATCTGCCGTTCCGGCGCGTGTGCAAGCGCTTCGGAGCCGACGTCACGTGTGGAGAGATGGCCATGTGCACCAACCTGCTGCAGGGTCAGGCGTCTGAATGGGCTCTTCTCAAGAGACACGCCACTGAAGACCTGTTCGGCGTTCAGGTACGACACAATACACCTGTTCATATCAGTGTTTGATCATCAGTGAATTATTGACTGCTTTCATAAATACGAGCTGTTCATAAAGCCAAACCGGGTCCATGTGTTGATACTGTATCGGTGTTAATTAAGGCAAAACACTACAGGTGAATGTAGATCACGAGTTCGATGCAGATGTGACCACTTTTACTCGCTGTAAACTTGTATTTCTGGTAAATCTGATGGTGAGGTTGTGTTGCAGCTGGAAGGCTGTTTTCCAGACACCATGACCAGATGTGCCGAGCTGCTCAATCAAAACATCGATGTGGATTTTGTGGACATAAACTCCGGCTGCCCCATCGATCTCGTTTACAAGAAGGTAATGCACAGAACACGCGTGTTTAGGAATGGATCACGCACAAATTAACGTTTGGTCATTATTTACTATATATAGAAGTCGATTTGACCCACATTTCATTTTTAAACTGCTTGAAATACTGTTTATTTCTTGAAATTTTGTGAATATTTCTCACTTAGGATCATGAATGTGCAAAGTTTTGTGTTCAAATTGCCCGTGCACTTCGCCAGAAATCAACACTTGTGTAAAAATCTGAAAACCTTTTATCATAGCTTGTCAAAATATAAAATGCATGAGAACTCGAAAGTTTACTCGAAATTAAAGACTCTGCTTTCTAAATCATCCAAGTAGAATTTGCGGTTTCTTCATCTGAGTTTTACAGCCGAAATTAATCTGTGAAAGGATGTTTTTTGGTTTTGGGTCTCAATAACTAGTGTGAGAAACTCATTTAACCCTCACCTGGGTTTGACAGAGGCATTTTCAACAAGTACAAATTGCAATAAATACTATTTATACATGCAGTAGTTGTGCCTCAGTGTGCAAATATATCACTTCAAGTAATCATAAACAAAGAAATGTTTTTATTGTATCTGTACAGCTAATATTCAATGTGCAACTTTTTTTTTTTTTTCATATTTTTTAGTCAGGTTTTTACATGAATCTGTTTTTCATCATGTTGATTTTTGCATGGAAACTAAAGGTCAGTTTGACCCAGAACACAAATAGCGCACCCATATTTTCAACAAAACAGGAGAACAGTCGTTTTTTGTGAACGTTTAAGCAGTGATTAATTGATTTGTGTTTCTTCAGGGTGGCGGATGTGGCCTCATGACACGAACCTGCAAATTTGAACAAATCGTGAGGGGAATGAATTCAGTAAGTGAACAGAGAAACCTCGATCATCACTGTTTAGAGTGTCTGATGTTTGTTTGTATCGCGGCGTTGAGCTTCATCATTGGACATCAGTAGGTTTGTTTACATTCACACATTTTCATCAGAGTGAATCCAGTTCGATTTCAGATTCTGCTTCAAAGAGCTTTAAACGATACCAGATGAGGAATAAGAGTCTTATCTAGAGAAACAATCAGCCATTTTCTAAAAAAAAAAGAAATTATACACATCTTAACCATAAATGCTCCTTCTCCTCTAATAGAAGTGTATTACTGCCCTCCACAGGTCAAAGTCTGAACTAAATTGTCATATACAATATGCTAGTGCAAGTATATAATAATTTTCGACTGAAGAAAGAAACATTTGTATTTATGTGTTGCGTTCAGAATTGGAGAAAGACACCGTGATAATGTTGTATCTCGTTTTCTCTTCCGCAGGTTCTGGACGTTCCGTTAACGGTTAAGATCCGTACGGGAGTTCAGCAGAATTGCAACATCGCGCACAAGCTGATCCCAGAGCTGAAGAAATGGGGCGTGTCGCTCATCACGGTATGACGAAACTTCATCAGTCGCGGTTCAACTCGCCTTCATCCTGACGAATCACTGAATGTGTTTTCCTCCGCAGCTGCACGGCAGATCACGGGAGCAGCGTTACACGAAGTCAGCTGATTGGGAGTATATCGACACCTGCTCCAAACTCGCAGCTCCCGTACCGCTGTTCGGTAAACACACTGAAGCCGGCGGATGATGAAGATACTCCATACTTCAGATGCTTTGACTCTGTGTCTCCCGCAGGTAACGGGGATATCCTGTCGTATGAAGACGCCATGAAGGCCAGAGAGACGGGAGTGTCGGGGATCATGGTGGCGAGGTGAGTCCGCCCGCGTCTGCTTCGACTGCACCATCTGTGTCTGTTCTGTCCTGAAATAACCACTTCCTGTCTGGTAGGGGCGCGCTGATCAAGCCGTGGCTGTTCACGGAGATCAAGGAGAGCAGACACTGGGACATTTCCTCCAGTGAGCGTCTGGACATCCTGCGGGACTTCACCAACTACGGCCTGGAGCACTGGGGCTCCGACACGCAGGGCGTGGAGAAGACACGCAGCTTCATGCTGGAGTGGCTCTCCTTCCTGTGCAGGTGATGAGTTTACAAGGGATTGTTCACACAGAAGTGACGTTCCAATCCTGTGTGAAGTTGAGTGTAAACGTGTGTTCAGGTATATTCCCGTGGGATTGTTGGAGAGAGTCCCGCAGAAGATCAACGAGCGTCCGCCGTTCTACATGGGCCGGGATTACATGGAGTCTCTGATGGCCAGTCAACATGTGGGCGACTGGATACAGATCAGGTGACGCTTTTGATGAATTAAGTGTCTTTCTCACCAATTTTTTGCACATTTTTGGGAAATCGCATAAACACTGGATTGAAATGGCAAGATGCACAAAATCTCTAGATAAAAAAAGTTTGTCAAGACAAACTTTAAGTTGGCTTGAAAAAAACGGTCCAGAAAGTTTGAAATATGAGAGTTTGTTTTAGTTCAGTAGTTTTGATAGATAGGGTACTCAAGGCGGTTGCTATGTGGTTGCTAAGGTGTTGCTATGCGATTGCTAAGGTATTCTGTGTGGTTGCTAGGGTGTAGCTATGCCGTTGCTAGGGTACTCGGGTGGTTGCTAAGGTGTTGCTATGCGGTTGCTAAGGTGTTGCTATGCAGTTGCTAGTGTACTCGGAGTGGTTGCTAAGGTGCTGCTATGGGGTGGTTGCTAGGGTGTTGCTATGCGGTTACTAAGGCACTAGGGGCATTGCTAAAGTGTTGCTATGCGGTTGTTAGGGTACTCGGGTGTTGTTATGTGGTTGCTAGGGTACTCGGGTGGTTGCTAGGGTGTTGCTATGCAGTTGCTAGTGTACTCGAGTGGTTGCTAAGGTGTTGCTATGCGGTTACTAAGGTACTAGGGGCATTGCTAATGTGTTGCTATACTGTTGCTAGGGTACTCGGGTGGTTGCTATGCGGTTGCTAAGGTGCTCGGGGTGGTTGCTAGGATGTTGCCAGGGTGATTTGTGTGGTTGCTAGGTTGTTCTGGGTGGTTACTATGAGATGGATAGATTTAGTTAGATTAGTGTACAAAATCTAAAAATGCACATAAAAACTAATAATTTTTTTTTATCCGATAAGAAGACTCGCACAAACTACGATGGAAACGTATTTACCGAATAAGTCACAAAAATCCTCACATGACTTTGCCTCAGCAGAGGCTGTGCTTGGATAACTGCACTAACCAGTAGACGAATCACATCGCAGCATCTCAAATGTTGGTTTGGTGGTTCTGAAACGTCTGAGCCAAAGTCTGTCATCAGAATGATTTGGTTTCATTCCTCCAGAAGCGTCTCACATGATTGTGTTCCCAAACACCAGCATCCGAAGGCAAGATCACATGACAGCGTTTACTGTGTTTCGTCTGACGCTCTGAGACAAACTCATTTATGATGGAGGAGAAAGAGCCTGATTGAAACAACTCCGTTTTATTACTGATATACTGCACAAGGAAGTGATGATTTTGCCCTCTTGAACACATGAGAGGGAAACGCTGCTTTATTAGCAAATATTTTATGCCATATTCCAATTTTGCGCAAAAGTTAAATTCACAAATTTGGATGGAAATAACTATTAAACTGCTTAATTGAGTTGTATCTGTTGAATTTAACGCATGTGTATTTTTGGTTTCACATTATGTTTTTGCATATGAATTTATAGACTGAAATGAACAAAGAATTAGTATTTACTGGCCAAATTTCTCTCACAATGAGTGTTTGGTGTGTGTCATGAATAAAATGTTTTTTTTTTTTAAATAATTGATGTACTAATTTCTAATTATAACTAACGTGATGTTTTGTGTTTGCTCTGCAGTGAGATGCTGTTGGGTCCGGTTCCTAAAAACTTCAGTTTTCTGCCGAAACACAAAGCGAACGCTTATAAATGACCAGCGGCTGATGAAAGTCTGTGATTGTTGAGTAGAAGTGCTAATCAAACTTTTTATTTTATTTATATCTAGTTTGAACATGACTTATGAAGCTGGAGTTGTTCATATTCAGGTTGAATTTATTTTAGATGTATTAAAGATGTTGAAGACTGAAGAGGTGTGTGTGTGTGTGTTGGATATTAATGCAGCATGTTTTATAATTAAAGCAGAACTGATCAATAGAATAAATCTTGAACTGTTAATCACGGCCTTCAGATCGACACTAATGAATCGCACTCATCTTCTCTGGTTCTGTACTGAGCTGAAAACATCATCTTTGATGATATGAAAGAGAATAAAGTCAAATACTCACTAATGACTGCAGTTCATATTTAATCTCCATCGCTCCAGGGATCTGAAGAGATCATGTGATCGAGTGAAACACTGAAATATGTGTTAGCATGTCTTAGCAATGTTTCTTTTATTAAGTGCATAGCAAGTGTTTATCATCATTAATGATCAGCGAGTTTGTTCAGATGACACACAATAACCTGAGAAGTTCACAAATTCACACATCTCTCAGAATATAGTGCTCTTTTTAAACAAGTTCACAAAAAATATACTGTGACACAAAACATCAGAATGCACCAATCACAGCCTCTGCTGATCAGGTGGGCGGGGCTACTGTCAGAGCGGGGGGTGTGTCACGCAGAAATGCATGGCGGCTGGTATACAAACATGAAATCATTGTGTCTTACAGCGTACAGAAGTGGATTGAACTCTGACCTGTGATTCTGTGCCGTGAAAGACGAGCAGAGGCTCTGAACGTCACAGATCTCGGCTGAAAACCAATCATGCACTGCAAAAAACTGTTCTTCCTGTCTCGTTTTCCTGTGCAAACATCTAAACATTCTTAAATCAATAAACATTTACTGGAGACGCAAAATGACTGAAGATATTTGTGTTCTGAAATATTGATAAAAATAAAGTTTGTGTATTTTTTGCAGTGTAGACTTTCATTTAGGTGATTTTGCTTCAAAACGAATTAACAGAATAAAGCCTTCAGGATGTCCTATAGTGTGAGAGCACAGCACTTACTCATCATTTTGCATAGTTTATTAAAACAAGCATGACTTCACATCCTGTCGCTCTTATTTGCTGAAAATAGTTACTTTTTAAAATATTCCTGTGTTTTCTGATCAAAGAAGTGTATTTTTGCAAGCAAAATGAAAACAACTATTTTAAAGTAAAAGTTTCACCAGTCAGCATTATTTTTGGAGGCTCCCTCATTTTTCCGTCTTCTGCATGACATTTACACCTCAGAAGAAACCTGTCTGTGACACTGCTCATGAAGTCACGCTCTTCAGACGGTCCTGCATCAGCTGACCGACGGCCACTGAGAGTCCAGGAGACGTCCCTTAGAGAGGGAAGGGGTTATGGGTTAGTGTCAGCATCATCACCTCTGACCTCAGCTCTCTCTCAAACATCATGTAAGGCACAAATGAGTCCAAACACATTATCATTAATTCCTCAGCCTTAATCATGTCAGTCTAATGTGATGCTTGTGAGATATTGGTGGGTTCAGTCCGGCTCGTGTCGTTCTCCGGGTCACATGGTGCTCTCGATGAAAACAGAGTGTCACTGCGACAACTGCATTATGTTATCCCATTTTCTGAGCTGGAATCATGTTCAGAAGAGCATACTGTTCATACTACTGCAGTGTGTTTACTGGACACAGTGTGTTAATGAATACGAACATGGAATACTCTATCCCACAATGCAATTCACTTGACGTTCAAGAAACGAGTCAGTATTACTGTTTCCATCGTCTTGAAGTCATTGAGTTATTGAATGTGTCTTTGGTTAAATGCCTGTAAAATCTGTTGTGAACAATCTTAAGATATTCTCACGTTTTCACGCTTTATTTTAAGCTCTTAAAAATTGTTTGCTTCCGAGTGGCATTAAACGGGAAGATGGGACATTAAACAGATAAACTCATCTTACTAGCTGCTTTCAAAGACTCGATGTGTTTATAATCGCGCTCTAGAAACTCATTCTCAAAATTCAAAGTTTCCAGCTTGTCGATTTTATATAAAGACTGAACGAGTTGTTGAAGCTTAATGGTGGTGATGTTGAAGTCATGTGACCGTGTTTGAAGCTTTTTGCTTCGGCTGATTGTATCAGCCTTTAAAATGAATAAAGGTTGTGTTCATTTGTGAAAATGATCATGAACAAAACACGTAAAAATTAAACTTTTCTTGGTCACAGAGCTTATTTTCTGCAAAAATCCCCCAAAAAACAATTTAAAAAATCCCATTTGCTGAGCTTTTAAAATTGTTTTAAAATGCAAAATAGTGTTTTTATCTGAAATCATGTTTGATATGTACTGAGCAGTAATCAGTATGCTTGTATTCGATTCCAAACTTGCTGTTTTTGACCTCTGACCTTTCCTCTAGTCGTACTTTGCCGAGTGAAGACAGCAGCTCTCGGGGTCAGAGGTCAGTAGTTGTGTCTGCCGTGCGTGGCAGCAGAGGGCAGGTGTAGCGTTTTGGCGGGAATGTTTATGGGTTTAGGCGGGATCTGCGGTTTGAGCGACGCTGTGCGTCTGATGATGGCCGCCCTCTGGAGGTGAGGAGGCTCGCTGTAGCTGTGCTGTCGCGTCAGACACGAGCCGCCCGCGAGTAGCGGCCTGTGTGTCTCGTAGATGTTGGCCGACTGCAGCGACTTCTGGTTGAAAGTGTGCTGGCGGGCCGTTGTGACCCCGTTGCCCATTTTGATAAGGACTTTGCGCTGTGATTGGCCTGTGATGGCGTCCGGTCGCTCGAGAAGCGCTTGTAGTGGAATCTGTTGAAGCGTTGTGGTTTCAGGCGTCTCTTTTAGGCAACTGTAATATGATGTTGGCATCATATACGACCCTGGAATGGTGACATCACGTCCTTCCTGATGCTGGATGTGTTCATGGATGTCATCGCTGTGGTTTTCTGAAGGAGTGTGATTGCTAGAAAGTGTCTGATTTGTTGGAAACAGCTGCAGGGTGGAGTTGTGGGTGTGGCTTCTCTCCCATTGGCTGTTCAGAGTGTTTAAGTTCTTGATTGGCAGCTCGGGAGTGGAATCCGGGGTGGGCAGCGTCGAGACCAACTCTTCCTCCACAGCTGCGTGTGGTTTAACGGGCGGCTGCCGGCAGGGCGGGCCGGAGCTGTAGATCTGGGAGGACGTGACGTCGTTCTTGTCCGGGTTGGCGTCCAGCAGACGGTTGAGTTTGGCGAGGCTGTTGAGCGAGAGCGCGTGAGGAAGTGCCGCCTCGGGCTCTTGTGCCCGCTGGGATCTCTGACTGCAGTAACATGACACCAGCAGACCCGACACGATGGCACCCAACATGAACGCCACAAGCACACACGCGCCCAGAAGAGTGTAGTGATAGCCGCCGCTCAGACTCGCCGCATCAGGAAGCTGCTTCACTCCTACAGAGACAGACATTATATTTTTAATGTCATTGATTTAGTGTTTTCTTTTGTTCTTTCTTATGTCAAGAAAGGCCTTCTGAAGCAAAGTGATGCATTTGTGTAAGAAAAATATCCATATTTAACAAGTTATAAAGTAATATAACTATCTTAAAATCAGCATAATCTCCAACTTGTCTTAAATCCCCAAAGGTAAGATGTTTAAAGAATTTATTGTGTTGTTGTTTCAAATATGTTTTGAGCATTACAATATAACACTAGCTACACATAACACATTTTACTATTATTAGAGATACGACTATACTGAAGAGACACACATGATCAATAATGATTAAACAAAGATTGGTCAAATTTGGAAAAAATTAGTTTTTTCAGATTAAGCTCACATCTAGGTACAAATTTGTCTCCAATATATGGTTAAGTCGGTACAAACACAGACACTCTTGATGTCAGCACTGAACCTCACACACTAATATCAGACATGAGATCATAATGTGTGTGACACTGACCAGAGACTGAATCCACGGCTGAGTTCACATCACTTCCTGCTGCTGACATCACATCTGAGCACATATAAATATAGAAGAGATTAGAATTAGTTTCAATTAGTATTAGAACAGTTAGTATTGTGACAGTGATGGATGTGTAAACCGTGACCTTTATATATGATATAGTCATATATATTTTTTTTTTGCTACATTGCACAACACAATTCCAGAATATTCCAGCTTCTGCACTGAACATGTTACATTCAATTCCTCTAGTTTATTAACATTTCCTTTTAGTTGGAGATTTTAATGAGAAACTTTAAATCAAACATCAGTCCCACAATGATTTACAAACGGCACACTTCTCACATATACTTCCTAGAACAATATTTACATTTACACTACCAGTCAAAAGTTTGGAAACATTACTATTTTTAATGTTTTTGAACAAAGTCTCTTATGCTCATTAAGGCTGCATTTATTTCATAATAAATACAGAAAAAACAATAATTGTGAAATATTATTATAATTTAAAATCATGGTTTTCTATTTTAATATACTTTAAAATAAAATTTATTTCTGTGATCAAAGCTGTATTTTCAGCATCATTACTCCAGTCTTCAGTGTCACATGATCCTTCAGAAATCATTCTAATATGCTGATTTGATGCTCAAGAAACATTATTATTATCAATGTTGAAAACAGTTGTGCTGCTTAATATTATTTTGGAACCTGTGATACTTTTTTCAGGATTCACTGATGAATAAAAGGTTGAAAAGAACAGTATTTATTCAAAATATAAATGTTTTCTAACAATATAAATCTTTATTGTCACTTTTGATCAATTTAACACATCCGTGCTGAATAAAAGTATTAATTTCTTTCAAAAAAAAAAAATAAATAAATAAAAAATAAATCACTGTACAATTGTATATTTTTACAAAAGATTTCTATTTTAAATAAATGCTGATATTTTGTAACCTTTTATTCATCAGTGAATCCTGAAAAAGTATCACAGGTTATAAAATAATATTAAGCAGCACAACTGTTTCCAACACTGATAATAAATCATCATATTATAGTTTTTTCTGTATTTATTATGAAATAAATGTAGCCTTAATGAGCATAAGATACTTTGTTCAAAAACATTAAAAATAGTAATGTTTGCAAACTTTTGACTGGTAGTGCATGTGACATTAAAATATGACACAACTGAAGCATCACTGCTGTAACGCGTCAGACTCACTTACCAGTGCATGTGTCAAATAAATGTGATTGGTCACCATCGATGTCCTGCTCAAAACCTGCCCTGCTCATCACAAAAACACAGACAGATAGTTTAGTTTGGCTCCATGTGATATGACCAATCAGTGATCATGCAGCAGAAAGTGATGTCACTCTTACTTAAATCCTGGAGCCACGTCAGCGCAGCGTCCCGTCCGCAGCCAGATGCAGTATGGGTCATGTGTGTAGAGACAGCGGCTGTGGAGGAACAGAGTGATAAAAGACTAATATGTGAAGTAACACAACAAGACTTTGTTTCTGCAGGTTTTATCAAGGTAAATTAGTATTTTAGTGTAATTTTCATTCGTTACATATACCCCATGTGACCTGGTCTCACCTCTTGCAGGTGGCGTGTCGAGTGCAGCGGCTGAGAGGAACTCTGATGATGCAGCTGGAAAACGCCACATAGAGAGCGTGATGCTCCTTGTCCAGCTCCAGACCCAACACCCTGCGCTCACCGCTGCACCTGCAACACGATGTTCGGGTTTACATCAGTACGACAGGAAACAAAGTCATGTTGATCTACAAGCAGAAGTGTAATTCAGACACTCACTGCGTGGGGTTGAACACATCGATGTCCTCCAGTAGTCTGGATCCATGTGAGCTGTTGCCTTGAATGCTGGTCAGAACCTTCAGAACCCGTCCGTCCTCAGAGCCCAGAAACACAACGGTGCGGTTCTTATGAGGCCCGGCCGCCGTATCCACAACAATCTGAGTCAGTTTATACCTGCACAATACAAGCTCATGAGTGTGATGACAGAATCACATGGTCAGTGTGTGTGTGAGATTGTGAGTGTGTGTGTGTGTGTGTGTGTGTATGTGTGTGTGTGTGTGTGTGTAGTACCTGCTGGCGGTGTTGGTGATCAGTGGTTGGCTGTTGACTGACGGCACAGACTCGTCCATCAGTGGGTGTGTCTTAATGAATGTCAGCACAGAGTCTGGGAAGTGAACAGAGGACGAGAACGAGGACGCCGAACCTTCACCTGCACACAAACCTGGACTGAACACACACACACACACACACACACACACACACACACACACACACACAGACCAGTGTTACTTTACTATCATTGATACAGATTATTTTGTTTTATATTTTCTGTTTTCATTTTAATTTTAGTTAAAATGTTACTTTGTGTGTGTTTTTTGTCATTAGGGCCCAAGCGAAAATTCGCGCAGGGCCCTCTTGTTCTTCTAAGGATTATTAGGGCCCAAGCGAAAATTCGCGCAGGGCCCTCTTGTTCTTCTAAGGATTATTATTAGGGCCCAAGCGAAAATTCGCGCAGGGCCCTCTTGTTCTTCTAAGGATTATTATTATTTTTTTTTATTTTTTTATTTTTTATTTTTTTTTCCGTCTTCCGGGGCTTTTTGGGGGCCTTAACATGCTCAAAAACTCTTGAAAATTGGCACACACATTGGAATCCGCGGCCATTAGGACGCCGGAGAGGCTGGTACCCGGGCGTGGCAGGGGGGCTCGACAGCGCCCCCTTGAAAAAAGTCTGAAAATTTGGTCCATATATTAAACATGCTTGCACGTATTAGTATGAAACTCGATACACATATAGACCTCATCGGGCCGAACAACTTTCGCGCTCTAAGTTAATCGCCACGCCAACAGGAAGTCAGCTATTAAGGGTTGTTTGAAAAACGCATGCTCTGGAATTTGATATACTCCTCCTAGACGATTAATCCGATCGCCACCAAACTCGGTCAGCATGAAGTCAAGACACTGATGATTAAAAATTGCCAGGGGATTTTTGATATCTCGAACGGTTTGGCCGTGGCGAGGCAACGAATTTATGGCGAGAAAAAGGAAACAGGAAATGTGTTATAACGTCTTAATACATATATTGATCTTTATGAAACTTCACAAGTGTGTTCGTTATAGGAGTCTGATCACATGTATGTGACTATTGTGAGTCAAAGTTATAGCGCCACCAACTGGCAGCAGGAAGTGTATCACTTTTTGAAATGTTTTGAGATCACCCTCTTATTTTTACCTGATTTGCTTCAAACTTCATCAGTGTAATGTCAATACACAGCAGATGTAGACCTATGACAGGATTTTTGATATTTGAAATATTGCTGCCATGGCAACAGGTCAAACTGTAATAATATTCTTGAGTGTTTTTGAGGCTCTTAACATGCTTCAAATTGCATGAAACTCGACACACACATCAATATTGTCAACCAGTAGACATGGACAAAGCCATAGAAATGGGCGTGGTGGAGGGGCTCAGTAGCGCCACCTTTTGACAAAAGTGGGGGGGTTAGTTTTTCCTACAGTCACCAAACTCGGTACACATATTATTCTCATCAAGTTGGACAATTTTCTAATTTACATTCATTAGCTCCGACCAACAGGAAGTCTGCTATTTTGGTTTGAATGTTAATTTTTTGAAAAAACAGGCTATGAATTTTATACTACTACTCCTACAGGGTTTATCCAATTTACACCAAGCTTTTTTTAACTTGTTGCGAACACATTGAAGTTGTTTAATTGCAAACGGATTTTGGATATCTCAAACGGTTTGGCCGTGGCGAGGCAACGAATTTATGGCGAGAAAAGGGAAACAGGAAATGTGTTATAACTTCTGCATACATTGATTGATGTTTATGAAACTTCAGGAGTGTGTTGGTTGTAGTAGTCTGATCACATGGATGTAACTATTGTGAGTCAAAGTTATAGCGCCACCAAATGGCAGCAAGAAGTGTATCACTTTTAAAATGCTTTGAGATCACCCTCTTATTTTTACCTGATTTGCTTCAAACTTCATCAGTGTAATGTCAATACACAGCAGATGTAGACCTATGACAGGATTTTTGATATTTGAAATATCGTTGCCATGGCGACAGGTCAAACTGTAATAATATTCTTGAGTGTTTTTGAGGCTCTTAACATGCTTCAATTTGCATGAAACTCGACACACACATCAATATTGTCAACCAGTAGACATGGACAAAGCCATAGAAATGGGCGTGGTGGAGGGGCTCAGTAGCGCCACCTTTTGACAAAAGTGGGGGGGTTAGTTTTTCCTACAGTCACCAAACTCGGTACATATATTGATCTCATCAAGCCGGACAATTTTCTAATTTACATTCATTAGCTCCGACCAACAGGAAGTCGGCTATTTTTGTTTGAATGTTAATTTTTTGAAAAAACAGGCTATGAATTTTATACTACTACTCCTACAGGGTTTATCCAATTTACACCAAGCTTTTTTTAACTTGTTGCTAACACATTGAAGTTGTTTAATTGCAAACGGATTTTGGATATCTCAAACGGTTTGGCCGTGGCGAGGCAACGAATTTATGGCAAGAAAAGGGAAACAAAGTGTTATAACTTCTGCATACATTAATTGATTTTGATGAAACTTTGGCTTAGTCTTCGTTGTACAAGGCTGATCACATGGATTTGACTATTGTGATTCAAAGTCATAGCGCCACCAACTGGAAGCAGAAAATGTGTCACTTTCAGCATACATTGAGATCACCCTCTTATTTTTACCTGATTTGCTTCAAAATTCATCAGAATAATGTTAAAACTTGGCACATGTAATCCTTTGAAAATGGGCAGGGAGGAGGGGCTCTATAGCGGCACCTTGTAGTGCAGTAAATGTGGAGTGAATTTGACATAGTCCTTTGATGTTTAACCGTTTTAAGTGCCTATTGCCCGCCGTGCACAGTTGCCCTGAAGCCACCGGGGTGGCGGTGCCACCGGGCTTGGGCCCGCCATCGCTGCTCGCAGCTATATTTTTATTTTTTTTAATTTTTTTTTTTTTTCCGTCTTCCGGGGCTTTTTGGGGGCCTTAACATGCTCAAAAACTCTTGAAAATTGGCACACACATTGGAATCCGCGGCCATTAGGACGCCGGAGAGGCTGGTACCCGGGCGTGGCAGGGGGGCTCGACAGCGCCCCCTTGAAAAAGTCTGAAAATTTGGTCCATATATTAAACATGCTTGCACGTATTAGTATGAAACTCGGTACACATATAGACCTCATCGGGCCGAACAACTTTCGCACTCTAAGTTAATCGCCACGCCAACAGGAAGTCAGCTATTAAGGGTTGTTTGAAAACGCATGCTCTGGAATTTGATATACTCCTCCTAGACGATTAATCCGATCGCCACCAAACTCGGTCAGCATGAAGTCAAGACACTGATGATTAAAAATTGCCAGGGGATTTTTGATATCTCGAACGGTTTGGCCGTGGCGAGGCAACGAATTTATGGCGAGAAAAAGGAAACAGGAAATGTGTTATAACGTCTTAATACATATATTGATCTTTATGAAACTTCACGAGTGTGTTCGTTATAGGAGTCTGATCACATGGATGTGACTATTGTGAGTCAAAGTTATAGCGCCACCAACTGGCAGCAGGAAGTGTATCACTTTTTGAAATGTTTTGAGATCACCCTCTTATTTTTACCTGATTTGCTTCAAACTTCATCAGTGTAATGTCAATACACAGCAGATGTAGACCTATGACAGGATTTTTGATATTTGAAATATTGTTGCCATGGCAACAGGTCAAACTGTAATAATATTCTTGAGTGTTTTTGAGGCTCTTAACATGCTTCAAATTGCATGAAACTCGACACACACATCAATATTGTCAACCAGTAGACATGGACAAAGCCATAGAAATGGGCGTGGTGGAGGGGCTCAGTAGCGCCACCTTTTGACAAAAGTGGGGGTTAGTTTTTCCTACAGTCACCAAACTCGGTACACATATTATTCTCATCAAGCCGGACAATTTTCTAATTTACATTCATTAGCTCCGACCAACAGGAAGTCAGCTATTTTGGTTTGAATGTTAATTTTTTGAAAAAACAGGCTATGAATTTTATACTACTACTCCTACAGGGTTTATCCAATTTACACCAAGCTATTTTTAACATGTTGCTAACACATTTAAGTTGTTAAATTGAAAACGGATTATTGATATCTCAAACGGTTTGGCCGTGGCGAGGGCAACGAATTTATGGCAAGAAAAGGGAAACAAAGTGTTATAACTTCTGCATACATTAATTGATTTTGATGAAACTTTGGCTTAGTCTTCGTTGTACAAGGCTGATCACATGGATTTGAGTATTGTGATTCAAAGTCATAGCGCCACCAACTGGAAGCAGAAAATGTGTCACTTTCAGCATACATTGAGATCACCCTCTTATTTTTACCTGATTTGCTTCAAAATTCATCAGAATAATGTTAAAACTTGGCACATGTAATCCTTTGAAAATGGGCAGGGAGGAGGGGCTCTATAGTGGCACCTTGTAGTACAGTAAATGTGGAGTGAATTTGACATAGTCCTTTGATGTTTAACCGTTTTAAGTGCCTATTGCCCGCTGTGCACAGTTGCCCTGAAGCCACCGGGGTGGCGGTGCCACCGGGCTTGGGCCCGCCATCGCTGCTCGCAGCTATATTTTTTATTTGTTTTTTAATAGGGCTGGGTAAAAAAATATTGATTTCTCGATTTTAATTCTCATTTTTACGAACCGATAGTGATTCTTAAATCCCAAGAATCGATTAGTCTAGTCTGTTTTCAGTTGATGAATGAGCAGAATATGTAGCGCCTCCCATCCAATAAATCACAATAATCTTTGTTACTTTTAATATGAAGCAAAGTCTCAAGTAACGTCTATCTTATTATGAGATTCAGAAAATAAATAACGTTTTGGCGCTGTTTAATGTGGCGTGACGGATCGTTTTAGCGCCTCAGTTAAAGAGAAGCATGTGATCATCCTCTCCTCCGCTTTAATACAAGTTACAGCGAAATAAACATGAACATCTGAAGGTATGTTAAAATATACAGTACAACTTACTGAAATCCGTATCATGTCTCGTGTAATCGCTCAATCAGTGCTTCAACCTCAATAAAACAGCTTCAATGTCACGTGACGTCACATTTACCTCAGAAAAACACATTCAGTGACCATAAACTCATTAGTCAGCTAGAAAAGTGACTCTAGAAAGCAACATTCTGATAAATATAGCTATGCACCGTTACATATTCATTATAATTTTTAATGTTCTTCAATATTTTATGCATGTTTGAATAAATCAGATATGACAGCCGCGATTTAAATGTTTATATTTCAAAAACCGAATTGGAGTAGAAATATGATTATGTAATTCTAAACTTTATCTATAATAAAAACATTGAGTGTAATTTAAGTGTTTGTATATAAATAAGTTAATTTAACCTTCAATATTATTACAGTAGTACCAGCTGACTCCCATGTGTAGTTTACAGCATTAGTGGAGAGATTTTTTTTTACTGTAACTGCAATCGAATTGAATGCATGTGAATAGTAATCGAATCAAATTGTGAAAATTGTGTCAATACCCAGCCCTATTTTTTTTTAAAATGCCTATGTTTTGAATATGTCTGCAAAATGCTTTTTCTTAATTTTTCCCTTTTGATTTGGGGAAATCTGTTTCTGACAGGTTTAGTGAGATTCTCCCTGTTTTTTGAACAGTCGTCATCACAAACATCTCACCGTGGTTTGGGCACGTGTTCCTCAGGCACTGACGTCCACATCGAATCGCTGTTCTTCTGCTCTTTAAACTTCCCATTAAAAACCCGCTCGATGTCATCCAGATAAAACCCACAGACGGCTGAACCGGGAATGCTGAGACACAAAGAAGTTAAGAGTTAACAGACATATGGTGTTTCTGTGAGTGTGTGTTGTGATTGTGTGTACCTGTTGATTTGTGTGGTGAAGACTCCGACCACAGCGGGCCGCTGGTTGATCAGAAGCACGTTGGTGACGGACTGCAGCACGTCGAAGTAAAAGAACGTGTCTCCAGGAACTGAGCAGTTCAGCCGCGCCTTCAGAAACGACGTCCAGTAGCGATCCAGCACGCGTGTGGAGCCGCCGCTGTCGTTCTTACACACGCGAGCCACTCGTGAATACACCACCTACGCCAACGAGGAAGAGAAATGAGGAGAATGACTAACAGGAACACTTCAACTGTTTTTATACAGAATGCTTCTGTTTGGATCCCATTTCATAACAGCACAGACACATGATTTACCTTCCCAGCGGCGGTGTGCTCCACTGCAATCTCACTGAAGAAGAAATACACATAGTTGCCATATTCTACAGCATGCAGGAAGTGAGGCTCTGCAGAGACAAATAAAGCTGAAAATGGTGCATCTGACTCTCCTCAACAACACACATGATCTGAGGAATCATTCATGTTCATGTAAACATCTTGATGAAGTTAAAGCAGCACCTCTCAGCCATTTGGAGTCGTATTTGACCGTTCGCAGGACGGGCCGCCCCTCTCCTCCTAAACTCCTGTAGATCACCGCGTCGCTCGCTTGGAAGTCCGTCACTGTGGCCGAATAGAAATGACCGCCTGAAATAGAAACGTACATGAAGTGAAGAGACTCAAACGCAGGCCTCTGGTTAAAATGTGAGACTGCCAATCAAAAGCATTTTAGTCAAATCAATCACAGGCAGGTGATCGGCTACAGAAAAAAACATTCAATATGACTATACAATAAATAAATAATCAAAATACTGGTTCTCTTTCAAGGGAACTCGCACTGCATAGTTGCTATGGGAACGCCTCTGCGAATGTCGTCATGAAGCACGTATGAAATCTGTCCAATCAGGTGACGGAACGTCATAGGCGGGTGACGTCACTGACCAGGAACTATAAAGCCAGCCCAAACACACTCACATTCAGCTTCTGTGTCTTCAGCTGTGTCTTGTCTGTCTTATTTATTGTTGTCTGCCTACCATCTTTCAGGTGAAAGTTATTATGGCGAGTGAACAGCAGCAGTTTAGGAAGTGTGTGCACCCTTGCAACGGGAGAGACCGAAGACTTGCCACTTCCCTCTCCCGTGAGCGAGGAGCTCATGGAGGTGCTTACTCGCCAAGCTCAATATCGATTGGCCAGCCGAGAAGCAAGAACAGCAATCCCGCAGTAAGCTTGATGAACACTTCCTACCATCAAGGGCTGCTCAACCTCCACGTCGGGCGCTACCGTTTTTTCCCGATCTCCACACTGAGGTGTCGAGATCATGGAAGAGACCAGTATCTTCCCGTGTTTTCACCCCTCAGACCTCCACTCACAGTAACGTGGCTGGAATGAGAAAACACGGGTATGTAGCAATGCCAAGAGCGGAAGAGACGCTTGCGAGCCATCTCTCTCCGCAGGCGGCGTCGTCCCTCAAAGCCCCGACGTTGCCCACTAAGCCGCTGAAAACTACCTCAGCATTAGTGGGCAAAGCGTACTCGGCAGCAGGTCAGGCAGCTGCATGCTTGCACAGTATGGCTATCATCCAAGCATACCAGGCTGACCTGCTGAAGGATTTGGGTGATAGTGATGAAGTGGGGGCGGAGTTCATCCAGGAACTCCGTCAGTCAGCAGATTTAGCCCTCCGTGCCACTAAAGAGACGGACAAGTCCATTGACCGCTCCATGGCAGCTCTAGTGGCAACGGAGCGTCATCTGTGGCTGAATCTGTCCGACATTAAGGACAAAGAAAAGTAATTTCTCCTGGATGCCCCACTTAATCCTTCTGGCCTCTTTGGTGACGCTATCGCCACGGTCACCGAGAGGTTTCAGGAGGCGAGGAAGCAGGCTGCTGCTATGCAGCAGTTTCTTCCTCGCCGCACCCAAGTCCCTACGGCTGCTGAGCGTCCTCAGAGAGGCACTCTGTTATGCCCACTATCAAACCGGGGCGCAGTAGCTCCTCGCGTGTTTCCCGAGGGTGGCGCGTTTTCTCTGCAGTCAGCCCAGTTGTTCCCTGCTGGGGCTCCGCTTCAGGGCACTGTGCTGGCTGCCCATATAACACCAGAGGTCAGCCTCGAGAGGCTGGTTGCCCTAGTAGATTTTTTGTCAGAGTGGAAAAATCTGTCAAAAGTATCTCAGTCGGTCCTGCACACGATAGAAAGAGGGTATGCAATTCAGTTTCGAACACGCCCACCTCAATTCAATGGGGTCATACCCACAGTGGTAAATTCAGAGCAGGCTCTGGTGATGGCACAAGAAGTAGACTCTCTTGCGAAAGGAGGCTATAGAAAGGGTTCCTCCTCCCAGCAGGGAGTCAGGATTTTACAGCCGCTATTTCATTGTGCCAAAGAAAGAGTTGCGTCCAATTTTAGATCTTCGTCAGCTGAACAAAACAGTAGCGAAGCTCAAGTTCAAGATGCTGACAGTAAAACATATCATGTCACAAATCAGGTCCGAGGACTGGTTTGTCACGATAGATCTAAAGGATGAATACTTTCATGTATCAATCCTTCCGCAACACAGGAAGTTCCTAAGGTTTGCTTTCGGGGGTGAAGCATACCAATACAGGGATCTTCCCTTCGGCCTAGCGTTATCACCTCGAACCTTCACGAAATGTGTAGACGCGGCAATGGCGCCCTTGCGGAATTACATAGACGATTGGTTGATTCTGGCCCAATCAGAGCAGATGGCGGTTCAACATCGAGATGTTGTTCTCGCTCACATGAGAAGGTTGGGGTTTAGAATAAACGCGAAGAAAAGTGTGCTTTCTCCAGCTCAGAGAACCAGTTATCTAGGCGTGGTATGGGATTCGGTGATCATGCGGGCCCGTTTATCTCCGGCGTGCATGACATCAATTCTGTTGAATGTCTCACACATAAAGCTGGGCCAGTCACTCACTGTCAAACAGTTTCAGAGACTGTTAGGTCTTATGGCAGCAGCGTCCAACATGATACCTTTTGGCCTGCTGAACATGAGACCACTGCAGTGGTGGCTCAAAACCAAAGGGTTCTCACCGAGGGGGAATTTATTTTGTATAATCAAAGTCACGCGGCGATGCCTACGTGCTCTGAACCTATGGAAGAAACCTTGGTTTCTGTCCCAAGGACAGGTGTTGGGTGTCATCAGTCATCGAGTCACTCTAATGACAGATGCATCCCTCACGGGCTGGGGGGCGATCAGGAGTGTCCGCTCGACCCAGGGTCTGTGGCAGGATTATCATCTCTCTTGGCACATAAATTGCTTAGAAATGATGGCGGTATTTCTAGCCTTGAAATACTTCCTCCCAGACCTCAGGGATCAACATGTGTTAGTTCAATCAGACAACACAGCTGAGATCTCTTATATAAATCATCAAAGAAGGTCTGAGATCACGCCCACTTTACAAGTTGGTGAATCAGATTCTCCAGTGGTCCCAAGGGAAACTGCTCTTCCTCAGAGCAGTGTATATCCCGAATGTGGGAATGTGTGTACCTGAATGTGGGAGCAGACATCCTGTCGAGGCAGGGGCCGAGGCCCGGGGAATGGAGACTTCACCCCGAGGTGGTGAAGCTCTTATGGGAGAACTACGGCGAACTGCCCAAGTGGACCTGTTTGCGTCTCAAGAGACAACTCACTGTCCACTGTGGTTCTCAATGACAAGCCCGGCACCTCTTGGGCTGGATGCTATGGTACAGCCGTGGCCGAGGCTACCGCTGTACGCATTTCCCCTGATTGCGCTACTCCCGGGAGTTCTGGAGAGAGTACGCCGAGACGGGGCCCGTCTACTATTAATTGCCCCGTTCTGGCCAGCCTGAGTATGGTTTTCGGACGTGATGTCCCTTCTCGATGGAGATTCCGATCAGGAGGGACCTTCTCTCTTAGGCGGACGGTCTGATTTTGCACCCCCACCCGGAGTCATGGATGCTGTGGGAGTGGCCTCTGAGAGCGCACAGCTCATAGATTCCGGTCTCTCAACTGAGGTTGTTGAGACCATACTCTAGTCCAGAGCTCCCTCCACAAGGAAACTATACGCTTTGAAGTGGAGATTATTCACTTCCTGGTGTGAGAATCGTCAGTGGGATCCTGTTAACTGCCCGGTTAGTTCAGTTCTGTATTTCCTGCAAGAAAGATTCTCTTCAGGGTTATCCCCCTCTACACTAAAGGTGTACTGTAGTACGGTTAGTAGATGTGGGAAGAAGGAGGCGGGAACCGGCGAACATTCAACATAACTATGTTTACATAAAATAAACAAAGAACAAAACGAAAGTAATGCCGGCAGACCCTCGCGGACGTCTGCCGGCCACACAAACATAATAAACCATAAAATAAAGTCCAGGCCTGGTCCTCTCTCGTCCTCCATGGTAGTCGCTCCTCCTTTTATGCTCCCGGAGCTCCTCCGTGAGGGACTCAAGGCCGGTGCGCCTCCCAGGTGAAGCTCATTAACACTCGCGCCACCGGCCTCGCGCCGTTCCCTCACGGCTCTCGCCCGCCCTGGTCGCCACATACCCCCATCGCCCCTCGCAGGCCGGGGGGGTACTCCCGAGACTGCGCTCTACTCCCCCCCGGGGCCTGTCTCGGCGGCCGCAGCACCTGGGGGTAAGGACAGACGAGACGAGAGAAAGGAGACGGAAGCAAGGGGAGCGACAGGACGAGAGGAAAAAGAAAAAAAAAAATCTTGGTCCGGTTCCCCGACACACTGCCGCTTGGTCCTCAGCCTGCCGAGAGGCTCTTCTTCGCGGTGCCATGCGGTGGCACTGGACGCTCGGTGGACGACCCGATCCTCGACCGCCTCCTGGCGGCCGGCGATGGCTCCTCCGACTGAGGGCAGCCGGCAGCGAGTCCCCCGTTCCCTGCTCCTCCCCTTTATGGCGGACGGCAGCAGGCTCCGGCCCACGGCGAACGGCGGCGACTCCTCCGCTCCCTCTTGGACGGCAGCCACCCCACCTCGTCCCAGGGGCACGGCCTCGAGCTCTCCGTCCCACCTTTCACTAGGCTCCAGTACCACCGCCTCGGGCAGCCTCTCGCGGTCTTCACTGCCGCGCTGCCCGAACTCCGCAGCACCGCGATCCCCCTCAGCAGCGAGGGCTCTCCAACAGCATGTCCCTCCTTCCTCCCGGGTTTCGGCACCAATGTAGTACGGTTAGTAGATGTGGGAAGAAGGAGGCGGGAACCGGCGAACATTCAACATAACTTTAATATAAAATAAATAAATAAACAAAGAACAAAACTAAAGTAATGCCGGCAGACCCTCGCGGACGTCTGCCGGCCACACAAACATAATAAACCATAAAATAAAGTCCAGGCCTGGTCCTCTCTCGTCCTCCACGGTAGTCGCTCCTCCTTTTATGCTCCCGGAGCTCCTCCGTGAGGGACTTAAGGCCGGTGCGCCTCCCAGGTGAAGCTCATTAACACTCGCGCCACCGGCCTCGCGCCGTTCCCTCACAGCTCTCGCCCGCCCTGGTCGCCACATGTACGTGGCGGCCTTAGCTGCTTACCACGCTCCTTTCAGTGGAGTCTCTTTGGGGAGACACCCACATATAACTCGTTTCCTTCGTGGCACTTTGAGGCTCAGACCTGCTGTACGCATGAGAGTACCGGCTTGGGATTTGGCCGATGTATTACAGGGCCTGTCTATGGCATACTATTGCTTCAGTATTTCAGAAGCTGAATGTGAGTGTGTTTGGGCTGGCTTTATAGTTCCTGGTCAGTGACGTCACCCACCTATGATGTTCCGTCACCTGATTGGACAGATTACAACAATCAACAAAAATATTACTATTTAATGTCAAATAAAATGTATTATTAAACGCATTTCATTTTATTATTATTAATAATAATTAAATATTGTTTTAATCTATTATTTATATTGTAAAAAATAAACAAATAAATAAAAAATATATTACTATTTAATGTCAAATAAAATTTTATTTATTTTTCATTAATAATAGTAATCAAAACGTATTATTTATATTGTAAAAATAAACAAATCAAAGAAATATATTACTATTTAGTGTCAATTAAAATGTTTTATTACATGTATTTCATTTCATTTATAATTCAATTTATAATTTTACAGAACAACAGTAAAATTTTAATATTATTGTCTTGTTATAATTTTTTTTTGCTTCAGATAATGAAACATAGCATTTATTGTGAATCGAGCTGCTCCAAAACACACCACACACTGAATTTTTTTCTAATTTAATCAGTTAATGTAGGTCATACTTCTGTGGTCAGAAAATACGAGGATCACATCCCTGTAATACACGCATACACAAACTGTGGATGTTTGGAAAAACCCAAATGCTTTGCTGAGCACCTGAACGGATGTGAATGTAGTGTGTGTGTTTCAGCAGCTCACCTGCAAACACTCCTACGTTGGACTGGCGAGACTCGAATGGACATCGGGCCTGACCCAACAGCTCCTGACCGACCTGCTCCAGCGAACTCAACTGACCACAAACCATCACAACAACAGGGTGAGCATTAAAACATCTGTCCATGAGATGGCGCTGATTGACAAGCAGCTGAAATCAGGGAACTCACTCTGTAGTTTCGGCAGGCGGGGTTCAGAGCGTTGGTTCCACACGCAAACAGAGTCTCATCGTTACGAGGCACAAGAACTTTGATGTAATTATAACATTCATCCTGAAAGCAGACAGAAGATGATTTAAAGTCAAACACACAAGAGTCCGTTTACACCTGCTGTTAGGATGCATCTATATGGACAGAAGCAAATGTTTTGTGATCCGTTCACTTGTTGACATAGATGAAATCCAAATACAAGTGCTCACAGGAAACACATAAGAGATTAATGTTAACATAAGGTGTAAACAGAGCAAAACACGGCAGACACAATCCCAACATGAGCTTCTCTGAGTGAAAAACATCTGTTAAACGTCTCTGAAGGTTTGTGGTCCAACACAAAATAAATTCAGTGGCTCTTCTGGCTGTGTGGCTTCGTCAGCTGACACTTTCCCAGCAGAGACACATCTTTAGTCCAGCTGTGTGTCCCATCACTCTTCATCTGATCTCAGATCTGCTCTAATGAGACACTCACGCTGTTTCTTCCTCGCACGGCACACTTTGACACGTCTGTAGATCTCCACGTCAGAATCTGAAAGAACAGATTACTGTCAGACCTCACGTATGAAGCTTACACCTGTGTGTGTGTGTGTGTGTGTGTGTGTTTACCTGCTGTGGGATGATTCTATCCACTGATGCAGTGAGATTCACAACAAACACATGATCTCTAAACAGGTGGAAAACACAAGAAAATGTCATACTGTGCAATTCATGATTTCTCCAGCTGTTTTCAGTCAAATGTATAATTTCACTGCATAATAACATAGTGACCATCCAATCAGGATTTTTTGGGTTATTTATATTTTCTAGCTGAGCAATAGAGTGCAACAATATACTTCTGGGAGTAAAATACAATTTTAAAAAATCCATAAAGATTTTTTAATAGCATGTATAAACCTTTCAAAACATAACTTTGAGCTCTGAGGTTAAGAGATATGCTTCTGTGAGACAAAATTACTTCATTTTTAACATTGAGATTGATTGATTGATTGATTGATTGATTGATTGATTGATTGATTGGTCAGCAGTAACTGTCCACTACAGTTTTAAACCTCAAAAACAACTGCTGTTTAAATAAACATTATAAATGTTAAATTCTTTGTAAATATATATTGATGTTCAGAGTAGATCAATGGTATTGTAATTATATTAAGGTAAATAAATATATTGAGTAACAATTAGGGCTGTCAATTAATTCATATTTAATCAAATTAATTACATTATATGCTGATTAATAAATTAAAAACATCCAAATGCCTCAAATAAACCATGTAAAAACATCTGCGTACAGAAGCACTAACTGGGCATCACAAAAGTGGTTATTTCTACTTTTTAATACTTAAAATTTTAATACTAAAAGTTGTACTTTTTTACTTTCACTCAAGCATGCTTTGAAGATACTCGAGTCACATTTTTACTCTGAATCCATACGTTCACTTCAGTATAATTCGAGTGGTTTTTCCAGCCTGCATGTGTTTTGGTGCACAGATTTCTCTTCAGTTATCTGGAACGCGTGTGAACGGACTGACTGGAATAAACCAGCGAGAGAGAAGGACCTGGCAGCGATGTACAGCATATGCTGGATCCTGATCATCCGCTGATAGTCCAGACCGAGACGCTCCGAGTTATTGTGTGACATCAGTCCCTGGAAACTGGGATACAGGAGTGAGTCTGTGGAGCACAACAAACACTTCAGTCAATTTACACATCAACCCTCAAACTGATCAACAAAACTGTGAGGCTCTGAATCTCAGAAATGCCGTTGGTGTTTGTATGTAGTGACTTTACTGCATGTTAGTGTTAACATTAATGTTATCTAGTTGTCAGAATAATGGGAAAAGAAAAAATACTGTTCCATTTGTTGGAAACAAATTTTGCAAAAAATATGCCATTGATTGCTATTAAAAGCCAATAAGTTGATAAGAAATATGAGCAAAAAGAGAGAGATGCATTTTGCTTCAGACAAACTATTTTTAAAAAGTTACAACAGAACAGCATTTTTGAAGACGGGCCATTAAAAACAATCACAAATTTTGCAGAGAAATAGTTTGGATGGAGGACAGAATCTGACCAGCACAATGAACTCCTGTCAGTCATGTGACTCACCTTCCAGTCCCACCACACTGATTGGCTGCAGATCCCTGGGGAAGGAGGGCGTGGCAGTAGCGATGACAGGGAGTAGCCAGGCTAAAGAGACCATCGCCATGACGACAGAGTAACGCCATGTCCTGTCAGTCATCTGCAGAGTTAGAATGAATAAAAAATACTAAGACAATAAATAGATGGAAACATAAACATACAGCACACAAATCCTCTTGAGTTAGCACATTCTCATGACATCTAAATCATCAAGACATTAAAATAATCATTATTGATGTACAGAGTCACATTCTTGTACATTACTTTTTAAATTAACACAATACATATTAATGTGAGCAGGACAATGATAAATTTATCTGGACTTTAGATTTGGTTTAAGCTAACATAATATAGAGTTTTTAGCACATTCATTTATATATGTTTAATATATATTTACATTTACATTTACATTTATGCATTTGGCAGACGCTTTTATCCAAAGCGACTTACATTGCATTATACTATACATTTGTATCCGAGTATGTGCAATCCCTGGGATCGAACCCATGACCTTGGCATTGCTAGTGCCATGCTCTAACCACTGAGCTACAGGAAAGCTTATATATAGCTATATATATATATATACAGCTATGGAAAAAATTAAGAGACCACTTAACATTGATTTCTGAACTTGGAGTGGTCTCTTAATTTTTTCCATAGCTGTATATATATATATTTTAGGGCTTTCAAAAATAGCGCGTTAACGACGTTAATTAGTTGTTTGTTGTTAATTACGTGAATTTTTTTAACGCATTTCACGCATGCGCAGTGTGACAAATTATTCAGGTCAGGAAAGTCAGGGAAGTGGTTGGGAGCTAGAGGCGAGATGGAGCAAGGTGAGCAAAGTGGGCCTATTGACGGATTCAAATATAAAAAGAATGATAATGGTACAGTTAACAAGTACAAGGTTATTTGCAAGATTTGTAACAAGGAGTTTCAATTTCACCTGAGCTGTTCAAGCTTGAGGTACCATGTCAACGCCAAACATGCGTTTGCTGGGCTGTCAGGTTCAGCAAGTGGTTTGCGCCAGACAACGCTGAATGTTCGCAGGCCATTAACAAAATCAACCTCAGATAATTTGACCAACACAATAGCAAAATGGATTGCAAAGGATTGTAGACACATTAGCATTGTAGAAGACTCAGGTTTCCTTCTGGAATGAATTAAACCAAGTCAAATATCAATAACATGTATGTATGTAGTGTTAATTTCGTCAGACAAGACGAAATATGTTCGTCAACAACCTTTTTTTTCATGACTAAAACGAGACGATGGCAAGACTGCACCACTGTCCAAAAACGCTCACTAAGACTAAATTAACATGAATTTGACGAAAAAAGACGAGACGAAAATGTTTTGCATAAAATAAAAACTAAGATAAAATCTCTCTTAATTTTCGTCTACAATCGTCTCTGCTTTTTCATCAGCTGTTACACCTTTAAAATATTCAGAACGAGTTCGGATCCCGCTTATTACATTGCTACCTACCAAATAAATCAATAATTTGAAACAAAATTATGATTTAAAAAGGAGTTTATCGATTTAAAAATGATTGTATTGCTTCCGCTAAAGAAAATAGTGCGCTCCGTCTCTACGGTTAGAATCCTGTGTGTTCATGGCAACGCTCTGTTTTTCATGGCGACGGTGTGTTATAGTTAGGAGCGGTCTGTTATCAAGAAACTAACAAAAAAAGCATCCTGGTTAAGAGGAATGCCAAAGAGGAAGTGATGGGACATTACAAAGACAAATATTATGGTGTGTAGTATGTTTCAGCTTGATTTAAACCACCATTATTTGGCTGTGTTAATAAACGGACATAATATGAAAATTATGTATCTGTGTCCTGTTATTTATCTTTTGGTATGCATTTCAGAAAAAAAATGGTTAGGATTCAGGTGTAATTGCAAATAGTGACTAATCCTGATTAATCCACTGAAAATTCTGATTAATTTGATTAAAAATTTTAATCATTTGACAGCCCTAATAATATATATATATATTTTTTTTAATTCTATTTTAATATACTTTAAAATATAATTTATTTCTGTGATCAAAGCTGAATTTTCAGCATCATTACTCCAGTCTTCAGTGTCACATGATCCTTCAGAAATCATTCTGATATGATGATTTATTATCAATGTTGGAAACAGTTGTGCTGCTTAATATTGTTTTATAACCTGTGACACTTTTTCAGGATTCTTTGATTAATAAAAAGTTTAAAAAAATATCAGCATTTATTTAAAATAGAAATCTTTTGTAACAATATACACTACCATTCAAAAATTTGAGGTCAGTAATTTTTTTTTCTTTCTTTTTTTTGAAAGAAATTAATGCTTTTATTCAGCACGGATGTGTTAAATTGATAAAAAGTGATGAGCATAAGCGACTTCGTTCAAAAGCATTAAAACACAGTAATGTTTCCAAACTTTTGACTGGTAGTGTATATTTTAACATTTATTTTAAAGAATAATTTTAGACTCTTTGGCCAGTGTCATAAACATAACCATCATGTCTTAAGAACTAGTATAACCAAACAGTAGTTAGTCTTACTGTTCAGAATCAAATTAGACCAATCTACATTTTTATGTAACTGACTCAGAGTGATAAACAGTCTTAAAGATAAAAAATTGACTAATTTGTAAGACTATTCTGTGTACTTTATGCAGCCCTGCCCTGGTCTAAAGGTTAATCTAGATTATTTTACATGACAGTGTAAATGTGCATCACATTTCAAGAACACAATAGATTTCAACAGTCAAAAATCACATCAAACACACAAACATGAACAATAAATCACAATGACCTAATAAACATGTATTTGAGCTCTGTTAAGCCTCCGGAGCGAATGTCAAATTGGACTGTAATTCCGGAATCATCTTTTTTATTTTAGTTTGTATAATTGAGATTAAGGTCAGACACACTTTAGTGTTAAAGGTCAGTGTTAACATGAGCTGCTGTATTTATCTACACTAATGTGTGCTGCGATACACTCCTCTATTCACGCAACAGTCAGTTCCAGAAGTGAAATCTGCATTCATTTTCTCTATAGTCAGCCCAACTGCGAGCGACGAGGTTGTTAATCCATGGTATTTGCTTCTGTTGAATCCGTAATATTATTTCAGCATATTTTTTAAAATAATCATGTTTAACAGCAGAATTTGTGTTGAAAAACTACATTACCCATGATTCTATACAGAAACAAGCAGAATTGCCAAAAGCTCTCAATAACTCTACCCACTCCCACGAAATACTGCGAATAACGTTTTCGAAAAATTCAAATATATATATACAACATTTTTAAATGAGTAGTTTATATTTATTGTTTTTAATTGGATTATTCTGTTCTTTCCATCACTAAAGCCAGATTTCCGCAATGCAGAAAACGCGGACGGAATCGCGGAATCCAGTCATAAAAACGGAATTCAGTATATAACGCAGAATGTCACGGAATTTGTCAAATTTTTGATTAATGAATAAAAAGCAGGTCAGTACACTTAAATCTGCTTGCGATAGACTAGTGTCCGTGAATATTAAACCACAAATAGACTATAATATTAAATATGAATCCTGCATATCTGTGTGCTTCTGAAACAAATGACACGGAAGTGCGGTTTCATTTACCTCACGCTGAATTTAAACGCTTCATCATAATCTCAGTTTTTCTTCCATGTTTTAATTTTAACAGTAAAGCTCTGTTGTGCAGCACAAAAAAGTTTGACAAAATTTTAATTAATTTTTAAAATTAATTTTAATTAATAAATGGAATTTCATGATTAAAAAATAGATTAAATGGTATGTGTTCATTTGATTGCCGGAAAAATAAAATACGGAAGAGAATTTCTGAGGGGAAAAAAACATTTCATAAAAAATACTTTTTTCATTAAAAAATTTTGTTGTTTTTAAGAATTCAATTTATTACACATGCTTTTTTATTTAATAAAATGTAATTAAACGATTAAAATGGAATCCAGAAAAGTTAAAACAGAATTTGGTAAAAAATAAAATTTGGGGGAAAAATAAAACGGATGTCATAGGGCCCTAAAAAATTAAATTTTTTGTTAAATGTTTAATTAATTGTTGGTAAATTGGATAATTGTCATTATTTCCATTAATTGGACATGCATATACATGCATTGGAAATCCATATCATAGAATTTAATGGCAAAAAATACTTCCGGAACAGCACAGCTGAAAAAGTGGGCGGGATATAAAACTAATATATATATATGTATGTATGAAGACTTCAGATGCAAAAGCCTCTAAGTGCCATCTGAAATTTTCTTATAAAATGAGCATTTTTATCAAGCTTGTATGTTTATGTTCAGTTATTTCACTTTAATGGCAATGAAAATGACCTATTAATTGACATTAAAGTGAAATTACTAAACTTATTACAACATATATGTAACTTCAATGAACTATGATCCCATAACAATCCGTGACAATGTTTAAAAACAGATCCAACATGAAGCTAATCTGCCAAGAAGTTTTGAGTGTGTCAGTGGGACACTTTAGCTAATTAAAGGCTAATCAGAGCTAATCTTCCATTAGGCAGATGAACCGGGACACACGAGTCAAGGGTTTAATCTGGATCTTTTAATGCACAGGCTTATTCAATTATACAGTTTTACATACTAGAAGCTAAAGTGCCTGATTTC
The DNA here is from genome assembly GCF_024489055.1 of Chanodichthys erythropterus. NCBI lineage: Eukaryota > Metazoa > Chordata > Actinopteri > Cypriniformes > Xenocyprididae > Chanodichthys > Chanodichthys erythropterus. Next base: position 14,272,365 of record NC_090235.1, read on the forward strand.
CTGAATTCTCCTTTAATTAAATTGCATTACAGGCCTGTAATTAACAGTAACGTTCAGGCTCATTAATGGAGCACAGAGAGACAATTTTGTATTTAATAATCTACATAATACCAAGTGTCCTTTACTGTAAAGAGCGAAAACACAAGCACACTTCACAACCATTGAACCACCTCAGTATTTGTTCTCTCTCTGCAGCTGTTGTTCAGACTTATTCAAATGTGAATGTTGTTCACAGCTAAACACAGATCAACACGACCCAAAACACAGAAACCACATCCAAAAACACCACAACACAAACACCACAGACAGTCAGAGCGGCAACGAACAGAGACGAGAGAAAAGCAACGCTTGCAAAAACAGAGCAAGAGCTTGTGTTTACTGCCTATAAAAAGTCTTTTATACATATTTTTTACATTTTCTTTTACTGAACCATCACATGCTTAACTGAAAAATGTTATAGTCTCATAAAAACCCCACAGTGCAGCTGTGATTTCTTTGGGTTCGTCTGTATCTCTCAAATTCCTGCCCATTCTTTTTGGCGAGATTTCTGTCAGGTTGGACGGGAACGTTTGACAAACGGCCGTTTCTGAGTTCCTCTACAGATGCTCAGCTGGACGCGCTTCGACTGATCAGGACACAAACCTCTCTGGCTGTAAGATACTCCTGTCTTCACACCAGGGATGATAACAGTGATATAGCTCTAAAATTGTTCTAAATATAAAAACAAAGTCCACAGCACAACTATAACAATAACGGCACAGAGAAACAATATCGCTGTGCGTGCGAGCGATCGTGTGCAAATGTGTGTGTGTTATTGTAACTCAAGTACACTACAGTTTCATGCGCTTTTAGTATTTACTACTGTTTACTAGTTCTTAATGCTCCTGTCGTAAGCTGTGTTCAGACTGAAGACGTAAGCAGATAAAATAAAAAGGGAGTTCATATTTCTGACTGCTTGTATTCACTGACAAAAATGTAACCATATGCAGTAACATTGAAAATTGGGGATGCAACGCATCGTGTTGCATCATGGAATCGAATCGTTATCGGATTGAATCGTGAGACCAGTGACGATTCAGTGAACTGGCTTTAACTTTGGCTAACTTTCAGGTCCTGTTGGCAATTGTCAACCTGCTTTCCTCCAGTATTTTCTGTATTAGTTTAGCAGACGCTGACACACTGAAGCTTCCCTAAAGCAGCACATCACATAAGAAGCATTATAGGACAGTACAAGTCCAGACTATAGTCATCATATGCATTTGGCAGATGCTTTTATCCAAAGTGTCTTACATTGCTTTTTAAGCACAGTTCTTGTTTTCCATGAGAACATGATGCTAAGCATCTCATATTTTTATAAAATGGGATGTGCATTTTAAATCAATAACTTAACACTAAGACAGCAAAATTCACATGGGGTTTCAAATACCAATAAAATATGAGAGTATTGACATTTTCCTCCACTGTATTTTAATAATTTTAGACTGTTTAGTATGAATTTAATTTACAGTAAATGCATTAACAATAATAATCATGTGTAGGAATCTTTAGGCACCTTATGATCCCGTTCTAAAACGATTCTTGTCTGCTTTTTTTTCTAATTAATTAGCCTAATGAGTTTAATTTACCAATGTTGAAAATGTAATTTATTTGTGCATTTTTTTAATAAATTATTCATATAATTATATGTGCTTTTTTTAAATAATTACAAATTAATAATAAATAAAAACAATGGTATGTTATTAACTAACTAAATATAGCTTCAAATACAAGCAAATATAAAGCAATGAACTAAAAGTGCTTTGAAAGGGGGGATTTTCTTTTTCTCAGCATAATTGCTGTTTGATTATCAGTTCAGAATTGTTAAAGTGAGAATTGTGATGCATCGGAGAATCAAAAAACTTCACTTAGAGAATCATGAAATATTCAGTCATTCCTTCTGACTTCAAATTGAAGTAAACAATAAACAGACAGTGTGAATCCAGTGCATAACACACTCCTGCACTTGACCGAGATCAACAGCGCTTGTTGTCATGTTTAGAGAAACACAAACACAGATCCACATACTCTCGCCTGTGTTATGATCGATCTTACAGGACTTTGAGATATAGTAAACACTTTGGGAATGTTGTTCTGTCCTGTTATTTTCCAGGAACACTTCAGTCAGAGCGGCTGGAAATCTTCTCTGGTCTGTAGTGTTTCCTGAATCTCAAAGTGAGACCAAAACAGAAGAACCGACTGCTGCCTCGTCGGTCAGTGACTTAAAGAAATGTGAATGCAGCTTGTGCGGTTTAGATTGTTCATGTTTTACGGTCTTTAAAGAATATATTTAGAGCTTACAGCATTCATGCAGCTCAAATAGTAGAGTGTGGCGCTATCAACGTCAAAGTCACGGGTTTGATTCCCAGGGAAGGAATGAACTGATAACGTTGCCACAATAATACTATTCTATACTTATTAATCAAGTGACAGGCTTAAGCAAACAGAGTGACTACATTTCCCAGCACTAAAATCCACCTCATTTTGTTGCACAAGCACTAAAAACCATCCTGTCATGTTTATGCATTCGAAGACGTCATTTGTTAAAGAAATTAATTTGGTCAAAGTTGTAGCTGCACATGTATGGCGATCACAGTCCCATCATGCAGACGTGAAGAAGTCAGTGAGAGTAAACACTGTGAGTGTGTGTAACGTCTCTCTCTCTGACGGCTCTCACGCTCTCAGTAAAAATACTCGCCACCTTTGACATAAAGCAGCCGTTCTGCTTCCTGTCCAGAGCTCAGAATCGTCTCTCTCGTTTCCTCCTCTCTCAACTTGTACTGCACTTCTCGGACACAACAATGTCCAGCGAGTGTCCAGTGGTAGTTACTCATGAACACAGTGTTCAGGCCGCTCACACCATCAGTGCAGTGTTTTAACTGTTGGTCTATGTAAACATGCTGTGCCATAAGAGGTCGTTCACACAGAACGTGTTTTTGCATTCCACTGCGCAGCTTTTTCATTGTTTTTTCTATGTAAACATGCACAAGATGGATGTCTTTGACCGTTGATCATGGGTCACGTGTCTTCTGCAATGTCCTGCACATGACATCGTGCTCTAAAAACTCAAGTTAAATGGAGTTTTTTTTAAAAAATGTTTGTTTTTCTACTTCGCATATTTTTGTTGTGCACAGAAAGTGTCTTTGCATTCCTGTACTGCTTTTTCATTGTTTTTTTCATCACTTGACAAGATGCACGTTTAATCGCTGCGTTCATGTTTTTTGCAGCTTCTCACATGACACAGCATTCTAAAAACAGCGCTTAAGTAACTTCCCAAACGTGTCTCTGCGTATTCTCGGTCAATATTGAAATCATGATTATTTAACACGATTATTGATGGACGGAATGCAGCACAATAATTGTTTTTCCTTGATTATCTTGTTTTCATAATAGTTGGAAGCCAAAATCGATATCGAAAAATCAATTGCGATTAATTGCACAGCCCTAGTATCGAGTTTTTACATAAAAACTTTATACTTCATTATAAAAGGTCCTAAAGTGCAGTACTTTAAAGATGCTTTGCAAAGGTAAATGACATTCTTTTAAAAATGCGTATTACTTACTTTCTTGCACAAAACAGAGAAGTTGTTTTCATATAATAGAGAATTTGAACTCTGATCCCTTATTCACTTCAACAGAAGATATTTTTTTACAAAATCGTCTTGCTGACAAATGGGTAAAACCCATTGATTTGAAGAATATTGGCAAAGTATAAAGATTTATGATGTGTATATAATGTGAATAATGTGAGAAAATATCAAAAGGTGCTTAAAACAATTTTGAGTGTGGATCACAGCTGTATTCTAAAAGTATAAAGATTTAAAACTACAATTAATTAGTATTGGGGGACTATGTGAGCCTTAAAGGAACACTCACTTTTTTTTTGAAAATAGGCTCATTTTCCAACTCCCCTAGAGTTAAACAGTTGAGTTTTACCGTTTTCGAATCCATTCAGCCGATCTCCGGGTCTGGCGGTACCACTTTTAGCATAGTTCAGTGAATCTGATTAGATTGTTAGCATCTCGCTCAAAAATGACCAAAGAGTTTCGATATTTTTCCTATTTAAAACTTGACTCTTCTGTAGTTACATCGTGTACTAAGACCCACGGAAAATGAAAAGTTGCAAAACTCTTTGGTCATTTTTGAGCGAGATGCTAACGGTCTAATCAGATTCAATGAACTATGCTAAAAGTCGTACCGCCAGACCCGGAGATCGGCTGAATGGATTCGAAAATGGTAAAAAATCAACTGTTTAACTCTAGGGGAGTTGGAAAATTAGCCTTTTTTCAAAAAAAGTAGAGTGTTCCTTTAAAACATTTTAATGTCACGACTTTTTTTGTATATAAACTATTGTGACACCGAATGACATTTTAGTGGGTGTCTTCTGTAAATCATGGTATAAAGGCCATTATTTTTCGCTCAGAAAAACACATTCGAATGTACAGAAAAAAGACTAAATTTAAAGTTGTATTACACTTTCATTTTTTGGATGCTTGAAAACCCGTTTTGTTTTTTTGTCTATAAAAAGCATTTAAAATGGAAGTTGGTTGGTAACCAATACTGCTTGTTTACTAGAATTTATTATTTTGTGTGTGTTTGAGCAGAAGAATAAAAGTCATAAAGGTTCAGAACAACTTGAGGGCGAAAAAATGATGACAGATTTTTAATTTCTGGGAAACTGTCGCTTTAGCTCTAGGGTTAGGGTTAGATACGGTCAGGGTTAGTCAGGGTGAGGGTTAGGGATAAACTATAATGCCGTGTTAAGGAGCGCTTGGACCCCAGCTTTCTCCCTCCTGACCTTCATGTTGAGGAATTCAGGGGGAGTTTCTCTCCGACCCCGTCGTTTCTGTGCCGAGATCAGAGAACCCAACAGAAACTCTACAAGTGTTCCAGGAATGCTGGAGTGGGCAGAGAGATGGACAGAGGGAGAGAAAGGAACGTATGATGAAGAAGGAGGAAAACATGCAGAAGATTCATACAAGAACAAGACAGGCTAACATGAAGAGATAGGCCTAGAAACATTAAGAAGAGTCAGAATACTAATTAATAATAATACAATGTTTGCCATGAGCTCATTGTGTCTCTGGAGTTGTGTAAACTTATCTTAGATTTATCATTAGTCGAATATATATACACACACACACACATACATGATATTACACTGATGACATGTAATGTATTTATTAGTCTAAGTATACTTATTACCAGAAAGAGCTTATATCTTAAATCAAAACCACTAACCTTCTCAAACTGAAACTTGTTTTTTTTAAATACTCAAAATCATATTTGTATATGACTGAAGAACGTTCTGGTCCAGCTGACTGAATTATTGATGTAATTTCATACACTCACTTTCAGACTTGTTCTCAGGACTGGCTGTATCTGGCTAATTTAAGCGTGTTTTGTCAGTTTTCTGAGGGCAGATGGTCAGACATGAGCTTTAAAGCCCAAATCCCCTCAGAGAGCAAAGGATTACCACATTTACCCTCCAGCATCTTCACCGTTTCCTCCTAAAACAATCGTGACAGCTCTCCAAACACCGCGTTTCTGTGAAGTGTTCGCCGCTGACTGAAGAGTTTACGCGTCTGACGGTTTAACGGTCGCAGTTTAAAAGCTTTTTAAAACTCTTGTGGCGCGATTTATAACTCATGCGCGTTCATGTGCATCTGCGCTCGCATGACCGGTTCAAAAACACTACTCATAATAATTAACCACAGTCTTACAAAACTACACCCTAACTTACCTGCTTTGCTTCAAAAACCGTCATATTCCATATTTTCTGCGTTTTCTTCAAATCTGAGCGTCAGAGAGTGAGTTACACACACAGAGATGTTAATTCAGAGTAATCTACTGCGAGAGGAAGAGAGGCGGGACTACAGATACAACAGACACGCCCCTTCATTTGCATGTGGAGCGGTCTCTTTACTCCCTGCGTCCAATCAAAACAGATGTGGCGGGTTATTTCTGATTTACCCTGCGGAATTGCTTTTCTTTTTTACTATATTTAAATAATAATGATGATAATAATAATAATAATATATGTGGTGGTTATTTCTGATTCACCCTGTGGAATTGCTTTCCTTTTGTATTATATTCAAATAATAATGATAATAATAATAATAATAATGATAATAATAATTACATTTATATATACATTTATATATACATATGCTCATGTTCAGAAGGCAAAGAGGAACTTTACAAAGATCAACACACACACACACACACACACACACACACACACACAGACACACACACACACACACACACACACACAGTGGTTAAATGCAGGACACTCGCAGAAGAAATCAGAGATTAATGCATCTGGATCTGTATTTACAGTCATGCAGATGGCAGGAGCTTCTCTTTTATCAAAGCAGCTTATGGAGTATGTTGAAGTAGAACAATAGCATGTAAATTTCACTGTTTGCAATCAGAAATATGTGATTGTGTTCAGTTCTGCGGTCATACATGAAGTAACTTCTAAACATTTGTGTTGAAATATATCACTTAAGCACAATTAAAAGTCCTCATGATTCAGAAAACAAGCCACATAATGTATTTCAATATAAAAACATAAATTCTCAGTCATGCTCAGCTCACTAGAACTTTAATGCATTATAATTGGGCCAAAGTGTGTCACATTATAATAATAATCCTTGTTGTAAAGGGAACATCCCTCCATCTGCTCTTTTCTTTATTTCTGCTGTTTTTCAGGGCAGATAAACATTGAGAGGAACTGCCTCCTCTTCCTGTCGCCTCATTCCCACGTCCTGCTTCAGTCCCATCATGACCTTTGACCTGCAGATCTCGCTCTGTCCCTAAACACACACACACACAGTGGAGGAGAATGGTGTGTGTTGGACGCTGTGCGTGTTTTTTCTGGAAAATGTGCTGTTATTTCAAAGACATTTACAGACACAAACACGCAATCACAAACATGTGGAAAAATGCCTCTAGAGACCTTAGAGATTTATTAAACACCACATCTGTTACATGAAAATGTTACTTTATGCAAATGAGCAGGCAGTAACACACTGGTAGCAGCTATTTTTTCTTCACCCAATAGGTGTCTGATGTGTAAATGTGGCCATAAATTACTTTAAAGACATTTTTTTAGTTTCAATAAAACATTTTTGTGTGGACTGGAGAGGTTGAGCTCTGAAAACAACAGTATATTTCACATATCTAAAAAGATAAAGGAAAATATGCATCATTGTATCTTGTTATATACACAGATTATAGATTATGCATGTTCATGTATTTATGCAGAAACATTTAAAGGGAATTGCTCCCTCTCGTGGCAGTGTAATAATAAAACACTTTGAACACAGTGTATGTGTGTGTGCTGCCCCCTACAGGACACAGCGCGGCACTGCAACTCTATTAATATTGTACATTTCATACACAGTGTGATTCACAAGGCTTTACATGAAATCATTTAAGAATATTAGAAAGGTAATAAATAATATGTAACTATATTTTGGGAACAAATTTGCACTCAAAAGTCCTTCATTTGAGGGTAATATATTCATGTAGCTCAAACAGTGGAGTGTGGAAGTAGAAACACCATGGGTTCGAATCATAAACAGGTATGCCTTGAATCAATGTAATGTAAGAGGCTTTGGATGAAAGCACCACCTACTGTCAGAGAGTAACATTACATTTTCATGAAAAGAAAAAGAAAGTGTGTGAAAAGTTTTGGCACCATTCAGTCTGTAACAGCTTCTAAATATGACTTCTGTCTTGCTAAAAGTCTTTCTATCCTCCACTCCTCCCACAGAAGCTTCTAGTTCAACAGTAATCTTAGGAGCTTTCACACAGAACACGTTTTTCCCCATTCCACTGGTCACGTCTCACCTGCACTGCATGTTTTGATCATGTTGTCTGTTAGATTGAACAGTAATAGTGCTTGTTGTGTTTGTTAAACTGGATTAGCATATACATATACTGAACTGAAGCATCAGCACTTCAGTAAAGATCTACTCTGGTAAAGAGCTGAGAGTCCACTGAGACACAGATAAGGTACTGAAGGTTATACATAAGTCTTTATTTATTCTTTCTTCCTTAATACTCTCATTTCACATCATGTGCCATCAGTTCATCTCTGTTGTTTACTAGAAACATAGTCAGATTGCATTCCAGGTTTCTTACGTTCTCTTGGCAGCACAACTTCCTTCTGCCATTTTTCTGACATATTTTCTTTCATAATTCACATCTGCAGGAGTAAATCCATCTTTATAAAGTTAAATGGTGTTAGGATGGACTCCCTGAAATCACTGTAACTTGATGTACTCCTTAAATGATATTTGCAATTTTTTTTAAATTTCATGTTTTTTTAATATTTTTTTCTTAACTTGTGTAAATACTCTACTATTGATAAACAGATCAAAGATGTTATGATGATCTTTGTGCATAAACTTAATATTCATGAGTGAGATTAAATAACCCATGCTAATAACTGTCAGCCCTTAAACCTGTCTTTATTGCAATTTTTGCCAATACGTAATCATAAAATCTTTAAATGTTCAAAACTAGTGAGGTATTAGTCTCTCGATAACTGGACTGTTTATGAACTAGAAGATGACGTGAGCTTGAGTTTTCTCACCAGACAAGATTGGCAACTTTAGCTTTCAGAACTGAAAGTATTTTCAGTTTTACCGTGTGCCATTTTACACCAGGACATAAAACGATTGTTTAAGTAAGAAAAAACGAGCATCAAAGTGTTTAATATTTCTAGTTACCTCTGCAGGAATATACAGTTCATAATGGGAAACACAGACATGTTGGGAACCTGCTGAAACCTACTTTCTCATCAAGGTGAGTGAGCTTTAGACAGGTGAACTGATTTTGAGTGACTTCCTCATTAAAGTAACAATGAAATGCCTTGTGTTTTAAAGAACTTGTAAAAAACAACAACAAGTAATTAACATGTAAATGGTGTAGTTTACATATTTATATGTGCAAAAAATAAGTACAGGGAGTTGTAAAATTTTTGTACTTTAACATCTATAATGTTTAATTTTGTAATTTTTGCTGAGTGTCTCAAAATTAAATCAAATAATTATATAAATTATATAATTTCTGTATAAATTAATGTAAGTAAATTAAGAGTTCTGTTTACAACCTACCTCACTACCAGGGTGACATCAGGGATCATAATGACAGAAATATAAAACATTGACATAGTTTTAATATTTCAATTACTAAAAAATTGGTTGTACATTTTTTACTTTACTGTTAGTAATGTTTTTGTGAAAAATGTTTTGGTTACATGTCTCAAACGTTGATATATTTGATATAATTTCTGTGTAAATTGACAATGTCAAGTACAAAATGTGGTGTTGTTAAAACCTAGCAGGGTGAGATTAACAAGAGAAGAGTAAAAAGTAAAAATAGAATCTGCTAATTCAGATGATCAGATCAAATTAAATGTTGACAATTACTGATTACTAATCTGATTTGTTTTGTCTCCATAAACACATTCAAGAAAATGACACATTTTCTGATCAGATTTAACCGAGCAGCTCCATGAAGACTGAATGAATCATGGACGACACACAAACATTCAGCCATGGAGATTTTTCTCCAGGATTCAGGTACTTAAATCTTCATATGATCTTAATGTTATAGAAGATACATGTTTGGGTCTTTGCCAGGGTTGGTATAGTGGTATTGTCTCTGTCATATTCTGGTTTGGGATATACACTAAATTGGATCCTCTCAGGGTCAAGTCACCTTTATTTATATAACTCTTTTAACAATGCAGTTTGTTACAAAGCAGCTTTACAGTGATAACAGAAACATAATTTTGGCTGCACAGCAGCTCTAGAAGAAATTAGTGTCATTGTCTATCTTAACCCTGGGCAGTATCATCACTATTAACACACTATCTTATGCTTTTTTACTAATAGACAGCCTTCTCATGTGGAATTTATTTTAAGGTAAAATCAACCATATTAATTCTTGTCTCTACTCTGTTATCTCTATTCTGTTGTCTGTATTCTATTAAAGTCAATTTAAGGGTGACAGATCAATCTCACCAGAGCCCAGCTGTGTGTCCATGAAGAGTGACCGGTCTATGGGAGAGCCAGTGGAATTTAAGGGAAAACACACATCAACTGATCTGAGGTACAACATTTTTCTTTAGACAGACAGAGAGACCACAGACACACACAAATAATGCATGTATGGCAGAATTTGGCAAATGCTCACTTATTATCAAAATACAGAAGTGGGCGATCAAATTCTGTCAGCATTTATAACTCAGTGACTCCACTCTACTATTATAAAGTGCTGCAATATTCTGGACCAGAACAATACTGTAACTTCTAAACCGGATTCAACTGAATGATAGCCCAAATCAAACACAACAATAGATTAAAAACCAATGGTCAAAGATAGGTGGATGAATTAATTTTCTTTTTTATCTACATATACTGTAATGTAAATCTAAGAATTCTAGTCTCTGTTCTTTTGTTTCTATTCTATTAAAGTCTGCCTTTGACTTTAATAGAATAGAAACAGAGAGAAATCAACTGATCTGAGGTACAACATTTCTGTCTAGACAGAATGATTTTGTCAATCCGATTACAGGTGGATGACACTAAATACAGGTGTAAATGGGGTCTAAAATGTTTTGAGCTTGTCCACTTTCAACAACTTCCAGAAGTAGTCGAAAATGCATTTGACCAGATTGCTTTTGTAGTGTAAACACTCATGTTGTCAAATGTGTTCGAACAGCCACAAAAGATGGCCTACTCTCTGCCTACTGACATAATATGCGAACATTATGATCACGGGAAGCGCGATGGCCAAACAAGATTTAAACTCGGCCTAAGTTTTTTTTGAAGAGGAAAAACAACACAGACTCGGGTCTGTGTCTCCAGGGCTTTAAGATGCTCTTTCAGATCATCTGATTATTAGAATTATTTTTATTTAGTCTATCTGACCATTTTAGTTTTCTGGTATAAGGTCTTTTATTGTTGTGACAAATATTTTTACATTTGTATTGCCATGCAGAAGCATTTGCAGGGTTGCTGAATGCAAAATGAAAATAAAAGTAATAAATTTGGGGTAAAAACATATAATCGCTGTATAGAATGAAATTACAACTTGTGGACAGTTCTAATAATAAAACAGATATTCAGGTTTTCATTTGTATCATCTTAGAAGTTTGTTTATAATTGACAAAATATACCTTCCATATATTATATTAATGCCAGCTCTACATAAAAACTATGTGAGTGTTTACTATTATCTCTATTCTGTTGTCTTTATTTTATTAAAGTCAATTTGAGAATGACAGATCAATATCATCTGAGCTCAGCTGTATGTCCGTGAAGAGTGACCAGCCTATGGGCAAACAAGTAAACTTTGAGGGAAAACATACATCAACTGATCAAAGCTACAATATTCATAGATAGATAGACAGACATGTAGATAGATAAATGAAGATATACATTTATGAGTTTCTTTCAGCAAGTAAATGAAAATTAACATGTTTGGCCAGGACCCCTGGTTGAGCTGATTCAGAATGACTGTATATGAATTCTTGCCTCTAATTTCTGTACTCAATTGTATTGTCTCTGTTCTGTCCAAGTTTGACCATAATTAGAGAACAGTCGATGGACATTCGAGGAACATTTAGAGGAAGACACATGTCATCTAATCTGAGGTACAACACTTCGACATAAAGATATTTTACTATCACTTTACTCTTTAATATATGTTATAATCCAATAATCTATTATTTCAGTTGTGATTCTCAACTGGTCCAAAGCACATTTAAATCAAATCTGCTGAAGAAGTTTCAGTGTCTGTATGAAGGAACAGCAAAGCAGGGAAACCCAACACTCCTGAATGAAATCTACACAGAGCTCTACATCACAGAGAGTGAAAGTGGAGAGATCAATAATGAGCATGAGGTGAGACAAATTGAGACACAATCCAGGAAAGCAGCAACAGAGGACACACCAATCAAATGCAATGACATCTTTAGACCTTTACCTGGACAAGACAAACCCATCAGAACTGTGCTGACAAAGGGAGTCGCTGGCATTGGAAAAACAGTCTCTGTGCAGAAGTTCATTGTGGACTGGGCTGAAGGGAAAGAGAATCAGGATGCCCAGCTCATATTTCCATTTCCTTTCAGAGAGCTCAACTTGATGAAGGACAAAACACTCAGTCTTTCAGATCTTCTTCATGTCTTTTTCCCTGAAACAAAAGAAATGGAAATATCCAGTGTAGACTATAAAGTGTTGTTCATCTTTGATGGTCTGGATGAGTGTCGCCTGTCTCTGAACTTTAAGAGCAAAGTGAAAATGTGTAATATATCTGAATCAGCCTCAGTGGATGAGCTGCTGATGAACCTCATTGTGGGAAATCTGCTTCCCTCTGCTCTCATCTGGATCACCTCCAGACCAGCAGCAGCTGATCTCGTCCCCTCTGAGTGTGTCCATCGAGTGACAGAGGTACGAGGCTTCAATGAGCCACAGAAGAAGGAATACTTCAGAAAGAGAATCAGTGATCAGAGTCTGGCCAATAAAATCATCACACACCTGAAGTCATCAAGGAGCCTCCACATCATGTGCCACATCCCAGTGTTCTGCTGGATCTCAGCCACTGTTCTAGAGAAGATGTTTAGTGAAGCAGAGAGTGGAGAGATTCCCAAGACACTCACTCAAATGTACACACACTTCCTGATCATTCAGACCAGCATCAAACATGAGAAGGACTATGAGAAGAAAGATGAAGACATGATTGCCAAACTGGGAAAACTGGCTTTTCAGCAGCTTGTGAAAGGCAACCTGATCTTCTATGAGGAAGACCTGAAAGACTGTGGCATTGATGTGACAGAAGCATCAGTGTACTCAGGATTGTGCACTCAGATCTTCAGAGAGGAGTTTGGTTTGTATCAGGGGAAAGTCTTCTGCTTTGTTCATCTGAGCATCCAGGAACATCTAGCAGCTCTATATGCACACATTTACTTTATAAAGAAGAACAGAAATGCGTTTTTCCAAATAACCAAACCAAGTTTGTTGTCTAAGGTTTTAAACCGGAAGAAATGTCATTCATTATCTGAGTTTCATGAGAGAGCTGTGGATGAGGCTTTACAGAGTAAGAATTCAAATCTGGACCTTTTCCTGCGTTTCCTTTTGGGTCTCTCATTGGAGTCCAATCAGACTCTCTTACGAGAACTACTGACAAAGACAGGAAACTACTCCTACAACAAAGAGGAAACAGTTCAGTACATCAAACAGAAGATCAGGGAGAATCGCTCTCCAGAGAGATCCATCAATCTGTTCCACTGTCTGAATGAACTGGGTGATGATTCACTGGTGCATGAGATACAAGATTATTTGACATCCGGAAAAATAAGAGAAACCAAACTCTCATCTTCACAGTGGTCAGCTCTGGTTTATGTGTTGCTGACATCAGAGCAGAAGATGGATGTTTTTGATCTAAAAAAGTTTACTGGAGCACAAAATACAGCAGATGAAATTCTTCAGAAGCTGCTGCCTGTGGTTAAAGAATCCAGATCAGTTCAGTAAGTCACACTGACAACAATCACTACACTGATAAAACATGATCACATTTATGGCTTTAGAATATGCTTTCTAACCAAAGCAACAAAATTAGAAAGTATTCACAAAATCTCATCACAAACAGTGAGCAGTGAGTAGGAGAGTGTGTGAGACACTAAAGCAGCTGAGCACTTTTTGTGTGTCTGTATGAGAGATGGGTGATTGTAGAGGTCAGTGTGTGAGATGTGATTGAATGTGATGAGGATCAAAAACTGGCAGCAAACAGCAAGAGTGCCTTTTTCTATATATTGATACTGTATGGTTAGGACTGTTTGTCCTCTAATGATGTTTATGTGAATGTTTTACTGCCTCTATAAATCACAGTTGTAGTTAACACATTTTATTCTATATTTGCAACTGGTATCAGTTCACCATGCATCTTTAATTTTTACAGGTTGATTGGTTGTGGTGTAACAGATGAAGGTTGTGCTGCTCTGGCTTCAGCTCTGAGATCAAACCCCTCACACATGAGAGAACTGAGTCTGTCTGGAAATATACTAGGAGCATCAGGAGTGAATCTGCTCTCTGATGGACTGAAGGGTCCTCACTGTAAACTGGAAACAATGTGGTAAGATTGTGTAATATTCTCCACATTCTCATTCTCATCCTACTGGGATTAATGAATGATATACAATAAAACAGAAAACTAAAAATGTGCCCTGTCAGATGACTGAAGATATTTTAATCTTCATTAGGTTCTTTACAAATTGTTGGATATAATTTTACATATTATCTTTATGAAAGCGTAGATGTAATTGGATGATGCATAAGATTTTTTACATTATTATGATATTGAAACTAACCTGCTCAAGCAGCATGTAGAAGTGGGTCTGAAATGGTTAATCGTGCCTTGGAGTAAGTCTCTCTTTCTGATAGTGAGGTTCATGCTTATCTGAGCTATAGATCATGAACTAGAGACTGAAGAGTGTGATTGTTCTCTACAGGTTGAGTTATTGTGGTGTCACAGATGAAGGTTGTGCTGCTCTGGCTTCAGCTCTGAGATCAAACCCCTCACACCTAAGAAAACTGGATCTGACTGGAAATAAACTAGGAAACTCAGGAGTGAATCTGCTCTCTGATGCACTAAGGGATCCTCACTGTAAACTGGACACACTGGGGTAAGATTGCAAAAATCTTTCAACATCCTCCATTTTCTTCATATGGTCAATTATAAACAAAAAACAAAACAAAAAAAAGATAGATAATTGAAAGATAATTTTGCTGTTTAATCTTCATTAGATTCTTTAAAATTTTTTGACAGTTTTTAATTACTAACACTGTAGATTCAGGGCGATACAAGACCCCTCTCTTTTGAGCCGGGGTCCTGATCAGCCTATTTGTTTTATTTTGTGATGAAAATCATTTGAATGTATATTATCCTGCTTATTATCAACTTACTTGCCACATAAGTAAATAATTGGATACAAAATATTGACTTCAGTTTAAATATCTTATCACAAAACTCCACACGCTTCCACAGAGTAAAAATATTCCTAACAAGCAGATTTGAACCAAGATGAACAAGCTCAAACAAGACGACCATTTAAGGGATAATATACAGTACATAACACACAGCTTTTCACTAAATGAATAATTTTGCCTTTTTTTATTTTAAACTGTTTCAGAATCTTTCATGTGTATTATAATCCATATAATCATATAATTTTCATTAATGGTAAATGTGTGGCACCCTGTGCTGTCAGATATATTGTTGTAGATTAATAGTGCAGGCCCTATGTGGGATTCCTGGGGGCTAAGTGAAGGCTGCCCGTGCAGGGTCAGCGCTAATGAGCACTGATTCTCAGGGTATAGGTATAGGATAATTTTGCAACATTTGGTTATTCTGTTGTTGCAAAGTAGGCTTCACAGACAAGGGAGAAGTTAGACTGGGTATAGCTGACTGAAATGAAGACTGAACATCTTGATGTACCCTGCAAACAAGCCTGCACTGGCACTTTATGGGCCCATTTAGGGCTAGCGAAAGGGCCCCCAGCGGGCTGCCAGTTTTTTTTTTTTTTTTTTTTTTTAAGTTAGCTTAATTTTAGTTTTTACAATGTATTTTTTGTTTGTAGTTTATTTAGAATATAGTTAACAATATAACCCAAATGTAATGTTTTCATGGTTAAGTATAAGTAGAACCCTCTGAGTGCTGGAGCCTAGAGACCAAATGTCATTACAGGTTTTACAATGGTGATGGCAGGCCTTGATAATTTAGGATGAGCATGGAGTAGAACCATCTTGGTTATAGGCAAGGTATTCCACTCCCTGTAGTGAGCTCATTCTGACTTCAGCATCTTTCCGCTATAGACAGGGAGAGATAGAGTAGCATGGAGAGTTGTTAGGCCTTCTCTCTCTAGAGAGAGTTATTCTGCTAAGGCCTTCGCTTCTCAGAGCTCCACTTGGATAGCAATATCAAGTTGTTATAACATGTCCAAGTTGGTATGGCTCACTTTGAGCCTCCTTGGCAGGGTGATCTTTTAACGTAGAGCAGTGGTTCCCAAACCTGTCCTGAGGGACCCCCAGCACTGCACATGTCTGTCGCCCTTATCTGACAGACCTACTTCAGGTCTTGCAGTCTCTACTAATGAGCTGATGAGTTGAATCAGGCATGTTAGAGGAGAGAGACATCCAAAATGTGCAGTGCTGGGGGTCCTCCAGGACAGGTTTGGGAACCACTGGCGTAGAGCGTAGTTAGGTTCCATGAAGGCACGGGATTGGATTGTAGACTCTTCTGGTGCCTCCCTGGTTAACTGTCTTCAAGGTGGTGATGCTTCCTGCTGAGACCTCTGCCCCCAGAGCTCAGACTGGATAGCAGTATTGAGTGTTAGGGTCCTTTAAGCCTTTTTGGTAAGCAGTCCTTTGCCTAGAACATAGCTACACCTCCTCTTGCTCTAGAGAGTCATCTTACTGAGGCCTCTATTCTTAGAGCTCCCCTATATGTTGCTATATGTTCCACCCATCATTCCCATTCCAAAGGGAACATCTCTAGTTACAAATGTAACCATGGTTCCCTGAGAAGTGGAACGAAACAGTGGAACTGTTGCCATGCTTCAGGCATGCTTGCCCACGTCTCCTTCAGACAAGAAGTAGATGACGTGTACTACAGATAAACTATTTGTTATCTAGTGACGTCATGGGCTGTCGCCGTCCAATGTTATTGTCACGTTTACATATTAACACTAGAAGTCCCAGAGATTTGTAACCCTCCTTTAGCCAAGTGGATGCTAACTGGCTAGTCTTTTGGCTATCATTAGCATCAATTCATGTGTAAATATGGTCATTACCTGAGCAATCTGCAGGGGGGTTGGGGGTGTGTGTGTGAATGGTTGCTGGTGGCTTGTTTGTATGTGTGGGGGAGGGAGGGCTGCTAAAAGCAGAGAACTTGATTGACCATGGGCCGGTTACAGAAAGGAGGCACTGCAAAAAATGCTGTTCTTACTTAGAATTTTTGTCTTGTTTTTAGTCTTAAGTTCTTAAATCAAGAAGCATTTTCTTGACAAGTACAAATTATTTTCTTGTTCTCAGGAAAAATAAATCAAAATTGAGTACTTTTTCCTTAAAACAAGCAAAATAATCTGCCAATGGGGTAAGCAAAATAATCTTAGTCCAAACTGAAAACAAGATTATTTAGCTTATTCTTGGTTTGAAATAAGATTATTTTGCTTACCCCATTGGCAGATTATTTTGCTTGTTTTAAGGAAAGACTTACTTAATTTTGACTTATTTTTCCTGAAAACAAGAAAATTATTTTTACTTGTCAAGAAAATGCGTCTTGATTTAAGAACTTTAAGATATTTTGACTAGAAACAAGACAAAAAATCTAAGTAAGAACAGCATTTTTTGCAGTGGGTTAAGTGAAAACTCTGAGTATGTTAACCCTGAAATGAGGGAGTGCAAGTGATGTTTAAAAAGTTAACTCACTCATTCACACTGCAAAAATGCTTTTCATACTAAGTATTTTTTTATCCTATTTCAAGTAAATTAAAAAAAAAAATCTTAAATCAAGATGGATTTTCTATATGAGAAAATTATATATGATATTTAGTCTTGTTTCCTGGGGGGATCTAAATTAAGTGCATTTTACTTAAGTAAAATGATCAATATCTGCCAGTGTGGTAATAAAAATAATCTTAATCCAAACGGAAAGTGTTGGAGTGTCTACCCAGGTGAAAAAAAAAGTGCAGTAAAATACACTTTATTTTAGTACACTTTTACACTTCCATAATGTACAGTGCTCTATTTCCGTGCACTTATTTTGTACTTAATATACTTAAAGCTCTTCTTTAGTACTTCTTAAGATAATCTTAAGAACATCTAAGTGTACTCAACTGTGCTATTTTGAGACACCATGAATTTGAACTAAAATGTGCTTTTAACATACTATCTCTGTACAGAAAAATTTATTTAGTTACCACTTGTAGTACACTTGAAGCCATCTTTCAAACACTTTTAAAAATGGACTTATGATGTATTTCAAATATAAGATTAATATACAATGAATATATACAAAATGTATTTATAATATATTGCCAGGCAGTGCCAGGATTGTGAGTGATTGCTGGAATGTACTCACTCACTTTTTAATATTATTTGTAAATATGTGTACAAATGGTTGGTTTCTTTATTTTATTTTGTATATTTTTTATCAATAGATCTCAGCAACAAAGGAAAAAAAAAACAACATGTGTGTTGATTTCTCCCTAAGATGGCAAAGTGAAACACAAATTTCCTTGAAGTGGCTCAGCATGGCCCCACATTGTTTACATAACAAAAGCAACTGTTCACAGCTGATTAAGGATATTAGCCTAAAGACTTCCAGCCCATCGGCTGTCCTGCGGGTTTTATAGGTAGAAAAGCCAAATGGCTGCTCTCTGGGACTTCTAGTGTTAAACATATTATATATCATATTTATGTTTTATATATTTTTTTCTTCTTAATACACGAATAGATGGAGAAAGAGAATAGAAATTAAAATATTTCAGTCATTTTCAGTCATCTTTGTCAGTATAGCAATTTGGGGAAAGCCAAACTAGTCAATAGGTACATATTAATGTAAAAAAAGAAAAAGAAAAAAAAGATCATGTTTATTAATGTAAGTAAGAATAAATAACTTACCCATTAAATACACTGGATCAAGTTGCTCCTCAAGTTGCATTGACTTGGCATGATTGTTTGCATGGATTGCCTCAGATCATTACCATAGGCATATTCACATTAGCTAATAATGAGCTTACACAAGAACGACGGACATCTCTCTCTTTTCATACAGATTACATAAACGGAGAATATTTGTTTTCATCATTAAAAAGCAGACACTTAAATGTTTCTATGAATATATATTGCTCATGTCTGTGTGACAAGTATTCACTCAGTTTTGTTTCATTTTTTTGATGTGTTCCAGAAAAAAATTCACAGAGATCGAGACAGTAGATAGCACACCCTGTTTGTTTTCTTTATTTTACAAAAGCACAATGTTTTGTTTCAATTGTAAGTGGACACATATAAAAATAGACCCTTTACAGTTTCAAATGATGTATCTGTATGACCAAAAATGATGGAATATTTTAAGTAAATTTCATTGCTATGTGAAAAAAATCCATCAAAACGTGTCAGCACATTTGTCGACCCGAGAGGGTTTAATTAGACTAGACCAGGGGTTTAATTAGACTAATTAGACTAATAATGTTGTGGTTTAAGTCTCTCTAAAGTCTCTCTTTCTCATTGTCAAGTTCTTGTTTATCTGAGCTATAGATCTTGAACTGAGAGACTGAAGATTGTCATTGTTCTCTACAGGTTGATTGATTGTAGTGTCACAGATGAAGGCTGTGCTGCTCCAGCTTTAGCTCTGAGATCAAACCCCTCACACCTGAGAAAACTGAGTCTGTCACTGAATAAATTAAAAGACTCAGGAGTGAATCTGCTTTCTGCTGGATTGAAGGATCCTCACTGTAAACTGGAGAAACTGTGGTAAGATTGTGTAAATTTGTCAACATCCTTCTTCATTTTCCTACTGTGGTGAATAATGAACAAAATTAAAACAATAATATCTTCCAGGTAATTGTAGATGATTTTAACATCAATAGATTCTTTCCAAAGTGTTTGCCAAAATTTTACAATATAAATGATATTATAAACATGATTGGATGATGTAAAAGATGTGACAAGTTAGTTCATATCATACAAATATGTTGAGAATTTAAATTCTTACATTTTTATGATATTGAAACTAACACCCTCAAGCAGCATGTAGAACCACATCTGAACATTAGACTGGATTTGTTAACCATGCCGTTGATTAAGTCTCTCTTTCTGATTGTGAAGTTCTGATTTTCTGAGCTGTAGATCCTGAATTGAAAGACTGAAGTGTGTCATTGTTCTCTACAGGTTGAGTGATTGTGACATTACAAACGAAGGTTGTGCCGCTCTGGCTTCAGCTCTGAGATCAAACCCACACCTAAGAGAACTGGATCTGTCATGGAATCAACTAAGAGATTCAGGAGTGAATCTGCTTTCTGATAAACTGAAGGACCCTCACTGTAAACTTGAGATACTGAAGTAAGATTGTATAAATGTTTCAGCATCCTTTTCCATTGTCCTTCTGTGGTGAATAATAAACCAGATTGAAATGAAAACTAAAGGGTACTACAAAAATGTAAGATTCTTACATTTTTATGATATTGAAACTAACCCGCTCAAGCAGAATGTACAAACTGGGTCTGAAACTTCGACTGGACTTGTTAATCATGCTGTGGATTAAGTCTCTCTTTCTGATAGTGAAGTTCCTACTTATCTGAGCTGTAGATCCTGAACTGAGAGACTGAAGAGTGTTGTTGTTCTCTACAGGTTGTATGATTGTGGCCTTACAGATGAAGGTTGTGCTGCTCTGGCTTCAGTTCTGAGATCAAACCCCTCACACCTGAGAGAACTGGATCTGAAAGGAAATAAATTAAGAGACTCTGGAGTGAATCTGCTCTCTGATGGACTGAAGGATCCTCACTGTAAACTGGAGAAACTGAAGTGAGAATGTATAAAAGTCATCACATTCTAAGTCTCCTCCTACGGGGATTAATGAATGACATACATAAAACAGAATTTACACAGAAACTAAAACTACTGTGTCCTGTCAGATAACTGGATATGTTATTTTAACCGTCATTAGGTTATTTACAAAGTGTCTGATATCATTTTACATAATGTCTAAAGTGACAAATGAACATCTTGTCACTTAGAGGTAGTGTTGGTTTTGACATGTGAGATCCAAACAAGATGCTTCCAGTCCAGTATGGCATTTATCAAATTTATTTATCACAAAGGTCACATATGACATTTTTAACTCACAGTTCCGATGCTCAAACATATTGTAATCCCACAAGTTTGCATGTCCTGACATGGTCAAAAATTGTTGTGCTTCCCGCCATTACATAACACTTCTCTTACTCTTTGGCTACCTATATACTAATTAAACCCACACTCCACCCAGTGTCCAACAATGGAATTGAAACATACATTCAACAGAGCATATATTGATAATATAGACATAATAGGTGATGCATAAGATTTTTACCATTTTTTATTATATGGTAATTAACCCCTTCAAGCAGCATGCAGAAGCGGGTCTGATCCTTAATCTGGACATGTGAATCGTGTTATGGATTAAGTCTCTCTTTCTGATTGTGAAATTTCTGCTTATCTGAGTTGTAGATCCTGAACTGAGAAACTGAATAGTGTCATTGTTTCCTACAGTTTGAGTGATTGTGGTGTTACGGATGAAGGTTGTGCTGCTCTGGCTTCAGCTCTGAGATCAAACCCCTCACACCTGAGATATCTGGATCTGTCACTGAATAAACTCAAATACTTAGGAGTGAAGCTGCTCTCTGATCTGAAGGATGATCCACATTATAAACTGGAGGTGCTTAAGTGAGTGATGATTAAATCTTTTCATATTTCAATTTAAATTAATTTAGTTTCTTCTTCTTCTCAGGTTTCTTTCCTGGTAATTTTGACTGACACACTATAAGTTTTTTTTTTTTTTCAAATTCATTTTTTTATAGTTTATATTACATTTTTTTACAATCACTTTGCTACTATTTTCAGAACCTTGATGTCATTTTTCACAACTCTAGACACAAAACTCACAACCAATGATCAAAATGCACATTTTTCAAAACTCTAACCCTTTTCTCAATTGCTTGGATACAATACACATAAAACTTAGATCATTCGTTCATTCAACAAAAATCACCTGTTCAATATGACACAACTTAACATCAAATTACTACTATTTCAAAAGGCAATTCACACATTACATTTCAAATGAGTGTCTATTCATTTCCTTACAATGATCTAACTATCAACTGATACAACTTCTCAAAATGATAAGTAACTGTTGCATTACTCTTAATGCATAGTTGTATGGAAACAGAAAAACAATCTTCCATGTTTACTGTAAATCATGAAAGTTTCAGGTTAACGAGATTCATTGTCACCAATTAGCGTGGAACATGAACCAATTAGACTACAATATCCATGGATGTAGCCTAATATTTTATCATAATCCTTCATCAGACACTGTGTCTATGGCCCCAAATACTGTACCACCTTCTCACACTGCAAAAAATGCTGTTCTTACAGAGTTTTTGTCTTGTTTCTAGTCAAAATATCTTAAAGTTCTTAAATCAAGAAGCATTTTCTTGACAAGTAAAAATTATTTTCTTGTTTTCAGAAAAAACTTACTTAATTTTGACTTATTTTTCCTGAAAACAAGAAAATAATTTTTACTTTTCAAGAAAATGCTTCATGAATATAAGATATTTTGACTAGAAACAAGACAAAAACTCTAAGTAAGAACAGCATGTTTTGCAGTGCACTCCTGTTTTGTTTCTTACAGTACAAGCAAGTTGAGGAACACTGCATTTGATGTTTTACAGTACTGTCTTTTCTTTTCTATTTCATAGCTAATTATTTTTGCTTTGATTCAAATAAAGCTATGTTGTGATTGTACTGTAGTGTTTTTCATCAATATATTACAAACTTTGTTCAGTGATTCTGTGTCTGTAGTATTCTCTCTACTACTGCAGTACTTTTACAGAGTACATGTAGTACCATAATGAAACCTGTATCACCTATTTTGTTCTACAATATTTAATGATTGTACGAACAATGACACAGTGAAACTATCGGTTGCTTGTGTTTGGGTGATCTATAGTTATGTTTCAATGGTATTTCACAGTAAATTTGTGTTTTGAACCAATGATTGTGCAAGTGCAAGATTTCTTTAAAGATGTGAATGCACAATGCAATGTTTTGAATACTAGACAGCCTGTGTTACAAGTGATAACCGTTTTGAGTTTTGTGTCTAGAGTTTTGAAAAATGACATCAAGGTTCTGAAAATAGTAGCAAAGTGATTGTAAAAAACTGTAACAATGAAGTATCTTTAATTTTAGTTTATTTCAAAACAATACAATCTTTTGCTTTCATCATTTTCTTTTTTATCTCTAAATGGTGCATTTTGAGAGATTGTCAATCGCAATAGATGACAATGGTAAATATTTATCACTACTTTCTTTGTCATATATAAAACTGACCCAATGACATAAAAAAGAGGACAGTCATACAGGATTATAGATAAGGGTCGAGGGTCATCATTCATGGTGATTTGGATGCAAAATCAAAATCTGAATGTTTAAAAACAGCTTAAACGATGATGTTTCACAGTGTTATATTATCTCTTACTTAATATTTCTTTTAGTTGGTCTAGAGTGGATAGTGCAATAATGTCACACACATTTGTCTGTGTTTTACTTACAGGTTTTAGATGTTAGTATAACCTTCTCTGGATCAGCGTATGGTGAATAAAGAGTCACTACAGACACATCACATTCAACATAATCAACAGACAAAAACCTATAGTGATCATCCCGAGCATGAAGAAACGGAATAGCTGTGTCCGAAACTGCCTACTCACTGAGTAGGTACTTAATTTCAATAAGAGTAGGTACTAAATAATAGCCTGATCTCATTGAGTATGAATGTGAAACGGACATCATCCACCTTGTTGATGTTATCATGTGACTTACAACGTTATCACAAGCGCAACAACTTAAAAGATATGAGTGACAGGTTTAATTAATCTATCTGTAAATAGCTTGATATTGATTTAACTTGCTCATTTTGTGGTCTTGTTGAAGAAAGATTTTGTATTTTGTGATTTTAGTATAACCAATACATTTGGGATTTAATTTAAGTTCTTATATTTTTAACCCTACTAATGTGACCCACAGTTTTATCCTTAAAGATATCATTTTTTATTACAAAAACCCAAAATCGTGATCTCTTGAATATGTTGTTAATTTATTGTATATGCAAAAATGGTCATCCAAGTGGCTTAAATCTCCTTTGTTTTCCTCTTTTTCTTGTTAAATTTAACTATTGTTTAATCCCTCAGGCTTATAAATAAAAAGTAAATAAATAAATATATTTTTGATACATTATGATGAGGATTTATTCAAAGATATTTAACCTCTCCATCGTGCTTTTTCTATGTGTATATAATCTCATACTATGATGTACACAAACCCATGATATTTATGTGTTTTTGTTTGTTTTTACGATTGTTCATTGTTAAAGATACAACCATGGTATTTTCCCTGTATGTAATTATAAGTTCTGCAATAAAATAATAATAAAAAAAGATAAGTGACAGGTGCACTAACACCTCATAACACCAGTAACTCGACAACCCTACTTTGTAAGGTTTTCCTCACTATTTGTTTTACTCACCATTACTTTTTTTAAAACTTTTTTTTTTTACTTTTTTAGTAAAACAAGCAAAATGTAAAGTTTTGTCATATGACATAGCTATGCATGAATACATATCTCAATTTTCAGTCAAGTAATGAATTAATGCAAGAATTTATAAAATATTTATATTTTATTTACTGACAACCATAGGACACATAAATGAGTAAAAGAATGAATAAAAGTAGCCATCACAATAAATAAATACATACACAAGTCAACAACAAATGAAACAAAGCTTTGTTGAAACGTATTGTTCTAACAATCACCTATTTACAGTCCTACTGCCATCTCAACACAGTTGTGCCAATTCTGCAGCTTTATTTTGATGAAGCAGCTGACCACCATGAACACCTTCGCCGGTCTTTGCTGTCCATAATGTCCCTCATTGCTGCTCTTCTCAATGGGGACATCGTTGATCCAGAGGATGAGGAAGACCATGATGTCGCTCCCCTGAACTCCACAACTTTGAAGCAAGAGTGGGATAAGATGTGCGGGACAATCTGACTGCTGCTGTGTCTGTGTAGCTCCTCCCATTCGCACCTGCCCGCTCCAAGCGGGACGCGAACCCGAGCCCTTCTGCATGGGAGTTGGACAAAGGAGGCTAAAGGCTGCAAAAAAAAGGAGGCTAAAGGCTGCAACCCCTAGCTTCAGTTGCTAGAGCATCCCTTGAGATAATTTTTGTTGTAGCTTTATTACTTTTGTGGTGCAGTGGGTTAAACCACTGAACTGGTAAGAAGAAGGGTCCGTGTACTTTTGTGTCCATCCCTTTGTCGTTTTTTAACCACATCGAGAAAAACAAAAAATTAACGGTGGTTGTATTCTTAAATGCTATGTTGAATACCAAAATTTAAATTAAAACCGAATACACAAATTTCATATGCACAAAATAAATATTGGCTTCTTTTTAGATTTTTATTCATTACGTTTTGCATCTTTATAAACTGAAATTAAAAATGGACAGATTAAAGTCAAAGAAATGTTAATTTACACATTCAGTGTTATAGAAAACCGTTAGAAACGCTAAATATAAAAATATTGTCCTGCCACATTGTTTATGTTGCCATTGTCTTAGTCTTAGATGCTGTTGATGACAAGAAAATGTGTGAGAAATTAGTTTCTCCCTGGTTGTTTTAGTAGGATTAAGCCACGTAAAGCATTAATGTCCCAGCAGCGCAGCCATATGCATTGCTTTCAATGAAGAATTGAGAAACATTTCATGTCAAACCTCCACTGAGGCAAAGGGCATGGGATTTTTTACTTCATGAAAATTACATATTGGGGTATAATTTTATCATCATGACATATGTTGGGGTATTTTCAATTTGAACAGCAGGACACCAGCGTAGGCTATAGCCTATAAAGCAAATCCTAATCATAAACAATTTCTCGATCTAAAACAATATAAAACACCAAAAAAGTTACAGTAATTTAGATGTTGTTTTGGCCTTTATTCATATAAAACAGAGCGAGAATGGGATTGAGGCTATATGGCAAGCGGGAACTCAATATGTGTTGCAGCGCTAATAAGAGCTAAAGTTTAGAAATGGTCATGTTTAGGTTAAAATATAATTGTAAAAACATAATAATTTAAAGAATTAGAATGAAAATTAATCAATGTCTTCTTTTTAGGCACTTTGATAGGAGTCATATTCTATTGACGCCAGAGGAAAAGGCACTAGGTGGTTTTTAGCATCTGCATGACGCAAAAACACTAGAAATTAAATTTAGCATTTTTACATATTAAAAAACAAGTTGTATCATTTATATTATTTTTAATAAAATTATAATCTTGCATAAGGAAAATCATCTTGTATCTGCTAATTCTATTCATCAGTGTTAAAATAAAAAAGGAAGAAACCGCATTTTTTCATATTTCATCTCTGATTAAAAAATGAAAAATGACGCAAAAGTACACGGACCCAGAAGGTTGCTGGTTCAATCAAATATATAATTTCAGTCATTATTTACTCGCCTTCACACTGTTCAATCCCTTTTTTTTCTGAACACAAAGGGTGATTTTGGTAAAGTTTGTCCTACTGTTTTTTTTCCCTTTTTTCCCCACAAATGCCGGCGTCACCTTTACTTGCAGGTCCTGCTTCATCACAAAAGCTCTGCAACAAATGCACAGAAATCAAGAATAAGAAAAGTGCTGTAATAACTCTGTTTGAAATTACAATAATTCAAATAAACTACAACTTAAGATTTAAATTGATTTTTTTTAATTAATTTTAGTATACTCACTCAAAGCCTTTGATGGTAGCATCAGCCTCTCTCCATCACGGATAAACACACTTGTGATCATCTGTCCCTGTAAAATCCAGACAAGTTTCCTCTGAGATTTATGTGCTCAATACTACATTTACATGTTGAGGTAGTTGATGATGTGTTAACTCACTTTTTATCCGACACAAATGTTCCTTAATTCATCAACAGCACTAATGGACAAATAAAATAGATAACTTATGTCTAGTTACTTGTACATTTGTTTATTTACATGACTTACATAATGTAAATGTGGGCTGTACATGTAATGTAAGCAGTGTTGACAACAGTGAATTCTGCATAATAGGACACATAAACCACTCAGATGTCTATTTCATGTTGTGATGTGCTCATCACCTGCAATACTTTTTCAATAGATTTTCCAGATGTTAAATAAACCTTTAGTAAGCATCTTTATGGTTTAGAATTTATGTAAGTCCAATTTGTTGGCATACATGTACTTACTAGAGCCCCCCTATTAGCTAAACACAATAAAACATGTTTTTACAGCAAAATCACAACTATACTATACTGTCTATCAACCAATGAGAGCAGCAGAGAGGCTTGTTTTGAGGAGACAATTATTAAGTTGTTTTGAGATCATATGTATTGTAAAATATGTTGGGTTGTCTTCTTAAACATTGTTAAAATGTATCTTTCCTCAAACTTCTGTATAAGCCAAAGAATTTTTTTTTTTTTTTTTTTTTTTTGGTGACTCTTTGAAATTTTTCTTTTTCTGGCCAAATTTTATATTCACAGAAAGAAAATTTCAAGAAAGATTTTGATATATATTTAAATTCTTTGAAGAACTCTAAAAATTCTATTGCATGTAAGACTCTGCAATGGTGTTATTATATAAGCTTTATTATATAATTATATAAGCTACTTTAGTATTTTTTTTGTTTTGTTTTTTTGTATGTATCCCTCTGTCTTTTTTTGTTTATTATTGTATAATATTGTTCATTACTCTCTTTTTATTACTGCATTAATAATAAAAAAAAAAGAAAGAAAGAAAAAAATCTGCGCAGAACTGATCACGGATGATCACTGCGAGATGCATGCGGTTAGAAATGTGTCTGAGGTCCACCTTACTCTGATGTCATGCTGACGAATGTCAAAAACCTCTCGCGAGGCCGAGGCAGCCGTGTTGGATTCTGCAGTCGAGCGCAGCTGCTCTCCACCGACTGCGCTGACCAAAAGCACGATTGGAAATGACTTGCTGACTACACAGCTTAATGCTTATTGTTTTAAACAACCGTGATGTATTGATTTCTTTTAAAATGTTTTATTTTAAAACTCTAATATTGTGTTTTTATGTGTATAAATTATGTGTGAGAACTCTCTGACAGTGCGATCTCTCTATGGGTTACGTGATTGTTGTCATTTATGAAAAAGTAAAAATAAATGATACACATGTCTTTCGAATTAACAAGCACTTTGTGTGCATTGTTCATTTTGTTTAATTTTTATTTAAAAGCAACATGACTTAAATTACATCCAGTTTAGTCAATTCAATTCAATTCACATTTATTTGTATAGTGGTTTTCCGCTTTACAGAGAATGCATGTCAACATTACAATTTAAAGAATGCAGTTAGCAAATAATGTAATAATTTAGGCAATTAATTTACAATCACTGTTAGCAGTTTAACTGAAGGTAGAAGCAACAACTCAGCGCACGAGTGTGAATCCCGCAATATCCTCCTTTGATCTTGTACACTGTAAAACCCGATAAGATGCGGTAACTCAAATCATTTGAGGAAACTAATTTCTTCAAACCATTTAAGTTTTAAAACTAATATGTATAAGTACTCTAAACTCTTATGCATTGAGTTAAATTCATTTAAATTTTAGAGTTGGTTTAGTCAATCATAAGAGTAAAGTCAACTTAAAGATTTTAAGTTTACTCCACTCATTCAGTTTGAATTCAGGTAACAAATCTAACTAAGTCTTAACAACTATATCGTTACTTAAATGGTTTGAGGAAACCAATTGCAGTAAATGGTTTAAGTTAATCTAACTCAATGTAATAAAGTTACATAAGACTAAGCAAAACTTAACATTGGCACAAAATGATGACAGAACAAGAGGGTATTCTTAAGTATTTATTGAAAAACAACTGTTACTTCACAAAATGTTCAAGCATAAAACAAAATAATTGGGCTGTCAAGTCAAAAATATAACTTTAAAACAATCTTAGATTTTTTTCCCTCCAAGTATAAGACCGCACAAACAAGGAAATATGTTTGTTTAAAAATTTCAATTTTAAAATTGTAAAAGTTTGCAAAATTAAAATAATAATATAAAATAACTATGTTCTAACACCACCAGAAACAGAGTAGATAATTTTTATGTAAGAAAGGTAATTCAACAGCACTTTCTGTACGAACTAAGTGTACTCCAAAGGCAGTGCACTGACTTGGCAGACATCACCTCATGTTCAAAGACAATCAAAATATCCAGTGGGTTAAAAGGTAAAAAGTTCCCTCTTCCTCCTCAACAGCAATGATGGTGAGTGTTGCCTTCTGCACCTGGTCAAGCTCTTTTTTCTAAACGCATTGGAAAAAAAAAATTGTGTTAGTGTATGTAAACAAGGTAAACAACCCTTGTCAGAGCAGACACCATATATAATTTTCATAAATGAAAATAACATTGTGAAGGTTTTGGAGTATTGTTTACTCAATAGGGTGTGCTTATTTAAAACCCTGTAGTACATTAATTTTCACAACATGTCTTCCAGAGTAGTTTGAATGTTCATTTTTATTAATAAAAATTTAATTTGGCATCAACCTAAAGTTATTAGTTTATTACACTAACTAAAGAAAAGTGGTGCTTAAAGGGATAGTTCACCCAAAAATTAAAATTCTGTCATTTATTACTCGCCCTCATGCCGTTCCACACCTGTAAGACCTTCTTTCATCTTCAGAACATAAATTAAGGTATTTTTCATAAAATCTGATGGCTGAGTGAGGCCTGCATCACCAGCAAGATATTGAACACTTTCAGATGTCTAAAAAGCTACTAAAAACATATTTAAAACAGTTCATGACTACAGTGGTTCAACCTTAATATTATAAAGCGACGAGAATACTTTTTGTAAGCCAAAAAACAAAACGACTTTATTCAACAATATCTATTGATGGTCAATTTCAAAACACTGCTTAATGAAGCTTTACGAATCTTGTTTCGTATCAGTGGTTTGGAGCGGCTATCAAACTGCCAAAGTCACACAAACCATTGACATTTCAAAACACTTGATGTAACAAAGCCTCGTTTACTGAAATCAGTGACTTCAGCGCTCTGAACCACTGATTCGAAACAAAAGATTCGTAAAACTTTGAAGCTTCATGAAGCAGTGTTTTGAAATCGGCAATCATTTGATATTGTTGAAAAGTCGTTATTTTGTTTTTTTGGTGCACAAAGTATTCTAGTCACTTTATAATATTAAGGTTGAACCACTGTAGTCACATGAACTGTTTTAAATGTTTTTAGTAGCTTTCTGGACATTAAAAGTGTTCAATATCTTGCTGGCGATGTAGGCCTCACTAACATCTGATTTCATCAAAAACATCGAATGACATCAAAGCCAAAAAATGCAGCCCTTGAAATCAAAAAAAAAAATTAGGTTAGTTTAACTCACAATTAAACAACATTTATGGGCAGTTTATTTTTATGATTCATGATAAGACAATTTTCAATCACTGCAACCTAGGATTAGCAATTAATTGACACCTTTATACAAACCCAAGTCAACTTCAGGATAAGTGCCAGTGGAAAATAACACAAAAGATAATTTTTCTATCCATATTAATAAAGTCAGCTATAACCAGAACTTAAGATGTAACCAGTATTCTTCTGAAGCAATACAAAATGACAAGACAGACTGAAATTTAAGTTGTTATTCACTCTGCCAATACAGAAAATGGTGACAATACATTATCAAACATCATTGGTCCTTGGAGGTCATGATGCCATTAATGTGGTGTGCAAGAACCAATTTAGCTTGATGTTAGTTGTGTTACAACAGAGACACAGGAAGCAGAGATATAAGCAGTTTCGGTGTTTATTGAACACCACTCCGGTGGTGGAGGCGTCCACTTCTACAACGAATGGCAGGTCCGGGTTAGGGTGGACGAGGAGGGGAGCGGTGGTGAAGGCCTTCTTGAGGGTCTCAAAAGCTTCTGTGGCAGGCTGGGACCAGGACAGAGACTTGGGCTGCTTACGGAGTAGGTTGGTGAGTGGACTGACTATGGTGCTGTAATTCTTGATGAAACGACGGTAGAAATTGGAGAAGCCAAGGAAGCGTTGGAGTTCTTTTATGGTACTTGGAGTGGGCCAGTTCTGGATTGCAGAGACCTTCCCCTCGTCCATCCGGATGCCACTGTGGTCAATCACATATCCGAGGAAATGGACAGAGGGCTGGTGGAAAGAGCACTTCTCTGCTTTCAGGAAGAGATGGAATTGCCGTAAGCGCTTGAGGACCTCCGCAACGTGGTGGCGATGTTCGGCCAAGCTCCGGGAGTAGATGAGGATGTCATCAATATACACCAGTACGAACTTGTGGAGAAACTCCCGGAGCACCTCGTGGATGAAATCCTGGAATACGGAGGGGGCGTTGACCAGGCCATACGGCATCACAAGGTATTCATAGTGGCCGGTGGGCGTGACGAAGGCGGTCTTCCACTCGTCCCCCTCGCGTATCTGGATGAGGTTATACGCGCTGCGGAGGTCCAGCTTGGTGAACACAGTGGCACCGCGGAGATGTTCCAAGGCCGCTGGGACGAGGGGAAGTGGATATCTGAATTTTACTGTGATCTTGTTCAAGGAGCGATAATCGATGCAAGGCCGCAAGCCTCCGTCCTTCTTGGCCACGAAGAAGAAGCTTGAAGCAGCAGGGGAAGTAGACGGGTGGATGTATCCTTGGTTAAGGGCCTCTTTGATATATTCCTCCATGGCCTTCTCCTCCGGTACTGATAGGGGGTATATACGTCCCCTAGGCACTGGCTCACCCGGTAACAGATCGATGGCACAGTCCCATGGCCGGTGTGGAGGAAGCTTGGAGGCACGTTGCGGGCAGAAGACGTCACTGAAGGGGGCGTAGTCGGGTGGAACATCGACGGAGCGCTTTTCCACAGGACTTTCGATGGAAGTGGCATTGATGGAGATATTCTTGGAGGAAGGAGATCTTGAAACTGGAAGTTCTGGGAAGCAGTTTGAGAAACAGTTATCACCCCACTTCAGGACTTCGCCCGTGCACCAGGAGATGGTGGGATTGTGGAGTTCCAACCATGGGCGCCCTAGAACCACGTCAGCGGTGGATTCCTCCAGAACCAGCAGATGGATGTACTCTGTGTGGAAGATGCCCACTTGCAGTTGAAGGGGTCCCGTGACACGACGAATCATCTTGCGGCTCAGGGGTTTACCCGTGATAGAGTGGACCTGGTAGTTAGTCGGAGAAGGCGAGGTCTTGAGCCCGAGGTGTCGACAGAGGGCGCCGGAGATGAAGTTTCCTGCTGACCCTGAATCGAGGAGCGCCACCACTGGAACAGAAGCATTATCAGCAGTAAGGTTTACTATAGTAGTGAGTGGTTTCATCTGTTGTATAGAGGGAATGATAGCACTCACCACGGGCCGAGGAGGACGGGTTGGGCATGTGGAGATGACATGCCCAGGAGATCCACAATATAAACAAAGATTCAGGGTCAGCCTTCTCTGTCTTTCAGCTGGGGACAAACGGGAGTTATCCACTTGCATTGACTCGGTGGCTGGTTCTGGAGGGCTGACGGGCTCGGATCGACGGAGGGTGGTGGTCAGTGGCTGGCCCTGGTGCTCTAGGAGACACGACTGCATACGATAACCCACGCGGATGGCGAGTTGGATGAATTGTTCGAGTCCAGTGGAGTCCTCGTATGCAGCGAGATGCAACCGCACATTAGGCTCCAAACCTTGTCGAAAGGTGGTGATGAGGGCTTGTTCATTCCATCCGCTGGTCGCGGCGAGCATTCTGAACTGCAAGGCATAATCGTTAACAGTACTGTTTCCTTGTTTTAAATTGTACAATTTCTCACCAGTTGAAGAGTCAGTTAGGGGTTTTCCGAAGACTTCTCTGAAGTGGGACACGAATGCAGAATAGGATTGTATGACAGAGCCTTTTTGAGTCCAGAGGGAATCCGCCCATTGAAGGGCCTTACCTTGCAACTGGGAAATTATGAACGCTATTTTCGCCGTATCGGTGGGATAGAAGTGCGGCTGCATCTCCAGGACCAACTCACACTGAAGGAGGAATCCGCTGCAGTCCTCCGCCGATCCTGAGTAGGGCGCCGGTTTGGCCATGGGACTGGCGGTGTAAACAGGTGAAGCAACGGTGACTGAGGGTGCGGAAGAGGCAGCGGCGGTGGGTGCTGGTGACGGTGCTGGGTGTTGAGGAGTGAGTGCTCGGCGCAATGCGTCCACGAGCTCTTGAAACGGGTCCCGGTTGCTCATGCTGATGGGTAGCTGTTATGGTCCGGTCTTCTGTTACAACAGAGACACAGGAAGCAGAGATATAAGCAGTTTTGGTGTTTATTGAAGTGACCAGCAGAGCAACAGGTAAGTAGATGGTGATGAAGATGGTTATTGGAGAAGAATGCAAGTTAATACTGTCCTTATTTTGTGCTGCAGGTGATGGTGGATGGAGACGCTGGAGATTGCAGACAGGAACACTCACACACACAGGCAGGTAGGAACACGAGGAGAACTGGAGACAATGGAGACGAAGGAGACGATGGAGGCGGGTAAGTATCACTTTGGAAGTCCTTGAGGTAAGCATACAACAAGTTGTACAACGAACGAGACCGGACAATGTGTGTGTGTGAGTGTGGGGTTTTTGTAGTGTGGCTGATGACTGTGATGATGAGCTTCAGGTGGCGGTGATTAGAATTCCGGTGATTGAGTGCGCGGGTAAGGGAGTGAGGTGGAACCTGACGTGTCTGTGACAAGTTGAGGTTTGCATTATTTTTTGTGTGGGCTGTGTATGCATTGATCAATATGTTTAGATTTAAATTCCATTATAATAAGTTGCAAAAACAAATATTGTATTGCTTCAGTATACTTACCATTTGTGCTGCAATAAATTACTGGTCATCATTACATACATTTGCAAAAATAGCAATTTACCCAAAAATTTAGATTGAAGAAAGATGTATTTAACATGTTCATAACGTGACAATTTGCATTTCGTACCATACTAAAGTCCATCGATTTGTTCAATGTGAATTATACTTACTCATATTATTGTAGCCATGTTGATATCACACCACCTTTCAATGTCTTTGCTCTGAAAAGATTAATTTCAAAAGCATGACAACAAATTGTTATTATGAGTTTCACATTAGAAAACGTGAAGAGCAAATAACAGTCTTAAATGTTAACTAACGTTAGCA
This sequence comes from Chanodichthys erythropterus, assembly GCF_024489055.1. Lineage (NCBI taxonomy): Eukaryota > Metazoa > Chordata > Actinopteri > Cypriniformes > Xenocyprididae > Chanodichthys > Chanodichthys erythropterus. The sequence continues at coordinate 14,306,470 of NC_090235.1, forward strand.
AAACAGCCATCATAAACGATCTTCGAGCCTCTGTTCACCGGGGCTTCGGCTGCTTTAGTAAACTGAATTAGCATTACAAGGATACACTATATGAAACTTACGAAGCGGGTCATAAATAAATATTAACAATAAGTTTAAAGGTTGTAATATAGGGAATGGGTGGGTTTACATTACCTGTTGCTGTAGTTTCTATGGCGCCGCGCGCGCGAGGGATGTGGAAGATGGTCTGCCAACCGTCTCAAAACATAAAAGTCGTGTTATCTGAGTCTGACTGTGAGAAAGCACAAAAAATATTTCTTAATTTACCACAGACAACCTGTGGGGTATAAAACACGGCATTTCACCTGCCGTCGATAACTAGGATAGCGTGTTGGCTGGCGGCCTGGTGCCTCGACTGTTTGCTAGCAAACGTTAAACAAATTAGTATTACTGAGCTGGTTAAGGTATGAGAATAAAACCGAAAACGTTCAAAAGTGCCACAAATATGAATAAAGTATGTTAGTTAGAAATGCTTACCTGTTATTTTTCTTGACCGTTGCGTGAGTCCGTCCTGCTGTGACTGAAGGAGGGAAAATGGCACCGGCGCGGTTTTTGTTGCCTAGAAACGCACTTGGATAATACTTTGACATGAATAAATGTAATTACTTTAAAAGGCTTAATGTAGGTGTGTAGGTTTAATATGAAATAGATCAATGTATTTATTATTGTTTGTGTGTTTATTTGATAGCTTTTAGTTATTTATTTATAGACGACGTAAGCTACTAGATTAAATGAATTTCTGTAACTTAAACCATTAAAGTTAAAATAACATAGAAGACTTATTTAGTTTGAGTTCTACTTAATATAATACGTTTTTGAGTTCACATCACAAAATTTGTTAAGTTGAATTAACTTTTTTAAAGTTTTAAGTAAAATGAACTTATTTCATTTAGTGAATTCCACAGTTAGGTTTTACAGTGTAGGTTCTGATCCACTACGAGAACAGACAACTGTCCGTCTTGCCTGCACTTTGTTCACTCCTCCCCTCGCTGCAGCCGCCTACTCTCAGCTGAGTTTCAGGCAAGGCGAGGGCGAGGCACATCTCAAACAAGCCTACTGTGACGCAGACTGACGCGAGAAAGTGCATTCGTGTTCATAGCTCTCAAAAGAGAATTTTAATAATCTAAAAATAGATCATTTTGTGAAAAATATCCTCAGAAATCATACTTTAAGGGTAATAGCCGAAGAAAAGAGAGGTCGAGACAAACGGGAAACGTTTGACATGCACACGAAAGAACACTTCTGGATTAAAACCAAATCAAAAGAAAACTTTTTATTTTTTTTAATTTTTAATTTTTTAATTTTATTTTCTTCTTTCATTTACTTTTTCCTTGGTGAGTATTTTCTCTATAATGTATGTGTGGTTTTGAAATATGGAGAGTTATCATTTGAAATGTAATGTGAATGAAATGGGTCAATGTATCTTTTGGTCAGTCGTTTTTTGATTTAATATAGAAAACGGCACCTTTTTCGCTTTTCTTTTTTTTTCAAACAAAACGAAAAACAAGAATTCGGCTTGATTTTTTATTTTTCGTTCAGGGATAGAAAATGAATAAACAACTTTATTTTATCTATACATGTGGGCAGAAATGAACTTCGTAATGACATCGAAATGACATCATATCATAGTTTATGTTCACAGCACATCTATTATAGTTCTTATTTTATTCATAAAACACTTTACACAGATTGATATCATAATGTTGTTATCCCACAGAATGTTTCAGTGATTGACTTTATAGTGAAATATGAATTTGACATCATGCTTTTAAGGTGAACTTGTTTGAGTTATTTTAATGGAAACCTGAAATAAGACTTTGTACAATAAACCAGAGATGAAGGGTTTTCATATTTAATGCCATCTACCAGTGTCAGAAATTAACTTTCCCATATGGTTCATATTAATGATTTTCAGGTTTTTTTTTTTTTTTTTAACCTTTATATAGAATTTCTTTCCTAATCTTATTAAATATGTATGCTATCTATAATGTTAAATTCTCAAATGTAGTCAAATAAATTAGAATAATATGACACATATGCTGTTACCAATTAAATCAGTATTAAACAACTGCATGAAGTTGCTTTCAGATATACTTACACTAAATATATTTACACAGCAGTTACTACTGTATAATATATTGAGATTCATATTTTAAACAACATTTTTATACAGAAATATGAAATGACTAAATGAAATGATATTTGGATTATGAAAGTAATATCACCACTAGGTGATGGTAAGTCATTGTGTTAAGGAAGGAGTCATTTATTCATTCGTCAATTCATTCGAAACGCTGATCATCATCTATAATAATATGTTGTTAAAAGACTCTTATTCATTCAGGAAAAAAACAACTCTCTGCGCCTACTGCGAGTCAGTCGCTCATGGTTCTGTGACTTTATTTGCTTTGGAAGTTTAGTTGGCAGAGAAAATTTTTGGTCAACAATAATAAACAGGCAGTGTGCCAAAGGTGTTGGCTAATAGGTAGTTGTGAATGCAGGGGCGAAGTAAATTGTTATTTCTGAGATTAGATAGTATAATAATAATAATAATATTTCTGAGATAAACGCGCATAGGTTGCTGAATTTATGGACACATAAAAGAAAGCCTTGTCCAAGTTCTGCCTCGGTATGGTATGTGCCAAGCCGTTGGCCATTCGTTAGTCTGGCTGTTTGATGAGAAAGAGATTAAATGTAGTGGCAAGAATCTATCAAACCAATGACCAATCAGTTGAAAGCGGTGTTTCATTCCCGCCCTTAATTAAAAAATTAAGAGCAGCTTTACTTCAAGCACTGACTTTAAAAAAACAACCTGTTTAACAAAATACCATTCTTCTTAATTTATTTCACTGTATGTATGGGCCACAAAAGAAATATTGGAATAAATTCAGTCAGTTAAATAGCCTACCATTATCAGCATATTATGTTGAAATTTGTCTCTTGTCGATAATATGCTCAGTTTATGCAGCATCAGATGCCTACAGCTCCGTCACTTTTTACTCTCACTTTCTAGGCTAGTGGATACTGACGGAGGTTAAGACATTTTCACTGGCTTAACTCTTCAGTTCTTGCCTCATCAGTTCTTCCTCAGTTCCGCACAGGAGAATAATAGTCCTCCTCTGCTGCAAATAACGCATTTATTGCAAATGCATTTAATCTTTTTCTAATCAAACAACCAGACTAACAATGAAATTAAATATAAATTAAATATAATTAGGCCTAATTAATTATTTTTACACACTAATACAAAAAGGAAAGAATAATTGATGGGTAGCCTATATAATAGGCCTATAACGTTCACGCAAGAACTATATATCCGGAGAACAACAGAGAGACTAAAATACATACTCTTCTGAGATAATGTAGCCCTTGTGTTTTATTAAAATGTATTATAATTGATATTGTAAGGCCCGCACAATTGGCCCAGTGTCAGTTTTCCCATAGGATGGGGAAGGTTTCTTGTCTTTTCAGTGTGGCAAAGTAGTTTAATTCCATTAAAACTCTTATCTGACTCCATTTTACTATGACTTCGAATTTAAGTTGGAATGCCAATTGATTATTGACCATTTATATTTATAATTTATCTAGACATTTGATTATTCTATTTAACCCTTTACTCTTATTGTACTCGTTCATTCAGTTCTCACAAAGTGAAGGAGGGATGGGATGGAAAGAAGCTTACCCGCAACTTCACTCTGTGGGATATCTCAGGAGATCAAAGTATCTAAGGTTCTGGTTACCTTACAATATCTCCAAAGGATGCACCATAAACTGCTGCGCACTCGCATACAATGCTGATTCTACGATTCTTATAAATGTAATAACATGCCTCTTTGGCAAGTACGAGCAGGACTTTGTGTGTGTGTGTGTGTGTGTGTGTGTGAGTGTGTTCCAAAAAAAGAAGGTAATAAGCCTTTAGAACAACATCAATGTGAGTTCTCACAGTTCCAGTAAGTTGCGATGGGTTAAACTCTAAGCAAATAAACACACCTACAGTCAAGCGCAGACCAGTATTGTAAGTGCACAGGAAATATTTATTTCATTAATATTGAGTATTAATTGATGTCAAACAAAACGGTGTGTGTTATTTTCTCTGCCAACTAAACCTCCATAGGAAAGTTATTGTGCGTTCTCTCCACACTGTCCAGCTCATCCCGCAACTTTCCCACACAGATTTTGAGAGTTAGCCCTCTAAACAAAACAGGCCTAAGAAGTAGACTAATGGGCAGTGTACTGTAAAGGATGTGAAGTACATTCATATTTATTAAATAAACACTTATAATAGCCTATTTCTCTTACATGCTGTTAACGGGAGGCGTGAGGATCCATATGCAAAGCTTTATTCCAAAACATGGTCAAAACAGTCAAGGGTCTGACAATGGCATACATATAGAGGGCAAGACAGAAGAGTAATCCAGGGAGAAGTGTGACCATTCTGTGGCAAACAATATCCAAGAGGGCTAGGCTAAAGAATAATCCAGAGGAAACAGGTAATAGTCCAAGAGAGGTGCAAACAGAGTCCAAAGGGTAAGGCGAGAGAGAAGTCCAAGACAGGCAGGTAATCAGAAAATAGGCAATCAGAAAACAAGACAAGACTAGACTTAGACTAGAACTAGACACTCAAACAAGGACAGGGAACTGGCTCTTTAAAGTAGCTACGCAAAACAGCATAAATGCTAAACAATACATGGCCATGAGAGAGGAAGGGCATGGCTTATGTAGGGTGTGTGATTGGCTGCAGGTGTGTGTAATCAGTGCAATGGATGATGGGAAATGTAGTCCGGTGAAGTGCAAAAGTTAGTGTGGTGCAAGAGTCCATACAAAACAGAACTGGGATCGTGACACATGCGTAGAGCCATAAGTGAATTTGTCTACACAAATATAACATTAACAAACATTATAAACACTATTAACATGTAGGCTATGCATATTTTACCTCCCGTCACTCCATGACAAATCTTTAAATGAATGGAATTCATAAAAAAAATAAAATAAAAAAAAACAATGAAAAAATTTAAGTAGCCATGTAGGCTTATAATAAATTATAAATTGTAGCCTATAAAAATAGCCTATATTTAGTGTCATTGGTTACAAACAACATTTATTTTAAACACAGAGTCTAAACTAATTTATTTAAATATCTCTCTCAATCTCTCATTCAGTCCAAAGTTTCCATATTTGTGATGTAACTTGGATGCTAAAGTATTTATGCAAAGAAGGCTCGTACTTCAGTCGTGTCCAAATACAGCATACACGTAAATCAGCACAGAGAAATGAGTTTGGAATACCGGAAAGTGACAGATGATTGACCTTTATATTGTACTACAGACAAATGAAATTAAGAATATTTTATTTTTATAATTAACACTGCGATGTCATGTCAGCACTGCCAGAACTGATATGTATGAGTGCGCCGGCGTGATCACTTAGATAGAAGGGGAATAACGTAAACTAATACTCTTTATAGTCATACAGATGAAAGAAGGACATCATTCAAAATGGTAAAATGTATTAGTGTGTGTGTACATTCAAAATGACTACAAAATGTCATAACTTGAAAAATAAAGAAAACATCAGAATGCGCTGCTTTAGCGTGTCTCGATCTCCTTTAACATCTTTCTGATGCACGCCACAATTATGAACCAAGACAAAGCGAATACTTGACACGTCTACTTTTAAAAGTCTACATTTAGATTATTTGATGTTAAGTGCATTATATAAGACACTAACGATCGCATGTGATGATAACGTGTCTTACAGTCCGGAAAATACAGTACAATATAGCAAATTATTTTGCGGGCCCCCTGGCACTTTGAGAACTGCTAGCCTACACAGAAGAAAGCCCTGTCTAGGCTGTGCTCTGGTGCAGGTTGTGTCAAGCAATTCACTATTCTGGTTGTTTGATGAGAAAAAGATTAAATGTATTTACAATAAATGCATTAAGAACCCGCAGAGGAGGACTGTTATTCTGCTGTGCGGATGAACTGAAGACGGCACAGTTTGATCGTCTGCTGACCAATGAGGAGAAAGGGGAATTTAATTTCCGCTTATGTGTAGAAATCGAATATTAATATTCAAGCAGTTTATTTTTTTTCTACCTATGAACGAAAAATGAAAAATCAAGCTAAATTCTTGTTGTTGTTTTTTTTAAACAAACAAAAAAACAAAAAAGCCATTTTCTTATTTTTCTACTTTCAATATTAAATCAAAAAATGACTGAAAGAATAATACACGGATTATACACTGCATCTGAAAACGGTAATTTAATCTGTATTTTCATAATAATTGTATGGAAGTACTACCTGGGAGTTAAAAGAACAATCATTTTGCTGAACTGGTAGGACAAACCATATTCACCTTGAACTGTGCTATTTTTTTTCTCTGGAATTCCCTTGGATCACTCGTTGGGTTTTTCCCGTTGAACTGAAACTGAACTAAAATACTGAGTGACATCTGGACATTGAATCAAATTCCTGAACATTTTCCTTATGACTGTGGATACTGATTTGGAAATTTATTCTTGAAACTTGTATACTGATTTTGAAATCTAAATTCCTAAATTGAACTGAAGTGTTGATTGTGAACTGAATTATTGTTATTGTTGCTGTTTATTTGGGTTTATTCATATTATTTTATTTGTCAAAAGATTCAATTCACTTAATTTACTCAGTAATAATATATTTAATTTTCTAGCAATTAACAGTTACCTATGAGTCTGAGTTGTTTTCTTTCTTTAGTTTCTGTTATCAGTTCTATACGCTCCAGTGAGTCGAATTAATCTTCTGATATCTTATATTCTGATATCTTGAGTGTATGTGTTTCTGATCAGATTTATCCAAGCAGCTCCATGAAGACTGAATGAATCATGGATGACACACAGACATTAAGCCATGTAGATTTTTCTCCAGGATGCAGGTACTTAAATCTTCATATGATCTTAATTTTTATAAAGGATACATTTTCTGCACATAACAGGATGATGTGGGTGTTTTTCCGGGTTGGTATTGTAATCTGTTGTCTCTCTCATATTCTGGTTTGGGATATACAGTAGTTGGAGCCACTCAGGATCTTTAAACACGGTCAAAAAAGACACACAGATACTGTAGACCACTAGATGATATATGACATTATCTTTGGACAGTGTCGTCACTCTTCAACATACTATCTTATGCTTTTTTGATAAACAGCCTTCTCATGTGGAATTTATTGATTCTTGTCTTATCTCTATTCTATTGTCATTATTATATTAAAGTCAATTTGAGGGTGACAGATCAATCTCACCGGAGCGATGTGTCTGTGGGAGAGTCAATAAACCTTGAGGAAAAACACACATCAACTGATCTGAGGTATATAAGATTGTCCTCTATGTTAGATTTATTTACATGGAAAATTAACTATAGGGTCATTCCGTGTCAAATCAACCAAATTTAGGTTTCCCAGGATTTTTTTTTATTATTTTGTTAATATTTTTTTCTGAAGGAAGATAAACATACTGATGAAATCCAACAATTTGTTATTAAATTTCATGAACAAATATTTACTGTGTAATCCACTATTTTGTGGAGGGCAGTGAAAATTACAATTTTCAATTATCTTTTTTTTTTTATATGAATGAATAAAGGAACATTTCTCTACTTGTTCTTCAGACATTCCTCTTTAAATAAGTATTAGCTCTATGCAAAGTAATTCACATTTAATTTTCGACCACAGAAAATTGGTCAAATTCAGCAATCTGCTCATGAAAAATACTTTTAGTCAAAGTTTTTAGTCAAGATACTTTTGCTAAAACACTGCAGAAAACGAGAATGCAGCAAAATACAATTCCTGTTTTTATCTGTCATACAGATGTCTCCTACTGTTTAACTAAACAGGTTTGTGACAACTAAGTTAATGTTTCAGTATGTTTTCTGTCCCAAGGTGTCCAACACCTAGGTGTCTAAATATATAAAAAAAAAATAAAAAAAAAATAAATACATAAAAATAGCCTGATAAAACATTTGATTTAACCTTTTATATTCATATCCATTTGGGAAAATGATTTACTTTTTTTTTTTGTTGAATATTGGTAAAAATTCTTAGACATCACAACTTTGGCTCTCGGGGACCAAGATTCTCATCTTTGATGATTATTTTGAGTGTTTAAGATTTTTTTTCCTTTTACAAACTACTACTGTTGCCCAATGGAAATGTATAACTGATCCAAAACAGTACTGTCCAGAACTCCACTGGGGAAGAAATGTAGAGACCAGACCTCTTGGAACTTTAAAGTAAATACCCAGATATAGGGCCTTAAAAATGTAAGATACCAAAATAAAATTTTGTTAAGAATTGAAAAAGGCTATTAAGATATATTTAATACTTCTTGAGTTACAGGCATGCAAAATTTGATGGTGCTTCAGAGTCCCATTTTTGAATGGTCACCATTGGCATATAATGAAACAAAGACTGCTAAAATCAAATTTTACAAATAGACCTACATATCTCTGTGTCATTTTGATCCCACTCTATTTAATAGTGAATTACTATTAAATGCCAGGAATTAATATTTACTTTCTTCTTCATTTATGAATCTCTTTCACCAGAAAAATAAATCAAAATTAACATGTGTGGCCAGGGACCTCTGGTTAAGGTGACGCAGAATGACATCATATGAATTATTGTCTCTGTTTTCTCTTCTCAATTGAATAGTCTCTGTTCTGTCCATGTTTGTCCATAGTTAGTGAACAGTCTATGGACACTCAAGGAACATTTTGGGGAAGACACATGTCATCTAATCTGATCTGTCTAGACGTAAAGATGGTTTACTATCACTTTTACTTCTTCAATAATCGAATAATCTATTCTTTCAGTTGTGATTCTCAACTGGTCCAAAGCACATTTAAATCAAATCTGCTGAAGAAGTTTCAGTGTCTGTTTGAAGGAACAGCAAAGCAGGGAAACCCAACACTCCTGAATGAGATCTACACAGAGCTCTACATCACAGAGAGTGAAAGTGGAGAGATCAATAATGAGCATGAGGTGAGACAGATTGAGACACAATCCAGGAGAGCAGCAACAGAAGACACACCAATCAAATGCAATGACATCTTTAGACCTTTACCTGGACAAGACAAACCCATCAGAACTGTGCTGACAAAGGGAGTCGCTGGCATTGGAAAAACAGTCTCTGTGCAGAGGTTCATTGTGGACTGGGCTGAAGGGAAAGAGAATCAGGACATCCAGCTTATATTTCCACTTCCTTTCAGAGAGATCAACTTGATAAAGGAAAAAACACTCAGTCTTTCAGATCTTCTTCATGTCTTTTTCCCTGAAACAAAAGAAATGGAAATATCCAGTGAAGAGTATAAAGTGTTGTTCATCTTTGATGGTCTCGATGAGTGTCGTGTGTCTCTGGACTTTAAGAGCAAAGTGAAACTGTGTAATATATCTGAATCAGCCTCAGTGGATGTGCTGCTGATGAACCTCATTGTGGGGAATCTGCTTCCTTCTGCTCTCATCTGGATCACCTCCAGACCAGCAGCAGCTGATCTCGTCCCCTCTGAGTGTGTCCATCGAGTGACAGAGGTACGAGGCTTCAATGAGCCACAGCAAGAGAAATACTTCAGGAAGAGAATCAGTGATCAGAGTCTGGCCAATACAATCATCACACACCTGAAGTCATCAAGGAGCCTCCACATCATGTGCCACATCCCAGTGTTCTGCTGGATCTCAGCCACTTTTCTAGAGAAGATGTTGAGTGAAGCAGAGAGAGGAGAGATTCCCAAGACTCTCACTCAGATGTACACGCACTTCCTGATCATTCAGACCAACATCAAACATGAGAAGGACCATGAGAAGAAAGCGAAGAATGAAGACATGATTCTCAAACTGGGGAAACTGGCTTTCCAGCAGCTTGTGAAAGGCAACCTGATTTTCTATGAGGAAGACCTGAGAGAATGTGGCATTGATGTGACAGAAGCATCAGTGTACTCAGGATTGTACACTCATATCTTCAGAGAGGAGTTTGTTTTGTATCAGGGGAAAGTCTTCTTCTTTGTTCATCTGAGCATCCAGGAACATCTAGCAGCTCTATATGCTCACCACTCCTTTACAAACAACTGCAAAACACTTAATCCATTATCTGAGCTGCATCAGAGAGCCCTAAAAAAGGCCTTAAAGAGTAAGAATGGACATCTGGACCTTTTCCTGAATTTCCTTCTGGGTCTCTCATTGGAGTCCAATCAGATTCTTTTACGAGAACTACTGACAAAGACAGGAAACTGCTCCTACAACAAACAGGATACAGTTGAGTACATCAAACAGATGATTTGCGAGAATCGCTCTCCAGAGAGATCCATCAATCTGTTCCACTGTCTGAATGAACTGGGTGATGATTCACTGATGCGGAAGATCCAACATTATCTGAAATCTGGAGAAATAAGACGAACCAATCTCTCCTCTTTACAGTGGTCAGCTCTGGTTTATGTGTTGCTGACATCAGAGCAGAGGATGGATGTTTTTGATCTAAAACAGTTTATTGGAGCACAAAATACAGCAAATGAAGTTCTTCAGAAGCTGCTGCCTGTGGTTAAGGAATCCAGATCAGTTCAGTAAGTCACACTGACAACAATCATTACACTGATAAAACATGATCACATTTATGATTTTAGTCAAGTCAGGCTTTATATATAGAGAACAACCGTAGTTGATCCAAAGTGCTTTACAATAAAAATGAATCAGAGTTTAAAAGAGACAAGAAAAAAACAGTAATAGAAATAAAAATCAGGTATCAAAATCAAGTATCAAAATCAATCAAAATATACATACATACATACATACATACATACATACATACATACATAATGTAGAACACCAGCTATTCAAAATACATACATACACAGCATCACTTGAACACTAGAAAGTAAAAAAAAGTCTTTCAACTGGATTTGAAAGCATCCAGGGATGGAGAGGCCCTGATGTTCAAAGGTAGACTGTTCCAGAGCTTTGGGGCAACTACAGAGAAAGCTCGATCACCATTTGATTTATAACGAGAACTAGGAACAGATAAAAGTAACTGATCACAAGATCTTAAAGGTTCCCTAGAATTTACCTTGGCAAGAGTTCTGTACATGGAAATGACATACAGGGAGCCTCAAACACCATTGTTTCCTCCTTCTTATGTAAATCTTGTTCGTGCAAAAGACCACTGAAAAACAGGCGAATCTCAACATAACACCAACTGTGACGCAACAGTTGGGATATTTGCATATGCCAGCTCGTATTCTAAGCATTAGGCAAGCCAGTATTAACGTCTGTATTAAGCTAGTGTTACATCTTGTGAAATTAGGTTCTAGGGCATCTTTAATGACTTTGAAGCTGTGTATGGCCTAATAAGATCACAAATGTAATCCGGGGCCAAATTTTGCAATGCCTTGTATGCAAAAAAAAAAAAAAGGATCTTAAAGGGATGGTTCACAGTTTTTTTTCTAGGCTTGATTGTGTTAGTGGGGCACAGTTCAAGAGATACATAAACAAACACACTCCATCCAAGGTGCAGGTCAAGAGAGATAAATCTAAATATATATGAAAGATTTGACTGCACACTCACTTGCAGAAAGTTTTTATTGACCATGTCATACCTTGTTTATACCTTGTCATACCTTGACAACGTTTCGGCACAAAGCCTTTGTCAAGGTATGACAACGTATAAATCTTGACAAAGACTTTGTGCCGAAATGTTGGGTCAATAAAAACTTTCTGCAAGTGAGTGTGCAGTCAAATCTTTCATATATAATGAGGCACAGTTTAACATGTCTTAATGCTTTGTTTTTAAAAAACGCCGTATTTTTCATATATTTTACCTCTACAATGCAGTCTCCATTGTCAGTTTGAACAGCCGCTTTGACTTCCTGGTTCTATGATACCACTCCCTCCGAAATACACAATGGGCTCAGATTAGTTACCTGGCCCAGTGTATTGTGATTCGCTCAGATCCATTAAATATGTTTTTCAATGGCTCTGGATTCGCTGAAGCATCTAGCGCATGTTGTACGGAAACGCCACATCCCTTACCATTACGGGCAATAGCTGCATGCTTTCGTTGGAAATGTAAATAATGGCATCAGTATTGGTTCAAAGTGGTCAAAGTGTTTAGATATGCTTTTCTGTAAAAATCATTCCAAACCATATTATCGTAATTTCCTCCTGCCTATCATCCACCATGTTTATTATGAAGTCTTGAGAGATTTTGCTAGATTTCCCGTGTTCACAGTCAGGACTCTGGATGAAAATTTGTTAGTGTGTGGTATGCTGTTTTTGTCACATCATGGCACACCACACACTATAAGAGCAAAATGGTTAAATCTAGGATTTTTTGTCCTCATGTTTGTGGTCTCTTACATTTTTAAAATCTTATGTGATTTTAAAAATCTGTTAGTGTGTACCCAGCATTAGTGCATGTTTGGGAAATGTCCCACCCCTCCATAACTGCAAGCTCTAGTACTCAGATGTAAACATTAAGAATGGTGTCAATTTCAAACCAATTTGAGCATGATTCAGACTCTGACAATGTTAAAGGTGCTAAAGAGGATGTTTTGTTTTATACATTTTTGCAATATTACTAGAAACTGTCTTTACTAACTGATAAAAGACTATTTATTAGGTGCACTGAAAGGAATAATATTAATATACATCATCTGTGCACAAGGTAGGGCCTTAAAAACATCAGCCAATTGGCCCTCTGGCTTGTCAATCACTGTCATTACGTTCCTTGTGAGAGACGTGCACGGATTGGCCCTCTGGCTTGTCAATCACTGCCGTGACGTTCCTTGTGAGAGATGAGCGCGGCTGCACTCTCCTGTAACTTTCCACACTCTACAGCCGCCGCATGCAATGTTTTTGTCAGGAGACAGGAGTAACAACTGCAGATTATGAGTTATCTGCAGTGAGTCCGACATAATGAATCCAAAAAATACGACACAGCGAATGCTGTACAATGCATGGTAAACACTCATGTTCCAATACTCGTGCATGAGTTTTGGGAGGCGTTCCTTTGAAATGAACTGTGAAGGAGGGGGGTTGTTCTTACGCATGTGCTCATTTAAAAAACTCAGTAACAGTCTTTGGATTCTCAGTCGACGAAAAAATCCTCTCTATCACCTTTAACTAACACGAGGGTCGTCCATAACGGATTTCATGCATGGACTTTGCAAGCATAGATTTCACAGGATGTTTCAGAGTGTGCTGTTTTTTTGTGTTTTCTTATACACTATAGATACAATGTTAAATTTGATGATATTTGTCGGAAAACTAAGGTAATATAAATAGTAATCGATCACAAAACAATGGCTAATTTTCCTACGGTGTGCTAAACAGCCTCACAAAAGTGAAAGCTTATAAAAGCTACAGAAAATAAGCTGTTCCCTTTCAGTCGAATTGGGATGAATTGGGCTCTTGCCTGAGAGAACTAAACAAGCCAGTGTACATTGGCATGTGAGATTTGCATCTTGCACTCCGCCCCACAGCACAGGTATAAATACGGAAGCAGATGCAATGCACAATCAGCTTTTTGCTTCGGAGCAGAGTGGTTCTTCTGTTCCTGTTCAGTCACTAAGAGTTCACAGGGCCCGGTGGAGAATCTTTTGTTTTTTGTTGGTTTGGTACTTTGTTTTACGGGACTGTACACTTGTGTATATATCTTGACTGCTAGATTATTAGATTTTTGGTGCACTTATAAATAAACACCACCATATTATGGGGTTGTTGTTTTTTTTCTGAACATGTCCCACAGTAGACTCGAGAAGACCCAGTTCAGGCCTGCCAAAAAGCTACATCACACTAAAATAATTACACTAATAAAACATGATCCCATTTATGATGTTAGCATGTGTTTTTGTACCAAAGCAATAAAAGGAGACATTCATATATATCATGTCATTTGTTCAGTTTTTTCTTGAACTGTGAGCCTGAAGAGTGTCATTGTTCTTTACAGGTTGAGCAATTGTGGTATTACAGATGAAGGTTGTAGTGCTCTGGCTTCAGCTCTGAGATCAAACCCCTCACACCTGAGAGAACTGGATCTGTCATTTAACAACCTAACAGACCAAGGAGTAAATCTGCTCTATGATCGACTGAAGGATCCTGACTGTAAAATAGAAACACTGGGGTAAAATTGTGTAAAAGTATCTACATTCTCATTCTCGTCCTACTGGGATTAGTAAATTACATACAGTAGAATAAAATGAACACAAATAATGTGTCCTGTCAGATTATGGGGTGTCACTTTAGGTTCTTTACAAAGTGTCTGATACAATTTTACATATTACATATTATATTTATGAGAGTATAAACATAATTTGGTGATGCATTTTTAATAAAAGATTTTTGCATTTTTATGGATCTTAGACTGGACCTGTTAATGGTGCCTCTGATTAAGTCTCTCTTTCTGATTTTGAAGTTCTTGCTTATCTGAGCTGTAGATCCTGAACTGAGAGAATGATGAATGTCAGTGTGCTCTACAGGTTGAGTTATTGTGGTGTTACAGATGAAGGTTTTGCTGCTCTGGCTTCAGCTCTGAGATCAAACCCCTCACACCTGAGAAAACTGGATCTAAGTGGAAATAAACCAGGAGCATCAGGAGTGAATCTGCTCTCTGAGGGACTGACACATCCTCACTGTAAGCTGGAGAAACTGTGGTAAGATTGTATAAATGTGTCAACCAGCCACTGCTCATCTGTAAGGGCGAAATATTCCTCAAAACATAGACCTCTATATACACTCAATTAATAATAAATTGTAAATATTTTTTAACGCATGGATTTGGCAGGCATGTATCATGATACAAAGTGGGGCAGCCAGTCTCTGAGCCCTCCCCAGCTGTACAATGCTCCATAAATTTCCTATGTAAATCTGTGGTTAAAAATTTAACTGCAGCATGCTCTAATTGAGAGCCATTGGGGCAGATTTCATGTTACCTTACATAAACCTTGCTCCAGACCAAGACGATATCAATCCACTTCAGCTATGTGTAGATTATGTGTCATCCTCTACAGCTTGAGTAATTGTGGTGTCAAGGATGAAGGTTGTGCTGCTCTTGCTTCAGTTCTGAGATCAAACCCCTTACACCTGAGAGAACTGAATCTGACTGCAAATAATCTAAAAGACTCAGGAGTGAAACTACTGTCTATAGGACTGAAGGACTCACTGTAAACTGGAGATACTATGGTAAGATTGTGTAATATTCTCCACATTCTCATTCTCCTCCTACTGGGATTAATGAATGATATACAATAAAACAAAATGGGTCTTACATACTATATTTATGATAAACAACTGGGTGGTGCATAGGATTTTTAACTTTTTATGATATTGAAATTAAGCTGCATGTTGAAGCGGATCTGAATCTTAGACTGGAGCTGTTAATGGTGCCGTAGATTAAGTCTCTCTCTGATTGTAAAGTTCCTACTTATCTGAGCTGTAGATCTTAAACAGAGAGTCTGAAGAGTGCCATTGTTCTCTACAGGTTGAGGCTTTGTGGTGTTACAGATGAAGGTTGCCCTGCTCTGGTTTCAGTTTTGAGATCAAACCGTTCACACCTGAGAGAACTGGATCTGTCATGGAATAACCTAAGAGATTCAGGGGTGAAGCTGTTCTCTAAGGGATTGAAGAATCCTCACTGTAAACTGGAGAAACTGTGGTAAATCATCTGTCTGAGAATCACACACACTGGTACTCACAAAGAAATGGTCAAAAATAGTTTATAGTTGTAGCAGTTCTTATAATCAGTAGGATCAATCTGTAGTTTTATTCACATGTCAGGAAATGTACTGAGTGTAAAATGGATAGAAATGACAAAAAAAAAAAAAAGCCTCACACAACATAGGTCTCATATTCTTTAGAGATGTTGTGAAGGTGGAAAAACATGATTTGTGAGTTTGCTGTTGAACATGGTACCTCGGTTTAAATTTTTTATGATTTTTTTTAAGTCTCTTTTTCTAATTGTGAAGTTCCTGCTTATCTGAGCTGTAGATCCTGAGCTGAGTGACTGAAGAGTGTCATTGTTCTCTACAGGTTGAGTGGTTGTGGTGTCACAGATGAAGGTTGTGCTACTCTGGCTTCAGCTCTGAGATCAAACCCCTCACACCTGAGAGAACTGGATCTGGCAATGAATTCACTAGGAGATTCAGGAGTGAAGCTGCTCTCTGACATACTGAAGGATCCACATTGTAAACTGGACTTAGTACTCCAGCATTAGTAGTGATGATTAAAAATTTTCATATTTTAAGTAAATTTTTTTCTTCTTAGTTTACTTTCCTGGTAATGGTTTCTTGCACACTATAAACATGTTTAAAGGAGTCCTAGATTGTAAAATTGAATTTACCTTGGCATAGTTTAATAATAAGAGTTCTGTACATGGAAATGATATAAAGTGAATCTACAACATCATTGTTTCCTCCTTCTTATGTAAATCTCGTTCGTGCAAAAGACCACTGAAAAACATACAAATCTCAACATAACACCGACTGTGATGCAACAGTTGGGATCATTAATATGTACGCCCCCAACTTTTGCATATGCCTGCCCATGTTCTAAGCATTAGACAAGCCAGTATTGACGTTGTGAAGCTGCACAGCCGAATCATCAGAAGTTATGCAGGTATTGTGAAGCAAGCAAGGACAATAGCAAAAATGGCAGATGGCTCGATAATAACTGTTCATGATACATTATATATTTAGTGATATTTGTAAATTGTCTTTCTAAATGTTTCGTTAGCATGTTGCTAATGTACTGTTAAATGTGGTTAGAGTTACCATTGTTTCTTACTGTATTCCAGAGCCATGTTGTTATTTTCACTTTTAAACGCATGCAGTCTGTATAATTCATAAACGCATCTTCATTCTTTATAAATCTCTCCAACAGCTTTAGCTTTAGCCCCATTAGCCACGCAGCACTAGCAGACTCATTCAGAATCAAATGTAAACATCCACCAAATACATGCCATACTTACATGATCTGACTTGCTGTATCACAAACACTTTGTAAAGATCCATTTTGAAAGTTACATTAGCTGTTTGAACTTATTCTATTGTTTATGCAATGTTTAATGGGAGTCGCGAGCTTGGGGGTGGGGAGCACAAACATTTAAACATGTACACGCTGTCACGGAAGGCACAGAGACTAGATGGTAAGATCCAAGTGCAGCTTTAATAAGGCATTTAAAGGCAATCCAAAATCATCTCCATGCTACACCTGGCTTCTCTGGATCAGGTGAATAAAGAGCTACTACAGACATCATATTCAACAGAATCAACAGACACAAACCCATAGTGATCAGCACACATGGATGCATTTGTGTAACTTTACAGAATCATCCAAAGTCAAACAAGGAAACCTATTTCTTCAGAATGGATATTTAAACAGGCAAAAGCTCTACTACAGACATCTCCATGTTTAAGATTTATTTAATGGATATTTAATTTTAGAGTAATTCAGCCCTCTAAACATATTCAAATGTCTATAGATTATAGTAACATTCACACTGAAATCATCGATTGAATTTTATTTCTTTTTTATTTAAAAGGAATTGTGCATTGCCACTTTTAAATTTAAAGTCTAAATTTAAATCTAATTTTTAAATCTGAATTCATAATTTATGGACAATTAACTAGATAGATTGAACTTTCTGTGAGGTTTATCTATGTTACATTAACTATATGAATTCTTGTCTCAATTGAATTCTATTCTATTATCTCTGTTCTGTTCTGTTCTGTTACTTATACCAACTCTCTTTTGTTCATGACTCTTTTTTTATTCTTTAAGTCATGGGTTTCAACTGGTTCAAAGCAGATTCAAATCAAATCTGCTGAAGATTCAGTGTCTGAATAAAATAACAGCTGTATGTATAAGAACATGTCAGTGTCTGTTATGAGTCTTGCAGCAGTTGCACTGTAATTCATTTTCTTTCAATTTAAATACAAATTATTGTTCTGCATACTATAATTCCTGTTTCTACCTCACAGTACTGAACACTTTAAAAAAAAATCCAATCTGAATGACACACAATCCTGACGAACACAGATTACTCATACAAACAGCAGTCATGAATCATCTTGTGTGTGATGAAGTGTGTGAGGCTGACACTGACTAGTGCAATAAACATGATGCAATATGTGTGTAATATATTGACTGATCGTGACGTCTGGTTCACTGCTGATTCTTTCATGGTTTCATTCTCACAACTACAGACAGCAGGATATTTAAAGGATATTTGGATCAGGATATTTGTTTCACATCAATGAAACAGCAATCAGATAACAAAAAGATTCATGCAATCAAGACATTTACACTATAAACAGTGATTTACACTGAACAAATCCACTGTGATGGAAACAACATCCCAGATCATTCCTTTCAATTGTTAAATCTGATTTAAGAAGAATGACTGATCAGACCAGAAACTCTGTCGATTGATCTGAGAACAGTTTGAGACATTGTTGAGATTTTCTTTTTTTTTTTTCTTTTTTAACACATTTTTATTCTTTAACTTTTGAATATGTTTTAATTATAGATATTTTATACTTTTGGTATTTATAAAAGGGTATATTATGTTTTGATTGAATGTGTATTTTAAAGCATTTTGGTTAAAATCCTGTTGTTTTTAAATGTGCTCTATCAATAATAGAGATCTAGATCAAGATTTTTCAATCTTTCAGATCCATGGATCCAAAAATATGATCATCCTCCTTTGGCAACTATATATTTTCATGTATAAAGACCAAATTAATGTGAAAAAATAATATATATATATATATATATATATATATATATATATATATATATATATATATATATATGTGTAATATAATTTTGAAATTACTTCGTTTCTATTTCGTTACATCATTGCATTCTTTTATTGTAATGTTAGATGTGTTATTCATTTGAATACAATTTTAGTCAAATATATTAATCTATTATTTATTTACATTTTTTATTTTTATTTTAATCAAATTAATCATTTTAATCACATTATTTAATTTTATTATTTTTATTTTACATTTTTATTTAATCAAGTTTTAAATAAGTTATTCATTATAATCAGGTTTTATTTATTTTAATCAAATGTTTTTGTTTATTTACATAAATTTCATTTTATCATTTTTTTTAATTTAAGTTTTATTATTTTTTAAAACAAGTTTTATTTATGTATTTTAATGAAATATTTTTGATTGTTTAGTTATTTATTTACATTACATTTTATTTGTTTTAATCAATTTATTCATTTTAATCAAAATTTATTATTTATTTAATTCATTTATTTAATCAACTTTTAAATTTAAAGTAATTATAATCATGTTTTATTTAATCAAATTTTGTTTTATTTACATAAAATTTTGTTTGTCAATTTTAAATCTAATTTATCAATTTACTGTTTATTTAAATCAATTTATTTGAATCAAATTTATTTAAATCCTGATTTATTTATTTACAGTAGTTTCTATTACATTATACCATTCCATCTTTTCGGCACTGTACTGTTAGATGTATTATTTATTTAAATCAATAAATTATTTTGTATCAGTTTATTTTAATTAAATAAATATTATTTATTTATTTTTTTTAATCAAATGTTTTATTTATTTTATATTTAAATAAAACTATATTTATTTGTGTTGATCAATTTATTAATTTTAATACAATTTATGTAAATACATTTTTATTTTAATCTTTTTTTATTTTAATCAATTTTTTTATTTAGTTAAATCTTTTTTCCTTCTTCTTCTTCTTTTTTTTCACAGTTTTTCTCTAAAGCATCTCCAGCACCCTTGCGGCCCCTGAGGGCCCTGGACCCTGGTTTGTAAACCCCTGCTCTAGAGGCACAACTGGGTGAAGCTTTCTGTTTCAATCTCATTGCTGCTGTGAAGAAACAGAGATAGCAGATAGATCTGGTGTGATTTTTCACTGCCTCATGTATGTTCATGCTGGAGGTTGATGTGAAGTTTAGATGTGATGCCTTCAGGTTAGTTTGTGTTCTTACTGTCAAACTTTCAATGGTCTGAACGATATGAAACGTCTCTTAAGAGTCTGAAACTCAGCATTTAAGTGTGTGAGAGAGATAGAAAGCAGAAGTGACATATCTCCTCCGATCACACGTTTCCTCTCACAGTTACACAGCGGAAGACGCCACTTCCTCAAACAGACTCGCCACACTCTCCTCCGACTGCACGACGCAGGTAAACACACACTGTATGTCTGCGTCCATCTGTTCTCTGGAGTGACATTGAGCGCAGGACGTGGGATGGAGGCGTTCAGCTCCAAGGACATGGCCATGAAGGCCCAGAAGAAGATCCTCAGTCACATGGCCAGCAAGTCCATGGCTCAGATGTTCATCGACGACAACAGCAGCGAGGTTCTGGACGAGCTGTACCGTGTCTCCAAAGAGCACACGGGGAACCGCAATGAGGCCCAGAAGGTGGTGAAGAACATGATCAAGATCGCTGTGAAGGTTGGAGTTCTGTTCCGACACGACAAGTTCAGTGCGGATGAGCTGAGTACGGCACAGGACTTCAGGAAGAAGCTGCATCACGGAGCCATGACGGCCATCAGCTTCCAGGAGGTGCAACATTAGATTATTATTCATGTTTGCATGCTTATTGGGGAATTATGATTAATTTGTGCTCTTAAGTCAATCATCACTGGTGCTACTACTGAAACCTCTTAAAGTTCAGCGTGTGCTTAGCCCTGCAGCGTCTGTGCTGTTTTTTTACACCAGACAGGAAGTGACTGCATAAAACACCCTAGCAACCAACCAGAACACTCTAGCAACTCGTTAAAGCAGGATCGATTCTGACTGGCTGTCAGTTTTTATCATTTGGAGAAATTGTGGAAAAATTTACAAGAATGTGAAAAATGTTCATTTTTTTCTAATGGTCCGTTTTTACCAAGGACGTTAACTATAAGAACAAAGATTTGTTTTAAAATTAGTTCTAAATGTGAAGACAGAGACTTCACACCACAACAATGATGATAACAACACAGAGGAATCACTTTCAGGACAAGTTCATCGGCAAGTTTTCCCAGCCGATGAATGCTGACAGCCAATCAGAATCCACCAGACTTTGAGCATTTAAAGCAGCAGGAGACAAAACTGCAGCACAAGCTTATAATAAACAGAACAATATCATGCATTAATATGGATGCTAATATCGTTATCGTTCTTGGTGTGAACGGTCTTAACTTTGGATAAAAGTGTCTGCTAAATGCACAAAATGTAATTGTAAAAACTAGGACTGTCAAAATTAATATGTTAATTTTGCAATTTTTTTTCATTGTAACATTTTTAACATTTAACGTAGCATCCGTCATACTTTGGCTCAGAGTGTTATATCAGTAGTCTATCATTCATTCAAGTGCTATTAAACCATAAAAGCAACATAAAATACAAAAAAATAACTCAAATCTGTACTGGCGCGCATCTGGGAAGCGGCAATATGGCCGTTTAAGCTGGTATTAAGATGCGTTTTGGTCGATCAGATCACAAGTGGATGACGCTAAATACAGGTGTAAATGGTGTGTAAAACGTTTTGAGTTTGTCCACTTTCAACCACTTCCAGAGGTAGTCGACCAGAATGCATTTGTAGTGTGAACACTCATGTGTTCGAAAAGCACAAAAGACAACCTACTCTCCGTCTACTGACCAAACGCGTAAACATTATGGTAAGCATGCTAGCCAAACGGGATTTAAACTTTGTTGGCTTTGTAATACAATTACCCGCCCAGAGATCTTGAAGAAATGAGGACAGAAGTGGTTAAAAGTGAACAAAAGGGTTAGTTCACCCAAAAATGAAAATTCTGTCATTAATTACTCACCCTCATGTCGTTCCACACCACGTAAGAACTTTGTTCATCTTCAGAATACAAATGAAGATATTTTTGATGAAATCCCAGAGGTTTATGACTCCTCCATAGACAGCAATATAATCAACACTTTCAAGGTCCAGAAAGGTACTAAAGACATCGTTAAAACAGTCACGTGACTGCAGTGGATCAACCTTAATGTTATGAAGTGACAAGAATACTTTTGTGTGCAAAAACAAAACAAAAATAATGATCTCTTCTCGACTGTGTCATTATCCTTACGCAGTAAGCACAGTGAAGGCTTCAGTGTTTATGTCCGAATGCCGGCTCAGGATTGGCCAAAGCTGGTCATGTGATCAGCATGCGTGTGAGTGTGATGCTGATGCAGGAGCTGGCCAATAATGAGTCAGCGTTCTGACGGAGAAAAACATTTGAGAATGACACAGAAGAGAAGAGATTGTTGAATAAAGTCGTTATTTTTGTTGTTTTTGCACACAAAAAGTATTCTCGTCTCTTCATAACATTAAGGTTGATCCGCTGCAGTCACATGACTGTTTTAACGATGTCTTTAGTACCTTTCTGGACCTTGAAAGTGTTGATTATATTGCTGTCTATGGACGAGTCCTATACCTTTGGGATTTCATCAAAAATATCTTCATTTGTATTCTGAAGATGAACAAAGGTCTTACGGGTATGGAACGGCATGAGGGTGAGTATAATTAATGACAGAATTTTCATTTTTGAGTGAACTAACCCTTTACAACTCCAGGTGTAAATGGGAATGTCTCCATCGTCCACTTCGGATCCGATCGAACATCTTAATACCAGGTGAAACAGGGCTTATATTCACTCACCCAAAACACATACTCAGAAAGCCGCTTCAGACAGCGTGCCAGTGCCACATGGAGTAAAAATTTTAACAATAAAAAATTTAAATGTAAGGTGCAATTAATCATGATTAATTACAGAATATTGATTTTTTTTAATCAATTGAAAACAATAGTAATTACATGAGTGTCCGCGTCTCTCTCCATCAGGTGGAGTTCACGTTTGATAAGAACGTCATGATAGAACTGCTGGAGGGCTGTCGTGATTTACTGCTGAAGCTGGTGGAGAAGCACCTGACGCCCAAATCTCTGGATCGCATCAGGCACGTGTTTAACCATTACGCAGATCCGGAGCTCCTCACGCACCTGTACGAGCCACAGGGAACGCTGAGCACCAACCTGAGCAAGATCTGCAGCGGCCTGAACCGCATGATCGAGGAGGGCAAACTCTGAACAGAGACTGAGAGATGGAGATTCACAGAGAGACTGAGACAGGGAAGAGTCGAAGTCCACAGAGACGCTGCAGCGAGACGCTCGTCTGATCCAGCGATTCTCACTCGAACACGTGCTTCATCCCAGATTCAGGAGGACAATTTGAAGGGAGAGTTCACTCAAAAATGACTGACTTTCTTCTGTGGAATGCAAAAGATTGGACTGAAATTTAGTCAAAACATCTTTTGTGTTCCACAGAAGAAAGACAGGTCTCTTTGAGAAATTAAAAACAATATGGCTTTTTAATACAATTAAGATTTTGTTTCTGCAATTTAACATGATTTCCCTCCATCAGTCTTTCCAACTAAAACCAGAGATCTTGAGCAACTCCGGACTTTTGTACAGTTCTGAAAATAACCCACTTCTGTTTCTCTTTTCATGTTTCATTGTGTTCTTCAAAAGTAACAGTATTGAAGTTTAATAATAAAATATTGTTTTATTTTATTTCAAATATTCCTTCAGGAGCCTCTTTTGAAAATTTCTTTATATGAAGATCTGGTCCGTTTCTCCTCATGTCTGTCGTTTAAGTCCTGCTTCCAGGAGAAGATCTTACCCTGGTTTAGATCTAGTCCATCGAGGTCTACAAGACCTGTTATTTTCATTTTCAAAGAATGACAAATATTAAAAACGCACAATTTGCGGGTTTGTTTTCTGATTTAAAGTTGGAGCAAGACCAGAGCACTTGTATAAACTGTGTTTGCAACCCATTTCACTTCTGTATTTGTACAAGAAAATATAAAACAGGGCTTACATTTTCCAGGAAACTGAGAGGCTGAATTTATTTTAAGTCAATTTTCATTAACAGATTTCTGCATTTTTACTACTTTCATTCACAGCAAAAATGGTTTCCTAAGTATTTTAGTTTTTTTTTAAATTACAAATATATTAAAATTCTGACATCAAGATACATTTACTTTGAGAAGGAATGAAAAAAATATTTGTGTTTAAAACAAGAACAAATATCTGCCAACGGAGTGAGAAAAATAAACTTTTCTTTTTTAATTACATTTTTCTGACATCATTAGCAGATAAAATCACTTCATTTTGATACATTTTAAACAAGACTTAATATCTGAAGTAATTTTGCTTCTCAAGTAATTTATTCAAGTATCATGATTTTAGAATGTGTAAATATTTGCACTGGAAAACGAAAAGAATCATTTTTTGCAGTGCACATTTGGATTGCAAAATAAACTGGAAAATAGAGCTAAACACTTTATTGCTAGGCTTTTATTGCAATTTTTTTAACAAACACCTAGAAAAATACAAAAGAAGAACTCAGAAGATAAGAAACGTGAGAGCCGGTGCTGATGATCGTGTGTGTTACAGTCTCCAGATCAGAAAACGACAGATGAATCCTGTCTTCATCAGCGGATCACCAGTGATTCAGAGAGTCGTTCAGAATCACTCTGATAACGAAGCTTAATTCAGCCGAGTCATGAGATTACAGACACTTAAGAGTCTCAAAATCCTCCTCAAACACAGTCAAGCCTGAGCGATGTGCGTTTGAACACATGTATCACAGTCATCTCGTCTAGGTGGCGGCTACGGCCTGTTTGACGACGGCTTTCGGCCGCGCGCTCTTGTTCGCAGCTGCTGCCGGTGAATCACTCACGTCACTGTTTCCGCTGAAGCTTCCGGAAGCGTTGGGAAAACCGTGCGCCGCGATGTATTTCTGGTAAGCCTCGCGAATGATGCGGAAGGCTCGGGCGTTGGCGTACGGGATGTCCGTGACGGGGTCGCGATACAGC
This sequence comes from Chanodichthys erythropterus, assembly GCF_024489055.1. Classification (NCBI taxonomy): domain Eukaryota; kingdom Metazoa; phylum Chordata; class Actinopteri; order Cypriniformes; family Xenocyprididae; genus Chanodichthys; species Chanodichthys erythropterus. The sequence continues at coordinate 14,331,410 of NC_090235.1, forward strand.
GCGGGTTTATGGGTAACGGGACACACCTCCTGAACGGGCTGCGGCGGGCTGGAGCGAGCCGTCTGCGGGAAGGCGGAGTTAAACGCATCATCGTCGCTGAAGGTGATGTAAGTGCGTGAGCACAGAGAACCCGCCCCCTGCGCAGAGGAAGAGGAAGTGGGTGTGGCTTGAGGCGTGTCCTGATCCAGCCTATAACAGGAGATGGAGAGTCAAACTATCAGGTGTCTTAATTATTAGAAGCAGTGTTGATATTGTTAGTTTTAATTTTGTGCAACTAAAACTATATTTTATATATATACACACACACACATGCATATAAAGCTGAAATAGAATATAAATATTAGATGAAATGTTGCATTGGCAACTGACTGAAATAAGATTAAGTTGACGTTAAAATTGCTGACTGAAAACTGAAACTGAAAAAAATAATTTAAACTATTTAGAAATATTTAAAAAAACTAATAAAAATAACAAAAGCACATAAAATTACTCATCCATCTATTCTTCTATCCATCCATCCATCCTTCTATCAATCATCCATCTTTCTATCAATCCTTTCCATCCATCCATCCATCTATTTTTCTATCAATCACTCATCATTCCATCCATCCTTCTATCCATCCATCAATCATCCGTCCATCATCCTTCTATTTATCCATCCATCCATCTCTTTCTATCAATCACTCATCGATCTATCCATCCATCTATTCATTCCATCCATTCTTCTATCCATCCTTCTTTCGATCATCCATGCATCCATCCTTCCATCCATCTTGCTTCTATCCATCTTTCTATCAATCCTTCTATCCATCAATCTCTTTCTATCAATCACTCATCCATCTATCTATCCATCTAATCATCATTCCATCCATTTTTCTTTCCTTTTTTCAATCATCCATCTATCCATCTTTCTATCAATCCTTCTATCCATCAATCTCTTTCTATCAATCACTCATCCATCTATCTATCCATCTAATCATCATTCCATCCATTTTTCTTTCCTTTTTTCAATCATCCATCCATCCTTCTATCCATCCATCCATCTATTATTCTATCCATCAATCCATCCTTCTATCAATCCTTCTATCCATCATTCTAACATCCTTCAATACATCCATCCTTCTTTTATCTATCTATCCTTCTATCAATCCTTCAATCCATCCATTCATCTATCTTTCTATCAATCACTCATCCATCCATCCATCCATCTATTCATCATTCCATCCATCTATCCATCCTATCTATCCATCCTTCTATCTATCTATTATTCTATCCATCCATCCATCCTTTTATCAGTCCTTCAATCCATTCATCTATCTTTCTATCAATCACTCATCCATCCATCCATCTATTCATCATTCCATCCATCTATCCATCCTATCTATCCATCCTTCTATCTATCTATTATTCTATCCATCCAGCCATCCTTTTATCAGTCCTTCAATCCATCCATCTATCTTTCTATCAATCACTCATCCATCCATCTATTCATCATTCCATCCATTCTTCTATCCATCTATCCTTCTTTCAATCATCCATCCATCATCCATCCTTCTATCCATCCATCCTTCCATCATCCTTCTATTTATCCATCCATCTATCTATCCATTCATCTATTATTCTATCCATCCATCCATCCATCCATTCATCATTCCATCCATTCTTCTATCCATCTATCCTTCTTTCAATCATCTATCCATCCATCCATCCTTCTATCAATCACTCATCGATCTATCCATCCATCTATTCATTCCATCCATTCTTCTATCCATCCTTCTTTCGATCATCCATGCATCCATCCTTCCATCCATCTTGCTTCTATCCATCTTTCTATCAATCCTTCTATCCATCAATCTCTTTCTATCAATCACTCATCCATCTATCTATCCATCTAATCATCATTCCATCCATTTTTCTTTCCTTTTTTCAATCATCCATCTATCCATCTTTCTATCAATCCTTCTATCCATCAATCTCTTTCTATCAATCACTCATCCATCTATCTATCCATCTAATCATCATTCCATCCATTTTTCTTTCCTTTTTTCAATCATCCATCCATCCTTCTATCCATCCATCCATCTATTATTCTATCCATCAATCCATCCTTCTATCCATCATTCTAACATCCTTCAATACATCCATCCTTCTTTTATCTATCTATCCTTCTATCAATCCTTCAATCCATCCATTCATCTATCTTTCTATCAATCACTCATCCATCCATCCATCCATCTATTCATCATTCCATCCATCTATCCATCCTATCTATCCATCCTTCTATCTATCTATTATTCTATCCATCCATCCATCCTTTTATCAGTCCTTCAATCCATCCATCTATCTTTCTATCAATCACTCATCCATCCATCTATTCATCATTCCATCCATTCTTCTATCCATCTATCCTTCTTTCAATCATCCATCCATCATCCATCCTTCTATCCATCCATCCTTCCATCATCCTTCTATTTATCCATCCATCTATCTATCCATTCATCTATTATTCTATCCATCCATCCATCCATCCATTCATCATTCCATCCATTCTTCTATCCATCTATCCTTCTTTCAATCATCTATCCATCATCCATCCTTCTATCAATCACTCATCCATCTATTCATCATTCCATCAATCCATCCATACTTCTACCCTTCCATCCTCCCATCCATCCATCCATCCATCCATCCATCCATCCATTCTCCCATCCATTCTCCCATCCATCCATCCGTGTTAAACTATTTGGAAATCCCTGAAACAGTACATTAGTTTACACACATCTAACTCTCATCTGTCAGTGAAGTGACAGCAGTTTTCCAGCAACAGGCTCTACTGTTTTCCAGTAATATCAGTAAAGCATAAACAGGTTTTTTTTGTGTCACTCATAATTATAATGATTAATTACAGTTCACTATGATGTACAGAATATATTTACCCTTCCACATCCACGTTCTCCTCCTTCATGTGAGCGTCGGGCATCAGCGGCATCAGCACCGAGTGATAGCGGATCGTCGGCCCTTCAAACCTTCTCTTCTTATGGACCTGCTTCTTCTTATCCGCCTCTAAGCGCTCATAGTTCTCTGAGGAACACACACACACACACACACACTTAGACTATGATCTGACTCGTGAGATATTCTCGTGAGGTGTGGGCCGTTCTGTACCCAGCGATCTCAGGTTGAGCTCAGCGGTGAGTTTGGCCTCGGCGAGCAGCTCGTCCTGCGTCAGCACTCGATCACTCGACGCGCCTTTCCTCTTCCGCGGCGCTTCCTGCTGCCGCTCCTGGAGACGCTCGTTCGTCTTGCGCGTGTGTTCGCTCGTCGACTTACGCACCGACTTACGCACTGAAACACAGCGACAAGAACAGCGTTCCTGGTTAATTCTGATGAACAATATATTTTTAAAGCATTCATTAATCTTTATGTTATTTAGTAAAATTATGTTAGTTCACAGAGTTAACAAATACAACCTTGATTTTAAAAATGTATTAGTAAATGTTGGAATCACCACTGACTAAAATTAATAAATGCTGTAGAACGACTGTTCATTGTTAGTTCACGTTAACAAATTAAACCTTATTTAACTCAGTTATCAGTTTCCACACCTTTTTGAGCAATACATTTTAACTGATTTATAATTTATTCTTCCATGTTTTCCATTAACAAAAGAGCCCTGATTATTGTGTTTTGTTTTGATATTATAAATGCTGGTTAAATCAATCATTACTAGAACAAGAGTGATCAAACCTCGAACACTAGATGTTAAACTTTTATAAACATTTTCATAAATAAACATTAAATAATTAAAAATCTTTATTTCAGCTAAGGCAACATTTCTCATTTTCATTTAGTTTAACTTGATGTACTAAAATAACTAAAATTAAAACTGAAATAAAAAAATAATAAATATCATATATTATAATATTTATATATATTTTTTTTTAAAAACACGTAATTGTCAAAAAATATTTGTGATTAATTTTATTCAGCAATTATTTTATAAACATAATATAGTATAATAAAATACAATTTTTAATAAAAATAGGCACATATAATTTACTTGTGTTTTTAAAATTAATACTATATGTAACTAGTTACTTAACATATAGTATAATAATTATATAATATAATAGCAATATAACTTCCCTTATTTGGATAACAAAGGTTAATTGAGATTTAAAATGTACAATTATTGCAGTTATCTCAAATATTTGCGATGAGATTAAATAATCACCAGAAGATTAGTCAATAATTGTGACAGGCCAAAATTATTAGAAATTTAAAAAAATTACAATAAAATATAATATTATCACAGTGATATGGGTGTGTGTGTCTCACTTTCTCCAAACTCCTGCAGCTCTTGAATGATGCGTCTCTCAATTTTGGGTCGTTCAGGCTTTAATTCTTCTGTCACTCGCTTGACTTTGGGCTTCGAGACCTTCAGAGGCTCCTGAAACACACACACACACGTGAGCAGACGTGTTGGCGCCGGTGAATCCTGTGATATGAGTGTGTGTGATGATGTCTGACCTTGTAGGCTTTAGTGACGACGCGGCTCTTCCTGCGTGGAGCGTCATCTTCCTGGTCGCTGTCAGGCTCGTCTCCTTCATCGATGTCAAAATCACTGTCCACCTCATCCTCAGTGTCTGAGTGATCGCCTCTGTACTCGTCATCACCTGACTCCTGCTCAAAACACACACACACGCACACATCATGTGTTACTGTGTATTTATATTGAAAGAACTGCAGATAATAGAATAAAACTATAGAAGCAGATATTCAGTCACACAAGCTGATTTTCATTCCATACACATATACACATACATACATATATATACACTTCCCTCCAAAAGTTTGGAAACACCCCTGGCAAAGTGTGGTTTTGGACGATATCAGCATAAATCCTTATAATTTTTTTGGTGCAAATACATTAAAGTAACTCGACATTATCATTGAAGACCAGCAATAATAATTTTCATTTTGATTACATAATAATGGCAGTATATACATGTCAAAGTCAGACATGCCCCTTTGCCAGCTGTGATGCTGGTTACTGGTTTAAACTTGGCCCAGGTTTGTAAAAGATCTTTTGGTCAGCACACCTTAATAGCTTCAACTACTGATTGACAATTAAGTTTAGAATACAATGAACCAATCAGAACCCAGTTTAGGTCAGATAGCTGCTAATGCTGGATATTTTGATGAATCGAAAATTTAAGTTTTTTCAATGTATAAACTGTTTATGTAACAAAATATGTTTTCGTAGTTTGTGTTGTCCCTTATCAGTGCAAAATTATCACAAATTAAAAAGGATTCATGCCAATATTGTCCAAAACCCCACTTTTCTAGGGTGTTTCCAAACTTTTGGAGGGCAGTGTACATATATACACACACACACACACATTATATATAAATATACACATACACACATTATATATATTTTATATATATAATATAATATATATATATTTTATATATATTTTATATATATATAATATATATATATAATATATATTAATATATATAATATATATTAATATATATAATATATATTAATATATATAATATATATTAATATATATAATATATATTAATATATATATAATATATAATATATAAATATATATATATATATATATATATATATATATATATATATATATATATATATATATATATATTATATAATAATATAATATATGCACAATATATATATATGTATATAGTATAATACTGACGTCATTGAATCCTCCATATGTGGTCTTGTAAAACTCATCTTCCTCTTCAGCGTCCAGTAGTTTCGACATGCGGTTTCCCGCAGTGCTTCGCTGCTCTCTGCTGTTCGCTAAACTCATTTCTACAGTAATGATCAACTCTATAATACTCTAATTTCTATCGTTAACTCTCAGTGTGAATAAACACTACACTTGATGAAGGAAGACACTTTTCTCCTCCCCGACTGTAAATATGCGCACAGAGCATAAAGTCTGAAGAAAATAATATCAATCCCTGACAAAATCACGTTTATAAATGAAAATGTTAAATGTCAAAACACACAACGCTGATCAGCACAACACAATGAGAGCAGGGAAACCTCACTTCCGGTGCACCAGCATTTACAGCTCGATACTGACACCGTCTGGACTGGAGGACCTAAACAAACACAGTCCGAATAGACACTAACGCAGTGTTAATAATTTAATATTTCAAACTTAATATTGGTTAACTGAAATGTGCATTAACGAATCCTAACATGGACACTGAGATCTGCACGTGACATTTCAAGAGTCACATTTACTGGCATTCCAAAGCCACGTGATTTTTCCCAGAGCAATGCATGTCCAGCAATGATGGGAAAACAAACAAAAAAATCCCATTTGATAGTGTCATCATGCCCGTTATTTATTTATTCATTTGTTTTGAAAGTGCTTTTCATCTCTAGATGTTCCTGAATCACGTGTTTCAGGGTGATATCACATGTCATCACGTGTCAGAAGGCATGCAGTACATTTTAATTGGCACATTTAAAAGAATCTTAAATATGTGTATGCAAATAAAAAGATATCAAATAATGACATTGATGTGAGTGAATAGTCATGATATCTGTGATGTTCTGTTTCATTTGTTGTGTGTATTGGCTGGTGCTGCACTAACTAACATGTGCCTGACATCTCAATTCTCACAAAAGACACGTTCTGTTTCCTCGTGTCGTTCAGAGTTCATTCTTTTAAGGAAGCCCAGGATATCCGTGTCCACACAAGAATGCAAGTCCATTCTTTGCATTTATAGAACTGAGAAACTGAAGTTCTTCCTGGATTCTTCAAGTGCTTTCATTGTTGAGTTCAGGAATCTAAAATATGAACAAGCATCTCATCTTTGAGCTCCATAAGATGGCAGCAAACAAACATGCCTGTCAACATCAGTGAACTTTCATTAGTCTCAATTCAATACACATTAGGAGAGTTTTTGAAGCAGTTAAAAGCCTGATTTTATTCAATTAACAATGAATAAAGTTAATTTATGTATTTACAATGCTTTTTTGTTGCAGGTCAGTGTTAAAGTCCACATGAAAGTCTATATCCGAGTGAAACTGCTTTGCAAACAAGAGCAAATGTAGGGCGGGGCTTGGTTTTGTCTGTGGGGAATTGATTGGACAGTTGTGGTTTGCTATTGGTTGATCTCATGTGAGTGACAGGTTGCCCCGCCCTCGTCATCAGAGAAGAGATGGAGAAGATATTCTGATTCAAGATTATGAGGAACATGAATTTAAAACAATAATGATGTGCAACGATAAATCATTTACATTAAACACTAAAGCATTAGCCTGTTCCAATTTGAAAAATACAATCAATTTTGATTTCAAGGTGACTTTAATTTTTGATTTCAATGTGTTGCTAGGATTCATGTTTTGTGCTATTGTTTTCTGTGTAGCTCATAATGCATAGAAACTGACACATAATCTGGTTAGAAAGGTGTTCAAGCCGCATTCTGATCGTTCCGAAGCAATCCTGCATCTGACTCAAGAGTCGAAGGGGAGAGGTGTTTAAATGCAAAATAGTTTTTGATTGTTTTAATTGATTGAACAGATTCAAACAGAGATAATTTGTTACGTTCAAACCACCATGATGACCAAATGTTGAAGAAACATTCATATTTGTTGTTTTTGATATATTAAAGGGTTAAACTTCATCTCAGAAGCAGTCGTGAAAGAGTTAACTCTGTGTTTGACATGACAGGATCTTTGGTCGAGGTCTGAACTCTCTTTCATGTTGGAGATCATTGTTGTCATACATGCATTTAGATAAAACTGATTGAATCGAGGACATGCATCGCAATCTTATCACACACACACACACACACCCTCAACTGTCTCAGTTACACAAAGACTCAAACACGCCTCAGTCACGTAACAAAACCAACATACCAACACACATATTTTCTAGGTCGCTCTGAATGAAAGTGTTTTATATTTGATGTGGAATGCAAATTCATTTACAGCGCCTCTAATGCAAATCAACAGACGCTCTAATCAAATGACCTATGACCCGTCGGTGAAGGTTTATCACTGTCGAATGACTGGGTAATAATAAAACAGCTGGAGAAGCTCAATTAACTCTTTCCCTGCCAGCGATTTTTAAAAGAATTGTCAGTCAGTGACAGCATTTTTGATCATTTTCATAAAATTTCATGGCCCCCAGAATATTTTGTTGTATAAATATCTGAACATGTGATATATCAAAGGAAAGAACAGAGACTCTGCTTTTAAACAAACAAAGATATTTTATTCTAGCTTCATGCATTCTCTTTTTACTAACATTTGAATGTGGGTAATGATGGTCGTGTTAATAATTGATGTGCGTCAGCAATGCTTCTATTGCTTGTTTCTGCTTCTTTGTCTGTGTTTTGATCCAAAGATTCTGTACTCCTTCAGAACTCAAACACACAAACCTAACACGTAAATGAGCGGCAAGAATACTTTAAAGGTATTCGGTTTTCAGTAGGAAAGGTGTCATTTAAGCGGCCCTTAAAGTAATAATTAACAATTTTTACAATAGAGGTGATTCAATCAAAAAACAAACTTGAGCCCAATAATAATTTTCCTATTGTCACTATGAAGCTGCTTTGAAGCAATATGTATTGTGAAAAGTGCTATTTAAATGAAGATTTCTTGACTTGAAAATGCATAACAGCGCCCCCTATCATATAACAGTGAAAACAAAGTTGGAAAATTCCATCAATGGTGTGGAAAGAGATAAAAAAATTGTGCACACAGTTTATAAATCGAGGGAACGAAATAGTAAATCGTGCGCACGATTTAATTTTTTATTCTTGCATGTCATGTGTGGGGCTCCATAAATTAACATTTAGTTTGAAGTAGTTTTATGTAGCTTTGAAACTTGAAGTTTAAAGCCCATGTGCTTTCTGGCCAATCAAGAATCATGATTTAGCAGATTGCTAGCATGTTTATGACATGAATAAGCAAAATGCTAGCATGTATGAGCATTTTGCTAGTCTCTTTCTAGCATAGATTATCAAATTGCTAGCATGTTTTAACGTTTCTCAGGACTGCTTGCATGTTTTTTTTATTTTATATAGCACAAAATATATTGCGAACACATTTCTATCATGATTTAGCATGCTGCTGGCTTGTGCCTAGCGTGAATTAGCACAAAGCTAGCATGTTGCATGATTTACCACATTGCTAGAATGATACTAGCATGAATTAGCACATTGTTAGCATGTTTATAACATGAATTAGCAAAATGCTAGCATGTATGAGTATGTTGCTAGTCTCTTTCTAGCATATATTATCAAATTGCTAGCATGTTTTAACGTTTCTCAGGACTGCTTGCATGTTTTTTTTTATTTTATATAGCACAAAATGTATTGCGAACACATTTCTATCATGATTTAGCATGCTGCTAGCTTGTGCCTAGCGTGAATTAGCACAAAGCTAGCATGTTGCATGATTTACCACATTGCTAGAATGATACTAGCATGAATTAGCACGTTGTTAGCATTTTTATAACATGAATTAGCAAAATGCTAGCATGTATGAGCATGTTACTAATCTCTTTCTAGCATATATTTTCAAATTGCTAGCATGTTTTAACGTTTCTCAGAACTGCTTGCATGTTTTTTATTTTATATGGTACAAAATGTATCACTAGCACGTTTCTGCTAGCCTGTGCCTAGCATGAATTAGCGTAATGCTAGCATGTTGCATGATTTACCACATTGCTAGAATGATACTAGCATGAATTAGCACATTGTTAGCATGTTTTTAACATGAATTAGCAAAATGCTAGCATGTATGAGTATGTTTCTAGTCTCTTTCTAACATATATTATCAAATTGCTAGCATGTTTTAACGTTTCTCAGAACTGCTTGCATGTTTTTTATTTTATATGGTACAAAATGTATCACTAGCACATTTCTGCTAGCCTGTGCCTAGCATGAATTAGCCTAATGCTAGCATGTTGCATGATTTACCACATTGCTAGAATGATACTAGCATGAATTAGCACGTTGTTAGCATGTTTATAACATGAATTAGCAAAATGCTAGCATGTATGAGCATGTTACCAGTGTCTTTCTAGCATATATTATCAAATTGCTAGCATGTTTTAACGTTTCTCAGAACTGCTTGCATGTTTTTTATTTTATATGGTACAAAATGTATCACTAGCACGTTTCTGCTAGCCTGTGCCTAGCATGAATTAGCACAATGCTAGCATGTTGCATGACTTGCCTAGAATGATACTAGCATGAATTTGCACATTGTTAGCATGTTTTAACATGCTGCCCACATGATCTATCAGACTTAATAGACGAGTATAGGTGCAACTCAGTTTCAGGTCATTTAGTGAACAGTGCAGGAACAGGATAAACAAGTAGAAGAGTTCCATATAACATGCAGATAAGTGCCTAGAATGTCTTATCTCTCTAGGGCGCAAAGAGCATGAACACACACACACACACACACACACAGAACTACAGATACACACACACTGTAAACCCCGATAAATTCAGACTACTCAACATTTTTGTAGACACAGATTATCTAAAAAAATTGAAAGTAAAGCAACTCATATTTTTTAAGTATCAATAATTTTATACAACAAATAAGTGTATCTAAAATTTTTTAATTTTATTTAATGTTTAAGTCAAAATATCATGTCACCTCTGGCTTGTTTAGTCGGGGACACTTGATATTCGACAATATTACTGATCTGACTGTATGTATCACTGTTTTCTCCAGAGCTGCTGTATCGATAAATGAACTAAATTAATGATTTTTACAATGGAATGAATCAACACTGAACCTACTTAAGCTGCACAATGACACTATTTTCTTCTAGAGCCAAAATTATGATCCAGTTATCACTGTAAAGCAGCTTTGACACAATCTGCATTGTAAAAAGCGCTATATAAATAAAGGTGACTTGACTTGACAATGATACTAAAATAACACTGATTCACGTCAACAATTGTTATTACTATAGGAACATAATTCAAATGTTCCATGAGTGAAACGCGGTTATGAAACATCTGGGTCAGCATGATCTCTGACATCAGTTCATAAGGTCCCTCCGTTACCATGGCAGCAGTTTGTGTTTATGTGGTGTGAGCCTTGGAGGGTGTGGGACTTTCACAGATTCAGCTGAACATGTTATTAAAGATATCAAAACCTGGCTCTAAAATAATGTCTATGAATGTAAAAAATTCCAAAGCTGCATATTAATATTCAGAAGAGTTTCGGGCAGTACGGCTGAGCATAAAGTGCAATGATTTGTATGGAAAGTCCCAGAAAACACCAAACGGTAATGGCCAGGGCTAGAGTTATGGTAAAATATGAAAATACTCGAGTGTGGAGGTACTTTTTTCTCTTCCTGTTGGCATTCTGCCGAATCCTCTCAAGGGAAAAAGGCCTAAATTTAAGATTGATGTATTTGAATTTCATATAAAATTTCCATACATTTGAATCACACATAAACAAACTAATAAACTTCATGTAATGAATATTTCAGACGTTCATAAACTGAATGAGTAGGTTAACTAGGTTTCTATATTCATCGTCAATAAACATACATTTTAAGTGAATATTGCTTGTTCATATTTTAACCACGTTCATAAAAGTTATGAAAACATCCCGTTTTTAAAATGTTTTAAAAATGTTCACTTTTGAATGAATGTTCTGAAACAAGTAACATTTAAAAAAAAAATTAGACATACATCAAACTAAAATGTTTCAGGAAAAATGCTCCATAAATGATGTATAAATAATTTTTTATGCTAACATTTGCTAGAACATTATTAAAGACCAGATAACTTTGAAAAAATGTTCTATTAATGTTACTGGAAGAACGTTTGTTTGAGAGAAAATCAGGCCTAGAGGCAGCATATAAAAAGAAAAGAAAATAGGGCCAATAACAGAACCCTGGGGAACCCCACAGGAAATAGGTGGTGTAGATGAAATAAAGTCATCAAACCCTGAAAATGATCTGTTCGCAAGATAAGAGCTGAACCACTTTAAAACTGTCCCATGGATCCCAACCATATGAGAGAAACGCTTTATGAGAATCACATGGTCTGGGTCAGGGCTGCTGAAGTGCCTGAATCTCTGATGATACGAAGATCATTTACAACTCTGAAAAGTGCTGTGAGCCACCCTAAAACCACACTGAAATTATCTAGGACCTCATTGTTTCCTAAAAATGGCATTAAAAATCAAAAGCTGACAGTACATAAACTGTGTTTCTAGCAAACGTTTGGCACGTCTGGATGAGATTGACAGCTGGAATGCTCACAACTTGGTTCAGTTAACTTTTCGCCAAACATCTAGATCTGAAAAGGGTTAGTTCACCCAAAAATGAAATATCTGTCATTAATTATTCACACCCGTAAGACATAAGACAAGATATTTTTGATGAAATCAGAGAGACTCGTCCATAGACAGCAATATAATCAACACTTTCAAGGTCCAGAAAGGTACTAAAGACATCGTTAAAACAGTCATGTGACTGCAGTGGATCAACCTTAATGTTATGAAGAGATGAGAATACTTACTAAAAATAACCACTTTATTCAACAATCTCTTCTCTTCTGTGTCATTCTCATATGTTGTTTACGTCGGCCCCTGCGTCAGGATCACACGCATGCGTCGTGCTGATCACGTGATCAGCTTTGGCCAATGCAAAAATATCTTAATGAAGATGAATGGGTGTGGAACGACATGAGGGAGAGTGATTACTGACAGAATTTTCATTTTGGGTTGAACCCTTTAATCAGGCCTTTGCTGTCATGAGTCGAGGCTTTGGAAGAGTCTTTCGCATGAAATTAGAGCGGTCACATCTATAAACACATTCAAAGCTGCTGTTAGAAACTACTTCTTGTCATTAGCCTTTAAGGAGTTGGGCTATATGAGTGTGTTTTAGTTGACCCCCTTTTTGGGTTATCTTGTTCTATGATTTATGGTATTGTATGAGGTTGTGTGTTGATTGTGCAGTTGTAAAGTGCTTTATAAATAAAATGACTGTTTATGTTAAACCTGTGATGGAAATTTTATACTCAATTTAAGTAGGTCTAAATATTTTTAAGCATTTGCACAATTAACATAACTAAAATTAACCCAGTTTTCACTCGATCCCCGACCCTTCTGTGTTTCTGAGTGATAAGTGCATGATCCAGAAACTTTTTTTATTCACTAAAGGCATGATTTCTGAAATGTCGATTCATTGTCAGAGGAGGACGGGCTCTGGTTCCTCTCTGGGCTTTTCCTTTCGTGTCTTTCTGCTCGTCTGACGCTCATGTGAATGTGGGTCATCAGGTCACGCTCCTGATTTCACTTCCTGTGTCTCACCACTGCCATTTTAGTTTTATTTTTGAATTATTTTTAATGCTAATTTAGTTTAATTTTTAGTCATTTCGTTACATTCGTTTTTTATTATTTATTTTTATTTCAGTTTTATTTTTTATTTTATTTTTTATTAGTGCTTCAACTTAAACTTATTTCAGATTACCGCCAAGGCAACATTTATAATTTTAATTTAGTTTAAGTTTTTTCAACTGTTTATATTTTGTTTTATTTCAACTTTATTAACAGAAATGTTTTAATAGGATAATAACTCTGTGTGTCACTAGCTGTTTCCATTACCCTTCAAATTGCACAAATTGAAATTGCGAATTGAACATTGAAAATACGCCCAATGGAAACAATTTCGCAAAAACTCCCATATATCGCAAAAAAGTTTAAGTGGCTTTCCTTGCCATTAATGCTTGGATAACACATCTACGTCTCCTTTGATTATAAATAATGGCCAGTGCAGTGGCTGCGATATACTTAAACCTACTAACCTCCATGATTTTTGTAATGACTTATTGCAAGATTTAGTTGCATAACGCAAAACGCCGTCATTTCGCAATAGTTTTTTATCGACTTTTAGGTGCACTAAACTCTTAAACACACTCTCACACACACACACACACACAACATAAATGTTATCAGATGCTGGTGAATCAGCCTGGAATGATGTGGGATGAGGAACGGTTGAACAGGTAAACTGACACGTCGAGTGTAAAATAAACCGTAAGGTCACTGCAGGCTGGTGCGCCATTCACAAGATGCCTTTTAAACAGAATTCAGTTCCTGAATTTGTTGAGTTTGAAATTAAGGAAGTATAAAAGGAAATAAAATAAATTTAAATTCATATAATAACCCCCAAGTGTTGTTATTAACAAGAAAAAGAAAAGTTGAACAAACACTGAAGGTTGGCTTGACAGCCTCATTTGAACATTATTGTCATCTGAATCTGCATTAAACTCAATATGAACCGTTTTCATCATTCATCTACAGATTCAGGCAGCAGAACTCACTCACTTCCAATCATGTATTCACTTTTGGAAAGATATTTTGGCAGCATTTTACAATAAAGTTCTCACAAACACACTCTCTAACCCACACACACACACACTCGACCTTTGTCAGCTGACTTCTGGGAAACTTCTGTTTGTTTTTTCCATTTAAAGTTCATGTTGCTAGGGGAAGGCAGAACAGACGCAGCCAATCAGAGGGCAGCAGGAAGTGAAGGCATGTGTGCGATCTGTCGCTCAGACATTTAACAGCAGTGCTGGAAACTTCACATCACCTCATTCATTACCCATGATTCCCAACGTGCGTGTGCAGACTGATCCGATCCGTACAGCTGAAGTTTCTGACACTGGTTAAAATTCCAAACACATGCATCTTCACGCTGAAGTTATACTGCGGTTAACAGTGGGTGTTTAAAGTTAAAAGTCTGAAAACATCCAAAATACACATTTAGGTGTTTGTTTTATTGTGAGGGCGGAGAGTTTGAGTCATCAGTTTTATTCATGTCTATATTCTGAAGGGTTGCTTACCTGATTTATACAACATCTTACTCCTAAAACATGTGGAAAACAGACTTTTGATTTATGGAGTGATAAACAGAGAAATACAAAATCTCCTCTGGAAAAACCCTCTAAATGTCAACAAAATCAAACATGAATGTATCCAGTGTTCTGATTTCTGTTCTGGAAATGTATGTGCATATTTAATTATATAATGCCTCATTTGCATATTAAACTTACAAAATAATAACTGCCTTATTGTACGGTGATTAAACAGCTATGAGAGAGTGATGGTGATTTCTATTATTATGTGTTTTAAGTAGAGCCTGCGGTTAGGTTTATGATTGGCTATAATAACTTTATTTAATGGCTGATAGTCTCTTTGTTAGAAACTTCAGTACATGCATGTGTGCTTTTGTTAACCAACTTGAAAATATGAAACATATATGTGTTTATACTGCATGAGTAAATATATTATTCATGCCGTTCCATTTCTGATCACATATACCTCTATATATTGTGAAGTATATAAAATGACATACATTATGATATATTAGTAAATATATTTTCTCATATTTTTCAATAGTGGCAATTCCTCAAGTATTATTGAATATATTTGCACAATATATTTTTCTATATATTTTAAGAACTTTTGCGAACTTCCTCACATCTGAGTGTTTCCCAGCGGATACAGTTATTGACAGATGAAACTAAACAAACGACTTGAGTAAAGAAAGAAACGCGAGAGCAAACAGGTTATATAAGCCGTGCTGCGGGGGGAAGGGCAGCGTTCATGGATGAGCTACTTCCTGTTTTCATCTGTTTGATCTGAAGTTCAGCCGCAGAAACAGACAGAAAGAGAAAGAGAGAGAGAGAGACTGATGCAGTTATTCTGTATATGATGTTTGTGCTGCTGACCGTACTCGAGGAAATGCTTTGAGTCTATCTGGGCACACACACACACACACACATGAACACACACACACACACACACACACACACACAGTTTTCTCAGAAATGTTTGTGGTGTGTTGATGTGTCAAGAGATCTGCTGTGAAACACACGCTGATGGAGCAGCAGAGCTGTGAGTGTGTTTCTCACCCAGAAGACAGTTTCTTGCTTTTGTATGACAGTTTTCTTCAAGCATCGTTCAATTCTGAAGCCAAAACTCTCACACAGTCTGCATTACCAACATCTCTGACCAACAAAACACTTCATAAACGTCTCAAAATAAGCATAATAAGCTCATTTTTTCTGCATCTTTACATACTTGCAAAAAATACATTTGAAATAAATTATTTATTTGTTTGAAATAAAAAACAAAATCCTCATGCAGTAATTACAAAAACAAACAAACAAAAATCCACAGCATGCATTATAATCCCATACGTCAGTATTGTGTGGATTTTGCGATTCCTCTGGGATTCCCCTCAATCCAAACACATACAGGACAGGTGAACTGGAGAATTAAAGTTTGCCTGTAGGTGTGTGTAGGTGTGTGTGTGTCATGGACCATCATCTTTCCAGGGTATCCCAGTATCCGAGACACTGGGACAAGAGGTTTGGAAAATGGATGGATGGATGGATGTTAGCAATTAAAAAATATATATATTTATGAGGAATAAATGAGATTTTCTTTCCTACAGCTTGCATCTTATTTTGCAGGTCTTTATAAATTGTGAGTGTGTTGTGCAGAGCTGCTGTTGTGTGTGTGTGTGTGTGTGTGTTGATTCTGGTGCAGCACAAACCGCACACAGCAAAAGTATGACATTTATCATCTCGTGTGTGTGTGTGTGTGTGTGTGTGTGTGTGTGTGGTTTGTCATCTGGTTCAGTGTGCAAGTCAGCAAATATAGAACGCTCATACACACATTTCGTTTGATGTGTTACTTTCTGCATCTCTGGTTGACAGCGGATGATGAGATAAACACACTTACACACTCATTCTCACACACTCACACAACTAAATCTATACAAACATCCCAGCTAACAGGGAACGTTCCCATAACGTTTCTTAAAGGTTATGCAAATGTTGGGACAAAACATTCTTAAAGTCATGTTTATGGAAACTTTTTATAGCATTATTAATCTTTGACACGCTCTTGTTGAGAAGAAACTTTCTTTATGATTATTAATATATTTGCTGAATGTTTTTTTAATGTTATCAGAAAACATTGTGACAATAATGTTCGTGGAACATCCATATGATGTTTGTTTGTTTGTTTGTTTTAGATGAATGTTCTCATGATGTTAATATAAAATGTTCTTAAAACTAAATTCTTGGAATATTGTACATAACTATTGATGACTAAATCTTGGGAGGAAATTATTTTTGAACGTTATTCTTAGAATAATCATCAGAAGGATCAGTGCACAGGAACGTTCTCTCAAGGTTATGAACGTAACATTAATAGAACGTTCGTTCACAGTCATCGGGGGCCGTATTCACAAAACATTTGATCTTAGCAATAAGAGTTCTCCTAAATGACAGAAAAAGTTCTGAGCTAAGAGGCCTTTTTGATGGAGCTGCAGAACACGTTTGTAGGGAAGTAAACTTTCATAATTTATTCACACACTTAAAAATGAAACGGTCACAATGATGCAGACACTAAACATTGCCATATTCAAATAAAGATTTTAAAGTAGGCTAAGTGTCACTAATTAAACAAGTATATGTTCAGTTAATCGTCAGCTTCTAATATGTCTGCGTCTCGAGAGAATGCAGAATTCAAGCGACAAATTATATTTTATTAACAAAGTTCGGGAGGAGCACGTTCAAACGGTCTATCTAATCATCTCCAGCGATATATATATATATATATATATATACAGACGAGAGAAGACTCACCTATAGTGATCTCCACAGTTTTCTGCATCCCTCTTGTGCTGAATTCCAAGCTCGATCCTCGATCCCATTGGACAGCACGCCAAATACACATATTTTTACTCTATTTGATGATTTGTAAATGTGAACTCGTGAAAAATGCTACAGGTAATCAGACACTATTTATGTATTAAAGATTTTTTGTTGACATTTTATTGATTCAAATCTATAAATCAAAATATTATGAAGAAAAGCTTCAGCACTCATTCTCTATCTCAATAGTGTTGTGTCTTTGGGTGGATTGCTGAGGCGGATTGCCGGTAACAACCATTTTAGGATTGTTTGTGATTTGCTCTCAGCCCTCTTGACTACTCCCAACATTTCACAGGTTTAGGAGTGAGTTTTAGTGCTTAAATGCTTTGTGTAATACTCTTAAGAGTCCTAAATTTAGGACTGACGCCCATTCAGTGTTGCCAATTTAGGGATTTTGTCACTAGATTTAGTGACTTTTGACAATTTTTTTAAGTTTAGGGACAAACCTAGATTCTTATTTTGCCCACTGATTTCTATTCATATTTATATAGATCAATGAACTTACTATTATGATGTAATCTAGTGACATTTAGCTACTTTTAAATGAAAATGCGCCCATTATTTATATGTGTTTCTCCTAAATCAGCACGTTAGGAGCCACTTTTAGCCTTAAGATGTTTCGTGAATACAGCCTCTGGTCTTTAATAATGTTCTCAGAACATTAGAGAACTTTATACACTTATGAAATGTTTTAGTTGGACATTCAAAAGTAACGTTCACAATGTTCATATAACCAAGAAAAAATGTTTATATTTGGAGGTTCTGAACATTCCAGAATAATGTTAACAATGTTCTTAGAATACACTTTTGTTAGGCGGGATACATCCAGACGCAATCATCTCAAATCCCAAGAGGTATTTGGACACTAAAGTCAGAGTTAAAACTGAATGTCCTTCATCAGATCAAGTGTTTTCTCTTCAATATCATTGATTTCACTGCATGACTGACTTGACAGCTGAATCTGAACCTCATATTTGATGAAGTTTGCATTGATTCTGTTATTACTGTAAAGCTGCTTATAAAGCACTATAGAAATAAAGCGGACTTGACTTCATGTTCAGCACTATATCATCATCATTTCATTACTGTGGCTGGACAATACAGGACAGTATTTGGTTAGAGTTTGAGGATAAGAGACCTTAAAAAGGTTCTTTCACTTTCAGTTGAAACACGATCTCTCGCTTCTCTTTACCTAAAGGTCAGGCTCAGCAGAAGCTGGCTCATCTTACCCCACAATCCTTTTTGATGGAACAACAGAACACGTTTATTAGGAATCAATAACATTATTAATTTATTCACACACTTACAAATGAGAGAAACAGTCACAATGATGCAGACACCAAACATTCTTCCCAGTCTTTGTTTTATTATAAAAATAAATCTGAAAAGCTAAATTCGTTCTAATTTCGGTCTGACGACGAGCACAATCTTGTGGCGTGAACGCGCGTCTGGCTCCAAGCCGAGTCCAGCAGGAGTTTCACTCGGACACACTAATGCGTGTCAGCATCTGCCGGGACGGGTCAACTATTCCTGACACACCCATCCGGTTTCATCGCATAAGGAAGGCCAGACCGGCTCCGATCCCCGCACATCCCACAACGGCCATGAGAGCGTTACGAATGACAGACTCCACGTCCTCCATGCGGAAGAACTCCACGAACCCTTGCTGCAGAGACACGGAGAAACACATTTAAAGAGACCGCTCAGTTTCACTTCTGCTGAATGAACTCAACACGTCACGTGTGCCGCGCTGAATTATGCAGGGAAGGAAACACAAGCCGTTTTCCTTTCAGCTCGACTCACCCAGCCGTTGTTGTGCAGGAGCCAGTCGTGCTGCTCTGAGATCAGATAGGAGGAGATCTGCTCTGCCACCGCCTCGATGCACCGCTCCCGCTGCGCCTCCTTCAGCCGCGAGCAAACCACGGCTCCGAACGCCACCAGACTCGTGATCCTGCCCCAGTTCGTGCTGCCGTCTTTGAACATGGTCTTCGCTATGCTGCTGATGAACTCCATCGTGTCCGGCTGAGAGTCCAGACGCAGACGCTGCAACATCCCTGAGCAAAAACAACATCCCAGTGTGAACAACTGAACTCAGATCAGATCATATGAACTTTGGTGTAATGTTTATTGCACTTTATGATGTTGATATGATACACAAGCCCAAAGTAATCTAAATAGATCTAGGAATGTAATCAGTAATAAACTACAAATACATTGGGATTAAAAAGATGCACAAGTTTGTGATGATGCAAATATGATATTTATTTCCGCTTGCCCCGCCCCATTTGATTGACAGCACATATCGGCTCTGACCATTGGCTGTATTAATAAAACGCCGATTTCAGAGAATATCGCACTTATATGGTGCAAATTTCTAAAATGATGTGTTAAAATCGATAATTTTGCAATTTTGAAGTGTTTTCGCAAGCCAAACCGCTGTTGACGTAAATGACCCCACACAAACACACACACACTCTGTGTTGAAAGCAGCTGATAAGCGGAACTGTAGTTCCGAGAATTGACGAATTTGCGGTTTGAAAAGATAAAAAAAAAAAAAAAAAAAAAAAAACCGAGGAAAAAACCCCCAACAACTACCGAGAAACAGACATATGTTGACATTCAAATAATTAGATAGAATCAACAAAACCAAATAAATAAATGTTTAAGTAACCAAAAAATAAAAATAAATAAAAAACGAACACGATCAGAAACACTACAAATGAATATCAAACCACATTGAACAAATAATTACAGCTTATAATTAGCCTAACTGACATCACATGACCTGTTTACCCTGAGATCAGACATTTTTAGATCTCTTAAAGCTAATTTTTAGGGAACCTTACATTATTTTTATTTTTATTTGATGCTTTATAATTTATTTTACACTATTAAAAGTAAATATTATTAAGTCAAACAGTGAGCGCGCATGCGCGCGTCCTACCTTTGTATGCGATCTGGTGCTTTTCGAGAATATCTCCAACGACTCTTCTCAATGTCGGTAACGCGTGATTCTGGTTCTGCTCGGGCGAACACATTCCCGTGTGTGTGCGATAGAAATCCAACAAAAGATGTCGAGTATCACGGTCCAGTTCGGCGGAACCGAGCTCCTTCTCGTCCGGAGTGGTCGGTAGAGATCCGTCCGCCGCCGACACGAAGCGCCCGTCCAGCTGTAGTCGCTTCAGCCCGTTCGTTCCCGGTCTTAACGGCTTTAGAGCGGCGTCCATTTCGTCCGCGCACCCGTCCAGCTCGTCCTCTGTTCGCGTCTTCAGTGCGGGCCCGGGCACGAGCGTGTGCGCGCCCTGAGCGAAGAAACTCACCGCGGTCGTCCGCCTAAGTCCCAAACTAAGAGTCATATTCGCTTATAAACGAGAGAAAGTGATCGATAAAACTTAAATACGACCTGAACGATTAAGATTAAAGCTTAGATTTGTCAAATGATGAAAGTTAAAGCGCAGAAGGTGATAATGCTCGTTTGGTCGACACTCTTGTGTGAGTGAAGCGGAAGTAAAAAAAATGCAGACGCCTTTTATAGTTTGCGCGATGACGTAGGAGGAATGCGTTGAGGAATTACTCTAAGCCCTTCCGCTAAGAACCATATATGGTCTTTCCAGAATCTACTTGGACATTCTGTGTTCTTTCTGAATTATTTTGGTATAGCTGAATGAATTTTGTCACATAAAGGTCAGAAATGTTCTTGTTGTATTTGAAATGTTGTTGGATGGGGGCAATCTGATTTTTTAAATATTATTATTATTTAATGCTGATTCTGGGTAAATTCTTTATATAATTTCAGCTCAGATGAGTGAAATACAGGCCTAATGCAAACTGATTCAGTCAAATACAGAGAGGAAACTGAGCTGTGGTCAGTATGAAAGAAGTTAGTTTGATCACACACCCTGATGAACCTTTGATCCTCTGACTCACCTTCACATCCGCCAACACTCAACAGAACAATTCAAAACCAGAATATCCACATATTACCTATTCATTGCATTTGTACTTTTTATACTATTGACGTTAATCTCAGTTATAGTCTCTGTTAATCATGAAACATTCACTGTGAAATAGTTAAATGAAATATTTCAGCTCAAATTCAAACAGCTGATATAGAAAATAACGTTGTAGAAGCTAGATTATGTGTATTTTAACACGGATGCCACTCCTGGTTAAACGCTGTACTGCACGTTAAAGGGACAGTTCACCCAAAAATGAAAGTTCTGTCATCATTTACTCACTCTAAAGTTGTTCAAAACCTTCTGCTACAGCAGCACAGAGCTTCAAATCCGTAGAAGAATCCCTTCAAACAAAAATATACAGAAACTGCACGCATGTGTCACGGGCTACGGATGAATCTCAAAATCACCTCTCATTAGCCTACTGATGAATGATGGGATGGAAAACACTAAAGGGATTAAAATATTGCAGGAAAATCACCTCACACCTTCATAATGACCGTCATTTTCAGTAGGCTATTTTATGACTTAACTATAGCAACATTTTATAGACGCATATTTTGGTGATGTTTTAAATATTTGAAATAAACAAAGATATATTGTTGTGACACTACGAAACACTTTCAATCCATGGTGAATATTGGCTGTTTAAATATTTATTGTTCATAATGTTGTGCACCTCAGACCCAGTAAAATGAAATTATATGACATCAGAATGGCTTGACGTGTAAATATATGTTAGGATCATGTGAGCAAAGGAGGACTCAAAGTCTACGGGATGTAAAATTTCATTTTTAAATACTACCATAAAATTCTTCCCTCCAATATTTTACACACATACATTATTCATAAAGAAAATGAATCTCAATTTAAGAGCTTTTTTGCATTGCGAAATTATTTTCATGAAATTAAACATTTTACTCTCTTGTTCTGATACAATAATTGATATAGAAAATGTATATAAATGTTGTCTTTTATCTACACTTTTTTGATGTTCTTTGTTTGGCTAAATTGTAATATTTATTTAAACGCCTTTTTTGCAGATTTAAACAAAAACACGCATTACAGTCATTTTTCATGGAAATGAAAGCCAAGGAGGAATAATGCCACAATGCAAATATATACACACACTACCAGTCAAAAGTTTGGAAACATTACTATTTTTAATGTTTTTGAGCAAAGTCTCTTATGCTCATTAAGGCTGCATTTATTTCATAATAAATACAGAAAATTGTGAAATATTATTACAATTTAAAATTATGGTTTTCTATTTTAATATACTTTAAAATATAATTTATTCCTGTGATCAAAGCTGAATTTTCAGCATCATTACTCCAGTCTTCAGTGTCACATGATCCTTCAGAAATCATTCTGATATGCTGATTTATTATCAGTGTTGAAAACAGTTGCTTAATATTTTTTGGAAACTGATACTTTTTTCAGGATTCATTGATGAATAAGGTTAAAAAGAACAGCATTTATTCAAAATATAAATCTTTTCTAACAATATAAATCTTTACTATAACTTTTTATCAATTTAACACATCCGTGCTGAATAAAAGTGTTAATTACTTTAAAAAAAAAAAAAAGAAAACAAAATTACTGACCCAAAGATTTCTTACAAGATTTCTATTTTGAATAAATGCTGATATTTTTTAACTTTTCATTCATCAAAGAATCCTAAAAAAGTGTCACAGGTTATAAAATAATATGAAGCAGCACAACTGTTTCCAACATTGATAATAAATCATCATATCAGAATGATTTCTGAAGGATCATGTGACACTGAAGACTGGAGTAATGATGCTGAAAATTCAGCTTTGATCACAGAAATAAATTATATTTTAAAGTATATTAAAATAGAAAACCATAATTTTAAATTGTAATAATATTTCACAATTTTCTGTATTTATTATGAAATAAATGCAGCCTTAATGAGCATAAGAGACTTTGCTCAAAAACATTAAAAATAGTAATGTTTCCAAACTTTTGACTGGTAGTGCATATACTAAAAAATAAGTTGTTTTCTTTATGAAAAATATAATCTTATAATTTTACTAAGAAATGTTTTTGTGAGATTCATTCTTTAAACATAATATACAAATAAAAAGGATGAAGTTCAGAATGCAGGAGGACGGAGCTGTGAAGAAGAAATGACCATGAAGAAAGAGATTATTTTACACTCCTTGTTCTTTCAGTCGAGTGTTTAGCAGCTATAAAAGCTGGAGTGTGTGTTATTCCCACTCCTTCAGCGCCGAACATCTGATTCAGGCTCACAAACGTGTGTGTGTGTGTGTGTGTGTGTGATCTAGGAGTCCAACAGTGACTCAAAATGACCATCATAGTATGAGTAACAATGTTTGTGACTCTGATGTTGCCTTGACAAAGCTTAAAAAAGGACATTCCTAGCATGATTTTGCACATTGCTTGAATGTTTCTCACATGATTGATTGGATCAGACTGAAAAGACACAGTATAGTGAGTCAGAACTGTGTGAGTTTGGTGGTTGTAGAAAACTCAATTTAGTCTCAGAAGATGAAAGTTAAAATAGTAGATCAGTATGTTGAGTCTGTCAAGCAGTAACAGTATAACATCGTCCAGAGAAATAAACACTTCAAAAATAAAAATATTTTTTCCCCACCAAAAAGTGCACAAAAAATCTGGGATTTACTTGTTCAGTCTAAAAACAGTCGAACTACTTCAACAAAACAGACGCAGATACTGATCGCTCGAGTCACTCGAGCACCGGTCTAAAGCGCGGGATCATGAAGACGTTTAATGTTTCTGAAAGAGTCTCTTCAGAGTTCTGTGGAAACTGATACATTTTATTTCTCAGGATTCTATGAAGAACAGAAAGATCAAAAGAATCTTTTGTAACATTCTAAATGTCTTTACTGTCACTTTTGATTTAATGCATCCTTGATGAATAAAAGTTATAATTTCTTTTAAATCAGCATATTAAATATAAAATCAACATATAAGAATGATTTCTGAAGGAGTAATGATGCTGAAAATTCAGCTTTGGTCACAGGAATAAATTACACTTTACTATATATTCACATAGAAAACAGCTGATTTACATTGGAATAATATTTCACTGTTTTTACTGTGTTTATGATCAAATGAGCACAGCCGTGGTGAGCAGAAGAGACTCTTATGAAGTCATAATGACTCCAGACTCTTGGCCAGTAAGGGTGACGTTGCTCAGCAGTATCTCCGTCTCATCATGTCACGCCTGGACTGGACTGGTTTGTGACGTGCCCTGCTGGTTTCGTCACATTTCATCATATCTCTCTCACACTACTGGCATTAGATCTGATCTGACCTGCAGCTTCAGTGTCCGGATCTTCTCTAGAGGTTTAGTTCCCTCATTTAAACCCACAACTACCCCGAGAATAAACACTACGACTCGTTTCTGTGTGTGTTGGAGTATTTCCATGCGTTTATCCGGCCAGTTTGCTGGCGAGCGCGCCGGGTTTCCTCTGAGGAAGATCCTGCGGTGTGGGAATATGGTCTCCGGTCACCAGCTTCTCTTCAGGTCCGGCCGCCAACACATGTTTGTTCTTCATTTTGGCTTTTGCCATGTTATAATCGCCCGAGTCAAAGTACTTTTGCTAGAAGAGAAGACATTTACATGCATTATTCACACTTGCTTACGTTCCCACTTTACATTATTTTTGTTATCAAAGACCAGATAACACTGAATGAACGTTCTATTAACGTTACTGGAAGAACGTTTGAGCATAAGGTTGAGAGAACGATCTCTACTCACTCCTTTCTGTAGTCTCTTCATCAGAAAGTCAGAACCGCCTGGTTTCTGTCCCAGATTTGGATATTTTGCCTTCAGTTTGGCCTCTTCGGACAGGATTGGGTTACAGATCTTTTCTGGAGAATCCTGCAAATACACATTTCATTACATTTATTTTTATTTGTTATTTTACAGTTACTATCGTTTTAAAATGATGTTATTGTGAAGTTGATCTGTATTGTCTAAAGCGCTGTATCAATAAATGTGACTTGACTATTTCGATTAATTTATGCTGCATTGTGATTTCTTTGTTTCATAAAAGGATTAAACTCCAAAACCTGACTTGAATGAACCTAACAAATAAGTTTGGGCTAAAACGGTTTCATAAGTGGTAAGTGAAGTTAATGCAATCCCACTAATTTGATCCAGGTTTACTAGTCAAGATAATTTTTCTTAAAGGGACAGTTCACCTAAAAATGACATTTCTGTCATCATTTACTCACCCTCAGGTTGTTCCAAACCTGTAGGCATGTGACGGTATCAAATTTTTATTTTGCGATTAATTGCTGAAGCTTTTATGAAGGTATACGGTATTATCACGACACTGAAATAAGATGCAAAAAAAAAAACTGTGTCAGTAAAACAGGTTTAAGAACTCTTTTTGTAATAAAAAAAAACTCTGAATGTTTAAATACAATAACACAATACACAAAAAATATATAAAGTAAAATTTTAAAACAGATTAAAGTGCAAAAGAATTATAAAGAACAACAGGAAACACTTTACAATAAGATCTCATTATTTAATGCATTAATTAAGATTGAGCAATAGCTACATTTGTTACAGAAAGTGTTATTTTTTGTTAATGTTAGTTAAGAAATACAACTGATTATTGTTAGTTTTATCTCAGGTCCATTAAATAAGTTATTTTGATTTTAGTAATGTTATTATACAGTAATTAAGAATAATTAATGCTTTATAAGTATTTTTCATTGTCAGTTTGGTAATAATTAATTAAATAATGAAGCCGTATGTCTTAAAGTTTTACTGAACAATAACAAATAATCAGAGAATTTCTAATCATTAGTGCATGTTGTAGTCCAGATTAAAATATAAAAATGTTTAAGTCTGAAAATAAATAGCCTATTAAGTCTTTAAGTATTTGGTGCTGCGATGAACAACATTGAGATTACACACACAAAAAAAAAAAAGAATGTTTGTTTGAAGCACTAGCGCAGCTGCTTTGTTTGTGGGGTTTCCGGGGTAACCGCTGTATTTCTGCTGTTCCATCAGCGCCCTCTGCTGTCAGAGAGTGAGCGTACACTATCATTCAGCCTTGTGCTTCTCGTGCACGTTGGGCTTGTTTACATCTGAACGCAGAATACAGCGCTGTTGTGCATTTGATACGGTTGATGGGGAAAATATTCTTAAATGCATTCTAAAAATTTTAATAATTGCTAATAAATTATTTATGGTATTTTGAAATGCCCACGATAACAATATCGTGCATATTCATTATTGTGATATATCGCATTACCGAATATCAGCACATGTCTATGAACCTGTATATATTTCTTTGTACTGCTCAAGGATGCAAAGGAAGATATTTTGGAGAAAGTTTGTAACCAGGCTGCTTTGGGCCACCATTGACTCCCATAGTAGGAAAAAAAAAATACTATGGAAGTCAATGGTGGCCCAAAGTGCCCGGTTTTAAACGTTCTTAAAAATATCTTCCTTTGAGTTCAACAGAACAAATACATTTATACAGGTTTGCAACAAGTTTAGGGTGATTAAATGATGACAGAATTTTCATTTTTGGGTGAACTGACCCTTTAAGCAGCTCTAGAGGTCGATCATGGATCAAATCGATCCACCATAGGAAACATTTTGTGCTATTTTATGCATTTGAGACATGATGTTTTCCTCAGTGCGTAACTTACATTTCACAGGTTTATTCTCCATCTGTAAATGTTAGAAAGTCATGCAAATATTTCCATTTTGCTGCTAAACTTCCTAAGTCTGACTAATCAAAATAAGCCTGGCTCGTATTCTTGTCTAATGGAACAGCCTCAGAAATGTCATTAATTCATTCCAGGGTCTAAAAAATGTCGATATTCAGAGGGAATTGTTGTTTATTGTGTTTTGTGCTGCTTTTATATTGATGGAGATACATTTCGACGGAAAGCAAAAATAAAAAATAAGATAAAACGGAGCAAACTTCATAAAGGTGCAAATAATCATTAAAACACACACACACAAAAAAAGAGTTTACATTTGAGGACATGTATGCTGCATGAAAACAAACACAAACCAATAGGAGTGAATATCTATGTGAGTGATGGGCTGATCGACCAATCAGAGCGAGGATATCCTCGCAGCGTGGGCATGATCGTTAAGTCACGCTTTCTCTCTATTTCTGTCATTAAATACAGTAAATACAGTTAAAGTCACGGATCGGGTTTTAAAAGGCTGGTTATTTGTGTTTGTGTGGTTTCGCGCATCACACCTGCTTCTCTTCGGACTCCAGCTCCGGTGTGTCGGTGTCCGGGTTCTCTGACATGATTCCCCGCGACAGAAACACTGAAAATAACACGATTCTCCGTCAATAACAACGCGAATTTACTGCAGCAGGCGCGATTATTGCAATATTGCCTCAACTAACACCAAAATGGCGAATGACGCATCTTTGTGACGTAATCGGCACGTGCGGGATCACAGTGAAAGTGGCCAATGAGAGCGCGGCGTCATTACATAAACGATTTAACTTGATTTTATTTATCATTAGTGTACTGTATATTTATATTATATATCTATTATATTTAATTTTTCTCTGAACTTATAAAACTCCTGTCACAGATGTACATAATGCGCTGACCGCCGCGTGATGGCGCTGTTTATTTAGTCAAAATACACATGATGTTTGTACATTTATTAAAATCACAAAATGTATGATTAAATAATAATATATAATTTTAATAATTAAATAATAATACATTATTCGGTGTTTACAGCTTGTTATCTTACAATAATTTAAGGAAATAAATCTAATTTCACTTTTCTCCATTTTTTAATGAAAGTTTATATTCGTTTTATTTATTTTTATTTATTTTATTTTTCATATAAGGTTTATATATAAATTTGAATAAAAAGTGCAAGGTTTGAGGTAGAACAATGACAACATGGAATATTGTGTGAAGAGCCTAACATCTTGGCTTCACATGAAGGTAATAAACTTGTTAGATGAGAATTTTTGCAGGTGTTTGATTTGAAATAAAAGCCTCCAGTCTGTTGATGTGGATCCTGGATCCGGCTGGCAGAACAGGTGCGTCGAGAGTTCTTATTGGAGGAGAGGCGCTGGAGCTCATCCTGATTGGCTGAGCCGTCAGAGGGGCGTGTCCAGGTGTAGCGCTGCACAGGTTTAGTCCGCTGGCGAGCGCACAGGGAAGTGAACTCAGTCTCCTGACAAAAATCTCATATTGGACTGAAATTGAGGTTTTGATGACATAAACCGGCAGATGTGGTGAGTGGATGTTGTTAATGTGTGTATGTAGGAGACACTGATTCATGTAAATGTCATTAAAGAGAAGTTGAACTGCTAGAATCTTTCTGCACAGATTTAATTTAAGCCATAATTATTCATGTGTCGGCGTGGAAAATCAAGAGTATAGATTACTGTGTGGTAAAGATGGTGTGGATGTTGGTGGAGGTTCTGGTTCTGTTAGTAGGAAGGGATGACCACGTTGACCAAGCGGATCCGGCGGCCGGAGGCTCCGGTGGAGGAGCAGAAGGAGGAGAAGAGAGACTCGGATGAAGAGCAGGACACAGACTCCAAATCACTGAGACTCACACTGATGGAGGAGATCCTGCTGCTGGGACTCAAAGATAAAGAGGTTTCTCTCTCTCTCACACACACACACACATCTGGTAATACTGGTCAGGTAGCCTTTCAGGCCTGGAGCTCATGATGTGTGCGTGCCAGGTCTGTGTACGAACTGTCTTGAGGGTGTTGAATACTTCTCATGTTATTGTGCAACAATCAGGTTTAACCGGTTAAACGTCTTAAATCTCTTTCAGCCTGAATGAGTGACGTTGAGCTGCTCTGACTAGAACACAATAAAACTACACAAGAGTGACTCAGTGAAGATCTACACAACGATAGATGGATAGATAGATAGATAGATAGATAGATAGATAGATAGATAGATAGATAGATAGATAGACATTCAGATAGATATTCAGATAGATATTCAGATAGATAGATAGATATTCAGATAGATAGATATTCAGATAGATAGATAGATATTCAGATAGACATTCAGATAGATAGATATTCAGATAGATAGATAGATATTCAGATAGACATTTTGATAGATTGATATTCAGATAGATAGATAGATAGATAGATAGATATTCAGATAGATAGATACATAGATATTCAGATAGATAGATTGATATTCAGATAGACATTCTGATACATAGATATTCAGATAGATAGATAGATATTCAGATAGATATTCAGATAGATAGATGGATATTCAGATAGACATTCAGATAGACATTCCGATAGATAGATAGATAGATAGATAGATAGATAGATGGATAGATTATAGATAGATAGATAGATAGATAGATAGATAGACATTCAGATAGACATTCAGATAGATATTCAGATAGATATTCAGATAGATATTCAGATAGATAGATAGATATTCAGATAGATAGATAGATATTCAGATAGACATTCAGATAGATAGATATTCAGATAGATAGATAGATATTCAGATAGACATTTTGATAGATTGATATTCAGATAGATAGATAGATAGATAGATATTCAGATAGATAGATACATAGATATTCAGATAGATAGATTGATATTCAGATAGACATTCTGATACATAGATATTCAGATAGATAGATTGATATTCAGATAGACATTCTGATACATAGATATTCAGATAGATAGATAGATATTCAGATAGATATTCAGATAGATAGATGGATATTCAGATAGACATTCAGATAGACATTCCGATAGATAGATAGATAGATAGATAGATAGATAGATAGATAGATAGATAGATAGATAGATAGATAGATAGATAGATAGATAGATATTCAGATAGACATTCCGATAGATAGATATTCCGATAGATAGATATTCAGATAGATAGATATTCAGATAGATAGATATTCAGATAGATAGATATTCAGATAGATAGATATTCAGATAGACATTCAGATACATAGATATTCAGATAGATAGACAGAAAGATAGATAGATAGATATTCAGATAGATAGATAGATATTCCGATAGATAGATAGATAGATAGATAGATAGATAGATAGATAGATAGATAGATAGATAGATAGATAGATAGATAGATAGATATTCCGATAGATAGATATTCCGATAGATAGATATTCCGATAGATAGATAGATATTCCGATAGATAGATAGATATTCAGATAGACATTCAGATAGATAGATAGATAGATAGATAGATATTCAGATAGACATTCAGATAGATAGATAGATAGATAGATAGATAGATAGATAGATATTCAGATAGACATTCAGATAGATAGATATTCAGATAGATAGATAGATATTCAGATAGACATTTTGATAGATATTCAGATAGATAGATAGATAGATAGATATTCAGATAGATAGATACATAGATATTCAGATAGATAGATTGATATTCAGATAGACATTCTGATACATAGATATTCAGATAGATAGATACATAGATATTCAGATAGACATTCCAATAGATAGATAGATATTCAGATAGATAGATAGATATTTAGATAGACATTCCGATAGATAGATAGATAGATAGATAGATAGATAGATAGATAGATAGATAGATAGATATTCAGATAGACATTCCGATAGATAGATATTCAGATAGGCATTCTGATACATAGATATTCAGATAGATAGATAGATAGATAGATATTCAGATAGATAGATAGATAGATATTCAGATAGACATTCTGATACATAGATATTCAGATAGATAGATAGATAGATATTCAGATAGACATTCCAATAGATAGATAGATATTCAGATAGATAGATAGATATTCAGATAGACATTCCGATAGATAGATAGATAGATAGATAGATAGATAGATAGATAGATAGATAGATAGATAGATATTCAGATAGACATTCCGATAGATATTCAGATAGACATTCTGATACATAGATATTCAGATAGATAGATAGATAGATAGATATTCAGATAGATAGATAGATATTCAGATAGATAGATAGATAGATATTCAGATAGATAGATAGATAGATAGATATTCAGATAGATAGATAGATAGATAGATAGATATTCAGCTTGATAGATATTCAGATAGATAGATAGATATTCAGATAGATAGATAGATATTCAGATAGATAGACATTCCGATAGATAGATATTCAGCTTGATAGATATTCAGATAGATAGATAGATAGATAGATATTCAGATAGACATTCTGATACATAGATATTCAGATAGATAGACATTCCGATAGATAGATATTCCGATAGATAGATAGATAGATAGATAGATATTCAGATAGATATTCAGATAGACATTCTGATACATAGATATTCAGATAGATAGATAGATAGATAGATATTCAGATAGACATTCTGATACATAGATATTCAGATAGATAGATAGATAGATAGATAGATAGATAGATAGATAGATAGATATTCCGATAGATAGATAGATAGATAGATAGATAGATAGATAGATAGATAGATAGATAGATAGATATTCCGATAGATAGATAGATAGATAGATAGATAGATAGATAGATAGATAGATATTCAGATAGACATTCAGATAGATAGATATTCAGATAGACATTTTGATAAGTATTCAGATAGATATAGATAGATAGATAGATAGATAGATAGATAGATAGATAGATAGATAGATAGATAGATAGATAGATAGATAGATATTCAGATAGATAGATAGATAGATAGATAGATAGATAGATAGATATTCAGATAGATAGATAGATAGATAGATATTCAGATAGATAGATAGATAGATATTCAGATAGATAGATAGATAGATATTCAGATAGATAGATAGATATTCAGATAGATAGATAGATATTCAGATAGACATTCTGATACATAGATATTCAGATAGATAGATAGATATTCAGATAGACATTCCAATAGATAGATAGATATTCAGATAGACATTCCGATAGATAGATAGATAGATAGATAGATAGATAGATAGATAGATATTCAGATAGACATTCTGATATAGATAGATAGATAGACAGACAGATAGATATTCAGATATATATTCCGATAGATAGATATTCAGATAGATAGATTGATTGATTGATAGATTGATAGATTGATAGATAGATAGAATGACATTCAGATAGAGAGATATTCAGATAGACATTCAGATGGATAGATGGATAGATATTCAGATAGATAGATAGATATTCAGATAGATAGATAGATATTCAGATAGACATTCTG
Source organism: Chanodichthys erythropterus (assembly GCF_024489055.1). Taxonomy (NCBI): domain Eukaryota; kingdom Metazoa; phylum Chordata; class Actinopteri; order Cypriniformes; family Xenocyprididae; genus Chanodichthys; species Chanodichthys erythropterus. The sequence goes on from NC_090235.1 coordinate 14,364,431, forward strand.
ATAGATAGATATTCAGATAGACATTCTGATACATAGATATTCAGATAGATAGATAGATATTCAGATAGATAGATTGATTGATTGATAGATTGATAGATTGATAGATAGATAGAATGACATTCAGATAGAGAGATATTCAGATAGACATTCAGATAGATAGATGGATAGATATTCAGATAGATAGATAGATATTCAGATAGATAGATAGATATTCAGATAGACATTCTGATAGATAGATATTCAGATAGACATTCTGATAGATAGATATTCAGATAGACATTCTGATAGATAGATATTCAGATAGACATTCTGATACATAGATATTCAGATAGATAGATAGATATTCAGATAGATAGATAGATAGATAGATAGATATTCAGATAGATAGATAGATAGATATTCAGATAGATAGATAGATAGATAGATAGATAGATAGATAGATAGATAGATAGATAGATAGATAGATATTCAGCTTGATAGATATTCAGATAGATAGATATTCAGATAGACATTCTGATACATAGATATTCAGATAGATAGATAGATCAATAGATCGATAGATAGATATTCAGATAGATAGATAGATAGATAGATATTCCGATAGATAGATAGATATTCAGATAGACATTCAGATAGATAGATATTCAGATAGATATAGATAGATAGATAGATAGATAGATAGATATTCAGATAGACATTTTGATAGATAGATAGATAGATAGATAGATAGATAGATAGATAGATAGATAGATATTCAGATAGATAGATAGATAGATAGATAGATAGATAGATAGATATTCAGATAGATAGATAGATATTCAGATAGATAGATATTCAGATAGATAGATAGATAATTCAGATAGATATTCAGATAGATAGATATATAGATAGATATTCAGATAGATAGATAGATATTCAGATAGATAGATAGATATTCAGATAGATAGATAGATATTCAGATAGACATTCTGATACATAGATATTCAGATAGATAGATAGATATTCAGATAGACATTCCAATAGATAGATAGATATTCAGATAGATAGATATTCAGATAGACATTCCGATATAGATAGTTAGATAGTTAGATAGATAGATAGATAGATAGATAGATAGATAGATAGATAGATAGATAGATAGATAGACAGATAGATAGACAGATAGATATTCCGATAGATAGATAGATAGATAGATAGATAGATAGATAGATAGATAGATAGATAGATAGATAGATAGATAGATAGATAGATAGACATTCAGATAGATAGATATTCAGATAGACATTCAGATAGATAGATGGATAGATATTCAGATAGACATTCAGATAGACATTCAGATAGACATTCAGATAGACATTCAGATAGACATTCAGATAGACATTCAGATAGATAGATAGATGGATAGATATTCAGATAGATAGATAGATATTCAGATAGACATTCAGATAGATAGATAGATGGATAGATATTCAGATAGATAGATAGATATTCAGATAGACATTCCGATATAGATAGATAGATATTCAGATATATATTCCGATAGATAGATATTCAGATAGATAGATAGATAGATATTCAGATAGACATTCCGATATAGATAGATAGATAGATATTCAGATATATATTCCGATAGATATTCAGATAGATAGATAGATAGATAGATAGACTGTACATGGCTTTTCAGTTCCCAATGGATTTCGTCCTCCACATAATAAAGCCTGAACCTTATCGTCGGTCCATCGTTGTATTTTTTTAAACTCCATTGTTGATTTGAATATCAAACAACTCTTCCTGCACGCACCGCAACAGACTTAAATAAAATGCTGCGTGAACTCAACCAATCAGCATGTTCAGTGCCCAAGCCCCACCCCTGAAAGTTCTGGGACTACCTCGTGAGCAGGGACTTTCTGAGGGTAAATTTTTACCCAGAGCTTTATTTAGACTCTGGTTCCTGCGGTCGACTTCCACCCCAAAGTCCCCTCGTTCCTGTGGTGGAAACGGGTCTATAGACTGCTGATTCCAAACTTCCACCGGCATTAATATCAGCACAAAAACTGTGTGGCGGGAGCTTCACGGAGTGTGTTTCCATTGGTTGAGCAGCTGCATGTACGCCTCACATCTCCAGGTGACAAGCGTGGGACGGACTGGAGTAAACTGGACTCTGTGGAGTGATGAATCAGGGATTCTGGGATTGGTGGATGCCAGGAGAAAATCACCTGCAGGAGGAGGGATGATGGGATGGGAATGGGCTAGTGGAGGGAATCTTAATGCTTCGCCTATCAAGACATTTGGACGATGCCATGTGGGGCTCTTTTTATATTCCTGTGCTTCAGTTAGGTCCATAAACACATGGCACAGAGTCCTGACCTCAACCCATCCAAACCTTTGGGATGAACTGGAATGAGTAAAATCCCCACAGAAACGCTCCAAAAGGCTGTTATACCTGCAAAGGGGGACCAACTCCATATTAATTCCTGTTGGTGTAATGGTCAGCTGTCCCAACACTTTTATCCATATAGTGTAGATAAATGAACAGACGGATATACAGGTGCTGGTCATATAATTAGAATATCATGAAAGTCCAAAATCCAGTATCTCAAAATATTAGAATATTTACATTTGAGTTTCATTAAATGACCATCCCTACAGTATAAAGTCCAGGTATCTCTTGTTCTATGAAACCACACTAATGGGGAAGACTGCTGACTTGGCAATGGACCAGGAGACAATCATTGACACCCTCCACAAAGAGAGTAAGTCACAGATGGTCATTACTGAATGTGGTGGCTGTTTACAGAGTGATGTATCAAAGCATATTAAATGCAAAGTTGACTAGAAGGAAGAAATTGGGTAGGCAAAGGTGCACAAGCAACAGGGATGACCACAAGCTTGAGAAAACTGTCAAGTAAAGCCAATTCAAACACTTGTGAGAGCTTCACAATGAGTCAAATGAAGCCGGAGTCAGTGCATCAAGAGCCACCACACTCAGACATCTTCAGGAAAAGGACTACCAAGCCACTTCTGAAACAGAAGCAATGTCAGAAGCATCTTACCTGGGCTAAGGAGAAAAATAAATTTTGCATTTCATGTTGAAATCATGGTCCCAGAGTCTGAAGGAAGACTGGAGAGGCACAGAATCCAAGCTGCTTGAAGTCTAGTGGGAAGTTTCTGAAGTTAGTAATGATTCGGGGGGCCGTGACGTCTGCTGGTGTTGGTCCATTGTGTTTTATCAAGTGCAAAGTCAATGCAGCCATCTTCCAGGAGATTTTGGAGCACTTTATGCTTCCATCTGCTGACAAGCTTTATGGTGATGCTGATTTCCTTTTCCACTTTAGCACCTGCCCACAGTGCAAAAACCACTTCCAAATGGTTTGCTGACCATGATATTACTGTGTTTTATTGGCCAGCCAACATGCCTGACCTGAATCTATGGGATATTTTCAAGAGAAAGACGAGAAACAGTCGATCCAACAATATACAGATGATCTGAAGGATCAATAGTGCCTCAGCAGTGCCACAGGCTGATCACTTCCATGCCACACTTCACTGATGCTGTAATTTGTGCTAGGAGCAAGTCATTTGCTGTAATATGTGCTGCCGACCAAGTATTGAGTGCACAAATGAACATACTTTAAAGAACTTGAACTTTTCTGTTTTGAAAATCAATTTTTTGATCAATCTTAGGAAATATTCTAATATTTTGAGAGACTGGATTTTGGACTTTCATGAGCTGTCGCTCTAATCATCAAAATAAAAAAATAAAAACTTTTGAAATGTTTTACTTTACATGTAGGGAATCTAGAATATATGAAAGTTTCATTTTTAAATTTAATTTACAATAAAAAAAAAGAATTTTTTCACGATATTCTAATTATATGACCAGCACCTGTATAGATGGATGGATGAATGGATATATAGTTAGATGGATATGTATTGTATTCTGCTGTGAACTCTGCAGGTGTGTCTATGCGTCTATTGTTGTGTAAAATCTCTGAGCAAACTTCCTTGTTAGTGATTATAAAACTTCCTTTGTGTGTGTGTGTGTGTGTGTGTGTGTGTGTGTGTGTGTGTGTGTGTTGACAGATCTCATGCTTGATTGAACAAATAATGGTTATTTCAGTCTGTGTTCTGTTGGAAGCAGCTCGCCATCCTTTAGTTTTCCTCTTGGCATCTCTTTGACTTCTACTAGGTTTACTCTTCTCTTTTGTTTAATCATTTACTGAAGAAACCGTTTTGTTGGGCAAATAACGTCAGAGTTTTTGTTCTTTCCTGTTTCAGTTGCAGCTGGTTTACATTGGTTGCAACATCAACATGGTGCAGTTTGTTCTGCCGTTCCTCACCAGCATTATTTGGTGTCCTTTATTGAACTATAGAACACACAGACCAAAATATGTCTCAATAAAGATTGTTGCTTTAATTAAAATCGATTTTATACAAGTTTTCTCTCTCTCTCTCTGTAGGTTTGATGAATCTCATGTAATATTTCTCTGCTCTTCATCACGTGATGTTGATCTGTGTGTCTGATCCACAGGGATACACGTCCTTCTGGAACGACAGCATCTCGTCAGGTCTGCGCAGCTGTATTCTGGTGGAGCTGACGCTGAGAGGACGCATTCACCTGGAGCCGCAGAGCTCCCGCCGCAGGAAACTGCTGGACCGCAAGGTGAACGCAGCACTGATGCATTCTGGGTGTAGAGCAGTCGACAGAGAGAGAGAGATGTCAATCATCAGCAGGAGCTTTAGTTGAGGAAAATACAATCCCAACGACTCCAGCTAACAGGGAACGTTCTCTCAAAGTTCTGAACAAATGTTGTTCCAGTAATGTTCGTTTCTGGCCTTTAACAATGTTCTCAAAATGTTATTTATACATCGTTCATGGAGTATTTTTATGTTTTAGTTGGACGTTCTTCTAATGTTTTTCTTTAATGTTGTGACTTGTTTCAGAACATTTTAAACATTTAGAGATATTATTCCAATATAAATCCTTAATTATTCCAATCTTTTGACTGGTAGTGTAACTGGAGCTCAGGTTATCCTGTAAACTGCAATGATCAGGAATCTCTGAACAGCTGAATTTCAGTGTTCAGCAGCTCAAGGAAACACGAATGCAAATGTTCCTGAGCTTAAACACACATTCCAACACACCTTATCCCTCAATGCCAAAAGTGTGGGTGTGTGAAAGACTGTTCCACAGAAGCTCCTTCATCTTATTGTCTGAGTGACTATAGAGAGATAATGAGAAACTGAACCCGCCTGACCGGATGCGTTACTGTTTCACTGTCGGAGCAATCTCTGCTCGTTTGCATCTATAAACTCTGAAGAGCATTCAGAGGTCGAGATGGAAACGATGCCTGCAGTATATTCAAAACACATTCAGATCAACATTCAGATATATTTTTATGTTTACCAAGTTTTTTAATGTTTATTTTTTAAGATTGTTTACCAGTTCATAACCTGTTTTCATCATCCAGCAGGTGAAAATGTCTATTCAGCAACATTTCTAAGAGTTCAGCGTGACTCTTTCTGTCATCAACTACATTCACTGTATAATTAAACGAACTGCATGATTTTTCTATTATATTGTATATGAAGCTTGTTTCTGCCATGCAATAAAAAAGGTAATTGCTTTTTATCCCGCAGTTTTGACTATTTTTGTTGAAAGTCAGAATTGTGAGATAAAAAGTCACATTCTCTCTTATGTTTTATTCTGTGGCAGAAATACTCTTCCATAATTATGAGAGTAATCTTAGTATTAATGGTGTTAAATAAGCAGTTAAAGTTGTCTGTGAAACACAGATGAGGACTCGTCGCTTCGGTCTCTTCTCTAGTGTGAAGTCACTCCGGATTGTGAGGTTTTTCACAGCGTTCAAACTCTATCATTAATAATTTACACGTTAAAAATTAGTATGTGCTTTTGTTACTTTCGGAAGCTTCAGAAAGAAACTTTAATTTAGACATATTCAATTATTATTTTTTTTTGTCAAAATACTTGCAAATGAAACGTGTCTAATACAGCTGAAGAAAGTGTTATAAATGAAAACCGTTTTTATTTTAAACTGAACAGATGTTGTCGAACTCGTCACTCAAGAATCGTGTATTTATTAAATGATGAAGAACTACCAGTATGTGGTGATAATGTCCTTCTTTAGATGATATCAAACTACAGATTTACTCAGAAATTTGATTTATGGGCATTTTTAAAAATGTGGACCACAAAACCAGTCATAAGGGTTTTTTTTTTTTTTTAAATTGAGATTTATACATCATATGAAAGCTGAATAAGTAAGCTTTCCATTGTTTTGCATTGTTAGGATAGGACATTATTGGTCGAGATACAATTATTATAAAAAATCTGGAATCCGAGAGTGTGAAAATATATTAAGAAAATCGCCTTTAAAGTTGTCCAAATGAAGTCCTTAGCAATGCATATCCACTCACAAAAAATATTTTTTCAATATATTTACAGTAGGAAATTTACAAAATAACTTCATGGAACATGATCTTTACTTAATATCCTAATGATTTTTGGCATAAAAATTGAAAAATTGATAATTTTGACCCATATAGTATTGTTGGCTCTTGCTACAAATATACCCGTGCGACTGGTTTTGTGCTCCAGGGTCACTAATGGCAAAATTCTAGATTTTCTATTAAATATCAAATGAGAAGAGCTTATATAATTGCTATATTTTTTTATAAAATGGTAAGGAAAATATTATCTTACTTTATATCTTTTTATTTGTTTATTAAATTATCATTATTGTTGATTTTGTTTTTTCTAGTTTGCCATGAAAATAGCTTTTGTTGCTGATATTGTTAAATTAATAAATAAATAATTTACATATTATTGAGATGTTATACTATTATAATTTTCAATTATTATTTTGAATTAGTTTTTGTTTTTGTATATTTTCACTTAAATTTTAAAAAGTTTTAGTAATTTTATTGTGTGGTTTTGACATTTTATATTATTTTTTTAAATACAGTTTTTATTCATTTTTATTTCAGTTTTAGTTTTAGAACATCACGTTAAACTAAATAAAAATGAGAAATATTGCCTTGGCAACTAGCTGAAATAAAATAAGTTACAGCTGTTTTAATGTAAATATATTTGATTTCAGTTAAAGTAGATTTTTACCAAAGTACCAAAAATGTTTTAATGTTTATTAATGTTTTCCAGGTCTTGTTCAAGTCAGCCGCTCCCACCGGTGACGTCCTGCTGGATGAAGCGCTGAAGCACATCAAGAGCACTGAACCGCCGGAGGACGTGGCCAGCTGGATCGAGCTGCTCACAGGTGACACACACACACACACACACACACACACACACACACACACACACACACACACACACACACACACACACACACACACACACACACACACGGGCTCCGTCCCAAACCCTCGTGAGTGGCTCGCTGTCTCCCTCTAGGGAACAACCTGCTAAACAGCATCCTTTCAAACTGATTTCATTTGAAACACTTCATGGACAGGAACTCACCACACTAATGCTGCCCCTGTGATGCCTAAAAGTGCTGTCTAGGTAGGGAGCTCAAGAGGATTGGAACAGAGCCTTAAAATCAACTTTAGACAAGGAAGAAAAAAGATGTTCTTCCTCAGTATTTCTGTCTTAATTTCCAGGGCAAACATCTGAACATTCTTAAATCAAGATACTTTTACTGGAGAAGCAATTGTTTTTGTTTGTTTTGTTAACAGTGAAATATTATTACAGTTTGAAACGGCTGAATATACAGTATGTCTCATCATTTAGATATTTAGACAGAAGCACAGAGGAAGACTGCGGTGTGAAGCGTCCTCACCAGCGTCTGTTTGTTTTCAGGCGAGACCTGGAACCCTCTCAAGCTGCACTTCCAGATCCGGAACGTCCGCGAGCGTCTGGCCAAGAATCTGGTGGAGAAGGGCGTCCTGACCACGGAGAAGCAGAACTTCCTGCTGTTCGACATGACCACGCACCCGGTGACGGACAGCAGCGAGAAGGAGCGTCTGGTGCAGCGTCTGCAGGACAGTCTGCTGGAGCGCTGGACCAACGACTCGCGCCGCATGAGCCGCCGGGTGCTGGCGCTGATCCTGCTGGCCCACATCTCAGACGTGCTGGAGAACGCGCTCTCAACGCTGCCCGACGACCGCTACGAATTGGCCTGCTCGCGCTCGCGAACCCTGCTGGACGCCGACCCCGACCTGGAGAGCGCCAGGGTCACGAGCCCCGCGGACGAGATGATCTGGGCCGTGCTGGCCGCGTTTAAAAAGGCCTGAGAGAACTAGAACACCAACCCGTCCTGGACTGAAACTGACCTCAAGTGACTCACTTCGAGCACTGCTTCAGATTTTTTCAAAGTCGACATTTATGTGATGAAAGTCAACTTTGTTCCCTCATTTTACGAACTTGTGGCCATGTTGTAATAATGCATTCCCTTATTTTAGTTAAATCAAAAAGAGGAAACAAAGTAGTTCACTGTTTAACAAGGGAATGAATTCATAAGTTGTGGAAATGATACACAGCAAAATCCCCAGAGTTAAATCAACTCAGCTCGGAGTAACACTGAAGCAGAGTTAGAGTTATTGAGATAATTAAGTGATGATTGTGCATTAGTGATGAACACCTGCTGTTAACAAGCAGAATCACTGAAGAAAAGAGATCTGAGAGATATAATATCTTTTATCTTCAGTTGATTTCATCTAAGACTGTGGCTGAAGTCAGTTCTAGTGTTTCTCTTTTCTTCAGTGATTCTGCTTGTTAACAGCAGGCGTTCATCACTACCGCTCAATCATCACTTAACCAGAGTTAAAGTTATTGATATAATTAAGTGTTACTTTAACACTATTTAGAGAGGGACCATATGTACTCCCAGCAGAGTTCACTTAACTCTGGTGATTTTGCTGTGTATTTTTGTCATGTGCGAGGCTCATAAACATTAGCTGAAATAAAATAAAAAACATAAACTTATTTAATTTCAGCGAGTTTCCAACATCTCTCATTTTTGTTTGGTTTAACATACTGAAATAACTAAAAGTAAAACTGAAATCTTTTTTTTTAAAGCACAACAAAATACTAAAACTTTAATATGAAAACATAAAATATAAAAATCAAATCTAATTAAAAACTATAATGGTATATCAATTACACTGATAACAACTACATTAGTTGACTGAACAATACTTTTAATTCATCTTAATATTACATTTTTTAAGATCAAAAGTCTGTTAACACTAATTAATACACTGTGAACTAACATGAACATCCACAATGAGCTTTCTCAGTAGGCAGCACAAGCGTAGGGAGCTGACTAGAGTTTGAACGGAGCCGCTGGTGACAGTGGATGTTTTTCATGTTGTGCAACAGAGGTTTTGTCACTGATGTCATGTGACAGCTCTTCTTCATCATGTGACGCTCTCTCTGTCACCATGACAACACCTGTTGTGTTGCTCAAGGCTGCGTTGCTCTCTTCCTCTCTGGGTATAATTTACTGAATAAGTTATTGGATCACCTGACACAGTTATTCCAGACAGATTATAAAGTAACTGTCTTAATATTTATTTAGTATTTTTTCTTTGCAGTGTAAGGTGTTGATGTATATTGTGAAGGATGGTTTGATACGGGTTCAACTGTACTAAAGACTGTCTCTGCTTTATTTATGTACTGTAACACTAGATCTCCTGTAAACACTGAGAGAACCTCTTCTGCTCTAGTGATGTCATTTCCTGGCCGTCAGGATCATCTTGTAGGAGTTTTATGAATTTTCTTGTCATTTGGTTACAGGGTTGAGCACAAATGTGGGAAACAGATAAAAAATATATATGTAAATAAATTTGTTAATAGTCAAGTAGGTTTTAGTACATAGAATTGAATATAGTTGCTGTTATTTCATTTGTATTATTTTGAATCATTTAGAATATGACACTGCATGATTTTAGATATTTTTGAGATGGGCCAAAATCACCATTTTACAGGCATTTGATGTTAATTGAGGTTCGTTTTACATGTTTAGTTGTACAGATACAGTGACGGCTCAGATTTTCATCACAGTTATTCACAGTCTCTGTGAATCCGCTGCTGTTCGTTATCAATAACATACGAAGGAAAGAAGCTGCTGAAGAGCTGAAAAACTTGATTATTTTGCCAAGTGAGTTTTATGAAGGACTTTATGTTGAGATTAATATGCAGCGCAGGATGTTTTTCTCATTTAATGTGTGAATGTTTGATATTCAACTATAATAATAAATTATAGCTGTTTCTCTGTCAGTCCACTGAGCGTTGCATTGAATAAAATGTTTATAATTTTTTCCAGAATTATTTTATTTTATATTGTTGTTTTATATATTATATTATATTATATTATATTATTATTTTATTATATATTTTGTTGTTTTATATTACATCATATTATATTATTCTATATTATGTTGTGTTGTGTTATATTATATTGTTTTATATTGCACAGCTGAAAGTTACTGCAGGATCTTCTCCGGGGTCAAAGGTCATATGATTATAAAATGCGATTATTTTTCCTTTGATCGCTGAACTTTTAACAGAGCAGCAGAAAAGCTTTATAAACATCTGATATATTGTGTAAGTATTATACATTATTTCCTCTTATGAAGCTGTTTTCATGCGTATGATTCATTGGTCAGATTTTGCTGAATTATAGAAATTTCAGCCCACAAGAACAGCAAAACAAGCATGACTTCTGTTTTTTAATATTGAGCTATAATGATATTCTTCATGCCCTAAACACACATAAAACTTTCTGCATTTGAACGTGGACATTAAAGGGGTGGTTGATTATGATTTCACTTTTTTAACTTTAGTTAGTGTGTAATGTTGCCTTTTGAACATAAACAACATCTGCAAAGTTACGACGCACAAAGTTCAATGCAAAGAGAGATATTTTCTTTTACAGAAATCGCATTTTAAGGACTACAACGAGCTTCTTCCCCGGTTAGTGACATCACAAACCCTAAAATTTACATAAACTGCGGCCATGTTGGGCTGCTTTAGAGAAGAGGAAAAGTTGTTGTAGTCGAGTGTTGTTGACATGCCGTCATTTTACACCAAACGAGGCTCAATTCAACACAAAAGATGAACATGACGGCACATGCTAGTGGATGAGTTGAATCAACTCCACAGCAACTACATCAATTTATCCACTAACCATTCAGAAACGTCTAAAAGTTGTAACTTCTTCCTGAGTCTCTCCATCAGTGTCGACTCCGGTTTGAACAATGTAAGGCTGAACACTTTCCTCATTTTGGCTGCGTGAGATTCTCCAGCTTTGTTGTTGTTGAGCTGTTAAAGCTCCGCCCTCTTCTGGAAAGCGGAGCTCATTTGCATTTAAAGGGACACACACAAAAACGGCGTGTTTTTGCTCACACCCAAATAGGGGCGAATTTGACAAGCTATAATAAATGATCTGTGGGGGATTTTGAGCTGAAACACATTCTGGAGACACCAGAGACTGATATTACATCTTGTGCATTATAGGTCCCCGTTAAGACAAATAAAATCATGTAAGTTAAGCTGAGCTGAAAATTCAAGCATTATAAGTCATGCATAAATCAAAAATTATGTCCATTCTGTTTAAGTATCAGTATTACACAGAGGCTCAGATGCACAGAAAGAAGGAATCTAGGATTAGAGACAAATCCAGACCTGTTGAACCCAGCCTTACATTCTCTCTCTCTCCCTCTCTCTCTCTCTCTCTCTATGACGGGTGTGTCAGGAAGTCAAACTTCACTCTCTCACTGACTGGTCAACAGACAACAACACAATGCCTGGAAAGAAAGTTTGTATCATTGGCTCTGGAAACTGGTGAGTTCCCTCTCATGTATCAAACAGGGGCTTCCGGTTGATATGATTATGATTATGATGATGCCTGTAGCAGCTGTTTGCAGTTTTTCTACTACGCAGTCAACACTGAACGCGACGCGACGCCAGACGCGCGACCAGTTTCATTTTCAGCGGCGTCTGTCTTGCGTTTCCACATGTGTGTGTTTGTATAGATGCGCGCGTGCGCGTGTGTATGTGTTCACGCGCTTACAAAACTACTGTGTTGAACTGATATGATTGCCATATTTGTAATTTACCGCGTTACTTTGTAAGAATACGATTCCTCTCACATCCCAGCAAACAAAATACGTTTGCTAACGTCCCCATTAAACTGTGAAAACATTAAATGTTCTCTGAAAGAGAAGTTTTTAATATTTATAAATGTTTTTCTTGGTTACGTGAACGTTAAGGGAACATGCAATTTCATCATTCTTCAAACATTATGGGAACGTTACTTTCTGACTGTTCTCTGAACGTTCTGAAACAAAAAACAGACAAACTAAAACGTTTTGAGAACATTAAGGTCACAAAACGTTTAGCGAATTTTATATTAACCTTATTATATTATATTAACTTTGAGAGAACCTTGCCAGAACGTTCACTGTTAGCTGGGTATGTTCCACTGATAACAAAAATAATATCTTCTTGAGACGTTTTAGTTTGATGTTTGTCTAATGTTTGTTTCAGAACGTTCAGAGAACATTCAAAAGTAACGTTGAAGAATGATACAATGGAAAGTTCCCTTTAAAACATTAAATAAACTGGATGTTTTGAACATTCAGAGAACATTTAATCAGAAATAATGTTTTCATAACCTAATGGGAACGTTATTATAACGTTCTTAGAACATATTTTTGTTAGGTGTGTACTGTGGTACTTGGTTAACTCTTGGTTAGTGATGTGTCAAACCCGGAGCCCTCGGGATCTTCCTCATTAAAGGAACACTCCACTTTTTTTGAAAATAGGCTCATTTTCCAACTCCCCTAGAGTTAAACGGTTGAGTTTTACCGTTTTCGAGCCGATCTCCGGTTCTGGTGGTACCACTTTTAGCATAGCTTAGCATAGTTCATTGAATCTGATTAGATTGTTAGCATCGCGCTTAAAAATGACCAAAGAGTTTTTATAATTTTCCTATTTAAAACTTGACTCTTCTGTAGTTAAATCGTGTACTAAGACCGACAGAAAATAAAAAGTTGTGATTTTCTGGGCTGATATGGCTAGGAACTATACTCTCATTCCGGCGTAATAATCAAGGAACTTTGCTGCCATTCCATGGCTGCAGCAGGCAATGAACTATGCTAAGCTATGCTAAAAGTGGTACCACCAGAACCGGAGATCGGCTGAATGGATTCGAAAACAGTAAAACTCAACTGTTTAACTCTAGGGGAGTTGGAAAATGAGCCTATTTTCAAAAAAAGTGGAGTGTTCCTTTAAAGTACGAACCAATCGCCATTACTGTAATCGGTGTTATTTTAGTATTATTTGTTTTTAGAAGTTTTGCTAATATTTTGCTAATATTAGTTTTGTTAATATTTTGAATTTGCTTTTGTTTTTATGCTTTTTTTAACTTTTATTTTAATTTTATACATTTTTGTTATGTTCTTTTGTAATTTTTTTCTTTTTTAAATATTACTATTTAGGTTTAATTTATTTTTATTTGAGTTTTTATTTTCAGTTTAGTTGGGATAAGTTCTTGAGTTGATCATTTAAATGCTTCAACTTCAACTAACTAAAAACTACAAATGTAACTGAAATAAGTTTTCTGAAATCTAGTATTTATATTTTATTTTATTTGAGCTTTATTTCAATTAACAAAATGTTAATTGAAATAAACATTCAAAAGTTACGTTCGAAGAATGATAAAATGGAATGTTCCCATAAAAACATTTAATAAACTGGATGTTTTGAACATTCAGAGAACAGTAATGTTTTCATAACCTAATGGGAACGTTATTATAACGTTCTTAGAACATATTTTTGTTAGCTGTGTACCGTGGCACTTGGTTAACTCTTGTTTGTGTGTGTTTTTGTGTGTTGTTGTTCAGGGGTTCTGCCATCGCCAAGATCATCGGTCACAATGTGAAAGCGTCAAACCGCTTCGACCCGATGGTGAAGATGTGGGTTTATGAGGAGATGATTGACGGACGCAAACTCACAGAGATCATCAACACCGAACACGAGAACGTCAAGTACCTGCCCGGACACAAACTGCCCAAAAATGTGGTGTGTGTCTCCTCATGAGCGTTAGTACAGTGCTGGGATCAGATCATAATACCATGGCACTTTGATTTACACGTGGTACTTCAAAGAACAGTAAGCCAGATTACCTAGAGTTTATTATTAGATGTTATCAGTAAATTGACACACAGATTAAAGTGATGAACTTTGCACAGATCACCTTTGAACTCATCTACACATTACCGCAGCGTCGCCGTGTTTCTCAACCAGACACACATTAATAATGACGACACATGCAACTAATGTAACCTACGACATGCGACGTAAGAACATTTCGGGTGGGCTGCACCAATACGCATTAAGCCCAAATCTAGATTAAATCACGGTTTATCTAATAGTTCTGTTGCACTTTAAAAAACCGTTCAACTTTCAACCAGATGCGGATGAGCCGGATTAATAATGACTCATATAACAGCTACTCAAGCAGACTATAACTAGGTCAAAGCTGAAGGAGTAATAAAAGTTGTGTAGCAATCGTTCAAGCTCTGTGTCTTTACATGGAGGACCTTTGAATATTGTGCTAGACTGTGAGAAGTCTGTTCGTTATAAAGGTTAAAGGGATAGTTCAACCCAAAATAAACATTCTGTCATCATTTACTCACTCTCAAACCTGTTTCTTTGATCTGTTGAACACAGAAGAAGATATTTTGAAGAATGTTGCTGGTCCCCATTGACTTGCAGTGTATTTTAGTTCATACTATGGAAGTGAATGGGGACCAGCAGCTGTGAGTAAACAAGTTTTTATTTTTGGGTGAATTATCCCTTAAAGAACCACTGATCTAAACCAGCTCATGAGTGTATTTCAAGAGTCAAATGTGTTTCCACAGGTGGCGGTTCCTGACGTCACGGAGGCCACGAGCGGAGCCGACTTCCTGATCTTCGTCATTCCTCATCAGTTCATTGTGAAAATCTGTGACCAGATGAAACCTCACGTCAAACCCGGAGCCCTCGGGATCTCCCTCATTAAAGTACGAGCCACTGAAATCAGTGTTATTTTAGTATTATTTGTTTTTTATTAGAGTTTTTGCTAATATTTTGAATTTGCTTTTGTTTTTATTCTTTTTTAGTTTTTATTTTAATTTTAGACATACTTTAAGTAATTTTGTTGTGTTTTTGTATTTTTTTCTAGCTTTTTAAAATATTAGGTTTTATTTGTTTTTATGTGAGCTTTTAGTTTTGTTTCAGTTTGGGTAAGTTCTTCAACTTAAACAAAATGAAAATGAGAAATGTTACTGAAATAGGTTTTCCATCTATTATTTTATTTTATTTGAGATTTATTTAGCTTTTTTCCTTTAGTTTGGTGGGTTAAACATGCAACATAAAAATATTTATTGTTTGCATTGTGTATACTGTTTCACATAGCATTTTTTTTTAAATAGTATAGTATGCAGTGCACTAGTAGTAGTTCCAAACTCATCTTGTGTGTGTGTGTGTGTTTAGGGCATCGACGAGGGTCCGGATGGTCTGACTCTGATCTCTGACATCATCAGGTCCAAGCTGGAGATCGAGGTCAGTGTGCTGATGGGCGCCAACATCGCCAGTGAGGTGGCAGAAGAGAAGTTCTGCGAGACGACCATCGGTGTGTGAGAATCCTGCAGAGCGTTTGACCTCGTGTGCTTCAGTGTGTTTATGATCCTGTGTGTGTTTCAGGAGCCACTAATGAACCCAAAGGCAAGATCTTCAAAGAGCTTCTGCAGACGCCAAACTTCCGCATCACTGTGGTGAAGGAGAGCGACACGGTGGAGCTGTGCGGAGCGCTGAAGGTGCCTGAACACACACACACACACACACACACACACACACACACACACACACACACACACACACACACACACACACACGACTGCAGTGTATCTCACAGTGTTCTAGAATCCATCTTTAAAGCCTTTAAAGCAAATTTACACCACATTAGGGGGGAAAAATGCTTTTTTGCTTGTTTTGGTAAAAATTATAAGATGAAAAAGATGTCATTATGACAAAAAGTTAAAATTATGGGACAAAACGAGTAATAATTACGAGGGAAAATGTTGAAATTATGAGATAAAAAGTCTTAATGATGACAAACTTAAAATTATATGATTGAAAGAAGTCGTTAAAAAGTTAGAATTATGATATAAAAAGCTGAAATGTTGAGATAAAAAAGTTTTATGAGAAAAACTTAGAATTATGAAATAAAGTTGAAATTGTGAGATAAAAAGTTAGAAATTATGATATAAAAATTTGAAATTATGAAATAAAAAGTAATTTGTATGACAAAAAAATCAAAATTATGAGTAAAAATATGAAATTATGATAAAAAGTCAGAATTATGAGATAAAAAATTGATATTATGAGATAAAAACTTGAAATTATGAGATAAAACAATTATGAGACAAAGAAGTCGAAATTATGAGATAAAAAGTCATAATGATGACAAGTTGAAATTTTGAGATAAAATGAATTTATGGTAAAAAAAAGTCAGAATTATGGTATGTAAAGTCAAAATTATGAGATAAAAAGTTTGAATTATGAGATAAAAAGTCAGAATTATATGAAAAGTCAATTATGAGACAAAGAAGTCGAAATTATGACAGTCATAATTATGTAAAATAGTCAAAATAATGAGGTGAAAAGTCAAAATTATGAGATTGAGAACAGTCATTGCTGACTTAGAAGTCCATAATTTTATCTCATAATTATTACTTTTATGTTATAATTATAAAAATGTAATGTCATAAATATGACTTTTTATCTCATAATAATGCATGATTTAGTTTTCTTATGTGGCAGAAATGGGCTTCCGTACATGTCAGAATGATGACACTGAATTTTATTGTAGATCAGGGATTGGTTTTTATGTTTTGTAATAGTTGATCAAATTAAAATGACTAACTGGAAATACTGGAAATAAGTACAATTTACACAGATAATCCTGTTCAAATGTTAAGGCAGTTCTAAATAAAAAAAAAAACAACATGCAATTTTTATAATCCCTCTTTTTGTAAATGATCAACATTTTGCAGATTGTGCGCGGTGTGTGTTTATGAGCGCAGCTGTACTGTGTCTCTGCTAGAACATTGTGGCGGTGGGCGCGGGCTTCTGTGACGGCCTGGGCTTCGGGGACAACACTAAAGCTGCCGTCATCAGACTGGGGCTCATGGAGATGGTGGCCTTCTCCAAAATCTTCTGCAAGAGCACCGTCTCCTCCGCCACCTTCCTGGAGAGCTGCGGCGTCGCCGACCTCATCACCACCTGCTATGGCGGACGCAACCGGCGCGTGGCGGAGGCCTTCGCTCGCTCGCAGAAGGTCCAACTGACACATCACACACTGATGATCACATGATGAGCAGCGCTTCACAGGCTCTGTGTCAATCATGGATCTACACCACGACAAAATAAAAAAGTAGTCGTGACTTCTGATCTCAGACTTTTTTTTTCTTGCAATTCTGAGAAAATTCGCAAAAATGTGAGATATTATCTCAGAATCGTGAGATTCGGAAACATTTTCACAATGTCGAGATTTAACCTTCAATTGCAAGTTTTTAAATCGCAGATCTTAGGAAAAAAGTTTACTTATAAACTCCGAATTGCAAGAAAAAAAACAAAATTGTTAGATGAAAAGTCATAATTACCTTTTTTATTTTTTATTCCATGCCAAAAAAAAGAAAAAAAGAAATTGAGAAAAAAGTTAGAATTATGATATAAAGTCAAAATAATGAGATAAAAAGTCAGAATTATGACTTACTTCAAAACTGAGATAAAATGTAGAAATTATAGTCATAAGTCATAATTATGCTAAAAAGTAAAATAGTGAGATGAAAAAGTCAATTATGACAAATCGAAATTATGAGATGAAAAAGTTGAAATTATGAGACAATCACAGATCTACGCCAAGAAACGTCAAAATTAGAATAGTAGTCGCAACTTCTTATCTCAGAATTTGGACAAGAAAAAAGTCTGAATTCTGAGATAAAAAGTTACAATTAATTTTTTGTTTTTTTATTCTGTGGCAGAAATAAAAAAAAAGAATTCCAAGAAAAATGTACAATTCTGAGATGTAAACTTACAATTGCAAGTTTATAAATTACCATTCTGAGGGGAAAAAAGTTGCAAGATACAAACTAAAAAAAGTTGTTAAATGTTAAGATAAAAAGTTTATTACTTTTTTATTTTGTTATTCGAGATATAAACTATATAATTGCGAGATATAAACTATACGGAAGAGGATTAGGGCCAAGCAATAATACAAAAATAAAACCATCTCTAGATTAAAGTTGCTAAATTTCGAGAAAAATAAACTCGTTCTTGACTTGAGAATAAAGTCATTAATAAACGAGAAAAAACTCGTTAAATTACGAGAACAAATTCGGTAAATTATGAGAAAAATGTCGTTAAATTTCGAGAAAAAAGTCGAGATAAAATGTTGAGAATAAAGTCATTAAATTATGAGAAAAAAGTTGTTAAATTACGAGAACAAATTCGTAAAATTACGAATTTGTTCTCATAATTTAACGACATTTTTCTCCTAATTTAATGACTTTATTCTCATAATTTATTGACTTTATTCTCATAATTTAATGACTTTATCCTCAACATTTTATCTCGACTTTTTTCTCGAAATTTAACGACATTTTTCTCATACTTTAACCAATTTTTTCTCGTAATTTAACAACTTTTTTCTCGTCATTTAATGACTTTGTTCTCAACATTTTATCTCAACCTTTTTCTTGAAATTTAACAACTTTAATCTCGAGATGGTTTTATTTTTTTATTATTGCTTGGCCCTAATCCTCTTCCGTAAAACTAACATCATTAACTTATCATTTAATTCTAATAAAATATAAACATTAAATTTATGCATTATTTTGGAGATTTTTCTGTTATTTCCGTAAATTACTAGTTTTATCAATAATTCTAACATAAAAAGCACATTATTATTTCATTTAACTACACAACAACAGACCTACACAACATCAGTCCTAACAGACCGTCGAGTCTCTGCTGACAGTTCACAGCTTTAACTGGAGCGAAGGAACAAAACGCTGATCTGTTGAGTGATTTAAAGTTCATTCCTCTATTATTCACTTGTTCTTCCTGTCTTTCATTAGTCGATAGTGGAACTGGAAGCTGAGATGCTGAACGGTCAGAAGCTTCAGGGCCCTCAGACGTCTGCAGAGGTGCACAAGATCCTTCAGAAGAGAAACATGATTGACAAGTGAGTCCCAGTGACATCATCATTACATCATCGTCACATGCTCAGCTGTGCGTGTCTGATATCTGTGTGTGTGTGTGTGTGTGTAGGTTTCCTCTGTTCGTGTCCGTGTATCAGATCTGTTTCGAGGGTCGGCCGGTGAAGGACTTCATCAGCTGCCTTCAGAATCACCCAGAGCACATGTGACCGACCCGGCCCGGCCCGCACTCTACTGACACTACTGAACTAAAGTCGATTATCATCAGTCCAGGATGTTTTAATGCACTGCAACAGTATTTGTGTTATTTCTGACTCAGGACTGCATCGCTGATGAACGCACAGTACGGTTAGACCGGCGCCGTTTTACATTCGTCTCATCGATAGATTCGTGTAAAATGTCGTGTCAAACTTTTTAACACAAACAATAAAAGCCATGCTGCTTATTTGAATCAAACTTTGAGCTTTATTTATTTATTCTCACAACACTCAAGCACACAATTACACTTATTAAAACAACAGAAACTTTTAATCAATTAAAGACTGACGTCAATGAGGTTTTTGTCCAATCAGATGCTGTAGAATGACAATGCTCCTCCCACCTGCTTCTAACTATCAATATCTACTTTATTTCAAACAACAATTGCAAACAGTCAAACAAGACACTTAATAAAATGAAATAAAAGTTTACTGTAAAGCAAAGGTACTGAGCTAAACATTTTGGGTTTTATATAAAATATATATTTAATGAAATAACTCCAAGCCAAAGACTACTTGTTGTTTTCGTCTATAGTGACAGCTATCATGTGTGGTTTTGCAGGGCTGTGATGTAAACTAAAGATTATTTTAAAAAGACATTTCCCTCTCCAGCGTCTCAGGAACATCAGATCGGATCAGATGAGATGGTGGGGTAAATGGCAAACCTGGATATTCCACACATGTTTTTATTTCGTGCCATGCGTATGAAGCCCTTTTCACCCCACGCCGTCCCCCAGCTGACCGACAGACAGAAAAGAGAATGATCCTCAAATAATCAATAATCACTTCATATTCACACCACTAGAGGTCAGTAGAGCTCACAGTCAAATACTGGAACTCACATTATTATATAAACAAATATAATGAATATAACATGTATTTGTACAAATATGAATATTATAATTAAAATAATTATAACAATATGATAAAAAGATGACTTGATATTATTATATTACAGCAGTGCAAAAAATGCTGTTCTTAGAGTTTTTGTCTTGTTTCTAGTCAAAATATCTTAAAGTTCTTAAATCAAGAAGCATTTTCTTGACAAGTAATAATTATTTTCTTATTTTCAGGAAAAATAATTTAAAATTAAGTGAGTTTTTCCTTAAAACAAGCAAAATAATCTTATTTCAAACCAGAAATAAGATATCTACGGAAGAGGATTAGGGCCAAGCAATAATAAAAAAATAAAACCATCTCGAGATTAAAGTTGTTAAATTTCGAAAAAAAAAAAAAAACTCGTTAAATTTCGAGAAAAAAGTCGAGATAAAATGTTGAGAACAAATTCTTTAAATTATGAGAAAAAAGTCATTAAGAATTTGTTCTCATAATCTAACGACTTTTTTCTCGTAATTTAATGAGTTTTTTCTCGAAATTTAACAACTTTAATCTCGAGATGGTTTTATTTTTTTATTATTGCTTGGCCCTAATCCTCTTCCGTAGATATATAATCTTGTTTTCAGTTTGGATTAAGACTTAATTTTAACTAATTTTTCCTGAAAACAAGAAAATAGTTTTTACTTGTCAAGAAAATGCTTCTTGATCTTAGAATTTTTAGATATTTGGACTGGAAACAAGGCAAAAACTCTAAGAACAGCATTTTTTGAAGTGAATCACATGACAAAAAAACTTTTAAAGGGTTAGTTCACCCAAAATTGGCAATTTCTGTCATTAATTACTCTCCCTCATGTTGTTTCACACCTGTAAGACTTTCATTCATCTTCAGAACACAAATTAAGATATTTTTGATGAAATTTATTTAGGTTTTTCTTCACATATAAACACTGATCACATGTCAGTTATGGTAAACAGAAGCTCAAGCAAAGAAGAAAAAAGTTAGAATTATGACATAAAGTCGAAATTATGTGATAAAAAGTCAGAATTATGAGATAAAGTCATAATTGCCAAATCGAAATTATGAGGTAAAAGTTGAAATTATGAAATCAAAAGGTGAAAGTATGAGATTAAAACGATGAGATAAAAAGTCATAATTATGTTAAAAAGTAAAATAATGAGATGAAAAAGTCAATTATGACACAAGTTGAAATTACAAAAGAAATGACAAAATAAAAAAATAGTCACAACTTCTTGAAGTCTGAATTCTGAGTGAAAAAGCACAATTAGTTTTTAGCAGAAAAAAAAAAAAAAAGAATTCTGAGATTTAAACTTGCAATTGCTAGTTTATAAATTGCCATTCTGAGGGGAAAAATCACTTCTGGCTGAATTAACCCTTTAATGTCGTAACTGTCAGATCGTATTTTAGTATAAAGTGAAAATCAACCTGTTTTTCACCAGCCAGTAATCCTGTCCATTTTCTGACCCGTAACCGACCACGAGAACCGCATGATTGACCAATCCAGAGCTGCACTTCGGATCACTGTAGATTCCTGAACACACACACACACATTCAGACAGCTAATAAACACGTGTGTGTGTGTGTGTGTGTGTCTTACCTCCTCTGTATCTGTGGAAGGAAGCAGGTCTGGCGTTTATGCCGACGGACACGGGGCCGACGTTAGCGACGGCGTACTGCAGCGCTCCCTCGTTGTGAGGGGGAAGAATCCGGAATCCTGAGCAGTATCCCGCTCTTCCCGTCACAGAATATCGACACACACCCTCCTGTAAACATCACGACGACATCACGACACCCTTCAGAGCTTCACATCAGGCTTTCAGCAACTCACATTATTTATTTAAAATTTACATTTTTATGATTTAATTCATTTTTATTGATTTGTAGCTTTTCATTAGCCTTCTACAGTTCCCTCATGATCCTCCAGGGGTCACAATCTTCCAGTTTTGAGATTCCCTGCTTCATAAGCGTGGTTATGAGTATCTGAAGTACCTTGTGTTCGTACGGGTAGAAGGTGTTGGAGTCGATGCCTTTGTTCTGGATGATGTAGAGAAAGGCTCGGCTCAGGTATCCGCCCTTACAGCCGCGGTTCCCCAAACTCACGCTGCAGTCCAGCAGGTTCTGTGGACTCAGCGGAACCAGAGCGCCGGTTCTTCTCTTCATCTGCCCCTCCAGAGCCCCGACAGCACTGAAGGCCCAGCAGGAGCCGCACGGGCCCTGAACACACACACGCACGTTACGCTCCTGTGATCACACACACACTCTCACTGCACACACACACACACACACACACACCTGGTTCTGGACGGGACTGACCATCCCGCGCTCCGTCCAGTTGACTCTGGGAGGGACGGTCAGGTGATCATGTGACCGAGGGCTGAACGTCACGTTGATGTCGGGAAAATCTTCCTCCAGTAAACCGTTCATCAGAGGATTGACTTCATCTGCAGTCTGAACACACACACACACACACCATTCATGTGACCTTTGACCTGCACCGACATGAGAAAACAGCTATAACAGGAACGTCTTGCTTTTCTGAAAAATGTATCAAAAGTGAGTTTATGATTCATAAAATGAGAAGAAATATCTGAAACTAGTTTGAATTAAGGTGGTTTTTCTTCTTCTTGAGCAGATATTCTTTCTCTTAATTTTGATCAGTTTGACTTCTGATGTCATTTAAGAATTTGACATGATTTAATTAATTTTTTGTAAATATTTTATTTTGAGTGATATATTTAGAAAATTAATTTAATTTGCCATTTTTATGATTTTATTATTTTATGTAGATTGTTATTTTAAAATAATTTGTTTTAAATTTACATTTTTATTATTTAATTAGTTTCATTTTGATTGTTCTTATTTTTAAAATGATGAATTTGTTAGAAATTTTTAGTAACTTGTTTTTTGTAGATTGTTAATTTAAATCATTTAAAATTCTTTTTTATTTTACATTTTTTATGATTTCATACATTTTTAAATTTTGAATGTTTGTATTTTTAAATTATTTTAATTTATTTTTAATATTTAATTAATTTTTAGGTATATATATTTTTTATTTTAAAATTACTTCATTTTAAATGTACATTTTTTATGATTTAATTAATTTTTATGTAGATTGTTTTTATTTTAAAATCATTTATTTTAAATTTACATTTTTATGATTTAATTAGTTTTATTTGGATTGTTTATATTTTTAAAATGACAAACGTTTTTTTTGTTGATTGTTAATTTAAATAATTTAAAATTCATTTATGTTTTTTAATTTGACATTTTTTATGATTTCATAATTTTTTAAAATGTTTTTTTATTTTGAATGTTTGTTTTTTAAATGACTTTAATTTGACATTTTTATTACTTAATTATTTTTGTATGTATATTGTTTTTTATTTTAAATGTAAATTTTTTATGATTTAATTAATTTTTATGTTGGTTGTTTTTTTTAAAAACTTATTTTAATTTTAGATTTTAATAATTTAATTTTAGGAGAAATAGTCCTCAATATCTACGATTCTATTCTCAGATTCTTCTCTTGAAGGTGTTTCAGCACCATGTCGCTCAGCTGGTTCAGTCCCAGAGTGAATGTGTGCAGACCGACGGCCGTCTCCTCATTGTGTTTGAGGATCTCCAGAAGATTCTGCTCCCAGACGGCTCTCCTGTGGCGCTCCTCTCTCTAGAAACACATAAAGTAAATTTCAAATATGGAATTAAGTAACTCTACTATAAGATAAGTAAAATTAACAAAGAAAATAAATAATTTTAATTTGGCCAGTAAAATGTTGAGTAATTTCTACTTTGTTGAAGTTTCTTTTGCAATACGTCTTACTCAAACAATATAACACTGAATTAAACCATGCTTTTAAAGTGTCTGCTTTACTTAGAAACAGTTAAGTGAATAATACAATAGATATTACATAGATACCATATCTTCATATTAGCAGTAACGTGACATCTGAACACAGAGACCTCAATACTTGGTACACAATACACAATGACCGTAACATTCGATGGATCGTTTTGAGTGTGAATATCAAAAAATATCCAAATATCACAAAATGGCAAGTTACTAAACAAAAGCAATGATAAAACAATGTAAAACAGCAGAAAATCGACCTCATTAATTATTCAAGGCCCAGTGCATGATGGGAACACCAGTATCAGAAAAGTTCAGTAGTTTTACTTAATTTTATAATCTTGATATTTACGCTTTAATTTCTACAAGCTTAAATTGAGTACTAATATAGAATTTGCTTAGTTTTTTAAATTCTTGCCTGAACTAACTTTTTCATGTAAAAATGTAATTTGTCTTTTCTGCAGTATTTACTTCACCATAAAATCATTTTTACAGTGCAGACTGGCTTCATGTGACTTCCAGTTAAATAATCATCAAAGATTCATAAGAAAAAATGAAATAAATATGTTAAAGAATTCAGATTAACCCCTAAATGTCGATCAGATGCTCTCTTAGTGTGCACTAGACACAACACACGACAGCTTGGCTGTACGTGACGGTTCCAGTCCTCTGACAGATTAGAGCCGACCAATCACAGTCCTGCATGCTGCGATTATTTAATCATTTTACGGCTCACTTGAGCTGATTGTGTCGCACCGGAGGCTCAGTCCTGCTGTGTGTGGATGAACATGATGTGATTGATGATATTCAGAGCTCAGGTGTCACAGACAGAAACACAAACCTCGTTCTGATCTGAGTTCAGTGGGTCATTCATTCATTCATGAGTGTGTGTGTGTGTGTGTGTGTGTGTGTGTGTGTACTCACAGTGTTTCTGTAGCTCTTATTGTGTTGAGATTTCCAGGCCATCCACTGATCAGTCAGACGGCTGATCTCAGAACAGACCAGAGCCAAACACAGAAGAACCAGAACAAACCTGACCACCAGCATACCTGCACACACACACACACACACACACACACACACACACACACACACACTTTTACTGGATTTGGTAGACTTATAATGCATTTTTATCCAATACTCTTCTTTTAGCATAAACGTTTAATCAGTTCATATTATAAACTCCTTTTGTTGTTTCTCATTTGTCACTTATTAGCATCTGCTAAGTAATTAATTAAAAATAATTAATAACCACATTCATATACCATGGTATTTAGACTATATCACATATTATATATTATTTATTTGACTATTTATCATATTTATTGTTTATATATATATATATATATATATATATATATATATATATATATATATATATGAAACTGTAAAAAAAATAAAATAAATAAATAAATAAAAAAATCGGAAATTACTGGTAAATTTCACAAATAATTACAAAGAAATAGCAAATAACCTTGAATTAAACATAAAATTTTGAAGACCGAAATGGTATTTTCTTGTAAAACATTCTCCAGTATCCAGTGTCACACAAATATTACTGAAACATCGGTTTGATGTGCAAATTTTCATCTGGAAGATGTATTTTTGGGCGTTTTCTCGACTGCAAAACATCTCTACTACATTAGATATTGAAAATACATTTAGAAAACGTCTTTAACCCAGCAAACAAAAATATGTTTTTCTAACGTTCACATTAAGTTATAAAAATGTCATTTCTGAACATTCACAAAATCCATTTTTTAAATATATTAAAAACGTATTTTATTGGTTATGCCCTGTAAAAAATTATTTTCATGATTAGTTATGACAACATTTCTTCTTTTGTCAAATCAACTTCAATAATTAATGTGGTTTGGATAACATAATATTTGAGTTTGTGTTGATTAAACCAATCGCCTTCATTGTATGAACTCAAAATTTTAAGTCAATCAGTTAATTTACATTTTCAAGTTATACCAACAATTCTTTTTTATGGTGTATATGAACGTTAAGGTTAATATTTATCAAACGTTATGTGAACGTTACTTTTAAATGTTCTCTGAACGTTCTGAGCAGTAACATTTAAAAAACACAGACGTTCCATATAAATAACGCTTTGAGAACATTATTAACGACCAGATAACTTTGAACGAACGTTAGTGAAAGAACATTTGTTCATAACTTTGAGAGAACGTTCCATGTTAGCTGGGATGTCTGTGATTTAGAAAGTAGTTAAAAAAGAAAACTTTTTACCAGTAGTGTGCAGTAAACCAGACGTTGAAGCGGAGCAGAAGCAGAAGGGAGTGAATGCAGATCTTACCAGCGTCTGAGAGAGATGATCAGACAAACACACGCTTTCACAGCTTCTGAAAGAGGAAGTCACATCACATCTCCACACACCCATCCTCCACTCCATCTCTCTGTTTGTGTTTCTCTCGTTCCCAGTGTCTGTCATGAGAACTCAATTAAACCCGTCAGTGTGTCTCTCTGTCTGCTGACTGTTTTCTCAGTTTGATCAGTTAAACCTTGAGTATTGGTGATTTGAGTGATCAGACCTCCAGCTGTAAGTATTAAAGTGTGTTCAGACACGTTTGACACCCGCAGGAGTGTGCGATACTGATGCTGACGGCTGTGTTCCTGACTCCGCACAATCTCATGTGTTTTACTGTAAAACACACACACGACACAACCTTCCTGCCATGGACACACACGCAGCATGAAGCACGCAAGCACAGATGGAGAGGATCTGACTCAGCAACCTGACAGACAGAGACACACGAGGGAGATTCACCTTCCGCTCACCTCCTGGAACTGTGATTATGAGAGATCCTTCAGAACGGACCTGTGCGATCACAGTCAGAAAACCCCACAGATGGGCTGAAACACAACAGAAGAGTGTCAGAGAGCAGTCAGCACTTATTAGTACACTTATTCTCACTAAAGAAGGCGTCAATCGAGCTGTGAAAGATATAAATTACATGTTTGAAAAAACAGCAAAACATTCCAAGATGAAAACAAAAATTGTGAGAAAACAAAATTTATCCAAAAACTTCACTTAATTTTGCACTACTTTTTCTTCCTAAACTTGAAGTACTTGCACTAATGATATTTTACTTTACACTTCACAATACTGTACAACACAAGTGTACAGTATTTTGTCATGGTAATAAAACTCTTAAAATGAAACTAAACTGACAGACAGACAGAGACACACACACACAGTTCTACAACTCTACAGTGATTGGGTTAAATGTTTGTCCAACCTGCTGGTCAGTTTTATTTAACCCAACTATTGTTTCAAAATGACTATATGTCTGGCTTAAAATGAACCCAAAATAGTTTGGAAATTAAAAATCAGACACATGATTACTAGAGGCAACAATAATAATCAAAAGGTGAACATTTATTAATAAGCAATTTAATAAATGTTTATTGTTTAATTATTATTCATTAAACTTATTAATAAATGTTCATTTCCAACATATTTGGGGTTTATTTTAAGCAAGAAATACAGCAATTTTTAAACAATAGTTGACTTAAATAAAACTACCCAGCAGGTTGAGCAAACATTCAACCCAACCACTGGATTAAAACAACTGAATCTCTGGTTTAAAACAACCCAATCACTGGATTAAAACAACCCAATATCTGGGTTAAAACAACCCAATCACTGGATTAAAACAACCCATTCACTGGATTAAAACAGTCCAAACACTGGATTAAAAAAAACCCAATCACTGGATTAAAACAACCCAATATCTGGGTTAAAACAACCCAATCACTGGATTGAAACAACCCAATCACTGGATTAAAACAACCCAATCTATGGTTTAAAACAACCCAATCGCTGGGTTAAAACAGCCCAATCTCTGGGTTAAAACAACCCAATCGCTGGGTTAAAACAGCCCAATCTCTGGGTTAAAAACAATCTCTGGGTTAAAATAATCCAATCGCTGGGTTAAAACAACCCAATCACTGGATTAAAACAACCCAATATCTGGGTTAAAACAACCCAATCTCTGGGTCAAAGCAACCCAATCTCTGGGTTAAAAAACAATCGCTGGGTTAAAACAACCCAATCTCTGGGTCAAAACAACCCAATCTCTGGCTTAAAAAACAATCTCTGGGTTAAAAATGACTCAATCTCTGGGTTAAAACAACCCAATTGCTGGGTTAAAACAACCCAATCGCTGGGTTAAAAAAAACAATCTCTGGGTTAAAACAACCCAATCGCTGGGTTAAAAAAACAATCGCTGGGTTAAAACAACCCAATCTCTGGGTTAAAACAACCCAATCGCTGGGTTAAAACAGCCCAATCTCTGGGTTAAAAACAATCTCTGGGTTAAAATAATCCAATCGCTGGGTTAAAACAACCCAATCACTGGATTAAAACAACCCAATATCTGGGTTAAAACAACCCAATCTCTGGGTCAAAGCAACCCAATCTCTGGGTTAAAAAACAATCGCTGGGTTAAAACAACCCAATCTCTGGATTAAAACAACCCAATATCTGGGTTAAAACAACCCAATCTCTGGGTCAAAGCAACCCAATCTCTGGGTTAAAAAACAATCGCTGGGTCAAAACAACCCAATCTCTGGCTTAAAAAACAACCTCTGGGTTAAAAATGACTCAATCTCTGGGTTAAAACAACCCAATTGCTGGGTTAAAACAACCCAATCGCTAGGTTAAAAAAACAATCGCTGGGTTAAAACAACCCAATATCTGGGTAGGTCCATTTTCAACCGAACTTTGGTTGTTTTTAACCCAGCATTTTTAGAGTGTACATTTAAATATCATACATTATATTACATATACTTTATTATATAGTTTATTTTACATGTGGTTTTTATATTACGTTAATATATTATTATATGTTTTATATATATATATATATATATATATATGTTTTTTTCTTCATTAAAAGAGCAACTAAAAGCATTAATACTAATCACAAATATAATATTAGGGGCTAAATTTAGAAAATTCAGTAAAAAAAAAGCATTTACAATCAACTAAATCATGAGATTGATTGTAATTATTTTAAACTGACATTATGATATCTCATCATCTGAGACTCAATCTGAAGATGCTGTTTGTGTGTTTGTTCTTTCATTATATAAAGATCTTTAACATCAGTTGAGGCTGTAAAACCCTCTAATCTTCACACAAACAAAAACAAACACAATCCTCTCCATATCTCTGTGTGTCTGTCTCTCACACTGGAGTTTCTGTATTTCAGTGCGGTTTGTATATGGACTCATAAAGCTGCAGCCTCAGCGAATAAAAACAAATCAAACATTCAGATTACAGACACACTCACCCGCCCCACAGATGCTGCATTAATCTGAGATCACACACACACACACACACACACACACACACACACACACAGTCTGAAGCAAATAAAATCCACTCAAACAGTCATTCATAAAACACTGTTTGCATATAATAACAGTGACAGCAGGAGTGTGTGTGTGTGTTTCTCCTGATTACACACTCTTTTTAACCCAGTAAACTCTCTGTACTAATTTATCTTGAATTAATACCTCATTCTCTCGATGATGGAATTGATTTGTCACTCAGGACAATTTTACATGGCTCGAGGTGTGAAATTACGACGTTTCTCCATCGGCTGGTAATTATTTATTCATGCTTTTATTTATTTATTTGTGTGTGTGTTAAATCCGCAGATTTGTCTGACCCCGTGCATTCAGACCATCATCTTCCACCGCAGCTGAAGTAATGCGCGATCTTGGCTCGAATCCACGCTCATGTTTGCGTAAATAAATCCGGCCGCGCGCGCTCCCGCGGCGCTCGTGACCCGCGCAGTCTCGAGCTGATGCTGGTGAGTGGCGGACGCGCACGTGTAAAAACTACCTGAGGGGATATTTCCAGGGATTTCTTTAAGCCCGTTACCGAAGAATCGCCTCTGAAAGTGAAGTTTTCTGCAGTTTGATCGAGTCTGAGGTAAAAGCACCTGTGCGCGTGCGTGACGCGCCGATGATGATGATGATGATGATGAGGGAGTTCGCGCTTCTGGACTCTGAAGGACAGACGCCTGGCATCAGGTGAGAATTTACACAGATATTAATCAACAACACAGAATTAGTTTGTGAGGTGAGGTGAAGTGTGTTTACTTCAGTAACAGAGGTGTCAGGTGTTGCTCGGGTCACATTACACAACACAAGAGTAGTTTTGCGTAAAAGAAGCTTATTTTTCTTTTCGTTTTTGCATTGTGAAACTGATTTAATTGACAAATGAGCTCATTTACCCCCATGTTTTGCTGTAATACGAATATATGTATAAATCACATAAGTTTAAGGCACCGTTGCATAGTGATTTCATATTCTTCTTTTAAAAAAGTGCTATTAAGACGTCTCAAACCTGAAATGTTTCTTTTGAGGTTTCCTTAAAGGGGTGGTTGATTATGTTTTTTAACTTTAGTTAGTGTGTAATGTTGCTGTTTGAACATAAACAACATCTGCAAAGTTACGACGCTCAAAGTTCAATGCAAAGAGAGATATTTTCTTTTACAGAAATCGCATTTTAAGGACTACAACGAGCTTCTTCCCCGGTTAGTGACATCACAAACCCTAAAATTTACATAAACCCCGCCCCCGAGAACACTGAACAAAGGGGGCGGGGCCATGTTGGGCTGCTTTAGAGAAGAGGAAGAGTTGTTGTAGTCGAGTGTTGTTGTCATGCCGTCATTTTACGCCGGACTGCTTCACAAACGAGGGTCAATTCAACACAAAAGATGAACATGACGGCACATGCTAGTGGATGAGTTGAATCAACTCCACAGCAACTACATCAATTTATCCACTAACCATTCAGAAACGTCTAAAAGTTGTAACTTCTTCCTGAGTCTCTCCATCAGTGTCGACTCCGGTTTGAACAATGTAAGGCTGAACACTTTCCTCATTTTGGCTGCGTGAGATTCTCCAGCTTTGTTGTTGTTGAGCTGTTAAAGCTCCGCCCTCTTCTGGCAAGCGGAGCTCATTTGCATTTAAAGGGACACACACAAAAACTATAATAAATGATCTGTGGGGGATTTTGAGCTGAAACTTCACACACACATTCTGGAGACACCAGAGACTTGTGAAAGGGGCGTTATAGGTCCAGTTTAAACACCTGTAGAAACTAAAAAATGGTCAAGACCCTGAAGACTCAAGACTCTAAAACAGGTCTAAAGCGTTATGAACAACACTGACTCAGATTACTCAAACGGTGAAGCATTAATATGGCTTTGATTCCCATAAAATGCATGAACTTTTATACGTGTGCAATGCAAGCATCTGTAACTGCATGACTATAAATGATCGTTGACACTGGTTCCAGTAGCACACATGTGGAGGAGCAACATAATCTGTTGTGTCACAATGACAAACGAGTGCTGTAATGAATAAATCGAATTTAAACTGCTGTTTGGTGTGTTTGTGTGGCCACACATCTGTGATGCTCTTTTAAGGGCATGAAGTTTAAACCTCTTGAGCACTTTTAAAGATGCTTAATGGACTGAAACAGACATGCTGATGTAAACAAACAGACGGATGAACGGCCTCCATTATAGAAGATCAGATTAGAGCATCTCCTGCATTAAACGCTCACTCCGAACGACATATGCTCTCGCATCCTCGCTTTCAATTCATGCTGTTTGGTTTCACGTGTCTGACCGAGGATGTGCTGCTGTTCATTCATACAGACGGACTGAATCTGAGCATCGGCATCACGGCCATCAGGAGAAAATTATTTTGTCATGAATTGATGAAATTAGACAGAGGTGAACATGTGTGACGCCCTCATCCTGAGAAACCATGGACGAAAACACTCAAAAGATACATTAAGTGCTTTTGGCTGTATCTTTTTATTTTATGCTTTATCATCAATATCATTTACACTGCCATTGGGGTAAGTTAAGTTTTTTTTTTTAAGAAAAGAAATGAATACTTTTACTCATGAAGGACACATTAAATTGAACAAAAATGACAGTAAAGACATTTATGATGTTACAAAAGATTCTATTTCAAAAAAATGCGAGAATGATTTTTGAAAGGTGCTGTAATGTAAAGTTTTTTGTTATTAAATATGGTTCATTGACGTGAGGAAAAAATGGTTTGAAACTGATGCTATAAAAAGGTTTGTGCTGAACACTGAATTATTGACTTTCGAGAGCATCAATCCATCAAGAGAGACATTTAGAGATTATAATTGTCAGTTTTTCTCTTCAATCTGTGTGATTATCATCATTCTGCTGATCGTCTGTGTCTGTGAAGTTCATGGTTATTAATACATGTGATTTTTTTTTGTTCATGTTTGAATTAAAAACACACACACACAGTGTTTTGTCTCTGGCAGGGCTCCTTGTTTTGTAGTGGGTTTGATACACTGAAGACTGCCAACATTTGGTTATGCAAACATGACGCTTGGAGTCCCGGACACTCACACAGAGACTCACACACACACTCTTTCATCTGTTCTTCATGCATGCATACACACTCCCCACTGCTTGACCATCTCTTAAACTGTGACAGTGCCGTCTTAATACTTTCTATATGAATATTTAACACTGAATTGCATGTAAAACTCTTATTTTGACCTCTCCATCTACACAGATCAGGCATAACATCATGAGCACTGACAGCTGAAGTGAATAACACTGACTATCTCTTCATCACGGCACCTGTTAGTGGGTGGATATATTAGGCAGCAGTCTCTTACCTGGGGAACACATGGCACCGGGATGCACTATGGGAAGAAGGCGAGCCGGCGGAAGCAGTGTGATGCTTTTGGCAATGTTCTGCTGGGAAACCTTGGGTCCTGCCATCCATGTGGATGTTACTTTGACACGTACCACCTACCTAAGCATTGTTCAGACCATGTACACCCCTTCATGGAAACAGTATTCCCTTGTGGCTGTGGCCTCTTTCAGCAGGATAATGCTCCTGACACAAAGCCAAAATGGTTCAGGAATGGTTTGAGGAGCACAACAACGAGTTTAAGGTGTTGACTTGACCTCAAAATTCCCCAGATCTCAATCCAATCGAGCATCTGTGGGATGTGCTGAACAAACAAGTCCGATCCATTGAGGATCCACCTCACATCCTACAGGACTTAAAGGATCTGCTGCTAACATCTTGGTGCAGATACCGCAGCACACCTTCAGGGGTCTAGAGGAGTCCATGCCTCGATGGGTCAGGGCTGTTTTGGGAGCAAACGAGGGACCAACACAATTTTAGGACGGTGGTCATAATGTTATGCCTGATTGGCATGTTTTGAGATGGAACTGACAAATTGATAATTGTTTTTAATCTTTAATCAGAATCTTGAATCAGAATGTCTTCTCCTCCCTCTTGCAGCAACATCTCTGATGACAAGGGTGGGACAACCTGTCACTCACATGAGATCCACCAATAGCAAACCACAACCATCCAATCAATTCCCCAAAGACAAAATCAAGCCCTGCCATACATTTGTTCTTGTTTGCAAAGCCGTTTCACCCAGATATACGGCACAATAGGGAAGAAAAGATCATCACAGATCTTCTGTTTCATGCAGACTTTTAAAACATGCATCTAGCTGGTCAAGTATTAACATTCTCTATCTCTCTCTCTCCAGGCTGTGAGAGGGTGATCAGAGAGACTTTCTATTGTTGGTAATGAGAAGGAGCAGCCCCTCTGCCAGCTGGTGAGTGCTTCGCTCAGATCTGAGATTGTTTATGTCTTCTATTAGCAGAATTTGTTATTCAAAAAGTAGCAACGATATCTAACGCCCTGTTTTCCCTGCAGGCGGGTCTCCAGATGTGTGTGGCTGCTGATTGGAGGAGGCTGTACTGGTGGGTGGTGCTCCAGTGGGTAGTGGGCGTGGCTCTATCAGGGCCGTGCGCCCAGCGCTGCGACTGTCTGCCAAAGCTCCCGATAGTCAACTGTTCATCGAGACAACTCGCTTCTGTTCCCGAGGGCGTCCCTGTCAACACCCACGCGCTCAACCTGAGCATCAACCATTTGAAGACTCTGGCGAGGCGGCGGTTCTCTGGCCTGAAGCAGTTGCGTGAGCTGGACCTCAGCGACAACATGCTGACGGTGATCGAGGTGGAAGCCTTCGCCGGCCTCCAGAACCTCCTCATGCTGAGACTGTCCCGCAACCATCTGAAGATCATTCCAGTCGGAGCCTTCTCTGGCCTTCCCAGCGTTCAGTTTCTGGACATCAGCGAGAACGAGATCTTGGTGTTTCTGGACGACATGTTCCGAGAGATGCCGTCTCTGCAGAAACTGGAGGCCAGCGAGAATGACCTGGTGTTCATCTCGAACCGTGCTTTCAGCGGCCTGGCCAACCTGCAAGAGCTGAATCTTGATCGGTGCAACCTGACGTCGGTGCCGGTCGAGGCCCTGTCGCAGCTCACTGGACTCCTGCAGATGCGTCTCTGCAGACTCGGACTGACAACGCTTCCCAATAACTCCTTCCGGCAGCTGGTCCGTCTGCAGGAGCTCCGCGTGTCTCACTGCCCCTGGTTGGACTCGCTGGCGGCCAACAGTCTGATCGGACTCAATCTCACGTCGCTGACGCTCAGCCACTGCAACCTGAGCGCTGTGCCGTACTCCCCGCTGCATCACCTCGTCTACCTGCGATACCTGGACTTGTCCTACAATCCCATCACCACCATCCTTTCCAACCTCCTCGGGGATTTGCTGCGCCTTCAAGAGTTGCATTTGGTTGGCGCAGGACTTTTGCGAGTCGAACCGGGTGCTTTCCGCAACCTCGCCTTCTTCCGGCTCCTCAACGTGTCGGACAACCGTTTGGCAACGCTGGAGGAGTCGGCGTTCCACTCTGTTGGTACCTTGGAGGTCCTTCGGTTGGACGGGAACCCACTTGCGTGCGACTGCCGTCTTCTCTGGGTGATGCGCAGACGCCTGTGGCTTGGCTTCGATGGACATTCACCCGCCTGTGGCTCACCTGTGCAGGTTCAAGGCCGGATGTTCCAAGACTTCACGGAGGTCGAGCTTCCCAGGCTGTTCACGTGCCGGCAGGCTCGCATTCTGACCCGTAAGCCGCAGGACGTTCGGACGGACGAAGGCCACACGGTTCTGTTCTTCTGCGCGGCTGACGGAGACCCAGCGCCATTGATTATCTGGCTAAATCCGAAACGATCCGTCCTCACTGGTTCAGGCAGGATCCGTGTCCTTCCCAATGGGACCCTGGAGGTACGTTACGCGCAGGTGCAGGATAGCGGATACTACTTGTGTGTCGCCTCGAACGCCGCGGGGAATGACAGTGTCTCCGTGAGCCTGCGGGTTCGCGGGTTTCCGGCGTCCACTCGAAACCGTTCAGGTCCCTTCTTTCTGGAGGGCTGGAGCTTTGCATCCGGTCAAGCGCCGGTCAATGGATCACAACCGTTTCCATTCGACGTGAAGACGCTGGTGATTGCGGTGACCATGGGCTTCCTGTCGTTCCTGAGCTCGGTGGCCGTCTGCTTCATCTTCATGTTTTTCTGGAGTCAGAGCAAAGGACAGATCAAACACACGGCAACAATCGACTTTGTCCCGCGCAGCTCCGCGTCGGCGGCGGGAGGTGGACGGACGACCATGGAGACGGGCAGGTTCACCATGAAACTGATCTGAAAGTTCTAAGAGGCTTGAGAACATGAGATGTTTGAGGTGCTACTAATCTATAGTGATGAACACACATTTTTCGCCACATATCCTGAGTGCATATAAAGTGATGTATGAATGTCGTTCACTGCATTAAGGTGATAGTTCGCCCAAAAATGAAAATTATTCCATGATTTACACCCATGTATGTATGACTTTCTTCTTTCAGCTGAACACAATCAGAGTTATATTAAAAAAATATCCTGGCTCTTCTAGGCTTTATAATGGCAGTGAATGGGGGCCGAGATTTTGAAGCCAAAAAAAGCGCATCCATCCATCATATGTAATCCATACGACTCCAGGGGGTGAATAAAGGCTTTCTGAAGTGAAGCAAACTCAACTCTCTCATGAACGCACGACGGCTGTTACTGGAAGCCAGTGATTATAGTTTATAAAGTTTTAAATATGGATATTTTTCTTACAAATCTGCATCGGTTCACTTCAGAAGGCCTTTATTAACCCTCTAGAGTCGCATGGATTACTGTTATGATGGATGAATGCGCATTTTTGAAAAAAAATCATTTTTCAAAATCTCGGTCCCCATTCATTACCATTTTCAAGCCTGGAAGAGACAGAATATTTTTAATATAATTCTGAGTGTGTTCGTCTGAAAGAAGATACACACCTAGGATGGCTTGAGGGTGAGTAAATCATGGGATAATTTTCATTTTTGGGTGAACTATCCCTTTAAATGATGTTCTTCCTCAGGATTTGTGTCTTGTTTTCCAGTATAAATGTCTAAACATTCTTAAATCAAGATACATTTACTGGAGAAGCACAATGACTTATGAAGTCGTGTTTTCTGACAAAAGTATCAAAATGAAGTGAGATTGTGGGTTATTATAGTTAATTAAAACCATAAAAAAGCATTTTTGTTGCTTGGAAAAAAGAAAATATTTAATAGTATCTAAATGATAGTAAAATAACACTGCCAAATGTTTTTTTTTTTCTCATTTTAATGGAGTCAGAAAAATAAAAACATTTTCTCTCTGTTTTTTGAAGCATAAACTCACTTAATTTTGATCAGTATTTTAAAACAGTGATGTTACATGATGGAAAAACATATACAGTATTTTTCACAATCTTGGCATCTCAGATTTGTGCACATGTTTGGTTGTTTAATGTGTCGTTTGGATGTAAATGTGATCCGTTAAGTTTGTGAGGCGATAATGAGTTTTAAATGAGCATCTGAAACTCTTTTTAAGAGGTTTTGAAGCTTTGAATTAAACTGCTGGTGTTTTGGCATGATGTTCTGCATGAATGCATGTGCACAGACTTTATTAAACCGGCGATGACGTAATGAAGCTTTAATTGAGCAGCTGATGAGAAAATACAACCAGACAGAAGATCTCAGGTTAATTAGGACCGAGAAGGTTCACTCACGTTCAATAAATCCTAATTATATCATTTGTTCAGTGTATTAAATGCGAGATCTTGAATGCGCTGCATCTCAGGTTTGTGTGAATGTCTGGAACGGTTGCATGTTTTATGAATGCTGATATTGCTGATGCAGACTGTGTGCTTGCTTTAAAAATCCCATATTTATGCATTTACGCATATATATATATATATATATATATATATATATATATATGCAATCCACCTCAAAGCAATATTGTACCATCATGCACTGCTGTTTATTACCATAAATAATTGTTTCAGACTTTTTGTTCGTTTAGGATTTCATATCTGTGACTCTTTAAGTTTATGGACACTCTCATCTCTCTGTATCTATTTGTTTTATTGCAGATATTAATTTGCTGATCTCTTTTTAGAAATATCAGGGGTTTGTTTGTCATAATTTTTTATTGTGTTCTTGACTAGAATCTGAGAACAGCTGCGTTAGTTTAAACATTTCTACTATTTTTACTGTTCACTTGTTTTTGTTTTGTTTTAAATGATCCATTTACTTTTTAATTTCGTGGAAAAACAACTTAATGTCTTTTTATTCAATGACAATTAATCAGTTTTGCAATTTCTGTAAGTGATTGCCAAAAGCATTAAAGTTATCTTGAAACAATTTGTTTGATCCGGTGTTTTATATTCATATCCAACCATCATATCATATACTGTAAATACCCATAATTTATACTCATTTAATTAAAATGCACATAAGATAAGTGATCACACTCATATATTTGTAGTACACATGATTCATGAAAACCCCAGAGCTCATCTTCACTCGTTCATGTTCAGTCTCTGGTACTCTTGAGATTAAACTCTTTTGGGGTATGTTTGTCACAATCTTGAGTCTGAAGACAGACACACAGATTAGAAGTTTCCAGTCAAATGTCCGTCTGTCGTCTTTCTATCCTCGTGTTCTCATCATCCTGGAGTGTGTGGAATACTGAAGCTTCACACTGGCGCCTCCTGCTGCTCAGAGGATGACATTACACTCTACTGCTGCCTCATTTCTGTACCAGCGACTTGTTTCAGAGGATTGTAAGTGTTTTGTAGTGTAACAAAAATGTTATCTTTTGTTTACTTAAAATATTTAAAACCACCAAAATATGTGTCTTTAAGATGTCGCTAACCGTTATGGATAAAATAGCCTACTGAAAATGGCGGTCGTTATGAAGGCGCAGGCTTGGGAGGGTTACTTTAAAAATGTATTCCGTTACAGTTACAAATTACTTCATAAAAATTTATTCAGTAATGTAATCCAAGTACCACAATATGAAAGTAATGTAATCTGATTACTTTTGGATTACTTCAAGGTCACATGAAAAAAAAAGAAAGAAAGAAAGAAAGAAAGAAAGAAAGAAAGAAAGAAAGAAAGAAAGAAAGAAAGAAAGAAAGAAAGAAATGGGGGGGGGGGGGCAAACTCTACTGTAAATAAATTGCATTTTTAAAATAAATTTTAATGATTTCTTCTCATTTTTTGCAAGTTTTTAAATTTTACACATTCCATACTTTTGATTGGGTCTAAAAATATTTAAAAAATCTGATAAATGATCTATTGCAATATTAATATTATTATTGTTGTTGTTGTTGTTTAGAGCTTAAAAATATAAAAGTCACATCAAACGGAACAAGCTCGGATAGCACATTTCTGTTCGTGTTTGTTCTGCTTTAATTTGAATGTTTAGCATTTTGGTTACTTTTAAAACCTATTAAAACTAAGCAATCGTGTCTCATTTCCACAACTTGGGAACTTTTTATTGTAAATTATTTTTAAAAAATAAAACTTTCATTTATACTAGATTCCCTACATGTAAAGTAAAACATTTCAAAAGTTTTTTTTTTTTTTTTTTTTTTTTTAATTTGTTGATTAGAGCATACAGCTCATGAAAGTCCAAAATCCAGTATCTCAAAATATTAGAATATTTACATTTGAGTTTCATTAAATGACCATCCCTACAGTATAAAGTCCAGGTATCTCTTGTTCTATGAAACCACACTAATGGGGAAGACTGCTGACTTGGCAATGGTCCAGGAGACAATCATTGACACCCTCCACAAAGAGAGTAAGTCACAGATGGTCATTACTGAATGGGGTGGCTGTTTACAGAGTGATGTACCAAAGCATATTAAATGCAAAGTTGACTGGAAGGAAGAAATTGGGTAGGCAAAGGTGCACAAGCAACAGGGATGACCACAAGCTTGAGAATACTGTCAAGTAAAGCCAATTCAGACACTTGTGAGAGCTTCACAATGAGTCGAATGAAGCCGGAGTCAGCGCATCAAGAGCCACCACACTCAGACATCTTCAGAAAAAAGGACTACCAAGCCACTTCTGAAACAGAAACAACGTCAGAAGCATCTTACCTGGGCTAAGGAGAAAAAGAACTGGACAGTGAACAGTGGTCGAAAGTCCTCTTTTCAGATAAAAGTAAATTTTGCATTTCATGTTGAAATCATGGTCCCAGAGTCTGAAGGAAGACTGGAGAGGCACAGAATCCAAGCTGCTTGAAGTCTAGTGTGAAGTTTCTGAAGTTAGTAATGATTCGGGGGGCCGTGACGTCTGCTGGTGTTGGTCCATTGTGTTTTATCAAGTGCAAAGTCAATGCAGCCATCTTCCAGGAGATTTTGGAGCACTTTATGCTTCCATCTGCTGACAAGCTTTATGGAGATGCTGATTTCCTTTTCCAGCAGGACTTTAGCACCTGCCCACAGTGCAAAAACCACTTCCAAGTGGTTTGCTGACCATGATATTACTGTGTTTTATTGGCCAGCCAACATGCCTGACCTGAATCTATGGGATATTTTCAAGAGAAAGATGAGAAACAGTCGATCCAACAATATCCAGATGATCTGAAGGCTCAACAGTGCCTCAGCAGTGCCACAGGCTGATCACTTCCATGCCACACTTCACTGATGCTGTAATTTGTGCTAGGAGCAAGTCATTTGCTGTAATATGTGCTGCCGACCAAGTATTGAGTGCACAAATGAACATACTTTAAACAACTTGAACTTTTCTGTTTTGAAAATCCATTTTTTGATTGATCTTAGAAAATATTCAAATATTTTGAGAGACTGGATTTTGGACTTTCATGAGCTGTACACTCTAATCATCAAAATGAAAAAAAAAAACATTTGAAATGTTTTACTTTACATGTAGGGAATCTAGA
This sequence comes from Chanodichthys erythropterus, assembly GCF_024489055.1. NCBI lineage: Eukaryota > Metazoa > Chordata > Actinopteri > Cypriniformes > Xenocyprididae > Chanodichthys > Chanodichthys erythropterus. Next base: position 14,404,865 of record NC_090235.1, read on the forward strand.
ATATATGAAAGTTTCATTTTTAAAAATAATTTACAATAAAAAAATTTACTTTTTCACAATATTCTAATTATATGACCAGCACCTGTATATATATATATATATATATATATATATATATATATATATATATATATATATATATATATATGTGTGTGTGTGTGTGTGTGTGTGTGTGTGTGTAAAGGGCTATTCAGACATCTAGTGGCTACATTATGGTATTACAGATTATAGTTTTAGTCCTTTGATAAAGAAAGTGTTTTCGTAGCTGGAAGGCAGAGTTTGCACTGTACAACCAATAATGATTTATTTAGTTTTAAATGAAATGATTGTAATCCTGATAGCATTCCCCCTTTTTCAAAATGTAACTGTAATCTGATTACTACGTTTTTTGACATAACTGTAACGAATTACAGTTACTGTATTTTTGTATCCTGATTACGTAACACCGTTACATGTATTCCGTTACTCCCTGACCCTGTGAAGGTGTGAGGGGATTTTTCTGTAATATTTTACTTTATAATATTTTTAATCAAATGTCAATTTTAATTGTAATTGTCAAGTTTGTGAGTGTTGTCCTTTATTGTTTTCCGTCCCATTGTTCATCATATTGCAGTTTCCATAAAGATACAGATTGATATTTTTGTTTTAAGGGATTCTTCGACTGATTTAAAGCTCTTATTGTCGTCTGTGCTGTTGTAGCAGAAGGTTTTGAACAACTTTAAGGTGAGTAATGAAATAACTTATTTTTGGGTGAACTGTCCCTTTAAGTGCCTCAGTGAGTAACGTGCAGTACAGCGTTTAACCACATGAGGCGCATCAAGCGAATTAAGGCGTCTAAAAAATCATGGTCTAAATACATATAATCTATAGTTTCTATAACAATATTTTCTAAATCAGCTGTATGAATTCGAGCTGAAATATTTCATTTAACTATTTCAAGTTAAATAGTCAATGTTTCATGATTAACAGAGACTAATAACTGAGATTAACGGTTCTCTGACTGTGTCCTCGTGTTTGATTGGACGATGGACTCTGTCCTCGTGTTTGATTGGACGATGGACTCTGTGCTCGTGTTTGATTAGATGATGGTGAACTCGAGGTAGCGGTTGAAAGAGAATCCGCATGTTTTGAGGAGTTTTTCAGTTCAATATCTCAGAGTTTCTGTCAGTCTCTGAGCGGGACATTATTTCTCGAGTGTGTGTTTGTAGTTTGAAGTGTTTCTCGTGATGTCAGACCGTGTGACCGCCATCGATATGTGCAGCGCGCTGAGTGACTACTTTAGCGCGGATCCTTTATCGGCATCGCTTCTCGGCCTTTTGGCTAAGATCAAGTGTAGTATCTGTTCTTATCAGATGGACACTTCAAGAGAAGAGACTCCGTTGCCGACCATGATGGTGCGGCTGAAAAATACTGTCAGATTTCAAATGAAGAAGGATGCTGAGATGGAGATTAAGAGGAGGTTTGGACGGGAGTTTGTTGTTGCTGAGGTGCTAAGAGGAGTTTTTGGAATTCCTGCATCCCTGATCTTTTGTCTTCAAGATTTCTCTTCTTCTGGGTTCATGGACTTGACCTTTTTTCAACTGAGAGATTGTGTTGCTTTCTTTGAGGAGTGGGAAAGGAAAAAAGATCACCGTTTGCTGAAGGACCTGCATCTTCATCCAGCCTTTGCACAGGATTATTTACCATTGGTGATCCACCTTTACAACCCCTTTGTGGAGGATGGAGATGTTCTAACTTTTTTGGCAAGGTACTGTGAGGCTGTGAAAGGGGGGGAACGACTGAAAGACCAGTATGGCATCTGGAATGGTAAGAGGAGATACTTAGTCAAGCTAAGGGCTGATCCAGCATCACCTGGGGGTCTTATCCACCCCCCGGGGTCCTTCTTCATCGGGTCCAACCGAGGCTTCCTCCATTATCCGGGGCAGCCGCTGTATTGCAGAAGATGTGGGGCTCGAGGTCACGTTAAGACTGACTGTACTGGTCAACGTTGTCGCTTTTGCGAGTCAACAGACCATATTACCTCAGCTTGTCCCGAACCCAAAAGATGCAGCTTATGCGGTGGGGTGGACCATCTGTTCCGTGCATGCCCAACCAGAAAGAAATCCTTTGCCAGCCTCTTTAGAGAAGGTCATGACCTGCAGGCAGATCTTGAATCTTTGCTTACAAGCTTACCTGCAGAGATGGAAAGCCAGGAAGCAGGACCTTCGAGTGCAGATCAGGGGGCAAGAGAAACAAAAGGCCGTAGGGGTGAAGTACCGGGCAATTCCCGGGAGGAAGTGAGAGATGAGGAGAGCGTGCGACAACTGGCGCCATCCCAGGAATGGTCGGAGATAGATGTGACAGAGGTGTTATCTGGGATCTTCGAGTCTCAGAGAGATCTGACAACGAGGCCCATGGACTTAAGGGAAAGGAAGTCTCCTTCATTAGGAGGAGAGAATCGGCCTCAGCAGGACGATGAATCAAGTGAACCGATGGAGGTAGCACAAGGACAACGTCGACGGCGGCTCACTGAGGACACCGAGAGCCAGGAAAGGGGGCGCAAGTGCAGTAGGGTAGGACTTTTAAGCTCATCTCTTTTGCAGGAGCTAGCTCCTGTTCAGGACTGGGAGAAAGCGGTCCAAGAAGAGGAGAACCCTGGGAGGGTGGAAGTGGAGGCTGAAAGGGAAAATGGATGTGGAGCAAAAGAGGGGAGAACTGGTGAAAAGGACCAGGTGGACTTGGGAAAACCCGGGAGGGGAGGTTTAGAAGAGATGGAGGATGAGGGGCAGGATGACAAACAAGTGGGGGAATGGGTTGAGGTACTCACAAGGAAGGGAAAGGGGAGGGGAAAGGGGATATCAGGAAGGAAGGGGAGTATTTAAGGTTTTGTTCAGGAAAATTTTGGTTTTGTGTTATATTAATTTGCAATTATTAAAATGGGTTGTGTAAGAGTGGCTACTCTGAATGTAAGAGGGATAAAAATGCTTCAGCGAAGGACTGCAGTCTTTATTTCTTTAAAAAGGTTACCCTTTGATGTTTTATTTTTGCAAGAGTGCCACTTACAAGGGTACAGTGATGTACAATTATTTTCTGCGGGGTGGGGGCTGGGGCCTTCAGTCTGGGGAGTGGGAAATGTGAGGGCGGATGGGGTGGGGATTTTGTTTTACTCTGGGGAGTTTGTGATTGAATCCACTAATGTGATTAGGCCGGGGAGGGTGATAGTGGCGGATGTCAGATGGAGGGGGTGGCTTTTCGGTTTGTGAATGTTTATGCACCGAGTAAGTTAGGAGAAAGGGAGGGTTTTCTAGATGACCTAGCTCCGGTCCTCTTTACCAACCGATTGGTGGTTTTAGGGGGGGATTTCAATGTGTCACTAGACAATGCTTCTGGAAAGGACTTAGCGCAGCTGGTGACCAATTTTTCTCTTCGGGATTCATTTAGGTTAGTGGGTGGTTTAGAACCAACCTATACATGGAGAAATAATAGGCAGGAGGCATCACGGCTGGATTATGTTTTTGTTCCAGACCATATGAAGGTCAGGAATTACACCCAGCAGCCTATGTGGTGCACAGATCACTGTTTGGTAGGGGTTGGGGTAGAGGTAGGGGGTTTGAAGAGAGGGAGGGGAGTCTGGAGATTCAATACCTCCTATTTAAAAGATAGAACTTTTTATGAAGTACTTCAAAGGTTGATAGCCGGTTGGAAAAACCTGAGGGGTCTGTTTGATTCACAAGCAGCTTGGTGGGAGGGAGTGAAGGAGAGAGTCTCTCTCTTTTGCCGCTGCTGGGGAATTGCAAAAGCGGAGCGCAAACGTGCTCAGGTCCGCAAATGGTCAGAGGAGTTGCAAACCTTGTGGTCTGAGGGAGCATTGAGTACTGCTGAGGGGTGGAACAGAGCCAGTTTTCTACAGGGAGTTATAAAAGACTTGTACTGGGGGGAGGCTAAAACCTTCCTGTTGTGGTCAAGAACCCAGAAACGTCTGTTGGACGAGAAACCAACTAGTTATTTCTTTTCCACAGTACGGAGACAGCAGCAGCGCAGCTGTATTGAGGGCCTACAAGGAAGGGAGGGAGTAGAATACTCTGTAGAGGGAATGTTGCAGATAGCTGCTGGTTTCTACAGGGGGCTTTTTAGCAGTAGGGGTTCTTTAAATCCAGCTTCTAGGGGTTTTTTGGAGGGGTTGATAGATGTTTTGGGCGATGAGGAGAGTGTTGCGTTGGAGAAATTTTTAACTCTTCAGGAGGTAGAGTCAGCTTTGTACTCATTCAAAAAGGGTACGGCTCCTGGTAATGATGGCCTTCCAGTAGAGTTTTATAGGGCCTTTTGGCCTTTGATTGGGGCAGAGCTGGTCGAGGTATATCAGGAGAGCCTGAATAAGGGAGAACTGCCGGCTACTATGAGAACAGGTCTTGTGACTCTCCTCTATAAAAAAGGGAAGAAGGAGGACCTAGCAAATTGGAGACCAATAACCCTACTCACAACGGATTATAAAGTGTTAGCAAAGGTCATAACTGAAAGGCTTAAAAGAGTGGTGGGTACAGTGGTTCAGCCGGATCAGACTTGTGGGGTGCCAGGCAGGTCAGGTAGCTTGAACCTAGTCTTGGTGAGGGACATCATTAGCTGGGCTGAACAGCGGCAGCTACCTTTAGCTATCTTAAGTTTGGACCAGGAGAAGGCATTTGATAGGGTAAATCATGCCTTTCTAATGTCAGTCCTGGAGCGTTTGAGATTTGGTCCAGTTTTCAGGGCCTGGGTAAGATTACTATACACCCGAGCGATGAGTAGAATTGGGGTGAATGGATTTTACTCTGAGTTAGTAGAGCAGCAGGGAGGGGTAAGGCAGGGATGTCCCTTGTCCCCCTGCTCTACATTCTGTCACTGGAGCCCCTTGTGGCGGCACTACGAGCGGCCCCGTCCTTGATGGGAGTGCATTTGCCTGGTGGTAAGGGGATAAGTGCAAAGGTGGCAGCATATGCTGACGATATGACACTTTTCCTGACTTCCGAGCTGGATTTTGTGGTTGCTGACAGGATCCTAAAGGGTTTTTGTGAGGTCTCAGGGGCTCGGGTAAATGTGAGTAAATCTTCTGCAATGTTTGTAGGACAGTGGGCAGGGAGAACAATTGTGCCAGGTGGATACAGCCTGTGTCCTGATGGGATGAAGATTCTGGGTATTCAATTTTTCAGGAAAAATTGTGCACAAGAGAATTGGAGGGCTAGGCTTAAGGTGGTACAGGCAAAGGTAGCTAGGTGGAATGCAAGGGGGCTGTCACTCTGGGGTAGGTTGGAGGTGGTGAAGGCTGATCTCCTCCCTAGTCTGAACCACCTGGCTTATATATTCCCAATTCCTTTTTGGTATGGTAGGAAACTGGAGAGGTTGGTTTTCTCCTTCCTCTGCAGGAATGGTACAGAGTTGGTAGCCAGAACCCAGATGTACCGTCACTTAAAAGAGGGGGGAAGAGGTGTGCCTTGCATACCTTTAAAAATGGAGGCCCTTTTTTCCTCCTTTGCAGCAGGTTTGGTAGCCCAGACTTTAGTGCATAAGGCAGGGTTCCTTGCCAGGTTTTGGTTGGGGTTTCCTTTGAGGTCCATGATTCCATGGAAGGGAACGATGCCTTGGTCAATGGATAGGCCAGAACAATACCAGAAAGTGGTGAATCTTGTGGTGCAAAAATCCTGGTGTTTAGAGCAGTCAGTGATTTTGGACCATAGAAAACTGTACTGCAGACTAAGGGATGAGTTGGTTGGAGGGGCAGAGAGGGTTTCTCTGCATGATGGGGTGGATTGGTCGATCTTGCAGCCCTCATATTTGGTGGGGGTCTGCAAGGATCTGAACTGGTTGACAGTTTTAGGTCGGCTGCCGGTGAGAGAGCGTCTGTACAGACATGGGCAGGGAAGGTCACCTTTGTGTCCAGTGGGCTGTGGACAGGAGGAAACAATTGAGCACAGTTTGTGGTCTTGTCCAGGAGCAGCATCTCTCTGGCGTTCTGTAAAGTTGTGGTGGAAAGATTGGAGGGGGCCTTCTATTACGAGAGAGCTAGTAGTGAAGGGGGAGGGTTTAAAGGATTTGGAAAAAGACCGCAGGAGAGTGGTGTGGGTGGTAATTTCAGAAGCTAAATATATTTTGTGGGAGTGGAGAACAACGTGCTTGAAAAAGCAGTTGCCTCGTATGTTTCCAGAAAGGTTATTTTGTCGTTTACTTGGAAAAATAGTAACCGAGGTAAAAATGTTTAAAGAGTGTTATGGGGAGGAGGAAACCAGGAGGGTATGGGGAGGGTTACCAAGAGTGGGTGTTGGGTAAAAGGAAAAGGATTTCATATTATATTGCCTTTTTGGGTGTTTATTGTTTTGTTCTGTTTTTTTTTTCCATTCTTTTGGTGTATGACCATGATAGCTTATCAGTGTGTATAGAGAGGTGATACAAAGAAATGTAATTTTTGTTGTAATGTTTTCCAGACTGTTGTAATGAATGGAATAAAAAAAAAAAAAAAAAAATCTGTTCTTATCAGTTTAATATCTGATACGTCCCCTATCCGGGGACCATATATTAAATTGATTTTTGGATCAGAGAGATGGAATAGGGGCTTGCTCCGTCCACTCCACGCATCGACCTGGTATTGCAGTATTTCCAGGAATGGTGCACCCCCACCGGAGTAATTATAAAGGGAATGTAAGATGATTGTAACAAATAAAACTTTTTAGAAGATCTGAGATATATAAGTTATTGTTACTAAAATTTATTCATTCGTTTATTTTGAATTGATATATATAGTTCTTTGATTCAAGCATTGCAATAAAGCCCAAATATATGAGTTTACAACGAATATTGTGTAACACAAATAGATATTATTTATTGATTCCTAAGAAGTTTTAATTAAATATTTTTACGTTTAAAGATATTTTAAAGATTTTGAAAATGCCAAAAGGTCATTCGGTTTAACCTCCAAAGACCAATACAACCATTTCATTTGTGATTAAAATATCTTAAAATGTAATATAAGAATTTGTAGTCTGCCTCGACCCAGATTCCACTCCAAAGTAGTATATTTTAGAATGAGCTCATCCCCAAAATGGCTTAATTATCACAGAGATGAAGAAAGTCAACTGGTATATTGTTTATGTACCATTTGATTGATCAAATCCTGAGCAAATGGTCATCAATTGTAGAATGGGAATGGGTGTGGGACACAGAGAACCATCTCAGACAATGAGGTGTCACAACTTCATTAACATACAGACCACAGCTGGTAAAACATGAGAAACTACTGAACTGTAACAGGATAAAAGGTTTGAGATTTGGATGTTCTGGGTTCAGTCTGACTCCGATGAACCCAAGGTGCTACGTGTGTCACTGCTACGCTGCAATAAACTTCTTCATCGAGATCTTCAACGTCCTCATCATTTTTTCTTACAGTAATAAATGTGTATATTTTTTATTTGGCCATGATTTTATTACATCATATATCAACATAGTGCAAAATGGTATTAAAATTGTGTAGAAGTCGTTGCTTTGTTATGAGAAGGAATGACCGGAAAGATGAATTTTATAAAAACCACATAATCTCATTGTTAACACTTAATAAAACTTCAAAATTAATTATATCTCCATTATGTTTTTTTACACTTTTAAAAACCTTATTCGTTATAGAGACGCTTCTTAAAGTCATCTATAAAGAGCCAGTGAGCGTTTTTCTACGGTGACCGGGAAGGGACATTTTGGGTTACCGCGAGATCATTCACTACAGGTAATGACCACACATCATCATTGTACGATTGCATTTTTACATGCAAATTAGCTAGCCTTATTCACTGACGAATGAAAACGAGGCTGTGGGATATAGAAAGTACAGTGTGTTCAATGAATTGTGGTTGTTTAACAACATACCGATTGTTCAGCTGATGAAACGTCTTTCTGAAAACTTTAAGTAGACAAAAACTCCACAAAATCGTGTTGAAAGTTATTTAGCACCTTATCCCTCACAGCCTTGTTTTTATATGGCGTCTAAACTCACTAATGTTGTCCACCATATTTCTCACTGACACGCCTCCAACTCGGACTTAAAGAATGTTCCGAGTTTCCCACTTGTAATTATGACTTTGTGGTGGTAAATACGATCAATCTGACATCAGCTTAAAGTTTGGTTAAGAAATTCATAATACAAAAATATTAGTCAAATTTACAAAGTTCTGCACATTCCCCACACAACATTTTCCCTAAAATCATCACAGATTCATCAAATAAAAACACATCTCTTGTTAAGCATGTATATATTTATTTATTTATTTATTTATTTGTTGAAATATTTAAAGTTTTGTAATATTTCCCCAGAAAAATGTAAACTTCTCCATATTCACAAAAAGAAAGACATTTCTGTTTATCAATCATTGTCAATAAAATGAAATTCATAATTACAATAATAATCATATTTGATATAATATCTTTATAATAATAATAATAATATGAACATTCAAAACATCACTCCATATTCAGAGATGCTCCACTCTAGAATCAACAAATCTCTCCTGCATTCAAGAATATTTCCATGGGTAAATATATAAATATATACATCCTACGCTCCTGAATCGGGTCAGGGGTCAGGGGTCAATGCTATGGCTTGTCCGTGTCTATGGCTAAATTGGCAGGTGGTTCCCGTTGTAAGGACCGTTCATCATGAAGACAGAAACTCATAGCAGTAAAACTAGTGCTACACGATGGGAAAAAGATACACGATCACAATCTGTCGTAGCATCACTGACCCCTATACACGTACCGCGGCTGAATACGATCTCCGCGAGGTCCTGCCGGACGCGGTGAAAAATGACCGGCAGGACGTCCTTCGCCTTATTGAAATCTACGTCTCAATGGCAACATGTGCTTGTGTTCAGCCAATCAGAGCTCAGTATGGGAACTGTAGGCACAGAAACACTGTTCATTATCATTATTTTTTCATAACTATTATTACCTGAAATGCAGACAAAAGTAATACTTCCAACAAAAAAAAGGAAATAAAGACGAAAGTAATTGACTAAAGCCCCAGCAAAGCAGCTACTGGCGTATATGAGTATCATCCATCAAACACCAAGAAAAGAGAAAAACTCAACCGACTTAAAATGAGAGAAACTTTCAATCTGGACTCTATGTACAGAATTCAGCAGCCAACCGTGTGAAATGAGTGTGTGTGAGTGTGTGTGAGTAAAGCACAAGCGCTGTTCTCAGACCCAGTGAGCCGCAGACGATGATCAGGCACCAAATACTGAGGAAATATCATTTTCATGAAAAATATTAATAGGCGACATCTGTAGGGAAGCACCAATGAAGCTTCTGACGGCACGTCAAGCTAAAAATATGATCTTTTTCTCCATGCGCACTAATTCATGAGGCCGGCCCTGAAAACACTACAGCGCAAATAAATGTTTCGCAAAAAAATTCTTATTTTTAAAATCCCTTTTCAAGGGTTAAATTAAATGTCAGTAAACAGAAAGCATGTCCAAATTATTAAAGGGATGAAACTTGTACAATTTAACAAAAATGTATTAGAAGTTATATTTGTTTTGTTATTTATAATAAAGTTATTTAGTTTATTAAATACATTTAAATTTTTCCTAAATTTCTTTTTATTTTTTCTTTTATTTAAATATTTTTAAATTAATAAAAAGCTTGTAAAGTTAATTGAAATGATGAAACTTATACCATTTAAATTTTTTCCACCAAATTCCTTTTTTTTTTTAGCTGTTTTAATTTTTCTGGATCCAATTTTAATTTTAAAATTAAACATTAGTAATCAAAAAGCATGTATAATTTATTGAAATGATGAAACATACAATTTAACAATTTTTTTAAACAAGTTTAACAAAATTACCTTTTAGGGTCCACTTAATTTTTTTCCTAAATTTCTTTTTTCCCCCCTCAAATACTCTTTCATTTAAATATTTTTAGGTTCTGTTTTAATGTTTAAATACATTTTAGTAAGAAAAAAGCATGTAAAGTTAATTAAAATCATGAAACTTATACAATTTTTTTTTTTCTGTTTTAATTTTTTTTGGATCCAGTTTTAATGTTAAAATTAAACATTAGTGATCAAAAAGCATGTCTTCTAATTTATTGAAATCATGAAACTTGTACAATTTAACAAAAACAAATAATAATTAAAAGTTTAACAAAAATTAAATTTTAGGGCCCAATGAAATTTTTTTCTTAAATTCTATTTTATTTTTCCCAGATTTTGTGTTTTCCATTTTAATGGTTTGATTACATTTTAATAATCAAAAAGCATGTCAAATCAAGTGAACTTTTTAACCATCAACTTTTTTAACAATATAATTAATAATATTTTACAGTAATAATGAAATGTTTGATTTTTCAGATGTCTGTTATAATTTTTACATTTATGATTTAATACAGATTTATTATAAAAAAGTTGTGGTAATAATCAAATGAAGTCATAAAACATTAACAATTTGATATATATATTTTTTTTTATCAAATTAAAACAGTGTAACAATTCCTTTTATTTTCTGGCAAACAAAGTGCCGCCCAACAGAGATTTACTGTTAAAAACTAAAACATGGAAGAAAGATTGTCTGATAGAAGTTTTAATATTTTTATTATTTATATTATTATTATTACTTTGAGAAATTCATTCTAATGTACAATAACAATATATTTCTGTCACAATTTCTTCAAGTTAAACCGAACTTTTATTTTGACAGGTTGCAGTGAAGACCTTTGAGTTTCTGTGTATCTGACGAAAGATCTGATCAGATAAAAGCGCTGAAACGCTTGTGAAGTTTGAGTGGCGTGAGGGGCGGCTCACCGGGGTGTGAAGAGCGAGTGCTTTAGTGCGGCTGATCATTACGAGAGATGAACACTGGAGTTTAGCTCTAGTCAGATGGTTGGTTGCCTCTAAATCACTGAACCTCTTCATCCAGGTGTTTCACACAAACACACACCTGCACTAAACGAACACGTCCGCTCGCTCTCCAGAATCAAAGCGTGACATCAATCCCAGAGCGTTTCCCACACTGACCGGGGTCTCGTCTTCACTTCTTCGGCGAGGCGAAGCAAGCCAGTCGCGTCTCTCTCGGTGATGAGCATGAGATAAACCGAGTGTCCGACTCACTCGTCAAGTCTTTTTTTGCCCTGTTGTTCTCAGTGGAGCTCTTTAGGCACGGAGAGGAGAGCCCGCCCCCCACTCGGGACAGGAAGGGGCGGGATTCTGAGCGGTACGACAGCGTCTGATTGGCTCAGAAAGAATCAAGCCCCTCAAAACATCATTTGAAAAAAACAAGATTCGTTATTGAGTCATTATTAGGAAGTTGAGGCTGCAACTGATCAAAAACACACACACACACACACACACACACACACATACGTACACAAACACACTCCTGCGGTAAAGAGAGAGAGAGAGAGAGGCAGGGGATGATGGGAAGAGAATGAGAACTTCATAAACGAATGTGTCTCTCTCTCTCCGTCTGCGTTGATTTTCTTTGTGCTATCGGTGTGATTGTTTCGGCCTCGAGATGCTGATTGTCGTCCATTTGGCTCAAAAAAGACAAAGACAGCAGGAGAGAGAGACACATCTGAGAAATATATATTTATATATCAGTTATATACATATATACTCTCAACATGTGTTTGTGAGAGAGAGAGAGAGAGAGAGAGAGAAAGACAGAGAGTTTGTAGAGTTGTAGAGTCGGTCGTCCTGCTCAGGCTCCGCCTCTCTCTTCTCTCTCAGCCAATCATCAGACATTCCTGGGTTGAGGTTCAACCAATCACATGTCCTCTAGTCCTGCACGAGCCAATCATGTTCCAGAGTGGGCACCATAAATCGGCTGAGGGAGAAACAGAAGCCGAGATTCAGAAACCAATAAGCAAGGATATTGTCGTCAACTGTTAAAAACATCTCTGTTAACTGAAATAAAGCTGAAATAAAATAAAATATAAATATCGAAAAAGTTGAAAAAGTTGAAACAAAAATTACAATAAACTGAAATAAGTTTGTTGAAGCACTAAAATTAACTGAAAATAAATAATTAAAACTGAAAAAAAGCAATATTGAATAAAAAAAAACAAGTTGACAAATGCAAATAACAAAATTACTTAAAATTAAACTAAAAATATAAAAATAAAAGCTAATTGATAAAAATAATAAAACTCAACACCGACAATAAGAGATTCAATAAAAAACATCATAAAAATTCATCACAGCAGGAATAATTCAATATTCATCATATTTAAATGCATTTAAAATAATAATAAACATGATCAGTGAGTGGAGAAGAGCAGCGTGAGCGTTTATCTGCAGAAAGACATGAATAAACGATGACAGAGTTCACATAAACATCAGACCACATGATGAGACAGACGTGAGGACAGAAGTGTAAATGTGTTCGCGCCGCTCTATATCATGTCATTCTCCATCAGCCAATCACAGGCCCTCCTTCTGAGGACGTGCCGTCACTGTCAGCCAATCACAGGCCAGCACTGGACATGCCACAGTCTCTCATTCGCTGTGAAGCATCACACACTCAGAACGGACACACTGTGCTCACTGCTGGGGCTGAGCGGAACCAACAAAATATTACAAAACAATATGTGCAATTTCAATGTTCTCACCAAGAACGATACAATGAATGATTATAAAGTTATTTTAATAATCGCTTTAACTCTAAGAATATAGCAGAGTTCACACCACAGCTATAATAAAGACACCGACGAACGATATCGCTTTCCAGCTGATGAACGATAAAAACATCAACAGCCAATCAGAATCCATCCTGCTTTAAGGAGCTTGAACAGACGACAAAACTGCAGCATGCTTAAAATAAACAGAATGATATCACTGGCTGGTGTGGACGCTAATATAGTTATCGTTATAGTTTTCACTATATTTATCGGTATAGTTATCGTTATAGTTTTCACTAAATCATTATGGTTATCGGTATAGTTATCACTATATTTATTGGTATAATTATCGTTATAATTACTATATTTATTGGTATAGTTATTGTTATAGTTTTCACTATATTATTATGGTTATCGGTATAGTTATCACTATATTTACTGGTATAATTATCGTTATAATTACTATATTGGTATAGTTATCATTATAATTATAATTTCATGAATTAATTTATTGGTATACTTATTGTTATAGTTATCAGTATATTTTATCGGTATAGTTATCGTTATAGTTTTCACTATATCGTTATGGTTATCGTTATAGTTTTCACTATATTTATCTGTATAGTTATCGTTATAGTTTTCACTATATCATTATGGTTATCGGTATAGTTATCACTATATTTATTGGTATAATTATCGTTATAATTACTATATTTATTGGTATAGTTATTGTTATAGTTTTCACTATATCATTATGGTTATCGGTATAGTTATCACTATATTTATTGGTATAATTATCGTTATAATTACTATATTTATCGGTATAGTTATCGTTATAGTTTTCACTATATCATTATGGTTATCGGTATAGTTATCACTATATTTATTGGTATAATTATCGTTATAATTACTATATTTATTGGTATAGTTATTGTTATAGTTTTCACTAAATCATTATGGTTATCGGTATAGTTATCACTATATTTATTGGTATAATTATCGTTATAATTACTATATTTATTGGTATAGTTATTGTTATAGTTTTCACTATATCATTATGGTTATCGGTATAGTTATCACTATATTTATTGGTATAATTATCGTTATAATTACTATATTTATTGGTATAGTTATCGTTATAGTTTTCACTATATCATTATGGTTATCGGTATAGTTATCACTATATTTACTGGTATAATTATCGTTATAATTACTATATTGGTATAGTTATCATTATAATTACTATATTTATTGGTATAGTTATCGTTATAGTTATCAGTATATTTTACCGGTATAGTTATCGTTATAGTTTTCACTATATCGTTATAGTTTTCACTATATTTATCTGTATAGTTATCGTTATAGTTTTCACTATATCATTATGGTTATTGTTATAGTTTTCACTATATTTATCCGTATAGTTATCGTTATAGTTTTCACTATATCGTTATGGTTATCGTTATAGTTTTCATTATATTTATCGGTATAGTTATCGTTATAGTTTTCACTATATCATTATGGTTATCGGTATAGTTATCACTCTATTTATTGGTATAATTATCGTTATAATTACTATATTTATTGGTGTAGTTATCGTTATAGTTATCAGTATATTTTATCGGTATAGTTATCATTTTAGGTTTCACTATATCGTTATGGTTATCGGTATAGTTATCACTATATTTATTGGTATAATTATCGTTATAATTACTATATTTATTGGTATAGTTATCGTTATAGTTTTCACTATATCATTATGGTTATCGGTATAGTTATCACTATATTTACTGGTATAATTATCGTTATAATTACTATATTGGTATAGTTATCATTATAATTACTATATTTATTGGTATAGTTATCGTTATAGTTATCAGTATATTTTACCGGTATAGTTATCGTTATAGTTTTCACTATATCGTTATAGTTTTCACTATATTTATCTGTATAGTTATCGTTATAGTTTTCACTATATCATTATGGTTATCGTTATAGTTTTCACTATATTTATCCGTATAGTTATCGTTATAGTTTTCACTATATCATTATGGTTATCGTTATAGTTTTCACTATATCGTTATGGTTATCGTTATAGTTTTCATTATATTTATCGGTATAGTTATCGTTATAGTTTTCACTATATCATTATGGTTATCGGTATAGTTATCACTCTATTTAATGTATAATTATCGTTATAATTACTATATTTATTGGTGTAGTTATCGTTATAGTTATCAGTATATTTTATCGGTATAGTTATCATTTTAGGTTTCACTATATCGTTATGGTTATCGGTATAGTTATCACTATATTTACTGGTATAATTATCGTTATAATTACTATATTTATCGGTATAGTTATCATTAAATTTTATCATTGTAGTTACCATATTTATTGGTATAGCTATCGTTATAGTTATAACTATATTTACTGGTATAGTTATTGTTGTAGTTATCACAGTATTTGTCGGTATAGTTATCACTATATTTATCGATACAGTTATCGTTATAGTTATCAGTATTTTTGTCGGTATAGTTAACGTAATAGTTATCACTAAAGTAAACATTATAGCATCATTTTAATTATCACCTTATCGTTATAGTTATCATTGTAGTTATGGGTATAGTTATTAGATTTTGTTATTCTTACAGTATCACTGTAGTTATCACTATACTTATTGTTATAGTTATCGGTGTAGGAATTATCATCGCTATAGTTATGATTATAGTTGTTTTTATCACAATAGTCATCGGTATAGTTATTATCACAATAGTTATCATTATTGTAATCACTATATTTATCGTTATAGTTATTATCACTATAGTTATTATTATAGTTATTGTTTTCACTATAGTTATATGTTTATAGTTATCACTATAGTTTTCA
Organism: Chanodichthys erythropterus; assembly: GCF_024489055.1. Classification (NCBI taxonomy): domain Eukaryota; kingdom Metazoa; phylum Chordata; class Actinopteri; order Cypriniformes; family Xenocyprididae; genus Chanodichthys; species Chanodichthys erythropterus. The sequence continues at coordinate 14,420,357 of NC_090235.1, forward strand.
TTTACAGTTGTCGTTGGTGTGAACAGTATATTTCATGAAATTTGAGCAGGAAATTCAATGATAAAATGGTTTACATATTCAATAATCGTGGTAATATCGATCAATAATATCGTAATATCAATTTTGATTTGATTGATATTCCAATGAGTGAAACCTTTAACAAATAAAAATGGGCTTCATCACATTTATGATGAAAATGGGCTTCATCATAAAAATTGTCTCTTTATTATTGATTATTTTCTCTTTTTATTTGGATCTTTATGGACTCAAATCAAAAGATAAGATGATTCATATCAAATGAATGATTCTGTAAGCTTATGAATCATTTGAGTTCAAATCTAAAGATTCAGAAGAGTCAAACTGATATTAGAGAACAGATTCAGACTGTAAAACACACACACCGGCGACACACATCAGATCGGTTACAGGAGGCACTGCCTTTATGATCAGTCACATCAGATACACTGCTTTCCAAATCAGTTTGGTGTTGGTCACATGGTTCATTCCGCACAGCCCCGAGCACTACATCCCATCAGTATCTCACACACACACACACACGCACACATGACATGTGATGATGTCACGAACGAGCTCAAAGCCATCATTCTCGTGGAGAGACATGAAGGTTACAGATGGTTTCCTAGTGTGCGTGTGACAAACCTGTTCTGTGAATAATCTGGTTTTGAGGTCAGGCATTCCACTTCCTCTCAGCTCATCCTCAACCGCCATCAACCTGCAACACACACACACACATTCCCAGGATGCTCTGGTAACGGCAGGGAAAAGTCGCAGCGCGCGTCACGCGTCTGACCTGTTGATGATGCCCTTGATCTGCGAGTCTTTCTCCATCTGCTGCTGCCGCAGGCGTCTCTCGCTGTCGTCCAGCCGGCTCTGGTACTGCAGCAGGATCTTGCTGGTCTGCTGCTCCTGCGACTGCAGCCGCCGCTCGTACTCCTCCAGCTTCCGGTGCGACATCATCAGACGCTCCTTCAGGGAGTGGATCTCCTCCTCGTACTCGCGCACCTGCACCAGGTCATTATGCAAAACCGCTCTTCAGTTGCTTCGTGCACAATATTTTGCAGATTTTTTATTACTTTTTTTATTGCTAAATCTTTTTCTTTATGCAAAATAAAATGTTGAATAAAATGTTTTGGTCACATAAATGTGTGCATTTTCTTTATGCAAAATATCCTTTCAAATATTTAACATAAAAACAATTATTTATATATTTTTAAATTCATTAATTATTTAAAAAAATGTAGGTTTAAATGATTTTGTTTACTGACAATGAAACACATTTATTTATCTCATTTAACTCTCATTACTGTATTGCCGAATTATTATTTTTTTACATTGTGAAGCATTTATAGAACACTGTTTGTTATACTGCCTTTTTAAAAATTCATTTATTCTGATTTAAGCATGATAATACAGATTTTTTTTTACTGTTTTTACTGTTTAACACAATGCCACAATACAAAATCAAACTACTGGTTCAAGAAATATCTTCATTTTCTTTATGCAAATATAATTTTAAATATTTTGCATAGAGAAAATTATTTGTTTATTATAAATGTATTAATTATTTAAAAAATTATTTAAATAAAGCCATTAAAATTTTGCAATATGACTTTATTGTTTAATTTTCAAGACAATAATGTCAACGCAATAGCATTTTTCATTTAATTTATGCTAAATATTTTGCAGATTTATTCGATTTTTTTAATTACTGTTTTTATTACCAAATATTTTGATCATAAACGTATTCTGCATAGGCTTTATGTAAAATAACATTTTAAAATATTTTAAAGAATTTCAAAATGCAAAACTAATATTTTGGTCATAAAAATGTCTGTATTTTTAATGCAAAATACAATTTTAAATATAAAGAAAATGATTTATTTATTTATTTATTTTTAAATGTATTATTTAAAACTTTTAAAGTTGAATAAAGCCATTATGATTTTTGTTGTGCCATGACACAAATTTGAATTATATATATTTCACACTTGATTTCGAAGTGAAAAATGAGCTGGATGTTTCACCTACTACAAGTCTAATAGCAATATTACTTCGCAATCACTAAAATGCCTTGTCCTGTCCTGTTGTTTACAGTTTTTCTCAATCGATTTGACACATTAGTACTGACCCGGTCCAGACGGGACTCGTCCATGCTCTTGGAGTGTTCCTTCAGCTTGAAGTCCTCGCGGTCCACGCGCAGACTCTCGATGTCCGCAGACAGGTGCGGCATGTTGGACACCCAGGCCACCGTACGCTCGGACGCGGCTGTGGGAGGATTGAGAGTGGACGGAGACTTTGAGCCCTAAACACACAGAGAGAGAACATGTGACCACAGAGGACACTCATCAGAGAATAAATATCATAGATGAATCTGACACCATATGAAGATTTACACTAGCGGTTTGAATCATTAAGATTTTTTTACATTAAATATACAAACTTAAAAATAGAAATTAACATTTCTAAACTCGACACCTTCTACATACAGAGACTCTGAGCGCAAACGTGCCTGTTTGTTCCCGGTTGGTTTGAGCAGATGCTGTTGGTTGGTTTGCTGTGTGGATTTTGCTGGTTGGTTGCTCGGTGTGTTTTCTGTGCTCTCGTTAGCTCCGCCCTGAGGGGCGGGATTCTCAGAGGCTGTGCTGGACTGATGCGGCAGACCGGGGGCGGGGCTGTCCTTGACTGACAGCTGCTGCCTCGGCATCTGCCTCCCTCCGAAACTCGACTCGGGCGACTGGAGGAGGTTCCCGCTCTGTGGGCGGGTCTTGGGGGGCGTGGAGTTGGCGGCCGAGCTGACGGACAGCTGGTGGGAGGGCTGAGGCTTCATGCGCTGAGGGGGAGGCGGGGCCATGGAGGCCTGACGGACAGGATGAATGGTGGTGGGGGGAGTGGCCAGAGAGGCGGGCGTGCCGGTGCCCGTCGACGTCTGCGGGGCGATGCCCATCAGAACCTGCTGCTGAAGATTCTCCTGACGCCACAGAGAGATTCACATCAACTAAAACTGAAACATGTTCGCTACTAGAAATAAAAAACTTAAACTTATATTAAAAAACACAAAAAAATTACTAAAACTTTAATCAGAATTTAAATAAAAAACATAAAAATGTCAAATATATTAATAAGAACTATAACAGTGTATCAATAATACTAAAATAATTAATAATTATTACAAATTAAGATTTAAAAGTCATTTTATAGACATTTATAAGCCAATAAAATACTGACGTGTTCTAGAGTTCAGCCAAAACTAGAAATATTTTAATATTTACAATTTATGATAAATAATTATAATAAATTTCAAATTTATATAAACAATATTTACAAAATATATAATGAATGTTCATTAATATTTATTATAAATAAATAATGTATTAGTCTAAATATTTATGCTACTTATTATACATAGTCTTATTGATATTTTAATTATTAATGTTAATATTATTTTTTCAAAAGTTTTCATATATTTCCAAGAGTTTAATTAATGTTCATGATTTTATAGTTAAGCGTCACATTGTTAAAATGCAATAAATTTCCAGATTTTCCAGCACAACCATGAAAATCCTGTAAATTATGATTTTTGTTATTTTACGAATAATTCAGCACCCAAATTCCCATTACTGTAATGCTGTAAAAATTATGATAAATTATTTACATTTTGATGAATTTATAGAAAATTGTCTTCCTGTTTTTACAAAGGTAATTTATTCTGATTTAAGCATTAAAATAAGTATGTTTATTACTGTATCTAATGATCAATAAAATAACATCACAATGCAAAACCAAATCTTTTGGTCTTCAGTTTGTTTATGCAAAATACAATTTCAAATATTTAGCATAAAGAAAATTATTTATTTATTAATATTTTTTTCTAAATATTAAAAATTCATTTGAAATATGAAAATATGAGCAATGTTAGCACAAGTGAGCTGTGATTGGGCGAGCGCGGCAGTACCTGCACCTGCAGCGAGAGCTGTCTGCGGGCGTAGTCGGCCTGGTTGTGGCGCGTGAAGTCGTCGCTGTAGCTGTGCGAGTGGACGATGTTGGGCTGCACCAGGCTGTTCTGCGTCCGCAGGGCCGAAAGGTCCTCGCTGCGAGAGAAGCCGCTGTGTCCGAACGTCGGCACGCCGAATCCCACGTGCCCGTTCTCCGGCTCGGGCGGCAGCAGGAGCGGCGGCGGGGCGGCGGGGGCGTGCGGAGGCGTGTGGTACTGCGGCCCGTCCGAGGCCAGGTGGAACAGAGGGTTCTGGAAGGACAGAGGCACGTGCATGGCGGCCGCCTGCTGCTGCTGCTGCTGGGACAGCGAGTCCGTCGTCAGGCCGCCCGAGTGACTCAGACGCAAACCGCCCGACATGCTCGAGCCGCCCGACCCTGCCGACACGCGGCCTCCGGCCCTGAGGGGGGCGCCGCCCATCGGACCGAACCCGGCCAGCCCGGCCAGAGAGCCCTGAGAGGAGTTCAGCAGGTCGTTGACGGAGTGCAGGTTCGACACGCTGTTGATGCGTGAATCCTGCAGGTCCATCATAGAAACACTCTTATTCACACTGAGAACCTGACGAGACACACACGAGACCGGACCGTTTGAGAACGAGACGGCCGCTTTTACTCAAGCATCAGGCTCTGTCAAGTCAAGTCAAACTTGTTTGGATATAGTGCTTTTCATGATACTCATTAGGGATGCACCGATATGAAAGTTTTGGCCGATACCGATAACCGATAACTCTTTATATTTGAAAGCCGATAACCGATATATTGGCCGATAAATCTAAATCAACGTTTTTATAGAATTTTTGAGAGCCTGATTATAAAAACAAAAGTTTCACCATTAAATCCATGTCCCAAACACACAATTATAATCTTCTCATTATAATATTACGTAGACTTGCGCTGCATATGTTGAACTGAAGTGATTTCAATCATATTTCATAAGCAATTCATAACCATCATGGTGAACAGTGCACATCTGAAGTGTCTCAGCTGAAGGAAATAATCCATTATTTATCGGCTTTAATATATCGGCCACATTTTCTTAATAACATTAAAAATAATACGGATATGGTGGCTGATATATCGTGCATCCCTAATAATCGTTTCAAAGCAGCTTTACAGATAATCATGATATTTGTAATATCCTTATAGCTGCATTCAGCAGATTAGAGCTGGACGACAATATAGTTACATTTTGCGAAGATACAAGCAGTTGAGATAGTACAATATTGCTTTATGTGCTGTATTTTATGAATATAGAGCTGTGTGATGATATAGTTAGTTTTTAAAGCAAAATTCATGCTGATTTAATCCTAAATCAAAAAGGATTTATTAACATGCTTAAATATCAAGAAAACAATGCAAAGTCAATCTTTTGGTCCTAAAAACTCTTTTAAAATATTATATATGATTATATAATTACTGGCACGTTAGTGAATAGTGACATGAGAACAAGAAAAGATCGACACAGGATCAATAACATTACCTTCCAAAGGATTCTAATGCTAGGAAAGTGATTATTTATTTTCAACTATGTGAAAGTCTCAGCAGAGCATTATTTGTTTGTATTCGGTGTATTTCACTGTGGATTCTTTGATAATTCAGTTACAATTTTGGCACAGGCTTTGCGAACAGACTTTTACGATATGGATCCGACAGCAATGCAGTTCAGTCAGATTTCCATTGTCTCAAAGTAATTTGAAGCTGTTTATGCATCAGTAAATCAAACCAGTGACTAAACGATCAACTACACATAGTTAAATTGTGATTAAATTATAATGATCAAAGAACGCTCCCTTTACACTCGCTGGAGCTGTCAATCAAACAGCGTGAGTTTATCAGGTCAAAACTCTCGCCAGAATCAGCGACGCTCTTACACTACACAATGAATCTCTCTGTATTTACATCATGTTTGCATTTGTGAGAGTGCAGAAATCAACAGACTGTCTGTCGTCTGCTCAATGCTCATCACTGCAACCTTCCATGTGACGGGAATAGATTGAAATATAATGCAATAATCAACACTTTTCACGATTCGTTAATCTTGACAGCTGTAAGAGTAAAAACGTAGTAAAAGTATTCAAGAGCGTTCCACATGTAATAATTAATTCATATGCAAAGATGTCAGCCAATCACAGCAGTGGGTGTTAACACTGAAGTCTCACAGCAGACACGCCCCTTCAAACAGAGCGTTGCCATTTAGCTCTAAATTATGACAATTTTTAATGTAAAAATCATATTAAATTACAAGTGCACCTCAGGAGATATTATAAAATAATAAAAAAATCCAGTTCACGACCTCTTTATATATTCATTACACGAGTATACTACATGTATACGGAAAAAAAAATCAGTGTGAGTGTGTGTGTTTGTGCACCTTGGGGTCTGGTTCAGTGATGTCAGAGCTGCTAGTGCAGTAGGCGGGGCTTGAGCGTGCGAGAGGAGGGCGGGTCACGTAGAACACGTCTTTGTTGCCGCGAAGATCCCGCTCGGAGAAAGCAGCCATTCCAGGATGAGAGAGAACGCCACTGCCGGAGAGACCGGCCGTAGGAGACGGCAGACGAGAGATGTCTATAGAGCTGAACACACACACACACACACACACACACGTGACCATCAGTCTGATGAATCCACAGCCGTACAGTGAATATTTCCCTTTATATACACAGACAGACAGAAAGACAGACAGGTAACCTGTTGAGGTCTCTCATCATGAGGCTCTGGAAGTCGTTGGTGGCGAGGCGGCTGAAGGCGGGTCGTGACAGGTGTCGCTCGGGCGGCTGGTGACTCGCCTGGCGGTGCAGCTGTGGGTTCCGAAGCGCCACACTGATGTCATTCAGTAACCGCGGCAACGGGCCCAGCTTCAATATGGCGTCCTGAAGAAACAGAAAGAGACGCAGCCAACCGTCACTTCAGCTGTTTGCCGATATAACACACACACACACACACACATGAAGACGGTCGTCCGTACCTTACTCAGCTACTCCCTCGTTTTAAGCAAACTGTTTGCATGATATAATTAGTTTCCTTATTTTAAATAAACTGTTCGCGCACTATAATTCATTCCCTCGTTTTAAGTTAATTGTTCGCACACTATAATTAGTTTCCTTATTTTAAGTAAATTGTTCGCACACTATAATTTGTTTCCTTATTTTAAGTAAACTGTTCGCACACTATAATTCGTTCCCTTGTTTTTATGTAAATTGTTCATACGATATAATTAGTTTCCTTATTTTAAGTAAATTGTTTGCATGATATAATTAGTTTCCTTATTTTAAGTAAATTGTTTGCATGATATAATTCGTTTTTTTTATTTTAATGAAATTGTTTGCATGATATAATTAGTTTCCTTATTTTAAGTAAATTGTTTGCATGATATAATTAGTTTCCTTATTTTAAGTAAATTGTTTGCATGATATAATTAGTTTCCTTATTTTAAGTAAATTGTTTGCATGATATAATTCTTTTTTTTTATTTTAAATAAACTGTTCGCACACTATAATTTGTTCCCTTGTTTTTATGTAAATTGTTCAAACGATATAATTAGTTTCCTTATTTTAAGTAAATTGTTTGCACGATATAATTCGTTTCCTTATTTTAAGTAAACTGTTCGCACACTATAATTCGTTCCCTTGTTTTTATGTAAATTGTTCACACAATATAATTAGTTTCCTTATTTTAAGTAAATTGTTTGCACGATATAATTCGTTTCCTTATTTTAAGTAAACTGTTCGCACACTATAATTCGTTCCCTTGTTTTTATGTAAATTGTTCACACAATATAATTAGTTTCCTTATTTTAAGTAAATTGTTTGCATGATATAATTAGTTTCCTTATTTTAAGTAAATTGTTTGCATGATATAATTAGTTTCCTTATTTTAAGTAAATTGTTTGCATGATATAATTAGTTTCCTTATTTTAAGTAAATTGTTTGCATGATATAATTAGTTTCCTTATTTTAAGTAAATTGTTTGCATGATATAATTCTTTTTTTTTATTTTAAATAAACTGTTCGCACACTATAATTCGTTCCCTTGTTTTTATGTAAATTGTTCAAACGATATAATTAGTTTCCTTATTTTAAGTAAATTGTTTGCACACTATAATTCGTTCCCTTGTTTTTATGTAAATTGTTCACACAATATAATTAGTTTCCTTATTTTAAGTAAATTGTTTGCACGATATAATTCGTTTCCTTATTTTAAGTAAACTGTTCGCACACTATAATTCATTCCCTCGTTTTAAGTTAATTGTTCGCACACTATAATTTGTTTCCTTATTTTAAGTAAACTGTTCGCACACTATAATTCGTTCCCTTGTTTTTATGTAAATTGTTCAAACGATATAATTAGTTTCCTTATTTTAAGTTAATTGTTTGCATGATATAATTAGTTTCCTTATTTTAAGTAAATTGTTCACGCGATATAATTAGTTTTCTTATTTTAAGTAAATTGTTTGCATGATATAACTCGTTTCCTTAATTTAAGTAAATTGTTCGCACACTTTAATTCGTTTCCTTATTTTAAGTAAACTGTTCGCACACTATAACTCGTTCCCTTGTTTTTATGTAAATTGTTCATACGATATAAGTAGTTTCCTTATTTTAAGTAAATTGTTTGCATGATATAATTAGTTTCCTTATTTTAAGTAAATTGTTTGCATGATATAATTCGTTTCTTTATTTTAAGTAAACTGTTCGCACACTATAATTTGTTCCCTTGTTTTTATGTAAATTGTTCACACAATATAATTAGTTTCCTTATTTTAAGTAAATTGTTTGCACTATATAATTTGTTTCCTTATTTTAAGTAAACTGTTCGCACACTATAATTCGTTCCCTTGTTTTTATGTAAATTGTTTGCACACTATAATTTGTTTCCTTATTTTAAGTAAACAGTTCGCACACTATAATTCGTTCCCTTGTTTTTATGTAAATTGTTTGCACACTATAATTTGTTTCCTTATTTTAAGTAAACTGTTCGCACACTATAATTCGTTCCCTTGTTTTTATGTAAATTGTTTGCACACTATAATTTGTTTCCTTATTTTAAGTAAACTGTTCGCACACTATAATTCGTTCCCTCGTTTTTATGTAAATTGTTCATACGATATAATTAGTTTCCTTATTTTAAGTAAATTGTTCGCATGATATAATTAGTTTCCTTATTTTAAGTAAATTGTTTGCATGATATAATTCGTTTCTTTATTTTAAGTAAACTGTTCGCACACTATAATTCGTTCCCTTGTTTTTATGTAAATTGTTCACACAATATAATTAGTTTCCTTATTTTAAGTAAATTGTTTGCACGATATAATTCGTTTCCTTATTTTAAGTAAACTGTTCGCACACTATAATTCGTTCCCTTGTTTTTATGTAAATTGTTTGCAAACTATAATTTGTTTCCTTATTTTAAGTAAACTGTTCGCACACTATAATTCGTTCCCTTGTTTTTATGTAAATTGTTTGCACACTATAATTTGTTTCCTTATTTTAAGTAAACTGTTCGCACACTATAATTCGTTCCCTTGTTTTTATGTAAATTGTTTGCACACTATAATTTGTTTCCTTATTTTAAGTAAACTGTTCGCACACTATAATTCGTTCCCTTGTTTTTATGTAAATTGTTCATACGATATAATTAGTTTCCTTATTTTAAGTAAATTGTTTGCATGATATAATTAGTTTCCTTATTTTAAGTAAATTGTTTGCATGATATAATTCGTTTCCTTATTTTAAGTAAATTGTTTGCATGATATAATTCGTTTCTTTATTTTAAGTAAACTGTTCGCACACTATAATTCGTTCCCTTGTTTTTATGTAAATTGTTCACACAATATAATTAGTTTCCTTATTTTAAGTAAATTGTTTGCACGATATAATTTGTTTCCTTATTTTAAGTAAACTGTTCGGACACTATAATTCGTTCCCTTGTTTTTATGTAAATTGTTTGCACACTATAATTTGTTTCCTTATTTTAAGTAAACTGTTCGCATACTATAATTCGTTCCCTTGTTTTTATGTAAATTGTTTGCACACTATAATTTGTTTCCTTATTTTAAGTAAACTGTTCGCACACTATAATTCGTTCCCTTGTTTTTATGTAAATTGTTTGCACACTATAATTTGTTTCCTTATTTTAAGTAAACTGTTCGCACACTATAATTCGTTCCCTTGTTTTTATGTAAATTGTTTGCACACTATAATTTGTTTCCTTATTTTAAGTAAACTGTTCGCACACTATAATTCGTTCCCTTGTTTTTATGTAAATTGTTCATACGATATAATTAGTTTCCTTATTTTAAGTAAATTGTTTGCATGATATAATTTGTTTCCTTAATTTAAGTAAATTGTTCGCACACTTTAATTCGTTTCCTTATTTTAAGTAAACTGTTTGCACACTATAATTCGTTCCCTTGTTTTTATGTAAATTGTTCATACGATATAATTAGTTTCCTTATTTTAAGTAAATTGTTTGCACGATATAATTCCTTCAGTATGGTTTCCTGAAGAAACAGAAAGAGACGTCACTTCAGCTGTTTGCCGACATCACACACACACACACACACACACACACACACACACACACACACACACACACACACACACGAAGGTGGGCGTCCGTACCTTACTCAGCTGTGCCATGACCTCCCACAGCAGACTGTGCAGGATGGACAGCTCTCGGCCCAGGTCGATATAGCCCTCGAACGCTCCGGCGTTACTCACACACTCCAGATTGGAGATCTCGTACAGGAACTGCTGCATGGAGCCCCACTCCATCTCCAGGAACTCGTTCATGAAGCCCAGATAGTCCTCCTTCCCACTGAACCTGCAGAGAACACACAGACAGCAGTGTGGGAGAGACAGACAGACGGACAGAGAGAGAGAGAGACAGGGCAGAGCGGTGATGGGCGACAGAAAGAAAGAGAGACAGATGATAAGTGACGAGCCAACAGACTGAAGATCAACTGTAAACACAGACCGCCGTGAGACGCTGTGAGACGACATGAGACAGATATAAACCCTGAGATATCATGAGACACACTGAGACGATGGCAGAGCCACCAGCGTTATCAGAGCTGGCTAAAACTGAAACCATTAAAACACATTTACACTACTTGAAATAAAATCAAGGAGCTCCGCACATGACATGTGGGGAAAAATATGCATATCGTGGCCATGAATTAACAAGTCATTCCCACGACTTACTGATATATCAGCACGTTTTGCTAATTCGTTCCCTCGTTTTAAGTAAATTGTGCACGTGATAATTCGTTCCCTCCTTTATGCAAACAATATAATTATAATTCATTCCTTTATTTTAAGGAAATTGTTCGCACAATATAATTAGTTTCCTCATTTTAAGTAAATTGTTCGCACGATATAATTTGTTCCCTCGTTTTAAGTAAATTGTTCACACAATATAATTAGTTCCCTCATTTTAAGTAAATTGTTCGCACGATATAATTTGTTCCCTCGTTTTAAGTAAATTGTTAGCACAATATAATTTGTTCCCTCATTTTAAGTAAACTGTTCGCATTATATAATTTGTTCCCTCGTTTTAAGTAAATTGTGCACGTGATAATTCATTCCCTCCTTTATGCAAACAATATAATTATAATTAATTCCTTTATTTTAAGGAAATTGTTCGCACACTATAATTTGTTCCCTTATTTTAAGTAAATTGTTCGCACAATATAATTAGTTCCCTCGTTTTAAGTAAATTGTTCGCACAATATAATTAGTTCCCTCATTTTAAGTAAATTGTTCGCACAATATAATTAGTTCCCTCATTTTAAGTAAATTGTTCGCACAATATAATTAGTTCCCTCATTTTAAGTAAATTGTTCGCACAATATAATTAGTTCCCTTATTTTAAGTAAATTGTTCGCACAATATAATTAGTTCCCTCATTTTAAGTAAATTGTTCGCACAATATAATTTGTTCCCTCGTTTTAAGTAAATTGTTAGCACGATATAATTTGTTGCCTCATTTTAAGTAAATTGTTCACACAAAATAATTAGTTCCCTCGTTTTAAGTAAATTGTTCGCACAATATAATTTGTTCCCTCATTTTAAGTAAATTGTTCGCATGATATAATGTGTTCCCTCATTTTAAGTAAATTGTTTGCATGATATAATTAGTTCCCTCGTTTTAAGTAAATTGTTCGCACAATATAATTTGTTCCCTCATTTTAAGTAAATTGTTCGCACACTATAATTTGTTCCCTCATTTTAAGTAAATTGTTCACACAATATAATTTGTTCCCTTATTTTCACTAAATTGTTCGCACAATATAATTTGTTCCCTTATTTTCACTAAATTGTGCGCACAATATAATTTGTTCCCTCGTTTTAAGTAAATTGTGCGCACAATATAATTTGTTCCCTCGTTTTAAGTAAATTGTGCGCACAATATAATTTGTTCCCTCGTTTTAAGTAAATTGTGTGCACAATATAATTTGTTTCCTTATTTTAAGTAAATTTTTTGAGGGGAAGAAATTAATAAGTCGTGGGAATAAATACTAAACAGACATATAAAAAAACTAATAAAAATTGCAAAATTACTAAAACTTTAACAAAATCTAAAATGAAAACGAAAAATATTCAAATAAATAACTAAAAATATAAACTAGAACTATAATAAAAACTATAACAGTAAATTAATAGTAATAGTAAAATAACACTGGTGCCGACGCCTAAATGGGAATGAAAGCGAGAGTGGGCGTGTCCGTGCGTGTCATGTGATGGATGACTGACGGATCAGAGCTGGTGATGGACGCGCTGAATGACGCTGGACTCTAGTGACTGACTTTGAAAAGCTGGCCAGGCTCTGCACCACCTTGGCGATGAGCGTGAGGGTTCGCGAGGTGCGTTCGGACGGATACTCCTGCGTCAGATTGAACAGGGACGGGGACATGATCGCCGGACACAGGAAGCGCAGGAAGAGAGAGGAGCTGATGAGGCGGTCGGCGATGTCCTCTCGACCGCGTTCGGCGCAGCGCACCCGCCACGACGCGAACACCTCCTTCAGCTCTCGAGGAAACACGCTGCAGAGAGAGAGAGAGAGAGAGAGAGAGACATTCAGTTCCATCAGAGCGGACTGTGGGATTCATTCTGTTTGATGAATGAGGCTTTATTTGATAACGAGAGTGAATCAAATCAAAGAGATTCAGACATCCTCCTGAAGATGAGACGAGTGTCGTCTGATCACTGGAGCATTTACCGTAATAAATTAATCTAGGACAGAAAACATTTCTGGAGATACTAAACCAGGGTTTCCCAAACATGAAACGCTAATATCGATCAATTTTGTAATATTTATAAAATAAACATATATATTTTAAATAAAAACAATCAAAATAAAATATTTACTACTAATTAATCAAATCATATCAATGTAAAATAAATAAATAAATAAAAATATATGTAAAATTCATGTAAATTTAAAAATAAATAATTTTTATATAAAAACAATTAAAATAAAACACTTACTAAAAAAATAAATCATTACCACGAAAAATGTTAATAATTAATTTCAAAACAAAAACAATCAAAATAAAACATTTACTGATTAAATCATAAAAATGTAAAATTGAAATAAATAATTTTAAAATAATACAATAAAAAACTTCCTAATAATTAATTAAATCATAACAATGTAAAATAAATAAATAAATAAAAATGTATGTAAAATTCATGTAAATTTAAAAATAAATAATTTTAATATAAAAACTATTTATAATAAAACACTAATAATTTAAATAAAACACTAATAATTACTGAAACAATGTTTTTAAATAAAAATTCATTAAATCCTTACAATGCAAAAATTTAAATAAATATTTTTAAATAATAACAATCAAAATAAAACACTAATAACTAAAAAATAAATCATTACCACGAAAAATGTAAATAATTAATTTCAAAACAAAAACAATCAAAATAAAACATTTACTAATTAAATCATAAAAATGTAAAATTGAAATAAATAATTTTAAAATAATACAATAAAAAACTTACTAATAATTAATTAATTAAATAAAATCATTTTAAAACAAAAGCCATCAAAAAAAAATTAATCATAAAAATATAAAAAATGAAATAAATAATTTCAAAATAAAATCAATCCAAATAAAACACTTACTAATAATGAATTAAATCAATAAAACCGTGAACATGTGAAAGTGTTGTTAAATCATCTAAACCATCTGCTCTGAACGGGTCAGCTGACGTGTGGCGGACTGGAACTGACCAATGGGAGTTGATGATCTTGCAGAGCGCCAGCTCGCAGCACATGCGCAGGTTGGCCTGATGGTCGGACAGCACAGACGGAGGCGTTCGCATCGGATCCACCTCACAGTTCTCCTCCGACTCGTACAGTGCGCGGATGAACTCTCCTGAAGAGCAGAAGGCCTTCGTCATCATCATCATCCTCACACACACACACACACACAGCGTCAGCACTCACCGATGGTGTCCTTCAGATAGCGATGCGCGATGAGCTTCAGGAACTCCTCGATGGCTTTGGTGGCCAGCGTGTTTTCTCTGAAGATCAGGTGCTCGCGGTCGATGAAGCGGTCCACCTCGCACATGGCCATGTCAGACAGGAAGTCCTGAAACACACACTGACGTCAGTCTCCTGACCACTTCACAGGGTGGTACTTTAGTATCACTGACCACATGATCAGAGTAAAGTACATTATTCTCATTTTTCACCTAGAGTTGTGGTGATTTTCACCCCAAAGTGCAGCACAAATGATGATCTCACATTCACTCTCTGATACTGTTTATTTCTAGGAAATTTCCAATTTTATATTTGAGAAAACAGGATTTTTTCTTTATATATATTTATTTTTAGAAATGATCAATGTTATATTTTAGAAAAATAGAATTTTCTTTTATATTTTTAATATAATTAATTTGAGAAATTCTAAATTATATTTCATAGAAAAAAATGTTTTCTTTAAATATTTTTTTATATATTTATTTTTTAGACATTATTGATTTTATATTTTGGAAAACATAGTTTTTTAATATACATGTGCATATTTATTTTAAAAAGTTCAATTTAATATTTTATAAAACATAATTTCCTTTATATATTTTTAATATAATTATGTTTTATAAATTCTAATTTATATATATAGTTAACTATAACTAGTTTTACTATAAATATCTTTTTTAATATACTGTATATACAATTTATAATTTTTATTATGTATTTATTTTTTATATATTATTTATTTATTTTTTAGAAATTATCAATTTTATATTCAAGAAAACATTTTTTTTAAATGTACTTTATACTGTAAGTTTTTATTTTATATTTTAGAATATTAATATTAATATTTTTAGCTTTTTTATACATTTACTTTTAATAAATGCTCAATTTCATATTTTAAAACTGAATGTATGTATA
This sequence comes from Chanodichthys erythropterus, assembly GCF_024489055.1. Classification (NCBI taxonomy): domain Eukaryota; kingdom Metazoa; phylum Chordata; class Actinopteri; order Cypriniformes; family Xenocyprididae; genus Chanodichthys; species Chanodichthys erythropterus. Next base: position 14,435,783 of record NC_090235.1, read on the forward strand.
TATATATATATATATATATATATATATATATATATATATATATATATATATATACAATTATATAAATCAATTTAATATTTTATATTCTGTTATATTATAAACAGAACAGTGGCACAAAAGTATTTCTCCATACTTCTTTCCATTCGTATCCAGACCTGGAGGTCAGTGAACAGGAAGCAGTGAGTGTGACCTCTGACCTTGGCCTTGCCGGTGCTCTGCAGGATGTGCACCAGCGCACACGCCACCTCCTCTTTGCTCTTGGCGCTCAGCAGCGGCTCCAGGACTCCACACAGCGTCCTGTAGTTGTTGGTCACGTACTCGGCGAACTCCTTGTACAGCTCCATGGGCAGGATGTTCATGGTCTGGTAGCGAGACTTGAGGCGCAGCGAGGCGTTGATGATCTTCCCGCTGCTGCCGCCGCCACCTTTGGCCAGAACGCTGGGCTGGATGACGGGATACCACTGCTCCACGAACTGACGGCCCGTGATGCTGGGGATAGGGATGCTGACCAGACCCAGATACGTGCTCTTCTCCTGCACACACAAACACACGCGCTGGTTACGATATGAAATTATAACAAATAAAAGGAATTGTTACAGTGTTTGAAAACATTACGTTTTGTGCATTTATCTGATCACCTTAGTTTTTGGTAATAAATTTGTATTAAATCATAAAACGCAGAGTCCGGAAAACTTAAGTTCAAATTCAAAAGGGCCCAATTATTGTTAAAAATTATTACTAAATTATTACATAATGTAAATAAATGTGATTAAAATAAATGAATAGAAATGGATTTAAACAATAAATTAATATATTTGATTTAAATTTGATTAAAATAAATAAAATATGATTAATATAAATAAATTTGATTTAAATATATTTAAATAAATAAATAAAATTTGTAAATAAGTAAGTAAAAACATTTAATTAAAATAAATAAAACATGATTTAAATAAATATTGCATTAAATTATTAAAAATAAACTGTAAAATGTTTAAAACAATTGTATTAAGATAAAAATAATATATAATAAATTAAATTAAAAAATGATTTAAATAAATATTAAATGAACATATTAAAATAGATAAAATGTAACATAACACAAAACTAAATAAATAAATAAAACATGATTTAAATAAATGTGATTACAATAAATGAATAAATGAAATTGATTTACATAATACATTAATAAATGTGATTTTAAAAATGTATTAAAATCAACCAAATTCGATTAAAATAAACAAACAAAAATTGATTAAAATAAATAAAACATGATTAATATAAATACATTTAATTTAAAAATGAATAAATGTATTTAAATCTAAAAATTTGATGTGATAAGTAAATAAATAAAACATTTAATTAAAATAAATAAAACATGATTTATTTAAATTGTATTTAAATTAACAATATAACATATACTAAAATAAATAAAATATAAATTAATAATTAATTTGATTTAATAAATAATAAATGAATATATTTGACAAAATAAATATATTCAAAAAGATAAATAAAATTGCATCTAAATAAATAATACATTTAACAGTACAGTACAAAATGAGTAAAAAAAAATAATGCAATGATGTGTCATAATAGAAACTAAATATTTTATAAACAATATTATACACAAATTTATTTGATTCAATTTGAAAACTTTAAGTTTATCACTATAGTTTTTGGTAATAAATTGGTATTAAATCATAAAACACAGAATTAAGTTCAAATTCACAGGGCCCAATTATTGTAAAAAATGTAATGAATTATTATGAATTGAATTCATTAGGCATGCTTAATTGAGGAATTAAATCAGGGCTCTTTAACGCTTCAGCTGTCCTGGAAAGGAAAAGTGAGTCGTTAAAGGCGTGATGGATCTGAATCTCTGATCAAGTGCACTTGTAATTCACCCTCTCTCTCCTGTAGTGAGCGAGCTTGTGTAGCAGCACAGCACAGACCTTCCGTCTCTTCTTGTCCGTCTCCTTGTACAGGTGCAGTCTCAGGCTGCGGATGGCCGGGAGGTTGTTGAACTCGAAGTGTTCGCCCCAGAACACCGTGTCCGTCCGCGGTTTGCTGGTGGTTCGCGCGTACAGCATGTCGTCCAGACACAGCTCGCAGTAGTAGCGCTTCTTCGCCGGGAGGTCGCGGGCCTCGATGATCCACAGCTTGAGCACATTATCAACACGACGGCTGTTATCCTGCACAGACACACAATGGGTGCACTCATGGGCGTGTGTCCGTCATCAGGTGATCTCCAGAATGAAAACATGCTCTGAAGCTGCCGTACCTTGTTGGGTTTGATGGCTCGCTGCAGATTCTCGATCCATTTGTCCCTCTCGGCAGCGGAGCGGCACGCGAAACACTTGGTGCCGGACGCCGTCGTCACCTGAAGGGCACAGATTCAGAACTTAATCATATTCAGAGCATTTGCTTTGCATCTTGTACAATATTTCTATGATTCTATTAAACACAGTCTTTTCTGAAATATTTGTTTAAAATAAACTTTTCCACTTGAGTTTTCATAGTCACACTGTTTCAGTTTCAATTTGACTATAAAATAATAATAGCTATAAAGTAAAACTATAACATAATGTTATCATATTTACATAATTATATGAATAATAATAAGTATTATGGTTTTATATATTTTAATTAACATAAATACATGAATACAAATACATTTTTATTTAAATAAATTATTATAACATGATTTAAATAAATTTGATTAAAAAATGAATAGAAATTGATTTAAACAATAAATTAATAAATTGGATTAAAATAAACAAAAAATTGATTAAAATAAATAAAACATGATTAATATAAATAAATTTGATTAAAAATGAATAAATGTATTTAAATAAATAAATACAATTTGATGTAATAAATAAGTAAATAAACACAAATATTTAATTAAAATAAATAAAACATGATTTAAAGAAACTAAATTATTAAAAATAAATTGTAAACAATTTTAAACAATTGTATTAAAATAAAAATAATATATATTTAATTAAATAAAAAAATTATTTAAATAAATATTAAATTAATATATTTGAAAAAAACATAATAATAGATAAGTAAAATTGTATTTAAATACATAATACATCTAACAGTAAAAAATACGCTGTAACGTAATACAAAAATAAATAAATATTTACATAATACATTAATAAATTTGATTTTAAAAATGTATTAAAATAAACCAAATTTGATTAAATAAACAAACAAAAATGTATTAAATAAATAAAACATGATTAATATAAATACATGTAATTTAAAAATGAATAAATGTATTAAAATATATAAATTTGATGTAATAAATAAACATTTAATTAAAATAAAAAACATGATGTAATTAAATTGTATTAAAATTAAATATATATATATATATATTAAAATAAATAAAATGTAAATAAATAAAAATGTGATATGAATGAAAATTGATTTAAATAAATAATGAATTAATTAAATGAATAATAAATTGATTTAAATAAATAATAAATGAATATATTTGATAAAATAAATAAATATATTAAAATAATAGATAAATAAAATTGTATTTAAATAAATAATACATCTAACAGTACCGTACAAAATGAGTTAAAAATAATGCAATGACGTGTCATAATAAAAACTAAATATTTTATAAATAATATTATACCCAAATTTCTAATATAAAATTTTAAATTAAAAATATAAATCTGGCACACAGCAGGATGATCATATTTGGGGTCAGTGGATCAAAAAGAAGCTGAAAAGCGCTGATCTAGAAGTCTGGATGCGGTCGTTCACTGACGTGTTTGGCCAGGATTTGAGGATCCCAGGTGCAAATTCATTGTTCTGCTCAGAAAGCAGCAGTGAACGGAGACTAACACAGACCTCGAAGCAGTACTCCTGCCCGAGGATGCTGGAGTGGACGGGTTTGATGATGGCGTCCTCGTCCAGCGTGAGGTCCAGGGCCTCGGCCGCGCTGCTCGGAGACAGCAGGGACTCGTGCGAGTGAGACTCCTTGAAACTCTGCATGAGGCGCGTCCTGCAGACACACAGACAGACAGACAGACGGATTGTTCTATATGTGCTGTACGTCTGTGACTCACTGAAGCACAATGGGAGCGTGAGTCACTGCATCTGCTGCAGTGTGTGTGTGTGTGTGAGTATATATACCTCTCCTGGTCAGCACTGCGGAATCGTGGGAGGATCATGTGGCGGAAGCTTCCTGTGCGGTCGAGTTTGGGTTGACTCTTTGCTCGTTTAATTGATCCTTTCAGGCGGCGACTTAGAAAACTCTGCGAACACAAACAAACATGCACTCATTTCCATGCTCTTATTTTAGTGTGTGATCGTAGAGGATCTCCAGCAGAGGGCGGCGTGAGCCAGAGATGTGGTTCCTGCGCCGTGAGTCACTGCAGCTGCTGCCCACGCGACGCTCTCCGTGACATCTGCAGCGCCGCTGCGTATGTGTGTGTGACTCAAACCATCGGTTCAGATCACTTTTAGCACACACTCAAACTCATATTAAAGTCAGCATGAAATGGAACTTCCAGCCGACTTTCCCAGCTAACAAAAATATGGTCTGAAACGTTATGAAAATGCCATTTCTGAACATTTCTTCTTGGTTATAATAATAAGGGAACATTCCAGTTCATGATTCTGCAAACATTATGCGAATGTTCCTGAAACAGGTATTAACATTTAAAAAATGTTAGATAAACTAAAACATTACGGCAAAAAATCTATGAATGATGATTTTATTAAAGACCAGATAACTTTGAATGAACGTTCTGTTAACATTACTAGACAAACGTTTGTTCATAACCTTGCCAGAAAGCCAAAGTGCAAACATTTTTATTTGACAATTGTAATTTCTATTATACTATAAAATACAAGGAATGAAAATATTGAAGGAAGTAGAAAAGAGATGGATATGAAGATATGAAATGAACACACTGAAAACTTTATCTTGTTAGATAAAAACATAAATTTTTAGTTTTCCTTTGGAGACATTTCTATTTGAAAAAGGTAATATATTTTATTGCAATACTCAGCATATCACGGAATGTTTAAAAATCACAATGATATCGTATCATGACTTTAAAATTGTGATTACATCATATCGTGGCTTTAGAATCGCCATAATATCGTATCGTGGCTTTAGGATCACGATAATATCATATTGTGCATTTAAAATCGTGATAATATCATATTGTGGCTTTAGAATCGCCATAATATCGTATCCTAGCTTTAGAATCGCGATAATATCATATTGTGGATTTAGAATCGCGATAATATCGTATTGTGGCTTTAGAATCGCCATAATATCGTATTGTAGCTTTAGAATCGGCATAATATAGTATCTTAACTTTAGAATCGCCATAATAGCGTATCGTAGCTTTAGAATTGCCATAATATCGTATCGTAGCTTTAGAATTGCCATAATATCGTATCGTGGCTTTAGAATCGGCATAATATAGTATCTTAACTCTTTAGAATCGCCATAATAGCGTATCGTAGCTTTAGAATCGCGATAATATCATATTGTGGCTTTATAATCGCCATAATATCGTATCGTATCTTTAGAATTGCCACAATATGGTATTGTGGCTTTAGAATCACCATAATATCGTATCGTAGCTTTAGAATTGCCATAATATCGTATCGTAGCTTTAGAATTGCCGTAATATCGTATCATGGCTTTAGAATCGCCATAAGATAGTATCTTAACTTTAGAATCGCCATAATAGCGTATCGTAGCTTTAAAATCGCGATAATATCATATTGTGGCTTTATAATCACCATAATATCGTATTGTGGCTTTAGAATCGCCATAATATCGTATCGTAGCTTTAGAATTGCCATAATATCGTATTGTGGCTTTAGAATCGCCATAATATAGTATCTTAACTTTAGAATCGTCATAATATCGTATTGTGGCTTTAGAATCGCCATAATATAGTATCTTAACTTTAGAATCGTCATAATATCGTATTGTGGCTTTAGAATCGCCATAATATCGTATCGTAGCTTTAGAATTGCCATAATATCGTATTGTGGCTTTAGAATCGCCATAATATAGTATCTTTACTTTAGAATCGTCATAATATCGTATTTTGGATTTAGAAGTACAATGATATTGTATCGTATCTTTAGAATCGCCATAATATCGTATTGTGGATTTAGAATAGCGATAATATCATATTGTGGATTTAGAATCACAATAATATCGTATCGTGGATTTAGAATCGCGATAATATCGTATCGTGGATTTAGAATCGTGACAATATCATATTGTGGCTTTAGAATCGCCATAATATAGTACACTGTAAAATGTAATTAGTTGAGTTTACTTAGAAAGCTTAATTAAACTGTTGGGTTTACTTAAAAAACTTAAGGAAACCGATTGCCTTAAATTTAGCAAGTAAGTTAACTCATTATTTTGAATTGATAAAACTAGCTACCACACAGTACAGAGTACTTAGAAATCTTGAGTATTCACTGTAAAATGTAATTAGTTGATTTTACTTAGAAAGCTTAATTAAACTGTTGGGTTTAGCTACCACACAGTACAGAGTACTTAGAAATCTTGAGGATTGGTAATTCAGTTTTACAAATTGAGTACTTAGTTCAGTCATGTTAAAAATCTTGTTCACATTATGTAGAAACTGCCTTCAATTTCTCAAGCATTTTTTACTCAGTTGCAACAATGGACCATACATTTATTTGTATTTATTAAACTGGAGATACTGTTGAAAATAATAAAGTTTGATGTCACCATCATGGTGGAAAGTGTTTGCTTTAGTTGGGCTCTTGACCTTGACTTTTAACATTAGTGTTTCTGTGGCTGTCGTAACTCAGTGTTTGTAAGACACAGCTGTTATGGTGAAAAAAGCCAAGAGAAATACTGGGATTGATCTGTTGGATCTTTCCTGATGATATCATTGAATACCCACAGATTTAATCCTGAGGTTTGTACTTGATCAAAAGTGTGGTTCATTAAAAACAAATAAGTATTTTTTAATAATCAATGAACCTATAGCAAGAGACGGAGCACTGTTGAAATCATATTATTAATATGTTAGTCAAAAAACATTTTGACTATATAGACACAAGAATCAGTGTGTAAATCTCAACAACGGTGACATGCTTCATGCTGCAATGCATGCTGGGAGCCATGGATGAGTTTTATACTATGATGGCTCCCAGCATGCATTGCATGTCACCGTTGTTGAGATCTATACGCTGATTATTGATGTCTCTGTGTGTCTAAAAGTAGCCCAAAATGTTTTTTTGCCAAATATAATATTAAAAATATATGATCTCAACCGTGCTCCGTCTCTTGATCTAGTTTCAGCAATAAAATATTGAATTGTTTACAGTGACAAAGCACACTTTTGATCAAGTACAAACTTTGGAATGAAATCTGTGGATTTTTGAGGATGACATTATAAGCACAGAGCCAACAGATCAATCCCAGCATTTCTCTTGGCTCTTTTCACCATAACAGCTGTGTCTTACAAACACTGAGTTACGACAGCCAGAGAAACACTAATGTTAAAAGTCAAGGTCAAGAGCCCAACTAAAGCAAACACTTTCCACCATGATGGTGACATCAAACTTTATTATTTTCAACAGTATCTCCAGTTTAATAAATACAAATAAATGTATGGTCCATTGTTGCAACTGAGTAAAAAATGCTTGAGAAATTTAAGGCAGTTTCTATATAATGTGAACCAGATTTTTAGCATGACTGAACTAAGTACTCAATTTGTAAAATTGAATTACCAATCCTCAAGATTTCTAAGTACTCTGTACCTTGTGGTAGCTAAACCCAACAGTTTAATTAAGCTTTCTAAGTAAACTCAACTAATTACATTTTACAGTGAATACTTAAGATTTCTAAGTACTCTGTACTGTGTGGTAAATAGTTTTATCAATTCAAAATAATGAGTTAACTTACTTGCTAAATTTAAGGCAATCGGTTTCCTTAAGTTTTTTAAGTAAACCCAACAGTTTAATTAAGCTTTCTAAGTAAACTCAACTAATTACATTTTACAGTGTATCTTAACTTTAGAATCGCCATAATATCGTATTGTGGATTCAGAATAGCGATAATATCATATTGTGGCTTTAGAATTGCCATAATATCGTATCATGGATTTAGAATCGGGATAATATCGTATTGCGACTTAATATAGTATCTTTATAGCCATATATAAATAGCCATAATATAGTATCTTAACTTTAGAATTGCCATAATATCGTATTGTGGTTTCAGAATCGCCATAATATCGTATTTTGGATTTAGAATGACATTGATATTGTATCATAGCTTTAGAATCGTGATAATATCGTATCATGGATTTAGAATCGCCATAATATAGTATCTTAACTTTAGAATCGTCATAATATCATATTGTGGATTTAGAATCGCCATAATATCGTATTTTGGATTTAGAATGACATTGATATTGTATCATAGCTTTAGAATCGCGATAATATCGTATCATGGATTTAGAATCGCAATAATATAGTATCTTAACTTTAGAATCGCCACAATATCATATCGTGGATTTACAATCGTGACAATATCATATTGTGGCTTTAGAATCGCCATAATATCGTATCATGGCTTTAGAATCGCCACAATATCATATTGTGGATTTAAATTAGCGATAATATCATATTGTGGCTTTAGAATCATCATAATATCGTATTGTGGCTTTAGAATCATCAGAATATTGTATCTTAACTTTAGAATGGCCATAATATCGTGGATTTAGAATTGTGACAATATCATATTGTGGCTTTAGAATTGCCATTATATTGTATTGTGGCATTAGAATCGCGATAATATTGTATCATGGCTTTAGAATCGCCATAATATAGTATCTAAACTTTAGAATCGCGATAATATCGTATTGTGGATTTAGAATCGCGATAATATCATATTGTGGCTTTAGAATTGTCATAATATCATATTGTGGCTTTAGAATCGCCATAATATCATATTGTGGCTTTAGAATCGTCATAATATCGTATTGTGGCTTTAGAATCACCATAATATCGAATCATGGATTTAGAATCGCCATAATATCGTATTGTGGATTTAGAATCGCGACAATATCGTATCGTGGATTTAGAATCGTGACAATATCATATTGTGGCTTTAGAATCGCCATAATATCATATTGTGGATTTAGAATAGCGATAATATCGTATCATGGATTTAGAATCGCGATAATATCGTATTGTGGATTTAGAATCGCGATAACATCGTATCATGGATTTAGAATCGTGACAATATCATATTGTGTCTTTAGAATCGCCATAATATCGTATTGTGGCTTTAGAATCATCATAATATCGTATTGTGGATTTAGAATAGCGATAATATCGTATCATGGATTTAGAATCGCGATAATATCGTATTGTGGATTTAGAATCGCGATAATATCGTATCATGGATTTAGAATCGTGAAAATATCATATTGTGTCTTTAGAATCGCCATAATATCGTATTGTGGCTTTAGAATCATCATAATATCGTATTGTGGATTTAGAATAGAGATAATATCGTATCGTGGATTTCAAGTCGTGATAATCTCATACTGTGGCTTTAGAATCGTCATAATATTGTATCATGGATTTAGAATCACAATAATATCGTATTGTGGATTTAGAGTCACGATAATATCGTATTGTGGATTTAGAATCGTGACTATATCATATTGTGGCTTTAGAATCGCCATAATATCGTATCGTGGATTTAGAATAGCGATAATATCGTATCATGGATTTAGAATCGCGATAATATCGTATTGTGGATTTAGAATCACGATAATATCGTATCGTGGATTTAGAATCGTGACAATATCATATTGTGTCTTTAGAATCGCCATAATATCGTATTGTGGCTTTAGAATCGTCAGAATATTGTATCTGAACTTTAGAATCGCCATAATATCGTATAGTGGATTTAGAATCGTGACAATATCATATTGTGGCTTTAGAATTGCCATAATATCATATTGTGGCTTTAGAATCGCGATAATATTGTGTCACGGCTTTAGAATCGCAATAATATAGTATCTTAACTTTAGAACCGTCATAATATCGTATTGTGGATTTAGAATAGCGATAATATCATATTGTGGCTTTAGAATCATCATAATATCGTATTGTGGCTTTAGAATCGTCAGAATATTGTATCTTAACTTTAGAATTGCCATAATATCATATTGTGGCTTTAGAATCGCGATAACATTGTATCATGGCTTTAGAATCACCATAATATAGTATCTTAACTTTAGAATCGTCATAATATCGTATTGTGGCTTTAGAATCGTGATAATATCATATTGTGGATTTAGAATTGCTATAATATCGTATTGTGGATTTAGAATCGCAATAATATCATATTGTGGCTTTAGAATCGCCATAATATCGTATCATGGATTTAGAATCGCCATAATATCGTATTGTGGATTTAGAAGAGTGATAATATCGTATCGTGGATTTAGAATCGCCATAATATAGTATCTTAACTTTAGAATCGTCATAATATCGTATTGTGGCTTTAGAATCGCCATAATATCGTATTGTGGATTTAGAATCACGATAATATCATATTGTGGATTTAGAATCGCGATGATTTTCTATCGTGGCTTGAGAATCACGACAATATCGTATCGTGGATTTAGAATCGCGGTGATTTAGTATTGTGGCTTTAGAATCGCAACAATATCGTATCCTGGCTTTAGAATCACGACAATATCGTATTGTGGATTTAGAATAGCGACAATATCCTATTGTGGATTTAGAATAGCGATAATATCATATTGTGGCTTTAGAATCGTCAGAATATTGTATCTTAACTTTAGAATCGTCATAATATCGTATAGTGGATTTAGAATCGTGACAATATCATATTGTGGCTTTAGAATTGCCATAATATCGTATTGTGGCTTTAGAATCACGATAATATTGTATCATGGCTTTAGAATCGCCATAATATAGTATCTTAACTTTAGAATCGCCATAATATCGTATTGTGGATTTAGAATCGCCATAATATAGTATCGTGGATTTAGAATCACCATAATATCGTATGGTGGATTTAAAATACCGATAATATCATATTGTGGCTTTAGAATCGTCATAATATCGTATTGTGGCTTTAGAATCGTGATAATATCATATTGTGGATTTAGAATCGCGATAATATCGTATTGTGGCTTTAGAATCGGCATAATATAGTATCTTAACTTTAGAATCACGATAATATCGCATTGTGGATTTAGAATCGCCATAATATAGTATCTTAACTTTAGAATCACGATAATATCGTATTGTGGATTTAGAATCGCGATGATTTTTTATCGTGGATTGAGAATCATGACAATATCGTATCGTGGATTTAGAATCGCGGTGATTTAGTGTTGTGGCTTTAGAATCACGACAATATCGTATTGTGGATTTAGAATCGCGATGATTTCGTATCGTGGCTTTAAAATCGCAATGATATCGTATCGTGGATTTAGAATCGCGGTGATTTAGTATTGTGGCTTTAGAATCACGACAATATCGTATTGTGGATTTAGAATCGCAATGATTTCTTATCGTGGCTTTAAAATCGCGATAATTTTGTATTGTGGCTTTAGAATCACAACAATATCGTATTGTGGCTTTAAATTTGCAATGATATTGTATCGTGGCTTTAGAATTGCGATAATATCGTATCGTGGATTTAGAATCGCAACAATATCGTATCGTGGATTTAGAATCGCGATAATATCGTGGCGCCTCTGGTGATTCCCACCCTAATAAATATTCATGCAGCACTTTTCCCTTGAGGATTCCATGAAGACTCAAACACAGTTTAAATGCTAAAGACGTATCTTTTTCGTCAGCACTTGACCCAGTAGTAGTAGCACTTACCTTGACTAATATTCTTCCCCTATCTATTTGTGTATTTATTTAAAAAAATAAAAAAAATAAAAAATCGCTATGAGCACTTTACTGTCATAACTGTGACTTCACTCATCACTTACATAATGTTGTTCTCATGTTGATTTGATTGATTCTACTACTCTCATTTGTAAGTCGCTTTGGATAAAAGCGTCTGCTAAATGACTAAATGTAAATGTAAATGTAGTTTAGAGTAATAGGAAAAGGATCCAATAACAGAATCCTCACAAAGGTCAGGTGCATGTGCTCGTGTCATTGGTCCGAGGTGTTGCCGTGACGACACTCCTGATCTCCGGCACTTTCCCCCACAACCCACAAACTCCAAGAGCACTCGAGAGACGTCCTGACACTGACCTGCACTCTCATGAAGCCTCATTGACATCACGCTGACACCAGCGCAAATTAAACCAGATGAGGAGAGTCTGAAACATTATTATTCTGGTCTCATGTTTGAAATGATAGTCTAACAGGGAACGCTCTCGCAAGGTTCTCTCAAAGTTGTAAATCTCCACTAACGTTAATAGAAAGTTTGTTCAAAGTCATCTGGTTTTTAATAATGTTTTCAAAACTGTTAAATATTTTTTTATTTCTTGGGCTTCACTTTCTGACTTTCTCTGTGTCTTGGGATTTTTCCATTGTGCAGCTCATGTGCCTACCTAGACAAAACAACAAGTAGTAGTCCTTGGACACACTGACACTCTCACACGTAACCAGAAGTTGTAGACACACACACATTTACGCACATACATTTCTTATTTGTTATTATATTTTGTGAAATGCCATACATGGTAAGGTTTACATGGTATGTCATATGATTGGATGCTCAAGCCTTCCTGGAGATTGTTGTTTAACCTATGTCTATAAATATGACCCTTCTTCCTGAATAAATCTGAGAATGCTTTGTACCACACTTGATCTGTGTCTGCTTGGTCATTCTCCCGAGATCTCGCGCTGCTGCTGCCACACATCACAGGGGTTGAGGCGCCTGTTTCTTAACTGATGACTGGAATTACAAATATTCTACCTATTATTGAGATTTTGATCTAACAAAAACATAATTTTTTTATTGTTTTACTTCTACAATGTTTTTAAAACATTTAAAAAACTGGTTGTTTTTCACGATTCTAAATGTTGAGAACTTTCAGAAATAACGTATTCATAACTTAATGGGAACGTTAGCCAAACGTCCCTAGAACATCTGTTTGTTGTCTGAGCTGTTGTGTTATCATTTACAAGCAAAATGGCCTCTTCATTTGAATTCAGTTTTAAACAGATTTTACAAAAACAAAGATTCATAAAACCTCTTCAAACTGAAGATAATTCGACGTGTCTTTCTAACGATTATGACTCAGATGTGATGTATCGGGTCAGTCAACAGACATCTAAAGACATCATTCATAATCACAGCAATGAGCAAACAGCGTTTATACTACGTTTATGTATTTAATCTGTCCATGTTCAAAAGTGATACTAAAATCTTTGTATTATTACATATTATTAATATTATTCCCACGACCCAACAGAGGATGAATGGATGGATTATTTTTTTTATATCACTATTTATTTCTACTGAATAATCTGGAAATCAAACACATCCTTTTATCATTTTTATCTTTTTAAAATGATATATTATTAGTTTAGTTATGAAATTCGCACATGTTTTCCAACATTTCTTGTTAGAAGGACCAAACTAAAAAAAACAACCCACACAAAACACGACTAAAACACCAACCTGAAAATAAATCCTGAATCCTCTGGAGAAACATTCACCACAACACGTGGTCAACACACACAGTCATACACACACAATCACACAATCACACACACACACACCCACACACACAATTACACACACAATCACACACACACAATTACACTCAAAATCCCACACACACACACACAATCACACACACACACACACACACACACACGCAATTACACACACACAATTACACTCAAAATCCCACACACACACACACAATCACACACAATCACACACACACAATTACACTCAAAATCCCACACACACACACACAATCACACACACACACACACAATTACACACACACAATTACACTCACAATCACACACACACACACACACACAATTACACTCAAAATCCCACACACATACACACAATCACACTCACAATCACATACATACACACAATCACGCACACACACAATCACACACACACACACACACACACAATTACACTCACAATCACATACACACACACACACATACACAATTACACTCACAATCACACACATACACACAATCACACGCACCACACAATAACACACACACATACACAATTACACACACAATCACATACACACACACACACATACACAATTACACTCACAATCACACACATACACACAATCACACGCACCACACAATAACACACACACATACACAATTACACACACAATCACACACACACACATACACAATTACACTCACAATCACACACACACACACTCACAATCACACACACACACACAGACACACACACACTCACAATCGCACACACACCAACATTTACCCTAACAAAAAAATAAACCTGTATTTTATATTAAATAAATAATTTATTTTATTTTTATATGGTTTTCACAAATGAGGATGTCCTCAAAATATGGTTAGATAGAAACACACACATACACACTATCTCTCTCACACACACACAGTTACACACATAATGGTCCCAGAAGTCTCCACGGGAATGTATTGTCAGATTCAGTTCACTTCTGGAGACGAATATGACCCAAAACAACAGCTAGTCTGTAAACCCACAATCACACACACACACACACACACACACACACACACACACACACACACACACACACACACACACACACACACACACACACACACACACACACACACACACACACACTCCACTTACCTGTTCACAACCTAACGAGAATAAACACAACGGCATCTGAGACGCGTCCTGAAACCAGACGCCCATCACTGTTACTCCAGATAACAGAAATAAGGTCTAAGAATGTCTAACGTTCTTATTAAGTTATAAAAATGTTATTTCTGAATGTTCTCTGAATGTTTAAAACGTCCAGTTTTTTTAAATGCTTAAAAAACTTTTTTTTCTTGGTTATGCAAACATTCCGTTTTATAACTAAAATGTTTCAGGAAAAAACGTTTCATGAATGATGTATAAATAATGTTTTTGAGAACATTTTTAAAGGCCAGATAACTTTGAACAAATGTTTTATTAACATTACTGGAAGAACGTTTGTACATATTTTTGAGAGAACCTCTTGCCAGAACGTTCCTGTTCGCTGGGAATGTCCTCCAGTATTAGTAAGAACAGAGAAAATCCTTACACTAACCTGGATTAAAAATGCAAATGAACGAGATGATGAATGGACGACACACACTCAATTAAACATGCAGCACAATGAGGTCATGTGATGGCATACTGCATACTGTTTCACATACTAGTTTAAGAAGGATGTAGTATGCAGTGCACTAGCTGTCCAATCGGAACACTTCCAGAGAGAGAGGGGGCGTGTCTGTACTCACAGGCTGTCGGAATGGCTGTGTAGGGGCAGTGGGCGGAGTTTCCATGCTTCTCTGCCGCGACGTGGCAAAGCTCTTCCTGCGAGCACGAGCGTGCTCTAAAACACACAAGAGAGAGAGACAGAGGGTTATTTACTATTTACTTTATTAAATCAGGAAGTAAATAAAGCAAGTATGAGTTATGAAAACGTTATTTCTGAATGTTCAATTTTTTAAATGTTTTAAAAGCGCCTTTTTCTTGGTTATGCGAACGTTAAGGAAACATTCCATTTTATAATGTTGCAAACATTACGGGAACGTTACTTTTGAATGTTCTCTGAACGTTCTGAAACAAGTAGTAACATTTAAAAAATGTTAGATGAACGTCCAACTAAAAAGTTTCTGAAAAAACACTCCATGAACGATGTATGAATGATGTTTGTGCTAACGTTTTGAGAACATTATCAAAAAATAATGTACAGATTAACTGAATATGATAAAAACTAAAGGACATTTGACACAGGACTAAGACAATTAATACACACACACAGGCACACACACACACACTGGGCTGTGTCTCTCTGGGCTGTTGTCAGTGTTTTGTCTTGTTTTGTGGTGATTCATCCCTCAGGACACCAAACCTTTACAGAACTTACATTCCTGCTGCTATAAATACACTCCCAGCCTCCATCTCTCTCTCTTCAGTCCCACATATTCACGCGGCTCTCAGCATAATCACAGCAGAAATAAAGCCAGAGGGTTCACAGACGAGGATTGATTACTTCGCTCTCCATCTACTTTCGAAATCTCCACTTAGACGTCAATAATACCTGGAGTTTTCTATGCACTGACATTCGCGCTCGTCTCAAAGGAGGTTTTTCAGATGCGCCGCGACTCTCTAAAAGAGCTCGGATCAGGAGAGCTGTAAAGACGTGACCAATCAGAAGGGTGTAGATATAGAGAAATGGACATTGATCTTCACCCATTGAGCTGCATTCAGCCAATCAGTTAGTCTCCACCCATTCACACAGCCTCCGCCCACTGGTATAGTCTCCATCCACAAATACAATCCCGCCCATTCAGTCTCCACCCACACATATAATCCCGCCCATTCACATAGTCTCCACCCACTGGTATAGTCCCCACCCACAAATACAATCCCGCCCATTCAGTCTCCACCCACACATATAATCCCGCCCATTCACATAGTCTCCACCCACTGGTATAGTCCCCACCCACAAATACAATCCCGCCCATTCAGTCTCCACCCACACATATAATCCCGCCCATTCACATAGTCTCCACCCACTGGTATAGTCCCCACCCACAAATACAATCCCGCCCATTCAGTCTCCACCCACACATATAATCCCGCCCATTCACATAGTCTCCACCCACTGGTATAGTCCCCACCCACAAATACAATCCCGCCCATTCAGTCTCCACCCACACATATAATCCCGCCCATTCACATAGTCTCCACCCACTGGTATAGTCCCCACCCACAAATACAATCCCGCCCATTCACAGTCTCCACCCACACATACAATCACGACCACACAGTCTCCACCCACTGGTATAGTCTCCACCCACACATATAATCCCGCCCATTCACACAGTCTCCACCCACTGGTATAGTCTCCACCCACACATATAATCCCGCCCACCCACTGGTATAGTCTCCACCCACACATATAATCATGAGCACACAGTCTCCACCCACTGGTATAGTCTCCACCCACACATATAATCCCGCCCACCCACTGGTATAGTCTCCACCCACACATATAATCCCGCCCATTCACACAGTCTCCACCCACTGGTATAGTCTCCACCCACACATATAACCCCGCCCATTCACACAGTCTCCACCCACTGGTATAGTCTCCACCCACACATATAATCATGAGCACACAGTCTCCACCCACTGGTATAGTCTCCACCCACAAATATAATCCCGCCCTTTCACACAGTCTACACCGACTGGTATAGTCTCCACACACACATGTAATCACAACCATTCACATAGTCTCCACCCACACATATAATCACGACCACACAGTCTCCACCCACACATATAATCCCGCCCATTCACATAGTCTCCACCCACACATATAATCCCGCCCATTCACACAGTCTCCACCCACACACATAACCCCGCCCATTCACACAGTCTCCACCCACTGGTATAGTCTCCACAACACATAATCCTGATAATTCAAACAGTCTCCGCCCACTCACAGTTTCCACCCACATATATAAACCCACACATTCACATGGTCTCCAACCACCGGTAAAGTCTCCACCCACACATATAGTCCAACCATTCACCATTCACATAATCCTGATCATTCAGAGTCTCTGCCCACTACTATAGTCTCCACCCACACATTTAATCCCACCCACTCATAAAGTCTCCACCCACACATATAATCCCGACCATTCACGCAGTCTCCGCCCACTCATATAGTCTCCACCCACCCTGTGCTCCTCCTAAGGCAAAACAATACAGATGTAACTAATAGATCTCACCAAACTTTCCTAGTTAGTTAACTGACAGTACTTTAAGACAATTGTTTTGTAATAGACATTTTTATGAAATGTTTTGAATCCATTAGAAAATATGATCATCCTCATGGCCTTCAGATCAGCTTTATGACGATCTTTATGTTGTAATGATAATGTTTCTGATGAGTCCAAGAAAGAAAGATCTTATTTAACAGCACATTTGTATGTCACTGTTGAAACTAAGCTCTGACCTCATACATCCACTGTAGAGTCCGTGAATCTGAACACACATCGAGTCGTTTAGAAGAACACCTTCATCTGTTTGCCTCTTATTACCCATTTAATGGGTTTTAAATATTTAATCTGAGATCGGATACTAATAACTCCCCTCAGAATAACATCTTAAAGCTGTGCTGTGTTTTACATTCATTTCTCTGTCCAGGAGAGTTTAAAAGACTTCTATTGCTTAAAAATATACAATAGTTTTTTTCTCACTCAGATGCTGTTCAGTGTTTAGATGTAATGTCACACCACTTCACCTGACATCAGTCTTCACAGCGTTGCTCTCTTAAGGTCTATAAACAGTTCTGAATGTGTCATTTCTCAGTCGATTTGAATTCTCGAAGCGGGAGTGTTCAGGAGACGTGTTCATAGGAAACAATCATTTTCAAGAGGTCTTAAATTCGGACCAGAAAACAGGAATCACGACATGGATTCAAAATACAATGATTTAATTGAATAATTGCGAGCACTGCACGTACATCTCAGAGCGGTTCACAATCAGTGCATACCCATTAATCACACATAATTTATTGCTGATTGAATGAAATGTATTCAAATAAATTACATTTTTAAAAAGTGTCAAACTTTGATTAGTCATCAACATTTGCACTAGTTAAAATATTTGAAACATAAGTAACTCTTTAGACTTGATCCAGTAAGAAACATGGCAACCACCCAAAACACCCTAGCAACTGCATAGCAACACCCCGAGAACCACTCCAGCATCATGGCAGTGAGTCAAACAAGCAGAACACATAGAAAAATCGAGTTATTATTGCGATCGTGTTTAACGTCACCCTTCCTTCCACCCGTTGACTTTGATCAGATGTTTGGTGCTGAATCAGGACAGCAGCCTGACAGCCTTTAATAATCCGTTACGAGTATATGACGTGTCTCTTCTTCCTCTCCGGGTTGGGTTCTGACGGGGCTCTTACAGGATTATGAGATTTGGGCAAGAATAGTTTTGGGAATATCAGTCGTGCTCCGCTGTGTGATCTATAAACACGAGCGTTAATCATCTGCGTCTGATCTCATTCCAGCCTGCATCAATTACACAATGACACTAAAAATACAACACAAACACCAAATCACCGTAGAAAAACACAGAGATCAGTTAAAAAATCACAACAGATGATCACAGTCTTCTAAAGATCTCAATGAATCAACGCTCGCAGAAGCCCTTGTCAAACCAGCATCATTTTTTCATAAATTGTGTTTTATTTTTTTCCAAAATTTCTTTTAATTTTTCTGGTATTCCGTATTAATGGCTAAATTAAAGTTTAGTAATTAAAAAGCACGTTTAGCTAATTTAAATCATAAAACTTGTACAATTTAAAAACACTTTGCTAGAAATACATTTTTAGGGCCCTGGGATATTTGTTTTAATTCTGTTTAAAGGGTTTAATGAAAAATCCAAAGCACGTTTAATCAATTAATTTCATAAAACATTTGTACTATTTATTATTATTTATTAATTAATAATTTAATTAAGTATAATAATCAAATAATATTTATTAAAAATGTATTAATAACCTTTAATAAGTTATTTTGTACAAAATTTTGTTTCATTTTGTTTTTTTCATGTTCCCTGCCATTTGTATGTTGACCTAGTTTCCTAGCCTGCGTCTCAATTTGTACATACTATCCATTCTAAATAGTATGTGACATTAGTAATTTTCAATACTATTTAGGGCAGATAGTATGCATGTTGGGATGCAGGGCTAGTGTGTGCCAGTTAGTCACTAATTCAGTTCACCTGTTGTTCATTTAGTTTCCTCATTTACCCCTGTGTATTTAGCTCTATCTGTTCTTTGTCTTTATGTAGAGTGTGTTCATGCTAATCTCTATTCTCCTGAGATTCGGTTTTCTTATTAAAGGTGCCGTAGAACATGTTTTCAAAAGATGTAATATAAGTCTAAGGTGTCCCCTGAATGTGTCTGTGAAGTTTCAGCTCAAAATACCCCATAGATTTTTTTTTATTCATTTTTTTAACTGCCTATTTTGGGGCATCATTAAATATGCGCTGATTCAGGCTGCGGCCCCTTTAAATTCTCGTGCTCCCTGGCCCCGGAGCTTGAGCTTGCCTTAAACAGCATAAACAAAGTTCACACAGCTAATATAACCCTCAAAATGGATCTTTACAAAGTGTTCGTCATGCAGCATGTCTAATTGCGTAAGTATGGTATTTATTTGGATGTTTACTTTTGATTCTATATTAGTTTCATAGTGCTCCGTGGCTAAAGCTAACACTACACACTGTTGGAGAGATTTATAAAGAATGAAGTTGTGTTTATGAACTATACAGACTGCAAGTGTTTAAAAAATGAAAAAAACGACAGTCTTGTCTCCGTGAATACAGTAAGAAACGATGGTAACTTTAACCACATTTAACAGTACATTAGCAACATGCTAACAAAACATTTAGAAAGACAATTAACAAATATCATGATATCATGGATCATGTCAGTTATTATTGCTCCATCTGCCATTTTTCACTGTTGTTCTTGCTTGCTTACCTAGTCTGATGATTAAGCTGTGCACAGATCCAGATGTTAATACTGGCTGCCCTTGTCTAATGCCTTGAACATGAGCTGGCATATGCAAATATTGGGGTCATACATATTAATGATCCCGACTGTTACGTAACAGTCTGTGTTATGTTGAGATTCGCCTGTTTTTCAGAGGTCTTTTAAACAAATGAGATTTACATAAGAAGGAGGAAACAATGGTGTTTGAGACTCGCTGTATGTCATTTCTATGTACTGAACTCTTGTTATTCAACTATGCCAAGGTAAATTCAATTTTTAATTCTAGGGCACCTTTAAAGACTTTAAATCAGTGCTTCCTCATGTGCTTTGACTAGAACACACCAGAATCTTGACAGAAGAGAAGAAAAAATGGACTTGCCAGCCATCCAACTGCTTTGTTTAGAGCAAGATCAGCAAACCCTCGAGGACCACACTAAAGGCTTTTTACAAATGGTGTGCCTCACTAATTTCCCGGATCACTCCCTGTATTTTATCTAACCAGCTTATCTAACACAAAGGCACGCTTGCCCAGTGGTGTTCCTCAGGAGACATTCATTGAGTTTGTGGAGTGGGTGCTGGTGAACTGCGGGTCTGCATTCAACATCTGCCTAGCTGTGAAGGACATCACCAGTCCCATTTCAGACCCAGAGCCCAGCCAGCCACCTCCCTGACCCTGTACTGAGCTTAAGGCAGAGCCCGAGTCAGATATAGGACTGAGCCTCACAGTGAGCATGACCAGGTGTGCGAGCCGGCAGCATCGTCCGTCCCCGTGGGGCTGTTTGTAGAGTTTGAGGGCGTGGAATGGAGCCCAGCCCACACTCACAATGCTACATTTGGCCTCTGGGAATTATTATGAAGAATTTTAAGAGAAATGGCTCGTTTGAGATGCATCGGCAACATCAAAGTATCGCGAGAGCAATTCAAAAGCATAAGGAGTCGTATGCTCTCCAAACGCTCTCACGGTACTTTGATGTCATACGCTGATCGGTCTGCCCAGCGCCAATGCATTTCGAACAAGCCTGATGTCCCTGGTTCTCCAGTCCCTGCTAATCTCGCCCAGCTCCAAGTCTCCTGTGTGTCCAGAGATCCCAAAAAGCCTCCCTCTCCCAACTCCTTTTCCAAAGCCAGCCAGTCCATCAGCCCCGCCTCTGAAAGTTCCCCTCAGCTCCTCCCTGGTTTACTCAACTATGCTGCATGGATGCTCCTTGGGTCTTCCGGTCACCAGCTCCACCTAGTCAAAAGGATCCCCTGGCTCCTCCACCAGCCATCGAGTCTATCGCTCCATCTTGGCTCTATGACCTGTCGGCTCCACCTTGGCTCCTTCCTCCATTGGCTCTAACTGGAACCTTTGTCCTTATGGCTCCACTGGGCTCCCTCGTCCCACCTGCTCCACCTTGGACAGACATAACTCTGCCTGCGCCACAGACTTCCCGGCCTTCAGCACTTCGGCTGTCTTCCCTCCTGCTCTGCCTCCAGAGCCATCAATGTTGTGTGGGCTCGTCGGCTCTTCAGCTCCACCTGGGTCTCCACCTCCACTGGCTCCATCTGTCAAGTCTCCACCATGGCTGTTCCCTTCCTCGACTCCACGGTGGGCCATTGTCCTGGCTGTACTCTGGGTCCCCGCCTGGCTACTCCTGCTCTCCTCCCTGGTTCCTCCCACCTTCATCACCACCCTGGTATCTCTCATTGTCACCTTCTTCTGTTTCCTGCTCTACGTCCTCCTCCAGAGACCAAAGTCTGCCTCCTCCATTGGACTATTGTTACGGCGTGAAGATGCGTCTTCCTGGGGGGTTGATGCGTAAGTTATGTTTAGTTTCATTGTGTTTTGGGTTTGTTTTGTTCCTGTTCGCTGCCATTTGTATGTTGACCTAGTTTCCTAGTGTGTGCCAGTCACTAATTTACTTCACCTGTTGTTCATTTAGTTTCCACGTTTACCTCTGTGTATTTAAACTCTGAGTTCTGTCTGTTCTTTGTTCTGTGTCGTCTTTATGTATAGTTTGTTCGTGATTACTTGTATTCTCCTATCATCTCCTGTGTTTTGGTTTTCTTATTAAAGAGTTTGAATCAGTACTTCCTCATGTGTTTTGACTAGAACACACCAGAAACCTGACGAATAGGGACCTATGAAATGTTTTTTTTTTTTTAAGAAATTGTCTGTTCTACTTTTTCAGGATTAATGGCTTAACATAAATATATTATCAAAAACGGTGGTATTATCAATAATTTTCCTTCCTAAATTTCTCATGACTTTAATGCAAGCTTGTTTTGTAATCCTCATTATATTCACTACAGGTAGTACAACAGGAAGCATAAATGCTTTAATTTAAATAACATATTATTATTTTTAAAAAAAAAGTACCATTATGAGCCCCAATGTGATTAATTTGGACTGAAATTCTGGACTTGTTCTCGTGAGATTAACCTGTGAGTGACTTCTTGTTACTAGGATGTTCAGGGTCGTTGCCAGGGTGTTGCTAAGCAGTTGCTACGCCAGTGCATCTGTGGGATTTTTCTGGTGAAATTGGTGCATCTGATCACTTGGTAATAGAAATACTTAAGAGTTGGAGATTTAGTGATGCTGGACTTCGTATTCAGCACTAATAAACTGTAAAGTTTCCGCTCACACTCTCTTAGTCCTTCCGTTTCTTGAAGTTTTGTTCTGAATCCGAGGTCTTTGTTTGGTCGTCATGGAAACTGCCTCAGTTTAAGCAAAAAAGACACACGGAGCTCAGCACACGTAAAGCACACACAACTGCACACGGCAGCTTCACGGAGACAATGGCAGAAAGACTTTAATTAGTCATAAAATCACAGATTGTAAATTACACTTTCAATTCGCCCGAGTGCAATCGGGTCGCGCACGAAACACACACACAAACACACCCACACACACCGAACGCCATTCTAGATGTTAATGCAATGTCAGGCTGAAGTGTGTGTGTGTGTGTGTGTGTGGGTGGGAATCGCTGAGAGCGTCGCTGATACATGTATCACACACACACACACACACACAGATCTGATGCTTGAGGAAGGGTCTCTGTGTGGGCGGGTTTGAGCAGCAGCATCTCCGTGCAGAGAAAACATCCCTCACGCTCACAGAACATTAGCCTCAGTCCATGTGTTCAATTCACAAACATCATCAACAACCAGCTCCATTAAAAGCAGTAACGAACTCTGTCATTATTTACTCACCCTCACGATGGTCCAAATACTGTTTCCATGCAGGGTTATTATCGTTAACCAAAACCAATACTGTTAAAAACATTCTTGTTAATTGAAACAAAGCTGAAATCAAATAAATATATTAGATGAAAATGTAAACAGCATTTCCTTGGCAAAGTTGAAGCAATACAATCAATTGGAAAATGGAAATAAAAACGTAAATAGTAATATAAAACAATAATAAAAAGAAAAAAAGAAAAGCAAAATGACTAAAAATTAAACCAAAATGAAAACTGAAAATATAAAAATAAACGTTAATTTGAAATATTAATATAAACTCTAATAGATTATAAATAATACTAAAATTACACTGTTCGCATGGAACGCAAGTTAATCATTTTTGATGGGCATCATAAAAATACTTTGGTATACTTTTGTATACTATACTGATATAGAGAATGATGTGATTGCAAGCAGCCCGAGTTAAGGACCTATCAGCCTGCGTTATCTAGAGTTTCATGACAGAACTTTGTATTTATAATGCATTACAGCACATATTTATTCAATGTTACACCTTTAGAAAGTATAATGAATTAAAACACACGATAAACAACCAATGTCATATCAAATATAACAAGGAATATGCAAATATTGTAATGCATATTAACTATGATTACTCATGAAGAGATATAATGCATTAATGAATACCTTTATACTGCATTAGACAAAGGTTTCAAGTAAAGTGTTTCCAGTAGTTTTCATTGAAATACTTTGAATTCTGAAGTCTGAAATCATATGATGCTTTGTGTGACATTTATGCATTTGTCAGATGCTTTTATCTAAAGTGACTTCAGTCTATATATGGTGTATAACATATTATCATGCGTTCCCTGGATATCAAACCAGCGACCTTGGCAAAATATAGGTGGTTATACTTAATGACTATCTTTCCTTGTGTGAAATATGAATGTTCAGCATCATGATGCTTGTTTGCGAGACTCTAGAGAACGAATGACTTTTCATATTTGATTTGGTGAGAGTAAATAGTCACTTACATTTCACACAAAGCATCACATGGCTTCAGAAGACTGGGAATGAGTTATATGGCCTGTTGTTGTGCCGCTGTTTGTCCTTATTAGACATGATGGTGGAAAATGAGGACAGAATGTGATGAACTGAGTTCTGATAAACTGTTCCTTTAAGCTGACGGCTGATCTACAGCCAGTAAAGATCATATATGAATAATATATCAGACATCTGTGTGGATCTCTGCTGGAGGAGATCACATCACATCCTTCTCTGCAGAATCAACCTAAACCTAAATATAGAAATTTTGGATCAAAATGGATTCATTACCTGTACTTCACATCTGGCTTTACTGTACGTGTGTGCCAGTGACGCTAGAGGCTGTGAAATGATCAGATGCTGGTTTATACTCTCATACGCTGACTGACAAAACACCTGAAGAAACCTTTTATAAACTACCACAGCATGCAGCAATTGTTTTGCAATATATATATATATATATATATTTTTTTTTTCTTGCACGATAAGAATTCAATTTAATGCATTAAATATTTTGCAGTAAATTTAATTCTTTGCATTATATTTTTTGCATTATACGGTATATTTTTCAAACTATAATAAGTTTAATGCATCATTCAGTTTAATACATCATAGACCTGGTGGTATACTTGAATTCTTTGCATGATATATTTGCATGATATATTATATATTTTTGCACTATAAGAATTCAGTTTAATGCATGATATATTTAGCAGTAAATGTAATTCTTTGCATTATATTTCTTGCATTATACAGTATATTTTTCAAACTATAATAACTTTAATGCATCATACACTTGGTGGTATATTGAATTCTTTGCATGATATATTATATATATTTTTGCACTTTATTTTTTGCACAATAAGAATTCAATTTAATGCATGATATACTTTGCAGTAAATTTCATTGTTTGTATTATATTTTTGCATTATAAGAATTTTATTTAATGCATTATATATTCTGCATTAAATGTAATTCCCTGAATTACAGAAACCTTGCATAAAAAAGCTAAGATAAGACTGAGAAAAATGAAATCTGATATTGCCTGCTTCATTAGACTGATCTGATCAAATAAATAAATACTGATGGCTCACTGATGTACGGTGCACCCGCACTGAATGCACTAACTGTCGTGGGACTTTAATAGCGACTGATACATCAGCTCAGCTCAGATATCATAGGCGGGCGAAGCCTGTAAAACTCACCGAATCAATGAGACGAGCAGCTGCAGTCACTGAGATCTACAGCTACAGAAACACCAGAGATATGAATTAAATATAGCACTAAAATGATGTGATTTAAACACTAAATTCCCGTTTAAAGCCATTGATTTCCGCTCTGCGTTTCTTTCTCATCTTGTTTGCATAAAGTTCAGCATTTCTCAACTTTCTGATGTTCTCAACAGTCAGTCCCACAATCCCCCACAGGAGGCTGACGCTTACAAAGAACGAATGAAAAACAGCTCGGAGACGCACAAATGCTCAGGTTAGATGCATGTCAACACACAACCTCTGACCTACGACCTCTGGCTTATGATCCAATCCTGCAGCGTTTGATTTCACCAGAAAACTGATGTCCAGACTGACCAGAACACCCTAGCAACAGCATAGCAGCGACCTGGCAACCAATCACAATCATGGCAGTGAGTTTTTGTGTAATACAGCTGTTTGTGAACGTAAACGGTCTGCAAAGTTTTAAAGATCAAAGTGCTCGACAAATAAAGGTCAAAAGAAGCGATTTTAAACTGCCAAAATGAGTCGTCAGTAATCCGAGTCTCAATGTAACTAATTTGCATAATGCTCTTCATTGGCTGTACAGCGTCTCTTTGCCCCGCCCTCAATCACTGTAGTTGTGTCTGAGACTGGAGGAGTTTGGTTCGTGTTGTTCGTGTCGAGAAGACGCTGTTTTCTGCTGCCAAAGCAAATCCACTTTGATGAGATTGATACGGTAAAACTGACGATCCAGATATGATAATGAGCGTTTGGTTTCTGACCAATCACAACAGACCGGGATGGCTGACCAATCAGAGCAGAGCAGCTCTCAGAAAGGCGGGGTTTAGAGAGTCCGAATCTTTGAACGAAGCGTTTCAGACACTGAGAGAAAAGAGCTGATGCTGCAGTGGATATTATGAGACAATTAAAGTGTTTTTGACCTTGGATGAGTGTAAACCTGTTGTAGGAGACGACAAAAAAGTGTGCAGATTCTGTGTGGGCCGTCGTAAAACTGTTTTCGGCAGCGATCCACAAGCTGAAGAATAGCAAATGTAGTATGCAGTATGCATACCATCTAAATCTTTCTAGTGTACTGTGTGAAACAGTATGCACACTATACAGTGCACTACACTGCAGAAATGCACGAATGTTCACAGCCCAGATCACCTGAGGTGAGACAGCTCATATATATCATTCATTATGAACTTACACCCTGACGGAAATCATCACACCATCATTTCTACTTCAAATCATCGGTCAGTACACTTCGAAGGCCCCTGCAGTGACTTACCGAAGAAGAGAGACAGGAGGCGTCAGGCCTCAGCGCGTCTGTCTCTCTGTCTGTCTGTCCAGTCCAGTAACTTGCATTGAATATGTTCAGTCAAACTGTCCCTCCGTCATCTGTCATTCTCACTGTCCTCAGATCAGCTCTGGACAATCACTGTCCAATTCTGTCACACATGAAGGGTCCTCAGTGATGCAGTGAAGTTTGCAGCTTCTGTGGACATGTGCAGTGCTCTTCATCATCTTCATCATTGGCTTATTGAATTCGTTCATCAATATTTCATGCATAACCCGCGCGCGATTAGACCACCCGCTCCAGACTCCAGTGGAGCTCCGCGTCCTGCAGCGGCTGTTCCTCTGTCTTCAGTCCGGCTGTCGCTGCACTCTGCTCGGCCTGCGCTCGCTCGAGTCTCCGCCGTTTCCAGGGTAACGCGCAGAATCCCGCCGGCGCTCATCGTTCGCTCCGCGGCGAATGCGACAGAAGCGCGCGCGGCGGGTTCGTCATGTCGCCGATGGTGTTAATGTGCGCGCGATCACTCGCGATCTTCATCCCGTTACTCCCGCAGCATCGTCTTCTTCATCGAAAATAAATGTGATGTATTCAGCGCGACGGTTAGACGCGGAGCGCGCGAGTCAGGAATGATCCTGCGTGGGCGGACCGCGCGCGCATCATCCTCATCATCTTCATCTTCATCTCACACTGGCAGAAGAAATCATGCAGCCCTACAGCGCGTGTCTGACAGACTGAAGCAGAAATCTGCTACTACCCCTACACATGCGCGCGCACCTCTAATAAAGGTAGAGCACTGTTTCAATTTGAACGTCATTAACACACAATCTTGATTCACTAATGTTAAGCATTTGAAACCTCAACAGCTGAGAGGATCTTTGGGTCTCAAACAAAACGACCCGGGTTCGATTCCCACGGCGGACGAGATCGATTGATCGTTTTTTAATTGATCAGGTAAAATAAACTAAAACACATGTCAGATTAACTGACATTAAACATTAGAAACTTTAACAGCTGTTAAGTTCTTAGTACGTATTATTAGCCATCCGTGAGGAAGCGCGGTGGGAGTGGCACGCTCTTCAAACAGAACGACCCGGGTTCGATTCCCGCTCTGGGCGAGATCGATTGATCGTTTTTTAATTGATCAGGTAAAATAAACCCAGATGTATTGGTGACGTTACTGACTACATTAGATTTACTTCAACAGCTGCACATTCAGTGACTAACACAGTTAAAGTCACCAATAAATCATTACTCCTAAAGAAAACGTGAAATAGTCCATGCTGTCAGATCCATTCTGTTAAACGAACGCTTCATCAAATCTTTTAAATCAGTGATTAAAAGGAAAATCGAATTTGACAGAATAATGTATTTTCTTTTTAAATAAGTGAAACAGAAAAGGACCATCAATATTGTGTATAACACACTCACACTAGAGAGCTGAACGCGGGTCACACACCCACTCGGAGCGCCGCGCTCAGGATGGTTCAGTCCACAGCCGCGCTGCACAACGCAACACGGAGCAAACCAACCGGCTCACCGTGGGGGAGCTGGCTGGTGGCACAACGACTTACAGTTTCCATGACAACACAAGCCTTCAATCTGTGGATGGCCGTCCTCCATATTAAATAAGGACGAGTATAAAGCAAAAGGAAAAATAAAGAGAGAGAGTGAAAGATGGTCGGCCAAAGTGCTTTCGCTCCCCCGAGCCATCGGTTAACACACAGCTACAGCGATCTGTAATTATTGTCATGGTTACCAGCAGAATAGCTCTGTGTGTGTGTGTGTGTGTGTAATTCAGCTTCTGAAATACAATCACATGCATCAGTGTTAATTACAGGCAGCATTCATAATAATATACAGTAAGACTATGTGTGTGTGTGAGTTTTGTATATGTTTATGTGCAAATATGTGTGTTTAGGTATGAATATAAAGTAGTGTATTGATGAATATGTAAATGAGGCATCAAGAACTCCTGCTGTGGATGAACAGGCTTGTATTCACACATAAAGTGCACATGTATATTTCTGTATATTTGGATCCACACTGAAACGTGCAACAACATCAACATACTGACAGCATCTAACGTACATCCTTTCTATATGAACGACTTTGGAGACATACAAATGTTTACCAATCCTTTAAAATGAATGGAATATTAAATTCACATACATTTGTAATGCATAGTAGATTAAGGCAACATCAAGAATGATAACTATATGCTATTTTTGAAAAATATTATGCGAGACTAACTATAACTGTAAAGATTTAATACTGTAAAGTGTGTGTGTGTGTGTGTGTGTGTGTGTGTACCTGACTCAGGATGTGGTCTGCTATCTGCAGGTACACTGACGGTCCTGCGCAGCAGTTTGTGTCGGTGAGAGACGGGACGGTGATCATT
The DNA here is from genome assembly GCF_024489055.1 of Chanodichthys erythropterus. Taxonomy (NCBI): domain Eukaryota; kingdom Metazoa; phylum Chordata; class Actinopteri; order Cypriniformes; family Xenocyprididae; genus Chanodichthys; species Chanodichthys erythropterus. The sequence continues at coordinate 14,465,723 of NC_090235.1, forward strand.
CATCAGCAATGGATGAACCTGACAACACACACATATTTATCATAAAACACATCGCATCAATCTATAATACTGACAGTGATAATAATAATAATAATAATTTGATCAGTTCTTTATTTAGATTATTGCTAACTACATCAATACTAGTTTAACTTTTCAGTAGTGTTGATCAAATACACTTTTCTGAAGAATCGATTTATTCAGATGCTGCATTTCAATTAACCATTAAAAAAAAATTCACATCCACTTGCTGAAGCACATGCACATTCACAAAACATTCATAGTGACAGAATTATACAGGAAAAATCACAGATTTACGTTTAGTTTTACACATATAGCAGATGCTTTTATCCAAGTTCATGCCTGGGAATCGAACCAATGATCTACTGTTTGAGTAAATAATGAAGTTTAGTCATATTATTTGATAGATTTGACTGTGTGTTATATATTCATCACCAAGCATTCAAATATACACACACACACAATTTATTTTTTTATTTTTCTCTCTATATATATATATATATATATATATATATATATATATATATATATATATATATATATATATATAATTTATAACTGTCAATGATGCACACAAAGGAGTAGAGCAACAAAAACTGAACACTCAGGAGAAGAACGCAATATAGCCACATTAACTTAGACGATACTGGGAGTGGAATCAAACGTGCTGCGTAACACGAGAATGAACCTCATTGGTTCTTGCTGAAGCTCAAACGTGCTGCGTAACACGAGAATGAACCTCATTGGTTCTTGCTGAAGCTCAAACGTGCTGCGTAACACGAGAATGAACCTCATTGGTTCTTGCTGAAGCTCAAACATGATGCGTAACACAAGAATGAACCGCATTGGTTCTCGCTGAAGCTCAAACGTGATGCGTAACACAAGAATGAACCTCATTGGTTCTTGCTGAAGCTCAAACGTGATGCGTAACACGAGAATGAACCTCATTGGTTCTTGCTGAAGCTCAAACGTGATGCGTAACACAAGAATGAACCGCATTGGTTCTCGCTGAAGCTCAAACGTGCTGCGTAACACGAGAATGAACCTCATTGGTTCTTGCTGAAGCTCAAACATGTTACGTAACACAAGAATGAACCTCATTGGTTCTTGTTGAAGCTCAAACGTGCTGCGTAACACGAGAATGAACCTCATTGGTTCTGGCTGAAGCTCAAATGTGCTGCGTAACACGAGAATGAACCTCATTGGTTCTTGCTGAAGCTCAAACCTGCTGCGTAACACGAGAATGAACCTCATTGGTTCTGGCTGAAGCTCAAATGTGCTGCGTAACACGAGAATGAACCTCATTGGTTCTTGCTGAAGCTCAAACGTGCTGCGTAACACGAGAATGAACCTCATTGGTTCTTGCTGAAGCTCAAACGTGCTGCGTAACACGAGAATGAACCTCATTGGTTCTTGGGGAAGCACAAACGTGATGTGTAACACCAGAATGAACCTCATTGGTTCTGGCTGAAGCTAAAACGTGCTGCGTAACACGAGAATGAACCTCATTGGCTCTTGCTGAAGCTCAAACGTGCTGCGTAACACGAGAATGAACCTCACTGGTTCTGGCTGAAGCTCAAACCTGCTGCGTAACACGAGAATGAACCTCATTGGTTCTGGCTGAAGCTCAAACCTGCTGCGTAACACGAGAATGAACCTCATTGGTTCTTGGGGAAGCACAAACGTGATGTGTAACACCAGAATGAACCTCATTGGTTCTGGCTGAAGCTAAAACGTGCTGCGTAACACGAGAATGAACCTCATTGGCTCTTGCTGAAGCTCAAACGCGCTGCGTAACACGAGAATGAACCTCATTGGTTCTTGCTGAAGCTCAAACGTGCTGCATAACACGAGAATGAACCTCATTGGTTCTGGCTGAAGCTCAAACGTGCTGCGTAACACGAGAATGAACCTCATTGGCTCTTGCTGAAGCTCAAATGCGCTGCGTAACACGAGAATGAACCTCATTGGTTCTGGCTGAAGCTCAAACGTGCTGCGTAACACGAGAATGAACCTCATTGGTTCTTGTTGAAGCTCAAACGTGCTGCGTAACACGAGAATGAACCTCATTGGTTCTTGTTGAAGCTCAAACCTGCTGCGTAACACGAGAATGAACCTCATTGGTTCTGGCTGAAGCTCAAACGTGATGCGTAACACGATAATGAACCTCATTGATGCTTGCAGAAGCTCAAACTTGCTGCGTAACACGAGAATGAACCTCATTGGTTCTTGTTGAAGCTCAAACGTGCTGCGTAACACGAGAATTAACCTCATTGGTTCTTGCTGAAGCTCAAACGTGCTGCGTAACACGAGAATGAACCTCACTGGTTCTGGCTGAAGCTCAAACCTGCTGCGTAACACGAGAATGAACCTCAGTGGTTCTGGCTGAAGCTCAAACGTGCTGCGTAACACGAGAATTAACCTCATTGGTTCTTGCTGAAGCTCAAACGTGCTGCGTAACACGATAATGAACCTCATTGATGCTTGCAGAAGCTCAAACGTGCTGCGTAACACGAGAATGAACCTCACTGGTTCTGGCTGAAGCTCAAACCTGCTGCGTAACACGAGAATGAACCTCATTGGTTCTGGCTGAAGCTCAAACCTGCTGCGTAACACGAGAATGAACCTCATTGGATCTTGCTGAAGCTCAAACGTGCTACGTAACACGAGAATGAACCTCATTGGTTCTTGCTGAAGCTCAAACGTGCTGCGTAACGCGAGAATGAACCTCATTGGTTCTTGCTGAAGCTCAAACGTTCTGCGTAACACAAGAATGAACCTCATTGGATCTTGCTGAAGCTCAAACGTGCTACGTAACACGAGAATGAACCTCACTGGTTCTGGCTGAAGCTCAAACCTGCTGCGTAACGCGAGAATGAACCTCATTGGTTCTTGCTGAAGCTCAAACGTTCTGCGTAACACAAGAATGAACCTCATTGGATCTTGCTGAAGCTCAAACGTGCTACGTAACACGAGAATGAACCTCATTGGTTCTGGCTGAAGCACAAACGTGCTGCGTAACACAAGAATGAACCTCATTGGATCTTGCTGAAGCTCAAACGTGCTACGTAACACGAGAATGAACCTCATTGGTTCTGGCTGAAGCTCAAATGTGCTGCGTAACACGAGAATGAACCTCATTGGTTCTTGCTGAAGCTCAAACGTGCTGCGTAACACGAGAATGAACCTCATTGGTTCTTGGGGAAGCACAAACGTGATGTGTAACACCAGAATGAACCTCATTGGTTCTTGGGGAAGCACAAACGTGCTGCGTAACATAAGAATGAACCTCATTGGTTCTTGCTGAAGCTCAAACGTACTGCGTAACACGAGAATGAACCTCATTGGTTCTTGGGGAAGCACAAACGTGCTGCGTAACACAAGAATGAACCTCATTGGTTCTGGCTGAAGCTCAAACGTGCTGCGTAACACGAGAATGAACCTCATTGGTTCTTGCTGAAGCTCAAACGTGCTGCGTAACACGAGAATGAACCTCATTGGTTCTTGTTGAAGCTCAAACGTGCTGCGTAACACAAGAATGAACCTCATTGGTTCTGGCTGAAGCTCAAACGTGCTGCGTAACACGAGAATGAACCTCATTGGTTCTTGCTGAAGCTCAAAGGTGCTACGTAACACGAGAATGAACCTCATTGGTTCTTGCTGAAGCTCAAACGTGCTGCGTAACACGAGAATGAACCTCATTGGTTCTTGGGGAAGCATAACAGGCTGCGTAACACAAGAATGAACCTCATTGGTTCTTGCTGAAGCTCAAACGTGCTGCGTAACACGAGAATGAACCTCACTGGTTCTGGCTGAAGCTCAAACCTGCTGCGTAACACGAGAATGAACCTCAGTGGTTCTGGCTGAAGCTCAAACGTGCTGCGTAACACGAGAATTAACCTCATTGATGCTTGCAGAAGCTCAAACGTGCTGCGTAACACAAGAATGAACCTCACTGGTTCTGGCTGAAGCTCAAACCTGCTGCGTAACACGAGAATGAACCTCATTGGTTCTGGCTGAAGCTCAAACCTGCTGCGTAACACGAGAATGAACCTCATTGGATCTTGCTGAAGCTCAAACGTGCTACGTAACACGAGAATGAACCTCATTGGTTCTTGCTGAAGCTCAAACGTGCTGCGTAACACAAGAATGAACCTCATTGGATCTTGCTGAAGCTCAAACGTGCTACGTAACACGAGAATGAACCTCATTGGTTCTTGCTGAAGCTCAAACGTGCTGCGTAACACGAGAATGAACCTCACTGGTTCTGGCTGAAGCTCAAACCTGCTGCGTAACACGAGAATGAACCTCATTGGTTCTGGCTGAAGCTCAAACGTGCTGCGTAACGCGAGAATGAACCTCATTGGTTCTTGCTGAAGCTCAAACGTGCTGCGTAACACAAGAATGAACCTCATTGGATCTTGCTGAAGCTCAAACGTGCTACGTAACACGAGAATGAACCTCATTGGTTCTGGCTGAAGCACAAAAGTGCTGCGTAACACAAGAATGAACCTCATTGGATCTTGCTGAAGCTCAAACGTGCTACGTAACACGAGAATGAACCTCATTGGTTCTGGCTGAAGCTCAAATGTGCTGCGTAACACGAGAATGAACCTCATTGGTTCTTGCTGAAGCTCAAACGTGCTGCGTAACACGAGAATGAACCTCATTGGTTCTTGGGGAAGCACAAACGTGATGTGTAACACCAGAATGAACCTCATTGGTTCTTGGGGAAGCACAAACGTGCTGCGTAACATAAGAATGAACCTCATTGGTTCTTGCTGAAGCTCAAACGTGCTGCGTAACACGAGAATGAACCTCATTGGTTCTTGGGGAAGCACAAACGTGCTGCGTAACACAAGAATGAACCTCATTGGTTCTGGCTGAAGCACAAACGTGCTGCGTAACATAAGAATGAACCTCATTGGTTCTTGCTGAAGCTCAAACGTGCTGTGTAACACGAGAATGAACCTCATTGGTTCTTGGGGAAGCATAACAGGCTGCGTAACACAAGAATGAACCTCAGTGGTTCTGGCTGAAGCTCAAACGTGCTGCGTAACACGAGAATGAACCTCATTGGTTCTTGCTGAAGCTCAAACGTGCTGCGTAACACGAGAATGAACCTCATTGGTTCTGGCTGAAGCTCAAACGTGCTGCATAACACGAGAATGAACCTCATTGGTTCTGGCTGAAGCTCAAACGTGCTGCGTAACACAAGAATGAACCTCATTGGTTCTTGCTGAAGCTCAAACGTGATGCGTAACACGAGAATGAACCTCACTGGTTCTGGCTGAAGCTCAAACGTGATGCGTAACACGAGAATGAACCTCATTGGTTCTTGCTGAAGCTCAAACGTGCTGCGTAACACAAGAATGAACCTCATTGGATCTTGCTGAAGCTCAAACGTGCTACGTAACACGAGAATGAACCTCATTGGTTCTTGGGAAAGCACAAACGTGCTGCGTAACACCAGAATGAACCTCATTGGTTCTTGCTGAAGCTCAAACGTGATGTATAACACCAGAATGAACCTCATTGGTTCTTGGGGAAGCACAAACGTGCTGCGTATCACAAGAATGAACCTCACTGGTTCTTGTTGAAGCTCAAACGTCCTGCGTAACACGAGAATTAACCTCATTGGTTCTTGGGGAAGCACAAACGTGCTGCGTATCACGAGAATGAACCTCATTGGTTCTTGCTGAAGCTCAAACGTCCTGCGTAACACGAGAATTAACCTCATTGGTTCTTGGGAAAGCACAAACGTGCTGCGTAACACCAGAATGAACATCATTGGTTCTTGCTGAAGCTCAAACGTGATGCGTAACACCAGAATGAACCTCATTGGTTCTGGCTGAAGCTCAATCGTGCTGCGTAACACAAGAATGAACCTCATTGGTTCTTGCTGAAGCACAAACGTGCTGCGTAACACCAGAATGAACCTCATTGGTTCTGGCTGAAGCACAAACGTGCTGCGTAACACCAGAATGAACCTCATTGGTTCTTGCTGAAGCTCAAACGTGCTGCGTAACACGAGAATTAACCTCATTGGTTCTTGGGGACGCACAAACGTGCTGCGTATCACGAGAATGAACCTCATTGGTTCTTGCTGAAGCTCAAACGTCCTGCGTAACACGAGAATTAACCTCATTGGTTCTTGGGGACGCACAAACGTGCTGCGTATCACGAGAATGAACCTCATTGGTTCTTGCTGAAGCTCAAACGTCCTGCGTAACACGAGAATTAACCTCATTGGTTCTTGGGGAAGCACAAACGTGCTGCGTATCACGAGAATGAACCTCATTGGTTCTTGCTGAAGCTCAAACGTCCTGCGTAACACGAGAATTAACCTCATTGGTTCTTGGGGACGCACAAACGTGCTGCGTATCACGAGAATGAACCTCATTGGTTCTTGTTGAAGCTCAAACGTCCTGCGTAACACGAGAATTAACCTCATTGGTTCTTGGGGAAGCACAAACGTGCTGCGTATCACGAGAATGAACCTCATTGGTTCTTGCTGAAGCTCAAACGTCCTGCGTAACACGAGAATTAACCTCATTGGTTCTTGGGAAAGCACAAACGTGCTGCGTAACACCAGAATGAACATCATTGGTTCTTGCTGAAGCTCAAAGGTGCTACGTAACACGAGAATGAACCTCATTGGTTCTTGCTGAAGCTCAAACGTGCTGCGTAGCACGAGAATGAACCTCATTGGTTCTTGCTGAAGCTCAAACGTGCTGCGTAACACGAGAATGAACCTCATTGGTTCTTGCTGAAGCTCAAACGTGCTGCGTAACACGAGAATGAACCTCATTGGTTCTTGGGGAAGCACAAACGTGATGCGTAACACCAGAATGAACCTCATTGGTTCTGGCTGAAGCTAAAACGTGCTGCGTAACACGAGAATGAACCTCATTGGCTCTTGCTGAAGCTCAAACGTGCTGCGTAACACGAGAATGAACCTCACTGGTTCTGGCTGAAGCTCAAACCTGCTGCGTAACACGAGAATGAACCTCATTGGTTCTGGCTGAAGCTCAAACCTGCTGCGTAACACGAGAATGAACCTCATTGGTTCTTGGGGAAGCACAAACGTGATGTGTAACACCAGAATGAACCTCATTGGTTCTGGCTGAAGCTAAAACGTGCTGCGTAACACGAGAATGAACCTCATTGGCTCTTGCTGAAGCTCAAATGCGCTGCGTAACACGAGAATGAACATCATTGGTTCTTGCTGAAGCTCAAACGTGCTGCATAACACGAGAATGAACCTCATTGGTTCTGGCTGAAGCTCAAACGTGCTGCGTAACACGAGAATGAACCTCATTGGCTCTTGCTGAAGCTCAAATGCGCTGCGTAACACGAGAATGAACCTCATTGGTTCTTGCTGAAGCTCAAACGTGCTGCATAACACGAGAATGAACCTCATTGGTTCTGGCTGAAGCTCAAACGTGCTGCGTAACACGAGAATGAACCTCATTGGTTCTTGTTGAAGCTCAAACGTGCTGCGTAACACGAGAATGAACCTCATTGGTTCTTGTTGAAGCTCAAACCTGCTGCGTAACACGAGAATGAACCTCATTGGTTCTGGCTGAAGCTCAAACGTGATGCGTAACACGATAATGAACCTCATTGATGCTTGCAGAAGCTCAAACTTGCTGCGTAACACGAGAATGAACCTCATTGGTTCTTGTTGAAGCTCAAACGTGCTGCGTAACACGAGAATTAACCTCATTGGTTCTTGCTGAAGCTCAAACGTGCTGCGTAACACGAGAATGAACCTCACTGGTTCTGGCTGAAGCTCAAACCTGCTGCGTAACACGAGAATGAACCTCAGTGGTTCTGGCTGAAGCTCAAACGTGCTGCGTAACACGAGAATTAACCTCATTGGTTCTTGCTGAAGCTCAAACGTGCTGCGTAACACGATAATGAACCTCATTGATGCTTGCAGAAGCTCAAACGTGCTGCGTAACACGAGAATGAACCTCACTGGTTTTGGCTGAAGCTCAAACCTGCTGCGTAACACGAGAATGAACCTCATTGGTTCTGGCTGAAGCTCAAACCTGCTGCGTAACACGAGAATGAACCTCATTGGATCTTGCTGAAGCTCAAACGTGCTACGTAACACGAGAATGAACCTCATTGGTTCTTGCTGAAGCTCAAACGTGCTGCGTAACACAAGAATGAACCTCATTGGATCTTGCTGAAGCTCAAACGTGCTACGTAACACGAGAATGAACCTCATTGGTTCTTGCTGAAGCTCAAACGTGCTGCGTAACACGAGAATGAACCTCACTGGTTCTGACTGAAGCTCAAACCTGCTGCGTAACACGAGAATGAACCTCATTGGTTCTGGCTGAAGCTCAAACCTGCTGCGTAACGCGAGAATGAACCTCATTGGTTCTTGCTGAAGCTCAAACGTTCTGCGTAACACAAGAATGAACCTCATTGGATCTTGCTGAAGCTCAAACGTGCTACGTAACACGAGAATGAACCTCATTGGTTCTGGCTGAAGCACAAACGTGCTGCGTAACACAAGAATGAACCTCATTGGATCTTGCTGAAGCTCAAACGTGCTACGTAACACGAGAATGAACCTCATTGGTTCTGGCTGAAGCTCAAATGTGCTGCGTAACACGAGAATGAACCTCATTGGTTCTTGCTGAAGCTCAAACGTGCTGCGTAACACGAGAATGAACCTCATTGGTTCTTGGGGAAGCACAAACGTGATGTGTAACACCAGAATGAACCTCATTGGTTCTTGGGGAAGCACAAACGTGCTGCGTAACATAAGAATGAACCTCATTGGTTCTTGCTGAAGCTCAAACGTACTGCGTAACACGAGAATGAACCTCATTGGTTCTTGGGGAAGCACAAACGTGCTGCGTAACACAAGAATGAACCTCATTGGTTCTGGCTGAAGCTCAAACGTGCTGCGTAACACGAGAATGAACCTCATTGGTTCTTGCTGAAGCTCAAACGTGCTGCGTAACACGAGAATGAACCTCATTGGTTCTTGTTGAAGCTCAAACGTGCTGCGTAACACAAGAATGAACCTCATTGGTTCTGGCTGAAGCTCAAACGTGCTGCGTAACACGAGAATGAACCTCATTGGTTCTTGCTGAAGCTCAAAGGTGCTACGTAACACGAGAATGAACCTCATTGGTTCTTGCTGAAGCTCAAACGTGCTGCGTAACACGAGAATGAACCTCATTGGTTCTTGGGGAAGCATAACAGGCTGCGTAACACAAGAATGAACCTCATTGGTTCTGGCTGAAGCTCAAACGTGCTGCGTAACACGAGAATGAACCTCATTGGTTCTTGCTGAAGCTCAAACGTGCTGCGTAACACGAGAATGAACCTCACTGGTTCTGGCTGAAGCTCAAACCTGCTGCGTAACACGAGAATGAACCTCAGTGGTTCTGGCTGAAGCTCAAACGTGCTGCGTAACACGAGAATTAACCTCATTGATGCTTGCAGAAGCTCAAACGTGCTGCGTAACACAAGAATGAACCTCACTGGTTCTGGCTGAAGCTCAAACCTGCTGCGTAACACGAGAATGAACCTCATTGGTTCTGGCTGAAGCTCAAACCTGCTGCGTAACACGAGAATGAACCTCATTGGATCTTGCTGAAGCTCAAACGTGCTACGTAACACGAGAATGAACCTCATTGGTTCTTGCTGAAGCTCAAACGTGCTGCGTAACACAAGAATGAACCTCATTGGATCTTGCTGAAGCTCAAACGTGCTACGTAACACGAGAATGAACCTCATTGGTTCTTGCTGAAGCTCAAACGTGCTGCGTAACACGAGAATGAACCTCACTGGTTCTGGCTGAAGCTCAAACCTGCTGCGTAACACGAGAATGAACCTCATTGGTTCTGGCTGAAGCTCAAACCTGCTGCGTAACGCGAGAATGAACCTCATTGGTTCTTGCTGAAGCTCAAACGTGCTGCGTAACACAAGAATGAACCTCATTGGATCTTGCTGAAGCTCAAACGTGCTACGTAACACGAGAATGAACCTCATTGGTTCTGGCTGAAGCACAAAAGTGCTGCGTAACACAAGAATGAACCTCATTGGATCTTGCTGAAGCTCAAACGTGCTACGTAACACGAGAATGAACCTCATTGGTTCTGGCTGAAGCTCAAATGTGCTGCGTAACACGAGAATGAACCTCATTGGTTCTTGCTGAAGCTCAAACGTGCTGCGTAACACGAGAATGAACCTCATTGGTTCTTGGGGAAGCACAAACGTGATGTGTAACACCAGAATGAACCTCATTGGTTCTTGGGGAAGCACAAACGTGCTGCGTAACATAAGAATGAACCTCATTGGTTCTTGCTGAAGCTCAAACGTGCTGCGTAACACGAGAATGAACCTCATTGGTTCTTGGGGAAGCACAAACGTGCTGCGTAACACAAGAATGAACCTCATTGGTTCTGGCTGAAGCTCAAACGTGCTGCGTAACACGAGAATGAACCTCATTGGTTCTTGCTGAAGCTCAAACGTGCTGCGTAACACGAGAATGAACCTCATTGGTTCTTGTTGAAGCTCAAACGTGCTGCGTAACACAAGAATGAACCTCATTGGTTCTGGCTGAAGCTCAAATACGCTGCGTAACACGAGAATAAACCTCATTGGTTCTTGCTGAAGCTCAAAGGTACTACGTAACGCGAGAATGAACCTCATTGGTTCTTGCTGAAGCTCAAACGTGCTGCGTAACACGAGAATGAACCTCGTTGGTTCTTGGGGAAGCACAACAGGCTGCGTAACACGAGAATGAACCTCATTGGTTCTCGGGGAAGCACAACAGGCTGCGTAACACAAGAATGAACCTCATTGGTTCTGGCTGAAGCTCAAACGTGCTGCGTAACACGAGAATGAACCTCATTGGTTCTTGGGGAAGCACAACAGGCTGCGTAACACGAGAATGAACCTCATTGGTTCTTGGGGAAGCACAACAGGCTGCGTAACACGAGAATGAACCTCATTGGTTCTTGCTGAAGCTCAAACGTGCTGCGTAACACGAGAATGAACCTCACTGGTTCTTGCTGAAGCTCAAAGGTGCTGCGTAACACGAGAATGAACCTCATTGGTTCTTGCTGAAGCTCAAACGTGCTGCGTAACACGAGAATGAACCTCATTGGTTCTTGCTGAATCTCAAACGTGCTGCGTAACACGAGAATGAACCTCATTGGTTCTTGCTGAAGCTCAAACGTGCTGCGTAACACGAGAATGAACCCCATTGGTTCTTGGGGAAGCACAACAGGCTGCGTAACACGAGAATGAACCTCATTGGTTCTTGGGGAAGCACAACAGGCTGCGTAACACGAGAATGAACCTCATTGGTTCTCGGGGAAGCATAACAGGCTGCGTAACACAAGAATGAACCTCATTGGTTCTTGGGGAAGCACAACAGGCTGCGTAACACAAGAATGAACCTCATTGGTTCTGGCTGAAGCTCAAACGTGCTGCGTAACACGAGAATGAACCTCATTGGTTCTTGCTGAATCTCAAACGTGCTGCGTAACACAAGAATGAACCTCATTGGTTCTGGCTGAAGCTCAAACGTGCTGCGTAACACGAGAATGAACCTCATTGGTTCTGGCTGAAGCTCAAACGTGCTGCGTAACGCGAGAATGACCCTCATTGGTTCTTGCTGAATCTCAAACGTGCTGCGTAACACGAGAATGAACCTCATTGGTTCTTGCTGAATCTCAAACGTGCTGCGTAACACGAGAATGAACCTCATTGGTTCTTGCTGAATCTCAAACGTGCTGCGTAACACGAGAATGAACCTCATTGGTTCTTGCTGAATCTCAAACGTGCCGCGTAACACGAGAATGAACCTCATTGGTTCTTGCTGAAGCTCAAACGTGCTGCGTAACACGAGAATGAACCTCATTGGTTCTTGCTGAATCTCAAACGTGCTGCGTAACACAAGAATGAACCTCATTGGTTCTTGGGGAAGCACAACAGGCTGCGTAACACGAGAATGAACCTCAGTGGTTCTTGGGGAAGCACAACAGGCTGCGTAACACGAGAATGAACCTCATTGGTTCTCGGGGAAGCACAACAGGCTGCGTAACACAAGAATGAACCTCATTGGTTCTTGGGGAAGCACAACAGGCTGCGTAACACGAGAATGAACCTCATTGGTTCTTGGGGAAGCACAACAGGCTGCGTAACACGAGAATGAACCTCATTGGTTCTCGGGGAAGCATAACAGGCTGCGTAACACAAGAATGAACCTCATTGGTTCTTGGGGAAGTACAACAGGCTGCGTAACACAAGAATGAACCTCATTGGTTCTTGCTGAAGCTCAAACGTGCTACGTAACACGAGAATGAACCTCATTGGTTCTGGCTGAAGCACAAACGTGCTGCGTAACACAAGAATGAACCTCATTGGATCTTGCTGAAGCTCAAACGTGCTACGTAACACGAGAATGAACCTCATTGGTTCTGGCTGAAGCTCAAATGTGCTGCGTAACACGAGAATGAACCTCATTGGTTCTTGCTGAAGCTCAAACGTGCTGCGTAACACGAGAATGAACCTCATTGGTTCTTGGGGAAGCACAAACGTGATGTGTAACACCAGAATGAACCTCATTGGTTCTTGGGAAAGCACAAACGTGCTGCGTAAAACCAGAATGAACCTCATTGGTTCTTGCTGAAGCTCAAACGTGATGTATAACACCAGAATGAACCTCATTGGTTCTTGGGGAAGCACAAACGTGCTGCGTATCACAAGAATGAACCTCACTGGTTCTTGTTGAAGCTCAAACGTCCTGCGTAACACGAGAATTAACCTCATTGGTTCTTGGGGAAGCACAAACGTGCTGCGTATCACGAGAATGAACCTCATTGGTTCTTGCTGAAGCTCAAACGTCCTGCGTAACACGAGAATTAACCTCATTGGTTCTTGGGAAAGCACAAACGTGCTGCGTAACACCAGAATGAACATCATTGGTTCTTGCTGAAGCTCAAACGTGATGCGTAACACCAGAATGAACCTCATTGGTTCTGGCTGAAGCTCAATCGTGCTGCGTAACACAAGAATGAACCTCATTGGTTCTTGCTGAAGCACAAACGTGCTGCGTAACACCAGAATGAACCTCATTGGTTCTGGCTGAAGCACAAACGTGCTGCGTAACACCAGAATGAACCTCATTGGTTCTTGCTGAAGCTCAAACGTGCTGCGTAACACGAGAATTAACCTCATTGGTTCTTGGGGACGCACAAACGTGCTGCGTATCACGAGAATGAACCTCATTGGTTCTTGCTGAAGCTCAAACGTCCTGCGTAACACGAGAATTAACCTCATTGGTTCTTGGGGAAGCACAAACGTGCTGCGTATCACAAGAATGAACCTCACTGGTTCTTGTTGAAGCTCAAACGTCCTGCGTAACACGAGAATTAACCTCATTGGTTCTTGGGGAAGCACAAACGTGCTGCGTATCACGAGAATGAACCTCATTGGTTCTTGCTGAAGCTCAAACGTCCTGCGTAACACGAGAATTAACCTCATTGGTTCTTGGGAAAGCACAAACGTGCTGCGTAACACCAGAATGAACATCATTGGTTCTTGCTGAAGCTCAAAGGTGCTACGTAACACGAGAATGAACCTCATTGGTTCTTGCTGAAGCTCAAACGTGCTGCGTAGCACGAGAATGAACCTCATTGGTTCTTGCTGAAGCTCAAACGTGCTGCGTAACACGAGAATGAACCTCATTGGTTCTTGCTGAAGCTCAAACGTGCTGCGTAACACGAGAATGAACCTCATTGGTTCTTGGGGAAGCACAAACGTGATGCGTAACACCAGAATGAACCTCATTGGTTCTGGCTGAAGCTAAAACGTGCTGCGTAACACGAGAATGAACCTCATTGGCTCTTGCTGAAGCTCAAACGTGCTGCGTAACACGAGAATGAACCTCACTGGTTCTGGCTGAAGCTCAAACCTGCTGCGTAACACGAGAATGAACCTCATTGGTTCTGGCTGAAGCTCAAACCTGCTGCGTAACACGAGAATGAACCTCATTGGTTCTTGGGGAAGCACAAACGTGATGTGTAACACCAGAATGAACCTCATTGGTTCTGGCTGAAGCTAAAACGTGCTGCGTAACACGAGAATGAACCTCATTGGCTCTTGCTGAAGCTCAAATGCGCTGCGTAACACGAGAATGAACATCATTGGTTCTTGCTGAAGCTCAAACGTGCTGCATAACACGAGAATGAACCTCATTGGTTCTGGCTGAAGCTCAAACGTGCTGCGTAACACGAGAATGAACCTCATTGGCTCTTGCTGAAGCTCAAATGCGCTGCGTAACACGAGAATGAACCTCATTGGTTCTTGCTGAAGCTCAAACGTGCTGCATAACACGAGAATGAACCTCATTGGTTCTGGCTGAAGCTCAAACGTGCTGCGTAACACGAGAATGAACCTCATTGGTTCTTGTTGAAGCTCAAACGTTCTGCGTAACACGAGAATGAACCTCATTGGTTCTTGTTGAAGCTCAAACCTGCTGCGTAACAAGAGAATGAACCTCATTGGTTCTGGCTGAAGCTCAAACGTGATGCGTAACACGATAATGAACCTCATTGATGCTTGCAGAAGCTCAAACTTGCTGCGTAACACGAGAATGAACCTCATTGGTTCTTGTTGAAGCTCAAACGTGCTGCGTAACACGAGAATTAACCTCATTGGTTCTTGCTGAAGCTCAAACGTGCTGCGTAACACGAGAATGAACCTCACTGGTTCTGGCTGAAGCTCAAACCTGCTGCGTAACACGAGAATGAACCTCAGTGGTTCTGGCTGAAGCTCAAACGTGCTGCGTAACACGAGAATTAACCTCATTGATGCTTGCAGAAGCTCAAACGTGCTGCGTAACACGAGAATGAACCTCACTGGTTCTGGCTGAAGCTCAAACCTGCTGCGTAACACGAGAATGAACCTCATTGGTTCTGGCTGAAGCTCAAACCTGCTGCGTAACACGAGAATGAACCTCATTGGATCTTGCTGAAGCTCAAACGTGCTACGTAACACGAGAATGAACCTCATTGGTTCTTGCTGAAGCTCAAACGTGCTGCGTAACACAAGAATGAACCTCATTGGATCTTGCTGAAGCTCAAACGTGCTACGTAACACGAGAATGAACCTCATTGGTTCTTGCTGAAGCTCAAACGTGCTGCGTAACACGAGAATGAACCTCACTGGTTCTGACTGAAGCTCAAACCTGCTGCGTAACACGAGAATGAACCTCATTGGTTCTGGCTGAAGCTCAAACCTGCTGCGTAACGCGAGAATGAACCTCATTGGTTCTTGCTGAAGCTCAAACGTTCTGCGTAACACAAGAATGAACCTCATTGGATCTTGCTGAAGCTCAAACGTGCTACGTAACACGAGAATGAACCTCATTGGTTCTGGCTGAAGCACAAACGTGCTGCGTAACACAAGAATGAACCTCATTGGATCTTGCTGAAGCTCAAACGTGCTACGTAACACGAGAATGAACCTCATTGGTTCTGGCTGAAGCTCAAATGTGCTGCGTAACACGAGAATGAACCTCATTGGTTCTTGCTGAAGCTCAAACGTGCTGCGTAACACGAGAATGAACCTCATTGGTTCTTGGGGAAGCACAAACGTGATGTGTAACACCAGAATGAACCTCATTGGTTCTTGGGGAAGCACAAACGTGCTGCGTAACATAAGAATGAACCTCATTGGTTCTTGCTGAAGCTCAAACGTACTGCGTAACACGAGAATGAACCTCATTGGTTCTTGGGGAAGCACAAACGTGCTGCGTAACACAAGAATGAACCTCATTGGTTCTGGCTGAAGCTCAAACGTGCTGCGTAACACGAGAATGAACCTCATTGGTTCTTGCTGAAGCTCAAACGTGCTGCGTAACACGAGAATGAACCTCATTGGTTCTTGTTGAAGCTCAAACGTGCTGCGTAACACAAGAATGAACCTCATTGGTTCTGGCTGAAGCTCAAACGTGCTGCGTAACACGAGAATGAACCTCATTGGTTCTTGCTGAAGCTCAAAGGTGCTACGTAACACGAGAATGAACCTCATTGGTTCTTGCTGAAGCTCAAACGTGCTGCGTAACACGAGAATGAACCTCATTGGTTCTTGGGGAAGCATAACAGGCTGCGTAACACAAGAATGAACCTCATTGGTTCTGGCTGAAGCTCAAACGTGCTGCGTAACACGAGAATGAACCTCATTGGTTCTTGCTGAAGCTCAAACGTGCTGCGTAACACGAGAATGAACCTCACTGGTTCTGGCTGAAGCTCAAACCTGCTGCGTAACACGAGAATGAACCTCAGTGGTTCTGGCTGAAGCTCAAACGTGCTGCGTAACACGAGAATTAACCTCATTGATGCTTGCAGAAGCTCAAACGTGCTGCGTAACACAAGAATGAACCTCACTGGTTCTGGCTGAAGCTCAAACCTGCTGCGTAACACGAGAATGAACCTCATTGGTTCTGGCTGAAGCTCAAACCTGCTGCGTAACACGAGAATGAACCTCATTGGATCTTGCTGAAGCTCAAACGTGCTACGTAACACGAGAATGAACCTCATTGGTTCTTGCTGAAGCTCAAACGTGCTGCGTAACACAAGAATGAACCTCATTGGATCTTGCTGAAGCTCAAACGTGCTACGTAACACGAGAATGAACCTCATTGGTTCTTGCTGAAGCTCAAACGTGCTGCGTAACACGAGAATGAACCTCACTGGTTCTGGCTGAAGCTCAAACCTGCTGCGTAACACGAGAATGAACCTCATTGGTTCTGGCTGAAGCTCAAACCTGCTGCGTAACGCGAGAATGAACCTCATTGGTTCTTGCTGAAGCTCAAACGTGCTGCGTAACACAAGAATGAACCTCATTGGATCTTGCTGAAGCTCAAACGTGCTACGTAACACGAGAATGAACCTCATTGGTTCTGGCTGAAGCACAAAAGTGCTGCGTAACACAAGAATGAACCTCATTGGATCTTGCTGAAGCTCAAACGTGCTACGTAACACGAGAATGAACCTCATTGGTTCTGGCTGAAGCTCAAATGTGCTGCGTAACACGAGAATGAACCTCATTGGTTCTTGCTGAAGCTCAAACGTGCTGCGTAACACGAGAATGAACCTCATTGGTTCTTGGGGAAGCACAAACGTGATGTGTAACACCAGAATGAACCTCATTGGTTCTTGGGGAAGCACAAACGTGCTGCGTAACATAAGAATGAACCTCATTGGTTCTTGCTGAAGCTCAAACGTGCTGCGTAACACGAGAATGAACCTCATTGGTTCTTGGGGAAGCACAAACGTGCTGCGTAACACAAGAATGAACCTCATTGGTTCTGGCTGAAGCTCAAACGTGCTGCGTAACACGAGAATGAACCTCATTGGTTCTTGCTGAAGCTCAAACGTGCTGCGTAACACGAGAATGAACCTCATTGGTTCTTGCTGAAGCTCAAACGTGCTGCGTAACACAAGAATGAACCTCATTGGTTCTGGCTGAAGCTCAAATACGCTGCGTAACACGAGAATAAACCTCATTGGTTCTTGCTGAAGCTCAAAGGTACTACGTAACGCGAGAATGAACCTCATTGGTTCTTGCTGAAGCTCAAACGTGCTGCGTAACACGAGAATGAACCTCGTTGGTTCTTGGGGAAGCACAACAGGCTGCGTAACACGAGAATGAACCTCATTGGTTCTCGGGGAAGCACAACAGGCTGCGTAACACAAGAATGAACCTCATTGGTTCTGGCTGAAGCTCAAACGTGCTGCGTAACACGAGAATGAACCTCATTGGTTCTTGGGGAAGCACAACAGGCTGCGTAACACGAGAATGAACCTCATTGGTTCTTGGGGAAGCACAACAGGCTGCGTAACACGAGAATGAACCTCATTGGTTCTTGCTGAAGCTCAAACGTGCTGCGTAACACGAGAATGAACCTCACTGGTTCTTGCTGAAGCTCAAAGGTGCTGCGTAACACGAGAATGAACCTCATTGGTTCTTGCTGAAGCTCAAACGTGCTGCGTAACACGAGAATGAACCTCATTGGTTCTTGCTGAATCTCAAACGTGCTGCGTAACACGAGAATGAACCTCATTGGTTCTTGCTGAAGCTCAAACGTGCTGCGTAACACGAGAATGAACCCCATTGGTTCTTGGGGAAGCACAACAGGCTGCGTAACACGAGAATGAACCTCATTGGTTCTTGGGGAAGCACAACAGGCTGCGTAACACGAGAATGAACCTCATTGGTTCTCGGGGAAGCATAACAGGCTGCGTAACACAAGAATGAACCTCATTGGTTCTTGGGGAAGCACAACAGGCTGCGTAACACAAGAATGAACCTCATTGGTTCTGGCTGAAGCTCAAACGTGCTGCGTAACACGAGAATGAACCTCATTGGTTCTTGCTGAATCTCAAACGTGCTGCGTAACACAAGAATGAACCTCATTGGTTCTGGCTGAAGCTCAAACGTGCTGCGTAACACGAGAATGAACCTCATTGGTTCTGGCTGAAGCTCAAACGTGCTGCGTAACGCGAGAATGACCCTCATTGGTTCTTGCTGAATCTCAAACGTGCTGCGTAACACGAGAATGAACCTCATTGGTTCTTGCTGAATCTCAAACGTGCTGCGTAACACGAGAATGAACCTCATTGGTTCTTGCTGAATCTCAAACGTGCTGCGTAACACGAGAATGAACCTCATTGGTTCTTGCTGAATCTCAAACGTGCCGCGTAACACGAGAATGAACCTCATTGGTTCTTGCTGAAGCTCAAACGTGCTGCGTAACACGAGAATGAACCTCATTGGTTCTTGCTGAATCTCAAACGTGCTGCGTAACACAAGAATGAACCTCATTGGTTCTTGGGGAAGCACAACAGGCTGCGTAACACGAGAATGAACCTCAGTGGTTCTTGGGGAAGCACAACAGGCTGCGTAACACGAGAATGAACCTCATTGGTTCTCGGGGAAGCACAACAGGCTGCGTAACACAAGAATGAACCTCATTGGTTCTTGGGGAAGCACAACAGGCTGCGTAACACGAGAATGAACCTCATTGGTTCTTGGGGAAGCACAACAGGCTGCGTAACACGAGAATGAACCTCATTGGTTCTCGGGGAAGCATAACAGGCTGCGTAACACAAGAATGAACCTCATTGGTTCTTGGGGAAGTACAACAGGCTGCGTAACACAAGAATGAACCTCATTGGTTCTTGCTGAAGCTCAAACGTGCTACGTAACACGAGAATGAACCTCATTGGTTCTGGCTGAAGCACAAACGTGCTGCGTAACACAAGAATGAACCTCATTGGATCTTGCTGAAGCTCAAACGTGCTACGTAACACGAGAATGAACCTCATTGGTTCTGGCTGAAGCTCAAATGTGCTGCGTAACACGAGAATGAACCTCATTGGTTCTTGCTGAAGCTCAAACGTGCTGCGTAACACGAGAATGAACCTCATTGGTTCTTGGGGAAGCACAAACGTGATGTGTAACACCAGAATGAACCTCATTGGTTCTTGGGGAAGCACAAACGTGCTGCGTAACATAAGAATGAACCTCATTGGTTCTTGCTGAAGCTCAAACGTGCTGCGTAACACGAGAATGAACCTCATTGGTTCTTGGGGAAGCACAAACGTGCTGCGTAACACAAGAATGAACCTCATTGGTTCTGGCTGAAGCTCAAACGTGCTGCGTAACACGAGAATGAACCTCATTGGTTCTTGCTGAAGCTCAAACGTGCTGCGTAACACGAGAATGAACCTCATTGGTTCTTGTTGAAGCTCAAACGTGCTGCGTAACACAAGAATGAACCTCATTGGTTCTGGCTGAAGCTCAAACGTGCTGCGTAACACGAGAATGAACCTCATTGGTTCTTGCTGAAGCTCAAAGGTGCTACGTAACACGAGAATGAACCTCATTGGTTCTTGCTGAAGCTCAAACGTGCTGCGTAACACGAGAATGAACCTCATTGGTTCTTGCTGAAGCTCAAACGTGCTGCGTAACACAAGAATGAACCTCATTGGTTCTGGCTGAAGCTCAAACGTGCTGCGTAACACGAGAATGAACCTCATTGGTTCTTGCTGAAGCTCAAAGGTGCTACGTAACACGAGAATGAACCTCATTGGTTCTTGCTGAAGCTCAAACGTGCTGCGTAACACAAGAATGAACCTCATTGGTTCTGGCTGAAGCTCAAACGTGCTGCGTAACACGAGAATGAACCTCATTGGTTCTTGCTGAAGCTCAAACGTGCTGCGTAACACGAGAATGAACCTCATTGGTTCTGGCTGAAGCTCAAACGTGCTGCATAACACGAGAATGAACCTCAATGGTTCTTACTGAAGCTCAAATACGCTGCGTAACACGAGAATGAACCTCATTGGTTCTGGCTGAAGCTCAAACGTGCTGCGTAACACAAGAATGAACCTCATTGGTTCTTGCTGAAGCTCAAACGTGATGCGTAACACGAGAATGAACCTCACTGGTTCTGGCTGAAGCTCAAACGTGATGCGTAACACGAGAATGAACCTCATTGGTTCTTGCTGAAGCTCAAACGTGCTGCGTAACACAAGAATGAACCTCATTGGATCTTGCTGAAGCTCAAACGTGCTACGTAACACGAGAATGAACCTCATTGGTTCTTGGGAAAGCACAAACGTGCTGCGTAACACCAGAATGAACCTCATTGGTTCTGGCTGAAGCTCAAACGTGCTGCGTAACACGAGAATGAACCTCATTGGTTCTTGCTGAAGCTCAAAGGTGTTACGTAACACGAGAATGAACCTCATTGGTTCTTGCTGAAGCTCAAACGTGCTGCGTAACACGAGAATGAACCTCATTGGTTCTTGGGGAAGCATAACAGGCTGCGTAACACAAGAATGAACCTCATTGGTTCTGGCTGAAGCTCAAACGTGCTGCGTAACACGAGAATGAACCTCATTGGTTCTTGCTGAAGCTCAAACGTGCTGCGTAACACGAGAATGAACCTCATTGGTTCTGGCTGAAGCTCAAACGTGCTGCATAACACGAGAATGAACCTCAATGGTTCTTACTGAAGCTCAAATACGCTGCGTAACACAAGAATGAACCTCATTGGTTCTGGCTGAAGCTCAAACGTGCTGCGTAACACAAGAATGAACCTCATTGGTTCTTGCTGAAGCTCAAACGTGATGCGTAACACGAGAATGAACCTCACTGGTTCTGGCTGAAGCTCAAACGTGATGCGTAACACGAGAATGAACCTCATTGGTTCTTGCTGAAGCTCAAACGTGCTGCGTAACACAAGAATGAACCTCATTGGATCTTGCTGAAGCTCAAACGTGCTGCGTAACACCAGAATGAACCTCATTGGTTCTTGCTGAAGCTCAAACGTGATGCATAACACCAGAATGAACCTCATTGGTTCTTGGGGAAGCACAAACGTGCTGCGTATCACAAGAATGAACCTCACTGGTTCTTGTTGAAGCTCAAACGTCCTGCGTAACACGAGAATTAACCTCATTGGTTCTTGGGGAAGCACAAACGTGCTGCGTATCACGAGAATGAACCTCATTGGTTCTTGCTGAAGCTCAAACGTCCTGCGTAACACGAGAATTAACCTCATTGGTTCTTGGGAAAGCACAAACGTGCTGCGTAACACCAGAATGAACATCATTGGTTCTTGCTGAAGCTCAAACGTGATGCGTAACACCAGAATGAACCTCATTGGTTCTGGCTGAAGCTCAATCGTGCTGCGTAACACAAGAATGAACCTCATTGGTTCTTGCTGAAGCACAAACGTGCTGCGTAACACCAGAATGAACCTCATTGGTTCTGGCTGAAGCACAAACATGCTGCGTAACACCAGAATGAACCTCATTGGTTCTTGCTGAAGCTCAAACGTGCTGCGTAACATGAGAATGAACCTCATTAGTTCTGGCTGAAGCACAAACGTGCTGCGTAACACGAGAATGAACCTCATTGGTTCTTGCTGAAGCTCAAACGTCCTGCGTAACACGAGAATTAACCTCATTGGTTCTTGGGAAAGCACAAACGTGCTGCGTAACACCAGAATGAACATCATTGGTTCTTGCTGAAGCTCAAACGTGATGCGTAACACCAGAATGAACCTCATTGGTTCTGGCTGAAGCTCAATCGTGCTGCGTAACACAAGAATGAACCTCATTGGTTCTTGCTGAAGCACAAACGTGCTGCGTAACACCAGAATGAACCTCATTGGTTCTGGCTGAAGCACAAACGTGCTGCGTAACACCAGAATGAACCTCATTGGTTCTTGCTGAAGCTCAAACGTGATGCGTAACACCAGAATGAACCTCATTGGTTCTGGCTGAAGCACAAACGTGCTGCGTAACACCAGAATGAACCTCATTGGTTTTGGCTGAAGCTCAAACGTGCTGCGTAACGCGAGAATGACCCTCATTGGTTCTTGCTGAATCTCAAACGTGCTGCGTAACACGAGAATGAACCTCATTGGTTCTTGCTGAATCTCAAACGTGCTGCGTAACACGAGAATGAACCTCATTGGTTCTTGCTGAAGCTCAAACGTGCTGCGTAACACGAGAATGAACCTCATTGGTTCTTGGGGAAGCACAACAGGCTGCGTAACACGAGAATGAACCTCGTTGGTTCTTGGGGAAGCACAACAGGCTGCGTAACACGAGAATGAACCTCATTGGTTCTCGGGGAAGCACAACAGGCTGCGTAACACAAGAATGAACCTCATTGGTTCTTGCTGAAGCTCAAACGTGCTGCGTAACACGAGAATGAACCTCATTGGTTCTTGGGGAAGCACAACAGGCTGCGTAACACGAGAATGAACCTCATTGGTTCTTGGGGAAGCACAACAGGCTGCGTAACACGAGAATGAACCTCATTGGTTCTTGCTGAAGCTCAAACGTGCTGCGTAACACGAGAATGAACCTCACTGGTTCTTGCTGAAGCTCAAAGGTGCTGCGTAACACGAGAATGAACCTCATTGGTTCTTGCTGAAGCTCAAACGTGCTGCGTAACACGAGAATGAACCTCATTGGTTCTTGCTGAATCTCAAACGTGCTGCGTAACACGAGAATGAACCTCATTGGTTCTTGCTGAAGCTCAAACGTGCTGCGTAACACGAGAATGTACCCCATTGGTTCTTGGGGAAGCACAACAGGCTGCGTAACACGAGAATGAACCTCATTGGTTCTTGGGGAAGCATAACAGGCTGCGTAACACAAGAATGAACCTCATTGGTTCTTGGGGAAGCACAACAGGCTGCGTAACACGAGAATGAACCTCATTGGTTCTCGGGGAAGCATAACAGGCTGCGTAACACAAGAATGAACCTCATTGGTTCTTGGGGAAGCACAACAGGCTGCGTAACACAAGAATGAACCTCATTGGTTCTGGCTGAAGCTCAAACGTGCTGCGTAACACGAGAATGAACCTCATTGGTTCTTGCTGAATCTCAAACGTGCTGCGTAACACAAGAATGAACCTCATTGGTTCTGGCTGAAGCTCAAACGTGCTGCGTAACACGAGAATGAACCTCATTGGTTCTTGCTGAATCTCAAACGTGCCGCGTAACACGAGAATGAACCTCATTGGTTCTTGCTGAATCTCAAACGTGCTGCGTAACACAAGAATGAACCTCATTGGTTCTTGGGGAAGCACAACAGGCTGCGTAACATGAGAATGAACCTCAGTGGTTCTTGGGGAAGCACAACAGGCTGCGTAACACGAGAATGAACCTCATTGGTTCTCGGGGAAGCACAACAGGCTGCGTAACACAAGAATGAACCTCATTGGTTCTTGGGGAAGCACAACAGGCTGCGTAACACGAGAATGAACCTCATTGGTTCTTGGGGAAGCACAACAGGCTGCGTAACACGAGAATGAACCTCATTGGTTCTCGGGGAAGCATAACAGGCTGCGTAACACAAGAATGAACCTCATTGGTTCTTGGGGAAGCACAACAGGCTGCGTAACACAAGAATGAACCTCATTGGTTCTTGCTGAAGCTCAAACGTGCTGCGTAACACGAGAATGAACCTCATTGATGCTTGCAGAAGCTCAAACGTGCTGCGTAACACGAGAATGAACCTCACTGGTTCTGGCTGAAGCTCAAACCTGCTGCGTAACACGAGAATGAACCTCATTGGTTCTGGCTGAAGCTCAAACCTGCTGCGTAACACGAGAATGAACCTCATTGGATCTTGCTGAAGCTCAAACGTGCTACGTAACACGAGAATGAACCTCATTGGTTCTTGCTGAAGCTCAAACGTGCTGCGTAACACAAGAATGAACCTCATTGGATCTTGCTGAAGCTCAAACGTGCTACGTAACACGAGAATGAACCTCATTGGTTCTTGCTGAAGCTCAAACGTGCTGCGTAACACGAGAATGAACCTCACTGGTTCTGACTGAAGCTCAAACCTGCTGCGTAACACGAGAATGAACCTCATTGGTTCTGGCTGAAGCTCAAACCTGCTGCGTAACGCGAGAATGAACCTCATTGGTTCTTGCTGAAGCTCAAACGTTCTGCGTAACACAAGAATGAACCTCATTGGATCTTGCTGAAGCTCAAACGTGCTACGTAACACGAGAATGAACCTCATTGGTTCTGGCTGAAGCACAAACGTGCTGCGTAACACAAGAATGAACCTCATTGGATCTTGCTGAAGCTCAAACGTGCTACGTAACACGAGAATGAACCTCATTGGTTCTGGCTGAAGCTCAAATGTGCTGCGTAACACGAGAATGAACCTCATTGGTTCTTGCTGAAGCTCAAACGTGCTGCGTAACACGAGAATGAACCTCATTGGTTCTTGGGGAAGCACAAACGTGATGTGTAACACCAGAATGAACCTCATTGGTTCTTGGGGAAGCACAAACGTGCTGCGTAACATAAGAATGAACCTCATTGGTTCTTGCTGAAGCTCAAACGTACTGCGTAACACGAGAATGAACCTCATTGGTTCTTGGGGAAGCACAAACGTGCTGCGTAACACAAGAATGAACCTCATTGGTTCTGGCTGAAGCTCAAACGTGCTGCGTAACACGAGAATGAACCTCATTGGTTCTTGCTGAAGCTCAAACGTGCTGCGTAACACGAGAATGAACCTCATTGGTTCTTGTTGAAGCTCAAACGTGCTGCGTAACACAAGAATGAACCTCATTGGTTCTGGCTGAAGCTCAAACGTGCTGCGTAACACGAGAATGAACCTCATTGGTTCTTGCTGAAGCTCAAAGGTGCTACGTAACACGAGAATGAACCTCATTGGTTCTTGCTGAAGCTCAAACGTGCTGCGTAACACGAGAATGAACCTCATTGGTTCTTGGGGAAGCATAACAGGCTGCGTAACACAAGAATGAACCTCATTGGTTCTGGCTGAAGCTCAAACGTGCTGCGTAACACGAGAATGAACCTCATTGGTTCTTGCTGAAGCTCAAACGTGCTGCGTAACACGAGAATGAACCTCACTGGTTCTGGCTGAAGCTCAAACCTGCTGCGTAACACGAGAATGAACCTCAGTGGTTCTGGCTGAAGCTCAAACGTGCTGCGTAACACGAGAATTAACCTCATTGATGCTTGCAGAAGCTCAAACGTGCTGCGTAACACAAGAATGAACCTCACTGGTTCTGGCTGAAGCTCAAACCTGCTGCGTAACACGAGAATGAACCTCATTGGTTCTGGCTGAAGCTCAAACCTGCTGCGTAACACGAGAATGAACCTCATTGGATCTTGCTGAAGCTCAAACGTGCTACGTAACACGAGAATGAACCTCATTGGTTCTTGCTGAAGCTCAAACGTGCTGCGTAACACAAGAATGAACCTCATTGGATCTTGCTGAAGCTCAAACGTGCTACGTAACACGAGAATGAACCTCATTGGTTCTTGCTGAAGCTCAAACGTGCTGCGTAACACGAGAATGAACCTCACTGGTTCTGGCTGAAGCTCAAACCTGCTGCGTAACACGAGAATGAACCTCATTGGTTCTGGCTGAAGCTCAAACCTGCTGCGTAACGCGAGAATGAACCTCATTGGTTCTTGCTGAAGCTCAAACGTGCTGCGTAACACAAGAATGAACCTCATTGGATCTTGCTGAAGCTCAAACGTGCTACGTAACACGAGAATGAACCTCATTGGTTCTGGCTGAAGCACAAAAGTGCTGCGTAACACAAGAATGAACCTCATTGGATCTTGCTGAAGCTCAAACGTGCTACGTAACACGAGAATGAACCTCATTGGTTCTGGCTGAAGCTCAAATGTGCTGCGTAACACGAGAATGAACCTCATTGGTTCTTGCTGAAGCTCAAACGTGCTGCGTAACACGAGAATGAACCTCATTGGTTCTTGGGGAAGCACAAACGTGATGTGTAACACCAGAATGAACCTCATTGGTTCTTGGGGAAGCACAAACGTGCTGCGTAACATAAGAATGAACCTCATTGGTTCTTGCTGAAGCTCAAACGTGCTGCGTAACACGAGAATGAACCTCATTGGTTCTTGGGGAAGCACAAACGTGCTGCGTAACACAAGAATGAACCTCATTGGTTCTGGCTGAAGCTCAAACGTGCTGCGTAACACGAGAATGAACCTCATTGGTTCTTGCTGAAGCTCAAACGTGCTGCGTAACACGAGAATGAACCTCATTGGTTCTTGCTGAAGCTCAAACGTGCTGCGTAACACAAGAATGAACCTCATTGGTTCTGGCTGAAGCTCAAATACGCTGCGTAACACGAGAATAAACCTCATTGGTTCTTGCTGAAGCTCAAAGGTACTACGTAACGCGAGAATGAACCTCATTGGTTCTTGCTGAAGCTCAAACGTGCTGCGTAACACGAGAATGAACCTCGTTGGTTCTTGGGGAAGCACAACAGGCTGCGTAACACAAGAATGAACCTCATTGGTTCTGGCTGAAGCTCAAACGTGCTGCGTAACACGAGAATGAACCTCATTGGTTCTTGGGGAAGCACAACAGGCTGCGTAACACGAGAATGAACCTCATTGGTTCTTGGGGAAGCACAACAGGCTGCGTAACACGAGAATGAACCTCATTGGTTCTTGCTGAAGCTCAAACGTGCTGCGTAACACGAGAATGAACCTCACTGGTTCTTGCTGAAGCTCAAAGGTGCTGCGTAACACGAGAATGAACCTCATTGGTTCTTGCTGAAGCTCAAACGTGCTGCGTAACACGAGAATGAACCTCATTGGTTCTTGCTGAATCTCAAACGTGCTGCGTAACACGAGAATGAACCTCATTGGTTCTTGCTGAAGCTCAAACGTGCTGCGTAACACGAGAATGAACCCCATTGGTTCTTGGGGAAGCACAACAGGCTGCGTAACACGAGAATGAACCTCATTGGTTCTTGGGGAAGCACAACAGGCTGCGTAACACGAGAATGAACCTCATTGGTTCTCGGGGAAGCATAACAGGCTGCGTAACACAAGAATGAACCTCATTGGTTCTTGGGGAAGCACAACAGGCTGCGTAACACAAGAATGAACCTCATTGGTTCTGGCTGAAGCTCAAACGTGCTGCGTAACACGAGAATGAACCTCATTGGTTCTTGCTGAATCTCAAACGTGCTGCGTAACACAAGAATGAACCTCATTGGTTCTGGCTGAAGCTCAAACGTGCTGCGTAACACGAGAATGAACCTCATTGGTTCTGGCTGAAGCTCAAACGTGCTGCGTAACGCGAGAATGACCCTCATTGGTTCTTGCTGAATCTCAAACGTGCTGCGTAACACGAGAATGAACCTCATTGGTTCTTGCTGAATCTCAAACGTGCTGCGTAACACGAGAATGAACCTCATTGGTTCTTGCTGAAGCTCAAACGTGATGCGTAACACGAGAATGAACCTCACTGGTTCTGGCTGAAGCTCAAACGTGATGCGTAACACGAGAATGAACCTCATTGGTTCTTGCTGAAGCTCAAACGTGCTGCGTAACACAAGAATGAACCTCATTGGTTCTTGCTGAATCTCAAACGTGCTGCGTAACACAAGAATGAACCTCATTGGTTCTTGGGGAAGCACAACAGGCTGCGTAACATGAGAATGAACCTCAGTGGTTCTTGGGGAAGCACAACAGGCTGCGTAACACGAGAATGAACCTCATTGGTTCTCGGGGAAGCACAACAGGCTGCGTAACACAAGAATGAACCTCATTGGTTCTTGGGGAAGCACAACAGGCTGCGTAACACGAGAATGAACCTCATTGGTTCTTGGGGAAGCACAACAGGCTGCGTAACACGAGAATGAACCTCATTGGTTCTCGGGGAAGCATAACAGGCTGCGTAACACAAGAATGAACCTCATTGGTTCTTGGGGAAGCACAACAGGCTGCGTAACACAAGAATGAACCTCATTGGTTCTTGCTGAAGCTCAAACGTGCTGCGTAACACGAGAATGAACCTCATTGATGCTTGCAGAAGCTCAAACGTGCTGCGTAACACGAGAATGAACCTCACTGGTTCTGGCTGAAGCTCAAACCTGCTGCGTAACACGAGAATGAACCTCATTGGTTCTGGCTGAAGCTCAAACCTGCTGCGTAACACGAGAATGAACCTCATTGGATCTTGCTGAAGCTCAAACGTGCTACGTAACACGAGAATGAACCTCATTGGTTCTTGCTGAAGCTCAAACGTGCTGCGTAACACAAGAATGAACCTCATTGGATCTTGCTGAAGCTCAAACGTGCTACGTAACACGAGAATGAACCTCATTGGTTCTTGCTGAAGCTCAAACGTGCTGCGTAACACGAGAATGAACCTCACTGGTTCTGACTGAAGCTCAAACCTGCTGCGTAACACGAGAATGAACCTCATTGGTTCTGGCTGAAGCTCAAACCTGCTGCGTAACGCGAGAATGAACCTCATTGGTTCTTGCTGAAGCTCAAACGTTCTGCGTAACACAAGAATGAACCTCATTGGATCTTGCTGAAGCTCAAACGTGCTACGTAACACGAGAATGAACCTCATTGGTTCTGGCTGAAGCACAAACGTGCTGCGTAACACAAGAATGAACCTCATTGGATCTTGCTGAAGCTCAAACGTGCTACGTAACACGAGAATGAACCTCATTGGTTCTGGCTGAAGCTCAAATGTGCTGCGTAACACGAGAATGAACCTCATTGGTTCTTGCTGAAGCTCAAACGTGCTGCGTAACACGAGAATGAACCTCATTGGTTCTTGGGGAAGCACAAACGTGATGTGTAACACCAGAATGAACCTCATTGGTTCTTGGGGAAGCACAAACGTGCTGCGTAACATAAGAATGAACCTCATTGGTTCTTGCTGAAGCTCAAACGTACTGCGTAACACGAGAATGAACCTCATTGGTTCTTGGGGAAGCACAAACGTGCTGCGTAACACAAGAATGAACCTCATTGGTTCTGGCTGAAGCTCAAACGTGCTGCGTAACACGAGAATGAACCTCATTGGTTCTTGCTGAAGCTCAAACGTGCTGCGTAACACGAGAATGAACCTCATTGGTTCTTGTTGAAGCTCAAACGTGCTGCGTAACACAAGAATGAACCTCATTGGTTCTGGCTGAAGCTCAAACGTGCTGCGTAACACGAGAATGAACCTCATTGGTTCTTGCTGAAGCTCAAAGGTGCTACGTAACACGAGAATGAACCTCATTGGTTCTTGCTGAAGCTCAAACGTGCTGCGTAACACGAGAATGAACCTCATTGGTTCTTGGGGAAGCATAACAGGCTGCGTAACACAAGAATGAACCTCATTGGTTCTGGCTGAAGCTCAAACGTGCTGCGTAACACGAGAATGAACCTCATTGGTTCTTGCTGAAGCTCAAACGTGCTGCGTAACACGAGAATGAACCTCACTGGTTCTGGCTGAAGCTCAAACCTGCTGCGTAACACGAGAATGAACCTCAGTGGTTCTGGCTGAAGCTCAAACGTGCTGCGTAACACGAGAATTAACCTCATTGATGCTTGCAGAAGCTCAAACGTGCTGCGTAACACAAGAATGAACCTCACTGGTTCTGGCTGAAGCTCAAACCTGCTGCGTAACACGAGAATGAACCTCATTGGTTCTGGCTGAAGCTCAAACCTGCTGCGTAACACGAGAATGAACCTCATTGGATCTTGCTGAAGCTCAAACGTGCTACGTAACACGAGAATGAACCTCATTGGTTCTTGCTGAAGCTCAAACGTGCTGCGTAACACAAGAATGAACCTCATTGGATCTTGCTGAAGCTCAAACGTGCTACGTAACACGAGAATGAACCTCATTGGTTCTTGCTGAAGCTCAAACGTGCTGCGTAACACGAGAATGAACCTCACTGGTTCTGGCTGAAGCTCAAACCTGCTGCGTAACACGAGAATGAACCTCATTGGTTCTGGCTGAAGCTCAAACCTGCTGCGTAACGCGAGAATGAACCTCATTGGTTCTTGCTGAAGCTCAAACGTGCTGCGTAACACAAGAATGAACCTCATTGGATCTTGCTGAAGCTCAAACGTGCTACGTAACACGAGAATGAACCTCATTGGTTCTGGCTGAAGCACAAAAGTGCTGCGTAACACAAGAATGAACCTCATTGGATCTTGCTGAAGCTCAAACGTGCTACGTAACACGAGAATGAACCTCATTGGTTCTGGCTGAAGCTCAAATGTGCTGCGTAACACGAGAATGAACCTCATTGGTTCTTGCTGAAGCTCAAACGTGCTGCGTAACACGAGAATGAACCTCATTGGTTCTTGGGGAAGCACAAACGTGATGTGTAACACCAGAATGAACCTCATTGGTTCTTGGGGAAGCACAAACGTGCTGCGTAACATAAGAATGAACCTCATTGGTTCTTGCTGAAGCTCAAACGTGCTGCGTAACACGAGAATGAACCTCATTGGTTCTTGGGGAAGCACAAACGTGCTGCGTAACACAAGAATGAACCTCATTGGTTCTGGCTGAAGCTCAAACGTGCTGCGTAACACGAGAATGAACCTCATTGGTTCTTGCTGAAGCTCAAACGTGCTGCGTAACACGAGAATGAACCTCATTGGTTCTTGCTGAAGCTCAAACGTGCTGCGTAACACAAGAATGAACCTCATTGGTTCTGGCTGAAGCTCAAATACGCTGCGTAACACGAGAATAAACCTCATTGGTTCTTGCTGAAGCTCAAAGGTACTACGTAACGCGAGAATGAACCTCATTGGTTCTTGCTGAAGCTCAAACGTGCTGCGTAACACGAGAATGAACCTCGTTGGTTCTTGGGGAAGCACAACAGGCTGCGTAACACGAGAATGAACCTCATTGGTTCTCGGGGAAGCACAACAGGCTGCGTAACACAAGAATGAACCTCATTGGTTCTGGCTGAAGCTCAAACGTGCTGCGTAACACGAGAATGAACCTCATTGGTTCTTGGGGAAGCACAACAGGCTGCGTAACACGAGAATGAACCTCATTGGTTCTTGGGGAAGCACAACAGGCTGCGTAACACGAGAATGAACCTCATTGGTTCTTGCTGAAGCTCAAACGTGCTGCGTAACACGAGAATGAACCTCACTGGTTCTTGCTGAAGCTCAAAGGTGCTGCGTAACACGAGAATGAACCTCATTGGTTCTTGCTGAAGCTCAAACGTGCTGCGTAACACGAGAATGAACCTCATTGGTTCTTGCTGAATCTCAAACGTGCTGCGTAACACGAGAATGAACCTCATTGGTTCTTGCTGAAGCTCAAACGTGCTGCGTAACACGAGAATGAACCCCATTGGTTCTTGGGGAAGCACAACAGGCTGCGTAACACGAGAATGAACCTCATTGGTTCTTGGGGAAGCACAACAGGCTGCGTAACACGAGAATGAACCTCATTGGTTCTCGGGGAAGCATAACAGGCTGCGTAACACAAGAATGAACCTCATTGGTTCTTGGGGAAGCACAACAGGCTGCGTAACACAAGAATGAACCTCATTGGTTCTGGCTGAAGCTCAAACGTGCTGCGTAACACGAGAATTAACCTCATTGATGCTTGCAGAAGCTCAAACGTGCTGCGTAACACGAGAATGAACCTCACTGGTTTTGGCTGAAGCTCAAACCTGCTGCGTAACACGAGAATGAACCTCATTGGTTCTGGCTGAAGCTCAAACCTGCTGCGTAACACGAGAATGAACCTCATTGGATCTTGCTGAAGCTCAAACGTGCTACGTAACACGAGAATGAACCTCATTGGTTCTTGCTGAAGCTCAAACGTGCTGCGTAACACAAGAATGAACCTCATTGGATCTTGCTGAAGCTCAAACGTGCTACGTAACACGAGAATGAACCTCATTGGTTCTTGCTGAAGCTCAAACGTGCTGCGTAACACGAGAATGAACCTCACTGGTTCTGGCTGAAGCTCAAACCTGCTGCGTAACACGAGAATGAACCTCATTGGTTCTGGCTGAAGCTCAAACCTGCTGCGTAACGCGAGAATGAACCTCATTGGTTCTTGCTGAAGCTCAAACGTGCTGCGTAACACAAGAATGAACCTCATTGGATCTTGCTGAAGCTCAAACGTGCTACGTAACACGAGAATGAACCTCATTGGTTCTGGCTGAAGCACAAAAGTGCTGCGTAACACAAGAATGAACCTCATTGGATCTTGCTGAAGCTCAAACGTGCTACGTAACACGAGAATGAACCTCATTGGTTCTGGCTGAAGCTCAAATGTGCTGCGTAACACGAGAATGAACCTCATTGGTTCTTGCTGAAGCTCAAACGTGCTGCGTAACACGAGAATGAACCTCATTGGTTCTTGGGGAAGCACAAACGTGATGTGTAACACCAGAATGAACCTCATTGGTTCTTGGGGAAGCACAAACGTGCTGCGTAACATAAGAATGAACCTCATTGGTTCTTGCTGAAGCTCAAACGTGCTGCGTAACACGAGAATGAACCTCATTGGTTCTTGGGGAAGCACAAACGTGCTGCGTAACACAAGAATGAACCTCATTGGTTCTGGCTGAAGCTCAAACGTGCTGCGTAACACGAGAATGAACCTCATTGGTTCTTGCTGAAGCTCAAACGTGCTGCGTAACACGAGAATGAACCTCATTGGTTCTTGCTGAAGCTCAAACGTGCTGCGTAACACAAGAATGAACCTCATTGGTTCTGGCTGAAGCTCAAATACGCTGCGTAACACGAGAATAAACCTCATTGGTTCTTGCTGAAGCTCAAAGGTACTACGTAACGCGAGAATGAACCTCATTGGTTCTTGCTGAAGCTCAAACGTGCTGCGTAACACGAGAATGAACCTCGTTGGTTCTTGGGGAAGCACAACAGGCTGCGTAACACAAGAATGAACCTCATTGGTTCTGGCTGAAGCTCAAACGTGCTGCGTAACACGAGAATGAACCTCATTGGTTCTTGGGGAAGCACAACAGGCTGCGTAACACGAGAATGAACCTCATTGGTTCTTGGGGAAGCACAACAGGCTGCGTAACACGAGAATGAACCTCATTGGTTCTTGCTGAAGCTCAAACGTGCTGCGTAACACGAGAATGAACCTCACTGGTTCTTGCTGAAGCTCAAAGGTGCTGCGTAACACGAGAATGAACCTCATTGGTTCTTGCTGAAGCTCAAACGTGCTGCGTAACACGAGAATGAACCTCATTGGTTCTTGCTGAATCTCAAACGTGCTGCGTAACACGAGAATGAACCTCATTGGTTCTTGCTGAAGCTCAAACGTGCTGCGTAACACGAGAATGAACCCCATTGGTTCTTGGGGAAGCACAACAGGCTGCGTAACACGAGAATGAACCTCATTGGTTCTTGGGGAAGCACAACAGGCTGCGTAACACGAGAATGAACCTCATTGGTTCTCGGGGAAGCATAACAGGCTGCGTAACACAAGAATGAACCTCATTGGTTCTTGGGGAAGCACAACAGGCTGCGTAACACAAGAATGAACCTCATTGGTTCTGGCTGAAGCTCAAACGTGCTGCGTAACACGAGAATGAACCTCATTGGTTCTTGCTGAATCTCAAACGTGCTGCGTAACACAAGAATGAACCTCATTGGTTCTGGCTGAAGCTCAAACGTGCTGCGTAACACGAGAATGAACCTCATTGGTTCTGGCTGAAGCTCAAACGTGCTGCGTAACGCGAGAATGACCCTCATTGGTTCTTGCTGAATCTCAAACGTGCTGCGTAACACGAGAATGAACCTCATTGGTTCTTGCTGAATCTCAAACGTGCTGCGTAACACGAGAATGAACCTCATTGGTTCTTGCTGAAGCTCAAACGTGATGCGTAACACGAGAATGAACCTCACTGGTTCTGGCTGAAGCTCAAACGTGATGCGTAACACGAGAATGAACCTCATTGGTTCTTGCTGAAGCTCAAACGTGCTGCGTAACACAAGAATGAACCTCATTGGTTCTTGCTGAATCTCAAACGTGCTGCGTAACACAAGAATGAACCTCATTGGTTCTTGGGGAAGCACAACAGGCTGCGTAACATGAGAATGAACCTCAGTGGTTCTTGGGGAAGCACAACAGGCTGCGTAACACGAGAATGAACCTCATTGGTTCTCGGGGAAGCACAACAGGCTGCGTAACACAAGAATGAACCTCATTGGTTCTTGGGGAAGCACAACAGGCTGCGTAACACGAGAATGAACCTCATTGGTTCTTGGGGAAGCACAACAGGCTGCGTAACACGAGAATGAACCTCATTGGTTCTCGGGGAAGCATAACAGGCTGCGTAACACAAGAATGAACCTCATTGGTTCTTGGGGAAGCACAACAGGCTGCGTAACACAAGAATGAACCTCATTGGTTCTTGCTGAAGCTCAAACGTGCTGCGTAACACGAGAATGAACCTCATTGATGCTTGCAGAAGCTCAAACGTGCTGCGTAACACGAGAATGAACCTCACTGGTTCTGGCTGAAGCTCAAACCTGCTGCGTAACACGAGAATGAACCTCATTGGTTCTGGCTGAAGCTCAAACCTGCTGCGTAACACGAGAATGAACCTCATTGGATCTTGCTGAAGCTCAAACGTGCTACGTAACACGAGAATGAACCTCATTGGTTCTTGCTGAAGCTCAAACGTGCTGCGTAACACAAGAATGAACCTCATTGGATCTTGCTGAAGCTCAAACGTGCTACGTAACACGAGAATGAACCTCATTGGTTCTTGCTGAAGCTCAAACGTGCTGCGTAACACGAGAATGAACCTCACTGGTTCTGACTGAAGCTCAAACCTGCTGCGTAACACGAGAATGAACCTCATTGGTTCTGGCTGAAGCTCAAACCTGCTGCGTAACGCGAGAATGAACCTCATTGGTTCTTGCTGAAGCTCAAACGTTCTGCGTAACACAAGAATGAACCTCATTGGATCTTGCTGAAGCTCAAACGTGCTACGTAACACGAGAATGAACCTCATTGGTTCTGGCTGAAGCACAAACGTGCTGCGTAACACAAGAATGAACCTCATTGGATCTTGCTGAAGCTCAAACGTGCTAC
This sequence comes from Chanodichthys erythropterus, assembly GCF_024489055.1. Lineage (NCBI taxonomy): Eukaryota > Metazoa > Chordata > Actinopteri > Cypriniformes > Xenocyprididae > Chanodichthys > Chanodichthys erythropterus. The sequence continues at coordinate 14,501,206 of NC_090235.1, forward strand.
GTAACACGAGAATGAACCTCATTGGTTCTGGCTGAAGCTCAAATGTGCTGCGTAACACGAGAATGAACCTCATTGGTTCTTGCTGAAGCTCAAACGTGCTGCGTAACACGAGAATGAACCTCATTGGTTCTTGGGGAAGCACAAACGTGATGTGTAACACCAGAATGAACCTCATTGGTTCTTGGGGAAGCACAAACGTGCTGCGTAACATAAGAATGAACCTCATTGGTTCTTGCTGAAGCTCAAACGTACTGCGTAACACGAGAATGAACCTCATTGGTTCTTGGGGAAGCACAAACGTGCTGCGTAACACAAGAATGAACCTCATTGGTTCTGGCTGAAGCTCAAACGTGCTGCGTAACACGAGAATGAACCTCATTGGTTCTTGCTGAAGCTCAAACGTGCTGCGTAACACGAGAATGAACCTCATTGGTTCTTGTTGAAGCTCAAACGTGCTGCGTAACACAAGAATGAACCTCATTGGTTCTGGCTGAAGCTCAAACGTGCTGCGTAACACGAGAATGAACCTCATTGGTTCTTGCTGAAGCTCAAAGGTGCTACGTAACACGAGAATGAACCTCATTGGTTCTTGCTGAAGCTCAAACGTGCTGCGTAACACGAGAATGAACCTCATTGGTTCTTGGGGAAGCATAACAGGCTGCGTAACACAAGAATGAACCTCATTGGTTCTGGCTGAAGCTCAAACGTGCTGCGTAACACGAGAATGAACCTCATTGGTTCTTGCTGAAGCTCAAACGTGCTGCGTAACACGAGAATGAACCTCACTGGTTCTGGCTGAAGCTCAAACCTGCTGCGTAACACGAGAATGAACCTCAGTGGTTCTGGCTGAAGCTCAAACGTGCTGCGTAACACGAGAATTAACCTCATTGATGCTTGCAGAAGCTCAAACGTGCTGCGTAACACAAGAATGAACCTCACTGGTTCTGGCTGAAGCTCAAACCTGCTGCGTAACACGAGAATGAACCTCATTGGTTCTGGCTGAAGCTCAAACCTGCTGCGTAACACGAGAATGAACCTCATTGGATCTTGCTGAAGCTCAAACGTGCTACGTAACACGAGAATGAACCTCATTGGTTCTTGCTGAAGCTCAAACGTGCTGCGTAACACAAGAATGAACCTCATTGGATCTTGCTGAAGCTCAAACGTGCTACGTAACACGAGAATGAACCTCATTGGTTCTTGCTGAAGCTCAAACGTGCTGCGTAACACGAGAATGAACCTCACTGGTTCTGGCTGAAGCTCAAACCTGCTGCGTAACACGAGAATGAACCTCATTGGTTCTGGCTGAAGCTCAAACCTGCTGCGTAACGCGAGAATGAACCTCATTGGTTCTTGCTGAAGCTCAAACGTGCTGCGTAACACAAGAATGAACCTCATTGGATCTTGCTGAAGCTCAAACGTGCTACGTAACACGAGAATGAACCTCATTGGTTCTGGCTGAAGCACAAAAGTGCTGCGTAACACAAGAATGAACCTCATTGGATCTTGCTGAAGCTCAAACGTGCTACGTAACACGAGAATGAACCTCATTGGTTCTGGCTGAAGCTCAAATGTGCTGCGTAACACGAGAATGAACCTCATTGGTTCTTGCTGAAGCTCAAACGTGCTGCGTAACACGAGAATGAACCTCATTGGTTCTTGGGGAAGCACAAACGTGATGTGTAACACCAGAATGAACCTCATTGGTTCTTGGGGAAGCACAAACGTGCTGCGTAACATAAGAATGAACCTCATTGGTTCTTGCTGAAGCTCAAACGTGCTGCGTAACACGAGAATGAACCTCATTGGTTCTTGGGGAAGCACAAACGTGCTGCGTAACACAAGAATGAACCTCATTGGTTCTGGCTGAAGCTCAAACGTGCTGCGTAACACGAGAATGAACCTCATTGGTTCTTGCTGAAGCTCAAACGTGCTGCGTAACACGAGAATGAACCTCATTGGTTCTTGCTGAAGCTCAAACGTGCTGCGTAACACAAGAATGAACCTCATTGGTTCTGGCTGAAGCTCAAATACGCTGCGTAACACGAGAATAAACCTCATTGGTTCTTGCTGAAGCTCAAAGGTACTACGTAACGCGAGAATGAACCTCATTGGTTCTTGCTGAAGCTCAAACGTGCTGCGTAACACGAGAATGAACCTCGTTGGTTCTTGGGGAAGCACAACAGGCTGCGTAACACGAGAATGAACCTCATTGGTTCTCGGGGAAGCACAACAGGCTGCGTAACACAAGAATGAACCTCATTGGTTCTGGCTGAAGCTCAAACGTGCTGCGTAACACGAGAATGAACCTCATTGGTTCTTGGGGAAGCACAACAGGCTGCGTAACACGAGAATGAACCTCATTGGTTCTTGGGGAAGCACAACAGGCTGCGTAACACGAGAATGAACCTCATTGGTTCTTGCTGAAGCTCAAACGTGCTGCGTAACACGAGAATGAACCTCACTGGTTCTTGCTGAAGCTCAAAGGTGCTGCGTAACACGAGAATGAACCTCATTGGTTCTTGCTGAAGCTCAAACGTGCTGCGTAACACGAGAATGAACCTCATTGGTTCTTGCTGAATCTCAAACGTGCTGCGTAACACGAGAATGAACCTCATTGGTTCTTGCTGAAGCTCAAACGTGCTGCGTAACACGAGAATGAACCCCATTGGTTCTTGGGGAAGCACAACAGGCTGCGTAACACGAGAATGAACCTCATTGGTTCTTGGGGAAGCACAACAGGCTGCGTAACACGAGAATGAACCTCATTGGTTCTCGGGGAAGCATAACAGGCTGCGTAACACAAGAATGAACCTCATTGGTTCTTGGGGAAGCACAACAGGCTGCGTAACACAAGAATGAACCTCATTGGTTCTGGCTGAAGCTCAAACGTGCTGCGTAACACGAGAATGAACCTCATTGGTTCTTGCTGAATCTCAAACGTGCTGCGTAACACAAGAATGAACCTCATTGGTTCTGGCTGAAGCTCAAACGTGCTGCGTAACACGAGAATGAACCTCATTGGTTCTGGCTGAAGCTCAAACGTGCTGCGTAACGCGAGAATGACCCTCATTGGTTCTTGCTGAATCTCAAACGTGCTGCGTAACACGAGAATGAACCTCATTGGTTCTTGCTGAATCTCAAACGTGCTGCGTAACACGAGAATGAACCTCATTGGTTCTTGCTGAATCTCAAACGTGCTGCGTAACACGAGAATGAACCTCATTGGTTCTTGCTGAATCTCAAACGTGCCGCGTAACACGAGAATGAACCTCATTGGTTCTTGCTGAAGCTCAAACGTGCTGCGTAACACGAGAATGAACCTCATTGGTTCTTGCTGAATCTCAAACGTGCTGCGTAACACAAGAATGAACCTCATTGGTTCTTGGGGAAGCACAACAGGCTGCGTAACACGAGAATGAACCTCAGTGGTTCTTGGGGAAGCACAACAGGCTGCGTAACACGAGAATGAACCTCATTGGTTCTCGGGGAAGCACAACAGGCTGCGTAACACAAGAATGAACCTCATTGGTTCTTGGGGAAGCACAACAGGCTGCGTAACACGAGAATGAACCTCATTGGTTCTTGGGGAAGCACAACAGGCTGCGTAACACGAGAATGAACCTCATTGGTTCTCGGGGAAGCATAACAGGCTGCGTAACACAAGAATGAACCTCATTGGTTCTTGGGGAAGTACAACAGGCTGCGTAACACAAGAATGAACCTCATTGGTTCTTGCTGAAGCTCAAACGTGCTACGTAACACGAGAATGAACCTCATTGGTTCTGGCTGAAGCACAAACGTGCTGCGTAACACAAGAATGAACCTCATTGGATCTTGCTGAAGCTCAAACGTGCTACGTAACACGAGAATGAACCTCATTGGTTCTGGCTGAAGCTCAAATGTGCTGCGTAACACGAGAATGAACCTCATTGGTTCTTGCTGAAGCTCAAACGTGCTGCGTAACACGAGAATGAACCTCATTGGTTCTTGGGGAAGCACAAACGTGATGTGTAACACCAGAATGAACCTCATTGGTTCTTGGGGAAGCACAAACGTGCTGCGTAACATAAGAATGAACCTCATTGGTTCTTGCTGAAGCTCAAACGTGCTGCGTAACACGAGAATGAACCTCATTGGTTCTTGGGGAAGCACAAACGTGCTGCGTAACACAAGAATGAACCTCATTGGTTCTGGCTGAAGCTCAAACGTGCTGCGTAACACGAGAATGAACCTCATTGGTTCTTGCTGAAGCTCAAACGTGCTGCGTAACACGAGAATGAACCTCATTGGTTCTTGTTGAAGCTCAAACGTGCTGCGTAACACAAGAATGAACCTCATTGGTTCTGGCTGAAGCTCAAACGTGCTGCGTAACACGAGAATGAACCTCATTGGTTCTTGCTGAAGCTCAAAGGTGCTACGTAACACGAGAATGAACCTCATTGGTTCTTGCTGAAGCTCAAACGTGCTGCGTAACACGAGAATGAACCTCATTGGTTCTTGCTGAAGCTCAAACGTGCTGCGTAACACAAGAATGAACCTCATTGGTTCTGGCTGAAGCTCAAACGTGCTGCGTAACACGAGAATGAACCTCATTGGTTCTTGCTGAAGCTCAAAGGTGCTACGTAACACGAGAATGAACCTCATTGGTTCTTGCTGAAGCTCAAACGTGCTGCGTAACACAAGAATGAACCTCATTGGTTCTGGCTGAAGCTCAAACGTGCTGCGTAACACGAGAATGAACCTCATTGGTTCTTGCTGAAGCTCAAACGTGCTGCGTAACACGAGAATGAACCTCATTGGTTCTGGCTGAAGCTCAAACGTGCTGCATAACACGAGAATGAACCTCAATGGTTCTTACTGAAGCTCAAATACGCTGCGTAACACAAGAATGAACCTCATTGGTTCTGGCTGAAGCTCAAACGTGCTGCGTAACACAAGAATGAACCTCATTGGTTCTTGCTGAAGCTCAAACGTGATGCGTAACACGAGAATGAACCTCACTGGTTCTGGCTGAAGCTCAAACGTGATGCGTAACACGAGAATGAACCTCATTGGTTCTTGCTGAAGCTCAAACGTGCTGCGTAACACAAGAATGAACCTCATTGGATCTTGCTGAAGCTCAAACGTGCTACGTAACACGAGAATGAACCTCATTGGTTCTTGGGAAAGCACAAACGTGCTGCGTAACACCAGAATGAACCTCATTGGTTCTGGCTGAAGCTCAAACGTGCTGCGTAACACGAGAATGAACCTCATTGGTTCTTGCTGAAGCTCAAAGGTGTTACGTAACACGAGAATGAACCTCATTGGTTCTTGCTGAAGCTCAAACGTGCTGCGTAACACGAGAATGAACCTCATTGGTTCTTGGGGAAGCATAACAGGCTGCGTAACACAAGAATGAACCTCATTGGTTCTGGCTGAAGCTCAAACGTGCTGCGTAACACGAGAATGAACCTCATTGGTTCTTGCTGAAGCTCAAACGTGCTGCGTAACACGAGAATGAACCTCATTGGTTCTGGCTGAAGCTCAAACGTGCTGCATAACACGAGAATGAACCTCAATGGTTCTTACTGAAGCTCAAATACGCTGCGTAACACAAGAATGAACCTCATTGGTTCTGGCTGAAGCTCAAACGTGCTGCGTAACACAAGAATGAACCTCATTGGTTCTTGCTGAAGCTCAAACGTGATGCGTAACACGAGAATGAACCTCACTGGTTCTGGCTGAAGCTCAAACGTGATGCGTAACACGAGAATGAACCTCATTGGTTCTTGCTGAAGCTCAAACGTGCTGCGTAACACAAGAATGAACCTCATTGGATCTTGCTGAAGCTCAAACGTGCTGCGTAACACCAGAATGAACCTCATTGGTTCTTGCTGAAGCTCAAACGTGATGCATAACACCAGAATGAACCTCATTGGTTCTTGGGGAAGCACAAACGTGCTGCGTATCACAAGAATGAACCTCACTGGTTCTTGTTGAAGCTCAAACGTCCTGCGTAACACGAGAATTAACCTCATTGGTTCTTGGGGAAGCACAAACGTGCTGCGTATCACGAGAATGAACCTCATTGGTTCTTGCTGAAGCTCAAACGTCCTGCGTAACACGAGAATTAACCTCATTGGTTCTTGGGAAAGCACAAACGTGCTGCGTAACACCAGAATGAACATCATTGGTTCTTGCTGAAGCTCAAACGTGATGCGTAACACCAGAATGAACCTCATTGGTTCTGGCTGAAGCTCAATCGTGCTGCGTAACACAAGAATGAACCTCATTGGTTCTTGCTGAAGCACAAACGTGCTGCGTAACACCAGAATGAACCTCATTGGTTCTGGCTGAAGCACAAACATGCTGCGTAACACCAGAATGAACCTCATTGGTTCTTGCTGAAGCTCAAACGTGCTGCGTAACATGAGAATGAACCTCATTAGTTCTGGCTGAAGCACAAACGTGCTGCGTAACACGAGAATGAACCTCATTGGTTCTTGCTGAAGCTCAAACGTCCTGCGTAACACGAGAATTAACCTCATTGGTTCTTGGGAAAGCACAAACGTGCTGCGTAACACCAGAATGAACATCATTGGTTCTTGCTGAAGCTCAAACGTGATGCGTAACACCAGAATGAACCTCATTGGTTCTGGCTGAAGCTCAATCGTGCTGCGTAACACAAGAATGAACCTCATTGGTTCTTGCTGAAGCACAAACGTGCTGCGTAACACCAGAATGAACCTCATTGGTTCTGGCTGAAGCACAAACGTGCTGCGTAACACCAGAATGAACCTCATTGGTTCTTGCTGAAGCTCAAACGTGATGCGTAACACCAGAATGAACCTCATTGGTTCTGGCTGAAGCACAAACGTGCTGCGTAACACCAGAATGAACCTCATTGGTTTTGGCTGAAGCTCAAACGTGCTGCGTAACGCGAGAATGACCCTCATTGGTTCTTGCTGAATCTCAAACGTGCTGCGTAACACGAGAATGAACCTCATTGGTTCTTGCTGAATCTCAAACGTGCTGCGTAACACGAGAATGAACCTCATTGGTTCTTGCTGAAGCTCAAACGTGCTGCGTAACACGAGAATGAACCTCATTGGTTCTTGCTGAATCTCAAACGTGCTGCGTAACACGAGAATGAACCTCATTGGTTCTTGGGGAAGCACAACAGGCTGCGTAACACGAGAATGAACCTCGTTGGTTCTTGGGGAAGCACAACAGGCTGCGTAACACGAGAATGAACCTCATTGGTTCTCGGGGAAGCACAACAGGCTGCGTAACACAAGAATGAACCTCATTGGTTCTGGCTGAAGCTCAAACGTGCTGCGTAACACGAGAATGAACCTCATTGGTTCTTGGGGAAGCACAACAGGCTGCGTAACACGAGAATGAACCTCATTGGTTCTTGGGGAAGCACAACAGGCTGCGTAACACGAGAATGAACCTCATTGGTTCTTGCTGAAGCTCAAACGTGCTGCGTAACACAAGAATGAACCTCATTGGTTCTTGGGGAAGCACAACAGGCTGCGTAACACGAGAATGAACCTCAGTGGTTCTTGGGGAAGCACAACAGGCTGCGTAACACGAGAATGAACCTCATTGGTTCTCGGGGAAGCACAACAGGCTGCGTAACACAAGAATGAACCTCATTGGTTCTCGGGGAAGCACAACAGGCTGCGTAACACAAGAATGAACCTCATTGGTTCTTGGGGAAGCACAACAGGCTGCGTAACACGAGAATGAACCTCATTGGTTCTCGGGGAAGCATAACAGGCTGCGTAACACAAGAATGAACCTCATTGGTTCTTGGGGAAGTACAACAGGCTGCGTAACACAAGAATGAACCTCATTGGTTCTTGCTGAAGCTCAAACGTGCTACGTAACACGAGAATGAACCTCATTGGTTCTGGCTGAAGCACAAACGTGCTGCGTAACACAAGAATGAACCTCATTGGATCTTGCTGAAGCTCAAACGTGCTACGTAACACGAGAATGAACCTCATTGGTTCTGGCTGAAGCTCAAATGTGCTGCGTAACACGAGAATGAACCTCATTGGTTCTTGCTGAAGCTCAAACGTGCTGCGTAACACGAGAATGAACCTCATTGGTTCTTGGGGAAGCACAAACGTGATGTGTAACACCAGAATGAACCTCATTGGTTCTTGGGGAAGCACAAACGTGCTGCGTAACATAAGAATGAACCTCATTGGTTCTTGCTGAAGCTCAAACGTGCTGCGTAACACGAGAATGAACCTCATTGGTTCTTGGGGAAGCACAAACGTGCTGCGTAACACAAGAATGAACCTCATTGGTTCTGGCTGAAGCTCAAACGTGCTGCGTAACACGAGAATGAACCTCATTGGTTCTTGCTGAAGCTCAAACGTGCTGCGTAACACGAGAATGAACCTCATTGGTTCTTGTTGAAGCTCAAACGTGCTGCGTAACACAAGAATGAACCTCATTGGTTCTGGCTGAAGCTCAAACGTGCTGCGTAACACGAGAATGAACCTCATTGGTTCTTGCTGAAGCTCAAAGGTGCTACGTAACACGAGAATGAACCTCATTGGTTCTTGCTGAAGCTCAAACGTGCTGCGTAACACGAGAATGAACCTCATTGGTTCTTGCTGAAGCTCAAACGTGCTGCGTAACACAAGAATGAACCTCATTGGTTCTGGCTGAAGCTCAAACGTGCTGCGTAACACGAGAATGAACCTCATTGGTTCTTGCTGAAGCTCAAAGGTGCTACGTAACACGAGAATGAACCTCATTGGTTCTTGCTGAAGCTCAAACGTGCTGCGTAACACAAGAATGAACCTCATTGGTTCTGGCTGAAGCTCAAACGTGCTGCGTAACACGAGAATGAACCTCATTGGTTCTTGCTGAAGCTCAAACGTGCTGCGTAACACGAGAATGAACCTCATTGGTTCTGGCTGAAGCTCAAACGTGCTGCATAACACGAGAATGAACCTCAATGGTTCTTACTGAAGCTCAAATACGCTGCGTAACACAAGAATGAACCTCATTGGTTCTGGCTGAAGCTCAAACGTGCTGCGTAACACAAGAATGAACCTCATTGGTTCTTGCTGAAGCTCAAACGTGATGCGTAACACGAGAATGAACCTCACTGGTTCTGGCTGAAGCTCAAACGTGATGCGTAACACGAGAATGAACCTCATTGGTTCTTGCTGAAGCTCAAACGTGCTGCGTAACACAAGAATGAACCTCATTGGATCTTGCTGAAGCTCAAACGTGCTACGTAACACGAGAATGAACCTCATTGGTTCTTGGGAAAGCACAAACGTGCTGCGTAACACCAGAATGAACCTCATTGGTTCTGGCTGAAGCTCAAACGTGCTGCGTAACACGAGAATGAACCTCATTGGTTCTTGCTGAAGCTCAAAGGTGTTACGTAACACGAGAATGAACCTCATTGGTTCTTGCTGAAGCTCAAACGTGCTGCGTAACACGAGAATGAACCTCATTGGTTCTTGGGGAAGCATAACAGGCTGCGTAACACAAGAATGAACCTCATTGGTTCTGGCTGAAGCTCAAACGTGCTGCGTAACACGAGAATGAACCTCATTGGTTCTTGCTGAAGCTCAAACGTGCTGCGTAACACGAGAATGAACCTCATTGGTTCTGGCTGAAGCTCAAACGTGCTGCATAACACGAGAATGAACCTCAATGGTTCTTACTGAAGCTCAAATACGCTGCGTAACACAAGAATGAACCTCATTGGTTCTGGCTGAAGCTCAAACGTGCTGCGTAACACAAGAATGAACCTCATTGGTTCTTGCTGAAGCTCAAACGTGATGCGTAACACGAGAATGAACCTCACTGGTTCTGGCTGAAGCTCAAACGTGATGCGTAACACGAGAATGAACCTCATTGGTTCTTGCTGAAGCTCAAACGTGCTGCGTAACACAAGAATGAACCTCATTGGATCTTGCTGAAGCTCAAACGTGCTGCGTAACACCAGAATGAACCTCATTGGTTCTTGCTGAAGCTCAAACGTGATGCATAACACCAGAATGAACCTCATTGGTTCTTGGGGAAGCACAAACGTGCTGCGTATCACAAGAATGAACCTCACTGGTTCTTGTTGAAGCTCAAACGTCCTGCGTAACACGAGAATTAACCTCATTGGTTCTTGGGGAAGCACAAACGTGCTGCGTATCACGAGAATGAACCTCATTGGTTCTTGCTGAAGCTCAAACGTCCTGCGTAACACGAGAATTAACCTCATTGGTTCTTGGGAAAGCACAAACGTGCTGCGTAACACCAGAATGAACATCATTGGTTCTTGCTGAAGCTCAAACGTGATGCGTAACACCAGAATGAACCTCATTGGTTCTGGCTGAAGCTCAATCGTGCTGCGTAACACAAGAATGAACCTCATTGGTTCTTGCTGAAGCACAAACGTGCTGCGTAACACCAGAATGAACCTCATTGGTTCTGGCTGAAGCACAAACATGCTGCGTAACACCAGAATGAACCTCATTGGTTCTTGCTGAAGCTCAAACGTGCTGCGTAACACCAGAATGAACCTCATTGGTTCTGGCTGAAGCACAAACGTGCTGCGTAACACCAGAATGAACCTCATTGGTTCTGGCTGAAGCACAAACGTGCTGCGTAACACCAGAATGAACCTCATTGGTTCTTGCTGAAGCTCAAACGTGATGCGTAACACCAGAATGAACCTCATTGGTTCTGGCTGAAGCACAAACGTGCTGCGTAACACCAGAATGAACCTCATTGGTTTTGGCTGAAGCTCAAACGTGCTGCGTAACGCGAGAATGAACCTCATTGGTTCTTGCTGAATCTCAAACGTGCTGCGTAACACGAGAATGAACCTCATTGGTTCTTGCTGAAGCTCAAACGTGCTGCGTAACACGAGAATGAACCTCATTGGTTCTTGCTGAATCTCAAACGTGCTGCGTAACACGAGAATGAACCTCATTGGTTCTTGCTGAAGCTCAAACGTGCTGCGTAACACGAGAATGAACCTCATTGGTTCTTGCTGAATCTCAAACGTGCTGCGTAACACGAGAATGAACCTCATTGGTTCTTGGGGAAGCACAACAGGCTGCGTAACACGAGAATGAACCTCGTTGGTTCTTGGGGAAGCACAACAGGCTGCGTAACACGAGAATGAACCTCATTGGTTCTCGGGGAAGCACAACAGGCTGCGTAACACAAGAATGAACCTCATTGGTTCTGGCTGAAGCTCAAACGTGCTGCGTAACACGAGAATGAACCTCATTGGTTCTTGGGGAAGCACAACAGGCTGCGTAACACGAGAATGAACCTCATTGGTTCTTGGGGAAGCACAACAGGCTGCGTAACACGAGAATGAACCTCATTGGTTCTTGCTGAAGCTCAAACGTGCTGCGTAACACGAGAATGAACCTCACTGGTTCTTGCTGAAGCTCAAAGGTGCTGCGTAACACGAGAATGAACCTCATTGGTTCTTGCTGAAGCTCAAACGTGCTGCGTAACACGAGAATGAACCTCATTGGTTCTTGCTGAATCTCAAACGTGCTGCGTAACACGAGAATGAACCTCATTGGTTCTTGCTGAAGCTCAAACGTGCTGCGTAACACGAGAATGTACCCCATTGGTTCTTGGGGAAGCACAACAGGCTGCGTAACACGAGAATGAACCTCATTGGTTCTTGGGGAAGCATAACAGGCTGCGTAACACAAGAATGAACCTCATTGGTTCTTGGGGAAGCACAACAGGCTGCGTAACACGAGAATGAACCTCATTGGTTCTCGGGGAAGCATAACAGGCTGCGTAACACAAGAATGAACCTCATTGGTTCTTGGGGAAGCACAACAGGCTGCGTAACACAAGAATGAACCTCATTGGTTCTGGCTGAAGCTCAAACGTGCTGCGTAACACGAGAATGAACCTCATTGGTTCTTGCTGAATCTCAAACGTGCTGCGTAACACAAGAATGAACCTCATTGGTTCTGGCTGAAGCTCAAACGTGCTGCGTAACACGAGAATGAACCTCATTGGTTCTTGCTGAATCTCAAACGTGCTGCGTAACACGAGAATGAACCTCATTGGTTCTTGCTGAAGCTCAAACGTGCTGCGTAACACGAGAATGAACCTCATTGGTTCTTGCTGAATCTCAAACGTGCCGCGTAACACGAGAATGAACCTCATTGGTTCTTGCTGAAGCTCAAACGTGCTGCGTAACACGAGAATGAACCTCATTGGTTCTTGCTGAATCTCAAACGTGCTGCGTAACACAAGAATGAACCTCATTGGTTCTTGGGGAAGCACAACAGGCTGCGTAACACGAGAATGAACCTCAGTGGTTCTTGGGGAAGCACAACAGGCTGCGTAACACGAGAATGAACCTCATTGGTTCTTGGGGAAGCACAACAGGCTGCGTAACACGAGAATGAACCTCATTGGTTCTTGGGGAAGCACAACAGGCTGCGTAACACGAGAATGAACCTCATTGGTTCTCGGGGAAGCATAACAGGCTGCGTAACACAAGAATGAACCTCATTGGTTCTTGGGGAAGCACAACAGGCTGCGTAACACAAGAATGAACCTCATTGGTTCTTGGGGAAGCACAACAGGCTGCGTAACACAAGAATGAACCTCATTGGTTCTTGGGGAAGCACAACAGGCTGCGTAACACAAGAATGAACCTCATTGGTTCTTGGGGAAGCACAACAGGCTGCGTAACACAAGAATGAACCTCATTGGTTCTTGGGGAAGCACAACAGGCTGCGTAACACGAGAATGAACCTCAGTGGTTCTTGGGGAAGCACAACAGGCTGCGTAACACAAGAATGAACCTCATTGGTTCTTGGGGAAGCATAACAGGCTGCGTAACACAAGAATGAACCTCATTGGTTCTTGGGGAAGCACAACAGGCTGCGTAACACAAGAATGAACCTCATTGGTTCTCGGGGAAGCATAACAGGCTGCGTAACACAAGAATGAACCTCATTGGTTCTTGGGGAAGCACAACAGGCTGCGTAACACAAGAATGAACCTCATTGGTTCTTGCTGAAGCTCAAACGTGCTGCGTAACACGAGAATGAACCTCATTGGTTCTGGCTGAAGTTCAAACGTGCTGCGTAACACGAGAATGAACCTCATTGGTTCTTGCTGAAGCTCAAACGTGCCGCGTAACACGAGAATGAACCTCATTGGTTCTGGCTGAAGCTCAAACGTGCTGCGTAACACAAGAATGAACCTCATTGGTTCTTGCTGAAGCTCAAACGTGCTGCGTAACACGAGAATGAACCTCATTGGTTCTTGCTGAAGCTCAAACGTGCCGCGTAACACGAGAATGAACCTCATTGGTTCTTGCTGAAGCTCAAACCTGCTGCGTAACACGAGAATGAACCTCATTGGTTCTTGCTGAAGCTCAAACGTGCTGCGTAACACGAGAATGAACCTCATTGGTTCTGGCTGAAGCTCAAACCTGCTGCGTAACACGAGAATGAACCTCATTGGTTCTGGCTGAAGCTCAAACCTGCTGCGTAACACGAGAATGAACCTCATTGGTTCTTGCTGAAGCTCAAACGTGCTGCGTAACACGAGAATGAACCTCATTGGTTCTTGCTGAAGCTCAAACCTGCTGCGTAACACGAGAATGAACCTTACTGGTTCTCATGCTTAAGCTTCTGTTTACCACAACTGATGTGATTTGATGAATGTTTATAAAAGCCTGAATTTAATCTGTTCATCATATAAAGTGATTGAGTCTCTTCAGAAACAATTCATATAGATTAGTTTTACAATCTTTTTATGAACTTTTTGAAGCATCAAAGTGGTAGTTGTGTGGACTGTCTACATCTAAATCTCTCGGATTTCATAAAAAATATCTTAATTTGTGTTCTGAAGAAGACTTTTGAACTGGGTAATTATTATAAATGCAGCTCTTATTTTGTCTTGTGGACTTCATAGAAACATCTGTTGTGTGAAATAGTTTATTCAGGACAGTACTAAATAAAAAATAACATGCAATTTTCATGATTTTGTAACTGCAGCCTTTAACGCAATGAGGGTTGATATTCTGTGATAACTGTGGGTGTTAATGGGTATCTGCTACTGTGGATTAAAGACTTTCTGCTGCTGCACACACAGAGGGTGTGGTGTAATGGTCAGATGTCAGATGAATGCATTGTTAATATGGGGCCCCTCAAGGAAGTGTTACATCACCTGTATTATTTCCATTGTATATTAATGATTTTATGATTCATACTTATAATTTTAACCTTTTTAAGTATGCAGACGATATGGCGCTGGTAGGACTTCTTCAAAAAGATAACATAAATGATTTGGTCGAATACAGGAGATATGCTGAGGAACACCTGGGTTGGTGCATTGATATTAAATAGAGAGAAAACTAATGAATTAGTAATCAGTCGCACTAGGCAAGACGTTCCGGTTGTGCACATAATGATAGACAGTCACCCAGTTGAGATTGTTGATCATTTTAAATATCTTGGCACACAGATAGATAGTAAACTGAGTTTTGGAGATAATATCAATGATATTTCTAAAAAAAAATGCATGCCAACGCTTGTTTTTAATATGAAGAATAAGTAGGTTTGGAGTGAGCCAGAATATATTACTTGGTATGGGCACCTGAATTGTAAGCAGAAAAATAATTTGGGAAGGGTCACCAAAATAGCTAGTTAAACTATCAGTAGACCACAGAATAGTCTGGATGAGGTGTACACTTCACGCTGCGTTAGGAAAGCAGAGAGTATTTCATCCTTTGTTTGATCAGTTTGTCTCGTTGCCCTCGGGGAGACGATTTTAAAGACAAATATCTGTAAAAGATCCTTTGTATCTACTGCAATTGGACTCCTTAATCGAAAGACGATGAGATCTAGTATCTAGAATGGTGTTTGTTTCTTTTCTTGTTGATATGTGCGTGACGTGTTTGTGTGCGCTCAAAGACTAATTTCAACCACGGTTGACAATAAAGATGTATTATAAAATGATTAGCATTTTGCATATTCTGCAAGAGGTATGTACACTTTTGAGCTCAACTGTATATGATTAGTATCAGACAATTCATTTTAATGCTTCTATATAAGAATGATATATTTATATGATTAGTTTGTAGGTGCACTAGAGTTTGAAAGCAGCTTCTTCAACGCTGATGATGCAAGAGAGTCAAAGTGTCATGAAAGGCCTGCAGCTCCCTCTAGTGTTCACAGCTGTGAGCGTGTTTGTGGGTGTGTGTGTTCACCTCCTCTTGATCCAGCAGGTAGAACTGGTCTCCATCTCTGACGCGGAGCTGGCGGCTCCAGCCGGGGGAGTCGTGTGCGTGGCCATTCAGAGGGGTGTGAGGCCGAGAACATGGAGACACACACCTTCCATCTGATCACACACATACGCACACAAGCATAACATTAGTGCACATGATACACCTGAGTTAGACCTGAACGTTTATTTTACACAAATAAATAAACATCATAAAATGGCCAATTACTGTCAGATTTATCAGATACAGGCTACGTTTCATGAATACGTCACAAAATAGGACCTAAATTATTTTTTTTTGTCGCAAAGTATCACCATATCAGATATGTGTTGTTTTATTTTACAATATTTTATTAATAATTATTACATTATTTCATTATTTATTACAATTATCTATTAATAATTATTTTAAATTAACACTGTAAGCAAAATTTGTGTCTAAACACAATATAAAATTCTGGTTATAGCAAAAAAAAAATAGATATACACAAACATTTTACAGCAATAATAAATTTTTTTTAAATGTATCAATTAAAAAATAATATTTCTAATGGGTAACATGATCGCAGATTTAGGGAATAACTAGTTTTGGGTTCAAATGTTGGTTAGTTTATAGCTGATTAACAGAACGAATAATGCTGTTTTTATCACATTTCACTAGTTAATCAATACAACGGAAGACGTCAAAATGATGACGCATGAGTTTAAAAGCGGAGAGGTCACGACCTCTAGGCCAACATGGGTCACATGACTCGAACACTTCAAGTGCACTATTTATAGAAAGCACATATCGGACTGAGAGGATAGGATCATAAATGTGCGGCACAGCAGCGCTCGATACGCCATATATGGATATACACACACACACACAGACAAATTTAAAACTCATTTTGACACTTGCTTTTGTGTCCCGATCGCCCCCACAGCGAGAGAGAGAGAGTGAGAGAGAGGGAGGGAGGAAGATGGGTTACAGCCCAAGAGATGTCACTTCCGTGACGCCCACTCTCTCTCTCTCGCTCGTTCGCTCGCACACCCCCAGCCTGTTACCATGACGACCACGGCCGAGCGGGCTAAAAAACGACTTAAAGCGACCGATATAGCGCGAGAGAGAGGGATTATGAAAGAGAGGAAAAGGAAAGGCAGAGAGGTGGGTGTCAGATGGAAGTGTTTGAGTACAGCATGAAAACGGGATGAGAGGAGAGAACTATTCTGGAAGAGGGAGCCAACTCCGCGTCACCATGGCAACCGTGATGGATGTAATCCCTCTCTCTCTCTCTCTGTAGGTGGGAGTCTCTCTCTTCCTCCTCTGGCAGCTGGACACGCAACACATGTGCTGTTAAAACATTCACAGTACACTGAAATCAATCTAAATCACCCTTCCTGAGGGATCCGATCCCATAGATCCATACTGTTTCTTCAGTCATGATCAGTCTCAAGCTCAAGGTCATTCAGGATGAATTCATGATCATCAGAATGACCATTTAATGCTGCTATTTCTATAAACGTGCTTCAAAAATTAGTTGTTTTCTGCACAAAATCATGAGAACATTAGATACAGAATAAAATATCATGTCAACCTAAACTTGACAAAACATATAATAATCAAGTTTTGCGTGCGCAACACATACCCGAAGCGTGCGCGCAGAAAGCCGCCTTTCAGACAGCATGTCTTCTTGCGCTTGATCGGACATATTCGCACAAAACTGTAAGTAATCTCGTAAACATAGTCACTTGTCTTGAGTGAACATGAACAGGAGAGAAATAAAACGCTTGTGTATCAGTATATTGGATCCATGCAGGTCTTAAAGTGACAGCAGCCTAATAAACCAGCTGCTGTGATGATTTCTGTCATTAATGTTCATCTTAGAACAAAGATTTAATAAGGATTAATCTATATTTAATTTGTAATTTATGCAGTGAAGACTGTAAAGTGTATGATAACTTTATTCAATTTATGTATATTTCCTACCTGTTAGACAGGTACATATGACATTTATTATAATAGGTTTATGTCAAGATTGTTTTAAGTTGACTTAAATTAAAAGTTGTTTTTTTTAAACTAGAAAATGTTGAAATTGACAGCTTTCAGTTATACTGTAATGTTGAATGTCTATAATTAAAGTAGACATCAGTACAGTATCAGTGACACTGACCTTCATTCATAAAAAGATGCCATTAAACAAATATTTAAAATATACTGTCTTTAAGTTGTTTCTACATTAATTTGGAGAGTTACTGTGAAATTATTACAATATAAAAATAAAACAATCTTGACATAAACCTATTATAATCACGATTATAAACCTATTATATCACGATTAATTACAGAAAAAATGTGTGATTATTTTTTGTAATCGATTGACGGCACTAAAATTTATGAGTTGGCTAGTAGTTTTTGGTGTCATAACCTTATTTATTAAGATTATGGGTCAAAAATAACAAAAACAACAACTAGGCCTAATTTATTTTATTTATTTATTATGTTTTTTGTGGTGGGGACAGTGAAACCTTTGGCAGAGCAAGTAAAAATTTAAACCACTGGCCCGTTTTAAAATGTTTGTACAAATAAAATTTTAAATGAGTATATAATGTTTTTGTTTAAAAATGATTTATAAATGTGCATATCTCTCCTAAAAATTAATTCTGACAATTTTCAGATTTAATTCAAACTAATACATTAGATACAATGTGAAGAGTTCTATTTTAAAATGTCTTTCTGACAAAAATATTATGCTATAATATTTTATATACTTTTAAATCTTTTAGAAGTATTTACCATTATTTAAGTCTCATAATAAAAATATGTCAGCCTAAATGTATGCAAAACATATCTATATATAATCTGACCAGAAAATCTGGTGCAGAACAGAATAAAAAAATTGATCTTGACCAATCAGATGTGAGCATTCAAATCCTGTTTAACTTCCAGAAGAAATGTTCAGCAGCACAAAAACTTCAATATTTACTGGTCATTTTGTTAAATCAAAGGTCAAAGTTCAGAAAGGCAGAATCAGCATCAGTGCAGCATCTAGAAATCAAGCTGAACATTTGCACAGATCAGAGTGATGGTCATAAACCAGCATTAATACAATAACTCAAAACACTCGTCCTGAATGACCTGAATATGATTCATGAAGAAGAATCAAGAAGTTTGTAACTGTAAGTGTGTTAACTTGATTTGGAAATGATTTTCTGTTCATCTGATGCCCACAGAAGCCTCAATATTATCATAATGTCACAGCTAACCTGCTAAACTTGCAGGAACACGCGCGGCTTCTGCATTAAACAGGTTTATTATGAAAAGCCTTTGCTGCTGATGGAAACGAGAGCGTTTGTGATTGATGCATCGAATGTGTGATTCTTACATAAACGCTCAGAACAGCCGTGATCCGGACCGTCAGAACACACCGAGATAAGAGTGTGTGTGTGTGTGAGGACTAACTGAGAGGAATCTGACTGTATCATCAGCTCTACATTTATCTAAAACTCACCAGTTACTGAAATGTACAACTGTAAAATGAAAAAATATGAGCTTTAAAACACGAGCTCTGTCATATTCTGTGATCGTTAGTGAAGAGCGAGAGCCGTCACGCATCACGCTGTGTGAAATACTGACTGAACGGTCAGATGATATGTGAACTACATTTCTCGGCTGAATAAAACAAACCAGCGTCTCGCTAGTAAAGTTTTGATGGATGAACATTGTAATGAAGGTAAAGACGGTTGTGGTTTAGAGTCTCCAAGTGTCCTTTTTTAGAAAGAATTCTAAATTTACCTTGAATAAAGCTTGCAGAAATGAGTGTTTACTTTTTCAGATATAGCAAATTATGACAAAATAAACAGGTCAATCAAGATAAATGATGTATGCTTAATTTTACGTTAAGTATGAAATTAATCACAGTTAAAATTTTAATCTGTTGGCAGCCCTAATTTATATATATGTGAACAAGATGATTGATCACCTGTATATAAGTATATAAATTTACAACTGTAAAATAATATTTAAATTATATTATACATGTCAAAACGATGTATGTACTGTAAAACTTACAAAGTACATAAATGTACACATGTAAAATTGTTTAAACTATTTCATAGAACATATTTATATTAAATATTATATATAGATATATATATATATATATATATATATATATATATATGAATGAACAACTGTAATACATTTAAATTATATTATATATGACATTTATATTAAATTTTATATATATATATATATATATATATATATATATATATATACATATATATGGGAACACAATGATTAAATAAATAAAAAATACACTAAAATGAACAAATTATATAAATTTAAAACTGTAAAATTATCTTTAAATTATAATATATATTATATTTATATTGTCATATTTATATATTATATGTGAACACGACAATTCATCAACTGTAAATATATGTAAAATTGACAAATTTTATAAATTTATGACTGTAAAAATATATTTAAAGTATATCATAGAATATATTTATATTAAATATTATATATATTTATTATATATGTGACCGAGACGAATGCTCAACTGTAAATTTATGTAAAATTTGATCTCAAACTGAAATTTAAAAACATTTTGCATTTTCATGTCCTAATGCAGCTCAACATCTAAAACGAAGCGTTCCTGAATGATTTTATTGCTGTTATACATCAGTAGATCAACACTGACTGTCGCGGCATCTGATTTACACGGCTGTGCTGTTGATCATTACTGGAGTTTTCTCGTCTGTTGCGCAAACAGAAGTGAAACATAAAACACACAAAAGTGCATCAGACGCTTAAAGTGCATCATCAGCTCTGGCTGACATCAGAGACGGGTCTGTACGTCCACACTCCACCACTGCATTCATGAACTCAACCGCTGCAGAAACTAAAACTGAAACACATCGTCACTAGAGACTGAGCTGTTACTGTAATATCACAATACATCAGGATTATGACCACGTGATTGTGCTCATGATGATATGACCATCAGATTTAGTTATTAAACATTTAGTTTAACAAAACATTTACTCAAAAAAAAGAATTTGGAATCGATCCATTTGTCACTAATTTCAGTCTTTTTTCCAAATGAATGTTATCAGAGAACGTTCTCTCAAGGTTCTCTCAAATTTATGAACAAACGTTCTTCCAGTAGCATAAAAAGAACCTTCGTTTAAAGTTTTCTGGTCTTTAATAATGTTCTCAAAACACAAACATTATTTAACTATCATTATTGGAACATTTTAGTTGGATGTTCGTCTAATGTTACTACTAGTTCAAAAGAAACGTTCCCATAATGTTTGAAGAATGATGAAATGGAATGTTCTCTTAACGTTCAGAAAAAAACTTTTTTAAAGCATTTAAAAAATGAATGTTTTGAGGAAAACATTCCAGGATTTTTCTCCATATAGTGGACTTCACTGGGGTTCAACGGGTTGAAGGTCCAAATGTCAGTTTCAGTGCAGCTTCAAAGAGCTCTACATGATCCCAGACGAGGAATAAGAGTCTTATCTAGAGAAACCATCGGCCATTTTCTAGAAAAAATAAACATTATATACTTTTTAACCACAAATGCTCGTCTTGCACTGCTCTGTGATGCTCCACGCAAGACATAATCATGTTGGAAAGGTCATGCTGGGGGAAGTCACGTAGAGGAAGTACTGCGGTAGGGCGAAAAACTCCATCTCATTTTCTCCTCCAACTTCAAAATCGTCCGACATTGTTGTTTTACCTTTTTTTGACTTAGTCTTTGACGTTCGCTTTGTAAACACTGGATCAGTACTTCTGCCTACGTCACGCGTGACCTTTCCAACATGATTACGTCATGCATGGAGCATCACAGAGCAGTGCAAGACGAGCATTTGTGGTTAAAAAGTATATAATGTTTATTTTTTTTAGAAAATGGCTGATAGTTTCTCTAGATTAGACTCTTATTCCTCGTCTGGGATCATGTAGAGCTCTTTGAAGCTGCACTGAAACTGACATTTGGACCTTCAACCCGTTGAACCCCAGTGAAGTCCACTATATGGAGAAAAATCCTGGAACGTTTTCCTCAGAAACCTTCATTTCTTTTCCACTGAAGAAAGAAAGACATGAACATCTTGGATGACATGGAGGTGAGTAAATTATCAGGAAATCTGAATTCTGAAGTGAACTAATGCTTTAAATCAAAGTTGTAACCAGCAACTAACTCAAATAAGCTGTAAAGTCAGAAGCACAAAACACAACTTACACTCGATCCACTCCAGAACACAATCAACACTGAACTGATCTGAATGATAAGGGTCGCATGTACAGAGTGAACAGAAAAGGTCCTCGTACTGAGCCTTGAGGTACTCCACACTGAACCTGTGATCGATACGACTCTTCATTTACTGATACAAACTGATAACGGTCAGATAAATAAGCCAATGCAATGTAATTTAAGTTTATTCAAAAGAATGTTGTGGTCAACAGTGTCAAACACAGCAGAGAACAAAACTTGAGCTGAATTGATCTCAATAATACTCTCTTGTCTTCTGTAGAGATGCTTCACTCCTGAATCTGAATTTGATGCACTTATTTTCTTGTTTAATACTGTATTGAACAGCTAAAGTGCAATGAAATTAATATATATAACGTTATAACAAACTGAAGGAGTTTGTTCTGCTGCGGCGTCCGTCCGTCCGGCCGGAGAGCACGACATTTAAAAGCTCTCAGTGAAACATCCTCCAGCTCAATGTAAATGACCTCTTGAGATCACAATGACTGCTTCACATCAGCACGACTGACCCTCATCACATCATCACGTGACACATCAGTGATGATATATAAACACAACAACACTAACATTATTCAATAAACATTCATTTAACAGCATAAAACCAACAGATAACAAAACACTGAGAAGAAACACAATTAAAATAAGAAAAACATCACATTATTTATTATTTTTTACTTCTAAAAATGGTATCTTCACCAGCTAGTGATTTACTGTAAAATTACAGTTTTCCCTGTGCTTACTGTAAATCGATTAACATTTTTTTTACAGTTAAAATGACAATAATTTTTGTGTGAGTGTTTGTGCACGCGCATGTGTTCCGGAAGCGCTCTCGCGCGGGCCGCTCCTGACTCGGTTCGGTTCTGGATCTATAAATAACCCGCTCGACGCGCGTCTGCTGTTACTGAGCTCAACTGATTATCGATCGCAGTGATCTGAGCGGAACGCGGAGTCGAGCATCACTGGAGCTCAGTGTGTGAGAGCTGTCAATCATCCGGCCGTATTGATCAGTGATCGATGATGCCTCTTACCTTGTGAAGACACATAGGACATGATCCTCCGGCACTGACCGTGATCAGCTCGCTCTGTGAGGACCCATCATCACTCCTCCAGCGCGACAACATTCAAAAATAAAAGAGCAGAATGACGCAAGGCTCTCAGACGCGAGCCGCGGAGTCGGGGCGGGCGCGCGCACGGCGAGGCGCGCTCACGCAAGGTGCTATTATTGATCTGGATGCTGATCGAAATGATCCGCCGATCACTTTGCGCTTCCCGTCACCGAACGCGAGCGCGCACTCGCACGCATGCGGGGATGCGCAGAGGCGCGCGCACCCGGCCGGCACAGCGCGGTCCAATGAGTGGACTGATCGATACGAGCTCGGAGGAGCAGAAGTTAGTCAGTGAAGGTGGTCTGTGGCTGGAGCTCAGGTGAGATATTATTAGTTTATCCTCTGAGCACCATCACTCCAGTCTTCAGTGTCACGTGATCTAAAGAAGATCACTCTGATATGATGATCTGAACATTTCTTATTTCAGTGAATCTGTTCAATAACAGTCATTTTTATTTAAGGATCAGGACTGATCTGGATATATGACAGAGTTTTAGAAGTCACGGGAATGTATTAAGTCATGGAATTTAAAAAAAAAAAAAAAAATATATATATATATATATATATATATACACTTAATAATGTCAAGTAATTTATTGAACTCTGAAAAATTCTGGAATTTAATTATTTCAATGTATTTATAATTATTATTTTATTTCATTATTATTATGAGATAATATATATATGTTTATATAAACATTTAATTAAATTAAAATAGCACCTAGTTTTTGTAAAATAAAGATTATTTCATTTATAAATATCTTATTTCATTATTTTAATTAAATATTATTATAATATTGAACATTCTAAAAACATAATTATTTCAATTTATAATTATTATTTTTTTATTTATTTTAATTAAATATTTGTTATTGTAACCAAATATAATATATATTTATATAAATGTTTAATTAAACTTAAACATTCGGAATTTAATTATTTCAATTTATTTCATTTTAATTAAATATTACTATAAATAAAATATATTTATATAAATATTTAATTTTAATAGTTTCTGTAAAATAAAGCTTATTTCATTATTTTAAATATTATTATAAATATTGAACATTCTAAAAACATAATTATTTCAATTTATTATTATTTTTTGTCTTTATTTTAATGAAATATTTATTATTGTAACCAACTATAATATATATTTATATAAATATTTAATTTTAATAGTTTCCGTAAAATAAAGCGTATTTATTTATAAATATCATATTATTATATTTAAATACTATTATTATTAAGTTTTTGAGAATTCTGAAACTTAATCATTTCAGTTTATTTATTATTGTAATTAAATAATTATTATAACCAGCTATATGTATTTATATAAATATTTAATCAAATTGTCACACCTAGTTTCTATAAAATAAAGCATATTTTGTTTATCTTATTTCATTATTTTAATTAAATATTATAATATTGAACATTCTAAAAACATTATTTCAATGTTTTCAAAATTATTTTATTTCTTTATTTCAATGAAATATTTATTATTCTAACCAACTATATAAATATTTAATTAAATTAAAATTTTTAGAATTTATTTATTTCAATATTTTAATTAAATATTATAGATAAAAAATATTTATATATCTAATTTTAATAGTTTCTGTAAAATCAAGCTTATTTCATTTTTAAATATATTATTTAATTACTTTAAATATTATAATTATTGAACATTCTAAAAAACAATTTCAATTTATAATTATTTTTTATTTTAAAGAAATATTTATTATTGTAACCAACTATAATACATATTTATATTTAATTAAATTAAAATACCACTCCTAATTTCTGTATAATAAAGCATTGTATTTAAATATTAAGTTTTTGAGAATTCTGAAACTTAATCATTTCAGTTTATTTATTATTTTAATGAAATATTTATTATTATAACCAGCTATAATATGTATTTATATAAATATTTAATTCAATTAAAATGCCACTCCTAGTTGAATGAAAGCGTGTGAAGCTGCAGCAGAATCATCATCATCATTCGCTCGAGTGCAGAAGATCCAAAGAACGGGATTTTGTGCTGAACTGAAACTGTGGGATCAGATCTGTTCATCACAGGGACACAAACCAGCAACATCCCAGAATTCATCAGAACACACCAGTGTTTGTGCTGCTGTTTCCCTCCAAAACGACATCACTTCCTGGAGGATGGTGTCATTCAGGAACTGAATGGATTTTAAGACCAACACTGAGGGCAGAGGAAATGAAAACAATATTCCCAGGAAAGAAGAAACTGGTGATTAAAAGAAACTGAGTTTGTACTGATGAGAGAATATTCAGACGTTTAAATTCATCAGGTGATTCAGACGTGAAGAACACACACTGAACGTAGTGCACTACATAGACAGCTTCTTCAGGCAGCTCACTAGTGTGAGGAGTGATGACTGCACTGCTGTATACACCGGCTCCGGGAACAACTGCGGCAAAACTCTGGAAATAACTGAATACTTTTGATTGATATGGATTCAAGTAATTAAAATTATTTAAATTTGCTTCACACTAAATACATTAAACATGATTTACATAGACTGTGATTAAAATAAATTAATAAAAATATGACTTAATGAATACAACTGATTAAAATAAATAAAAATCAAAGTTAATCAATAGTTTTGATAAAAATAAAATACATAAACAACTAAAAAGCATTTAATTAAAATAAATAAAACATGATTTAATAAATAACTTTGATAAAAACAAAAACAAATTTAAATAAAGTCTATAAATCCTAACAGTAATAAAATGAGCAGAAAAGAATAAAATGATGAAACCAAAACTAAATATTGTCCAAACAGTATATTTATAGTATTAATATTATTTCACAGTAATAATCTGGTCTTTTTCCATAAAATGATCATATTTGGGCTCAAAACTACAGTGAAACACACAGTATGATTGAGTTTTGGAGCATGAACATGTGGAGTTTAATAATCATTCATAAATATTGTTCATTTTGTGTTTTTATTAAAAATCTTGCAGCTCATCAGAATATTTCATGCTTACAGAAAATATGCAGAAGTAAATAATAAAGGATTCTTCAGTGGTGTCAGTGTAACGTTTATTAAGAAATACCTGCTAAATCATATTTGTTATTCAGGGTTACAAACAGAAATCACAGTCACATGATTCATTTCTCCAGCTCTGCGTTTCCCAGCATCCACTGCTGCGTCCCCCTCAGAAACGCTGGTACAGCAGAGCAGGGCTGTGATTGGCTGGTTCAGCGAGAGCAGGGCTGTGATTGGCTCTTGCAGTGTGGGCATGCATTAAAGCTGGAGATGACGAGCGATCGTATGTCTTAATGCACTTACCCACAATGCACTTCAGCACGAGGTAATCGCTATCAAACATTGTTCTGCTACATTGGAGGACGAGGTTATTGTCATGATTATACAACTATAAGCTGATTATACGAGTTTCTCTGATTTACACATGAACTCATGCAGTCGCAGCACTGCACGGCCTCTGCTTTAACTAGAATATTAATATTTATATATGTCTGTATGTCTGGATGTGTGTCGACTCCTGGCTCTTCACTGACCTCTAGTGCAAAATCAAAGTATTGCGCTTTTCTGTTTCAGTGAGAGTGATGCGGTCGATAGAGGAAGAGTTTCTCCGGTCGAGTCATGCATAGCGTCATGCGGAACAGAGGATCGGATCGACCAGTGGAGGTGAAGAACAGGTACAAACACAGGAGCCGGAGACAGACAATCAGAAGAGGCTCCTGGGAAAAACCTGCAGACCAGAGAATCAGACCAATCAGAAGAACACGCTCAGAGCTTCAGCTAACGCTCTCTCAACGTTGAACAAACGTTCTTCCAGTAACGTTAAAAGAACGTTCGTTCAAAGTTATCTGTTCTTTAATAACGTTCTCAAAACATTATTTATACATCGTTCATGAAGCCTTTTTTAAATGTTGCTACTTGTTTCAGAGAACATTCAAAAGTAACGTTCACATCATGTTTGAAGAATGATACAATGGAACGTTCTGCTAACGTTCACATAACCGAGAACAAAAAGTTTAGAACATTTGAAAACTGGACATTTAACTTTCATACATTCAGTTTTCATAAGTTAACATTAGCAAAACGTTCTTAGAACATGCAAATTAATGTTAACAGCATGTTAATTCATGTTAGCAAAGTTCTAAAACATGTTAATTCATGTTAGCAAAGTGCTAAAACATGCTAATTCATGTTAGCAAAGTGCTAAAACATGCAAATTCATGTTAGCAAAGTGCTAAAACATGCTAATTCATGTTAGCAAAGTTTAAAATATGCTAACAGAATGCTAATCCATGCTAACATGCCAAGTTATTCTAACAATGTGTTAAAACATGTTAACAACATGCTAGTTCATGCTAACAATGTCATGAAAAATGCTAATGTATGCTAGCAATGATAAAAATGACTAGTAACATGTTAATTCATGTTAATCTGTGCTAAAATGTGCTAACAGGATGCTAATCCATACTAACATGTTAAATTATTCTAACAAGGTGTTAAAACATGTTAACAACATGCTAGTTCATGCTAACAATGTCATGAAACATGCTAATTTAATGCTAGCAATAAAACATGCTAACAACATGTTAAATCGTTAGCAAACATGATAAATCATGTTGACATGCGAAAACATGTTAGAAAATGCTAATTAATGTTAGCAAGGTGTGCTAAAACATGCTAACAGAATGCTAATCCATGATAACATGTTAAATTATTCTAACAATGTGGTAAAACATGTTAGTAACATGCTAATTCATGTTACCAATATGTTAAAACATGTTAACAGAATGTTAATTAATGTCAACATGTTAAATTATTCTAACAATATGCTAATGCATGTTAATAACATGCTTACTCATGTGAGTAGTGTTAAATCATGCTACCGATGTGTTGAAACATGCTAACATGCTTAATCAATGCTAACAATATGCTAATTCATGTTAGCAAACATGCAAAGTTATGCTAGCAATGATAAAACATGCTAGCAAAAAGTTAAATTATGCTAACATGTTAAATTTTTGGTAACAATGTGTTAATTAATGCTAACATATTAACTCATGCTACAGATGTCCTGAC
Source organism: Chanodichthys erythropterus (assembly GCF_024489055.1). Lineage (NCBI taxonomy): Eukaryota > Metazoa > Chordata > Actinopteri > Cypriniformes > Xenocyprididae > Chanodichthys > Chanodichthys erythropterus. Next base: position 14,528,929 of record NC_090235.1, read on the forward strand.
CATGCTAACAACAAGCTTAGTCAATGCTAACAATGTGCTAACTCATGTTAACATGCTAATTTATGCTAGCAATGATAAAACATGCTAGCAATATGTTAAATCAAAGCTAGCAACATGTTAAAACATAAAATTATGCTAATTCGTGATAATGTTAAAACATGCTAACAACAATGCTAAATCATGTTAACATAGTGCTAAAATATGCTAGCAGCATGTTGAATCATGTTGTCAACATGGTAAAACATGCTAACAACACGCTAATTAATGTTAACATTGTGTTAAAACATGTTAATTCATGCTAACACCATGTTATCTAATGCTAAGAATGTGCTAAAGCAAATTAACATGTTGAATCATGCTAGTAATGTGTCAATTCATGCTAATTCATGTTAACAATGTGCTAACAAATGATTAAACATGCTAGGAAGCATTTAAAACTTTCAGACAAGGCTTTGTCAGTTTGTCCTGACAACTTTCGTTCTAGTTTTTGATTCCCGTCGCTGCCGTTGTCTCACCTGTGTTATTCAGCGACCTGCACTCCGCCGCAGTTGTCTTTGCCCTCAGACGCTATGGCTAAATACTCCGCGCTGCAACACAAACGCAACATATGTTAAAGTCTGAGCTGGTTTTAGTCTTCGGTTCTGCATCAATAACGATGACGTGAGCCTGTATTCAAAGTCTTTATATCACTGCAGAATCTAACTATAAGGGCTGGGTATGACACTGTTTTCACGATTCGATTCGATTACCATTCATGTGCTTTCGATTCGATTGCGATTATTTTGGATGCAGTATTTCAGTTTCAGCAAATGGCAAATTTTCTAGAGGAACAAAATCTCTCAGCTAATGCTGTAAACTACACATGAGAGTCAGCTGGTGCTACTGTAATAATACTGAAGATTAAATTAACTTATTTATATACAAACACTTAAATTACACTCAATGATGTTTTTATTATAAATAAAGTTTAGAATTACATAATCATATTTCTACTCCAATTTGTTTTTTTGAAATATAAACATTTAAATCACGGCTGATTTATTCAAACATGCATTAAATATTGAAGAACATTAAAGATTATAATGAATATGTGACGGTTCATAGCTATATTTATCTTTCTAGAGTCACTTTTCTAGCTGACTAATGAGTTTATGGTCACTGAATATGTTTTTCTGAGGTAAATGTGACGTCACGTGACATTGAAGCTGTTTTATTGAGGTTGAAGCACTGATTGAGCGATTACACGAGACATGATACGGATTTCAGTAAGTTGTACTGTATATTTTAACATACCTTCAGATGTTCATGTTTATTTCGCTGTAACTTGTATTAAAGCGGAGGAGAGGATGATCACATGCTTCTCTTTAACTGAGGCGCTAAAACGATCCGTCACGCCACATTAAACAGCGCCAAAACGGTATTTATTTTCTGAATCTCATAATAAGATAAACGTTACTTGAGACTTTGCTTCATATTAAAAGTAACAAAGATTATTGTGATTTATTGGATGGGAGGAGCTACATATTCTGCTCATTCATCCACTGAAAACAGACTAGACTAATCGATTCTTGGGATTTAAGAATCGATATCAGTTCGTAAAAATGAGAATCGATTAAAATCGAGAAATCAATATTTTTTACCCAGCCCTGGTAACTATAGTATCTGATAAATCAAAACACTTGACACTTCAGTTCAGCACAGCTGTAGCTCACAGACACTCACGCGCTGGCTCTCAGAGCTTCCTCTCCAGCGGCGGCGATCTTCCTGTAGCAGTAGATCATCTCCACCAGCAGCCAGAGCTGCAGCCCGATGATGGACACGTACATCATGACCTCCGACACGATGGACGCCGTCCCGCGCGTGGCTGAAACACAGACGCTTACCGTGACGCTTCTGCCTCATTCTGACAAATCAAACTCATTTCAGAAACTTCGCCAGCTAAAATTGATTTTGTTCATATTATTCTGTTGAAAGACAAACATAAATCGTGATGAAAGCCAAAATATTAAATGTCACAGATGAATATTCACCGTTTTGTAGAACAGACCGATTTCATTTGTGATTGAGCCAAATTATAGGGGTGTAAAAATGACTTTAGAAAGACGGCAGCTTCATTATTTTATTTTTACACAGAGTTCGGTGGATCTATTAATGAAATCTGTTGACTTTATCAATCATTGTTGCAGTATATGCCAATGATGACGGCTCAAAAATGGGGAAAAGCACTTTTTTCATGTTCTTTCCAAAGTTTGAATGTCTGTAACTCAAGAAATATTAAAGATATCACAATATCCTTTTAGATTTTGGTTCTTAACAAATTATTCTTTGGATATCTTCATCTTTAAAGCTCTATATGCTTCATTCTAGAAATATGAGGATCTCAATGTGGCTCCAGGAGTAAACTGTTGAATTTGAGCCATTTTCAGTGGTTAAAAAACCAAACGTTGGCCACGTTGCATACAGCCGATTCTTGCCCTTAACTACTGATACTGATTATATGTAAAGAGGAATGACTGAAGAACAAATAATGTTGAAAATAGAAATGTATCTTTCCTGAAACAACTGCAAAAGAACAGAACATTACTGAGAGCCAAAAATACTCTTTTCCAAAGTTTGTGAACCCATAACTACAGAAGAATTAAAGATCTCTCAGTATCCTTTTAGATGCTGCTTCTTAAACTTTTCTTTTACTATCTCCATTTTTAAGGCTCTATATGGTTCAATCCCAGAGATACGAGGATCTCAATGTGGCTCCAGGAGTAAATTGTTAAGTTTGACCCATTTTCAGTGGTCAGAAACCAAATGTGGGTCACTTTGCATAAAGCTGTTACTTTTTTTTTTTTCATAAAACGTTCCCGTCTGAGGACAAAAATAGTCTTTTTCCAAAGTTTGCATGCCTGTAACTCAAGGAGTATTAAAGATATCTCAATATCCTTTTAGATTCCATTTATTAATAAACTTTTCTTTTCGCATCTTCTTTTTTAAGGCCCCATTCAGCTCAAATCCCGAGACAGGAGGATCTCAATGCGGCTTCGTGTGCAGATTCAGTGGTTATGAACCAGGTCATGCAACTGCAGCTGATTGTATTTAAAGATGAATATTTCATATTGTGTTTTTCTTCTTCATTTATGCATTTCTTTCACCAGAAAAAAAATCAAAATCAATGACCAAAATCAACATGGAACCTGACAGAAGTCATGCGTTCCAGGTTGAAACCTCAGCAGCTCCCGATACCCATGGCGAAAGCACCGAGACGCCACGTTCACGCTTTACCTTTGGCCACCACAGTGAGGAACACCTCCTTCTGTTCGATGGTGGAGAACTCGTAGTGCTCGTAGCTGAGGATGCGGTTGAAGATGCAGCGGTAGACGCCCGAGTCGTTGAAGGTGACGTTCAGGATGTCCACAGACGCGTCCTGAATGTCGAAGGTTTTCCTGCTGCCGTGCCACTCCACCCGATCCTGAAAGCGCTCGTCGACGATGTTGGACACCTGTCCGTCATAACTATAAATCTGTCCCGAGACACCAAACCATCAGAGACAGGAAAAACATCACGTCGTTTGACTTCAAGCGTCAAAATCCCCATTAAAGTCTGCTAACAGCTGCAGTCTCTGCATTACATCACAAACACCCAAACCTGCAGCGACCTCGTTTGAATACAGTTTGCAATATTAGTTGGATAATATCTCATTTATATCATATGATCTGCGTCTTTCATCATCACGTGATCAAGCGTCTCCATCAGACGACACTCACGTGAATGAAGTCGTCCTCTCCTCGCGCCTTGAAGAGCCAGTCGACGGTCGCCGTGGCCTCCACCTCTCCGCGCATCTTACAGGAAATGCATCCCAGCTTGAAGCTCCGGCCGGCGACAGCCTCCGTGTCCGAGTCGACCTCCGCACACGCGCCGCGGCACACCGACACTGCAGAAACAAGATCACATGATCCACAGAGACCAATCACCATCATCCTCACAGTCAGAGCAGCCTCATGTTGTTACATCATTGCTTTCTTTTCTACTGTACTGTTAGATTCTATTCAACCATTTTAATACATTTAGTGTAGTCAAATTTATTTAAATGAATTTGTATTTTACTTATTTAAATCAAATGTTTATATATGTTTATTTGAATCAGATTTATTAATTTATCAAATTTTAAATATTTTTTTTTATATACATCAAATATTGTTTATTTTAATCATTTTTAAATCAAATTTATTATTTATTAAAATGTATTTCTATTTTACGTATTTATTTTAATTAAATGTTTTTTGTTGTTTGACATCTAATTTTATGCATTTATTTTAATCAGATTTATTTATTTTATTCAAATGTTATTTGCTTAATATTTATTTACATCCAATTTTATGTATGTATTCATTTGATTTATTAATTTATTCCAGTCCTTTTTTCAAATCACATTTATTTACTTTAAGGTTTTAGTTATCAAATACTATTTATTTTAACCATTTTTAAAATCAAATTTATTACATTATTATTTATTTAAATTAATTTGCATTTATTTTAATTTTTATTTTAATCAAATGTATTTAAATTAATTAATTTTCTTAGTTTTTCTATTCAACAATTTTAATACATTTATTGTAGTCAAATTTATTCAAATAAATTTCTATTTTACTTATTTTAATCAAATGTTTTTGTTTATTTACTTATTTACATCTAATTTTATGTATGCGTTTATTTGAATCAGATTTGTTATTCATCTAAAAATATATTTAATCACATTTTAAATCAAAATTTTTTATGTACTTATTTTTTTCAGTAGATTTTATCCATGTATTCATTTTAATCTAATTGATTTTATTTAATCAATTTTTAAATCAAATATTATTTTAATCATGTTTAAAATAATAATCAAATTTATTTTAGTCGTTTCATTTATTTAGTTTTTTTTAGTTTACCGTTACATCCCTGTTAGATGTTTTATTTATTTAAAGCAAATTTTATTTTTTCAATCAATTCATTGTATTTAAAAGTATATTATTTTAAATGTTTTATCAATTTATTTTAATCAAACGTTTTGGTTTTTTTTTTGTACATCAAGTATTATTTATTAGTGGCGGACGCTGCGTCTGTGATTAAACGATCTCGTCTGAAACCTGAGATAAATAAAACTGTTGACAGCAAAGTTATCGTTGAAGATGAATTCCTTAATTTTCTTGCTGTCAAAATTAAGACTGATTCAGGATGAAATTGTCCAGTTTGATTCTGATTGGATCAAAGAAGGTTCAGTCTGAATGTTTCTCATAAAGGGCCACAGAAAGACGCTAATAACAAGTGATGAATGATTGTGGCGAAGACATTATTAGGATGAGTTTCCGTCAGTGTCCTCGACGGCGTTGATGCTTGAAGGATGTGCTGAGCTCTGTTATGAAATCTGTAAACAAGTGTTGAATGTCAAAGAATTTAGTTTCAGATTTCCCAAAAGTTAAGGGTTGTAGATGACATCATCATGTCCTGTCTGTAAGAGTGAAGCACATTGTGTGGATAAACGTTCCTTCTTTGCAAAAAAGTGCATGACAAAAGCGCTTTCATTCGTGAGAACCACATCTGTTTTGGATGAAAAGGGCATCTCTCTAAAGACTGCAAAAGACGTCATGTCTGTGGCACATGTGAATGAAGATACACACATGATGTGAACTATGATAATAAAATAAATAGAGATGCAGTAGTGCACTGGTCATAAATCCAAACGTCTTTATTCTGTACATGCAAACAAACTGCTTTATAATAATGTCATTTGTGTGGAAATATTGACGACGTCTAACACAGACACACGCAAGGAGGAGAACAGAGGAAATACTCAAGCTCAGTGTTCAAGAAATATAGGAAGAATAATATAAATATTGAATTAGGGTTGATATGAATGTGTCTCTGAAGGGAATGTCTTCTGGAAGGATTTTCCTCTTATCTCCGTATAAAGTAGAAGCCTATGGAAACACTAGCGCCACCTACTTCGTTAATCTTGAAATTACACATTTATTTAAATTAAAAACAACTTCTCATGTGCATAAAATGCAGCGTTTGCCTCTAATATCAAAGAGTACACATCTTTTTTAACAAATAAACAAAACATCTGCAAACAGTATCAGAATCTGCCATGAAGAATCAAAATAGGTGCATCACTCATAATAAAGCATATACAAATGTAATAGTTTTTTCGCTGTAAAAACAAATGAACAGTGAAATAGTTTTCTTGCAAATTAATTTGTTGTTTATATGGTTAATATTAATGCAACTATCTAAAAAAAACTATGCAAAAACTAAGTTTTATTATTATTTTTATTAATTCGGCCCGCACATGGTTATTTTTTTCCAATCCGGCCCTCAACCTAAAATGAGTTTGACACCCCTGTGCAAGTGATTTATTCATCATTCATCAAATATTTATTCATTTTAATCTTTTAATTTAATCTAATCTAATCAAATTTATGTGAGTTTAATCCTTACAGATGTATTTTTCCTCTACATTTCCCTCCAGCACTCCCTGATAAAGAATATACATTTGATTAAAATGAACTGATGAAGAATAAAACGTGATTTAAAACAGCAGACTCACCTGAGAGCGCGCAGAACACACACAGGAGCAGCAGGCGTCTCACACACTCGTCCATGATGCTCTCTCACACACACACACACACACACACACACTCTCTCTCTTCTGTCGCTCACTGACGGGTCTTCATGTTCTGAGCGGTTCTGGAGCAGATGTTCTGGAGCTCTGATGATGCACAACAAACACAGACCTGAGATCAGCGTTTACAGCATCTGAAGGAAACATGCACGCATGCATATTCATGTATTAATATATCTGCATCACTCACTGTAATCGCGCAGAACGTCAGTGAATCTGATAATCCTCACGCATCAGACTGATGTTTCTGGTCCTGGTCGAGTTTAAGCGCCATTCTGAGCGGCTCGTTCACGCGTTCGCGGAGTTCTGACGCTCGGACTGATGCATTGCGGTAAAAATCCCGGGCCGCGCGCGCAGCCCATCCGAACCCGCGGTGACGTCACGACGTCAGCCCCTTCAGTACCGAACTCAAACACGATTATTTACATTAAACTGATGATTATTAACTCAAATAAATTGAGTTTTTCCCCTTCAAACCATTTTATACCACATCCAAAAATGATTTTAAAGCATATATTTAAGTTAAAATACGCTCTAGAGAGATCTATATCTAACTGACGTTATATTAATAATTTATTTATGGTTTATCAGGGTTGTGATCGTCTCTTATTTATTATTTTCTTACAAACAACCTTTTTATTAGAGGTTAGTGAACTTCAGACGGACTGCAGCACTGCTCCGCTCATGAATATTAATAGCCACGCACGAGATCCAGTCGCGTAACGTAATTAATATTCATGACCCCGACCTCTTTTGCAGCAGGATTGGCTCACAGCAGCATGCACCTGATTCTATTCCATTCTATAAACATATTCAGCCATTTTGATTTCATTAATGCGAGACACTAGTGTTTTTGGTCGTACATATATGAAGAATATATAAATAAGTACTGTTTTTTAGGAGGGGCGTGTCTTCGGGAAGGGGGCGTGTGTCTCTCTTCCGCAGCAGAGCTCCATCACAGTGAACGCAGGTGAGATTATAAACATTCATATTTTGTTTGCATTGATCAGGATCATAATCTACTTATACAGACGGTGATTATATTGTGAAGCAGATGTTTGATGTAAACACACGTGATCGTCTAATCGCGCTCTGATTAGATTATGATCTAGTCTGCGGGCCTGAAACCGAATATAACCGGAGAAACGCGTGTTTATGTCAGTACCGGAGCGGTTCTGCTGCTGCTCTCTGATCAGGAACTCTCGTCCTCTTCCGCGGTCACGGGTGTTTTTCTCCCCGCAGGATGGAACAGATCCTCGGCCGCGCCAGCGCGCCACCCGGCCCGGTCCTGCAGGTGTGTTTCCCCAGCGTGCGCGCGTCGGTTCTGGAGAATCTCAACCGGCAGCGCGAGGAGGGTCAGCTGTGTGACCTGTCCATACAGGTGCAGGGTCAGGTGTTCCGCGCGCACAGGTGTGTGCTGGCCGCGTCATCCCCGTATTTCCACGACCAGGTGAGTGCGCGCAGCTGACATCATCACACTGATTTTACATATGTAAACCTTCTCATTTGCATATTAATGACTGTATTGATTTTGAACTTTGATTGACATCTTGACCCTCCCAGCTCTCACAAGGTTCTCTCAACGTTCTTCCAGTAACATTAATAGAACGTTCGTTTACACTTATCAGAAATAACGTAATGGGAACATTAAATAAACGTTCTTAAAACATATTTTTGTTATCAAAGTGGCAACATAAATCCACTTTAGTTACTAGTGCTGTATTAATTCATATGCTGAAAATACTGTATAGTGAATATTACATCAAATGTAACATTAAATACATATTCTTATGATTTGTGTCATACGAAAAGATACAGTCTTTAGTAACTGTAAACAACCCAATAAATTCATTAAATGTTTTGGGAATTTAAGCTAGATGTTATTAAAGGGTTAGTTCACCCAAAAAATGAAAATAATGTCATTAATTACTCTCCCTCATGTCGTTCCACACCCGTAAGACCTTCGTTCATCTTCAGAACACTAATTAAGATATTTTTGATGAAATCCGATGGCTCAGTGAGGCCTGAGCAATGACATTTCCTCTTTCAAGATCCATTAATGTACTAAAAACATATTTAAATCAGTTCATGTGAGTACAGTGGTTCAATATTAATATTATAAAGCCACGAGAATATTTTTGGTGCGCCAAAAAAACAAAATAACGACTTATATAGTGATGGCCGATTTCAAAACACTGCTTCAGGAAGCTTCAGAGCGTTATGAATCTTTTGTGTCGAATCATGATTCGGAGCGCCAAAGTCACGTGATTTCAGCAGTTTGGCGGTTTGACACGTGATTCGAATCATGATTCGACACAAAAGATTCATAATATCTTAATTTGTGTTCTGAAGATGAACGAAGGACTTACGGGTGTGGAACGTCATGAGGGGGGAGTAATTAATTACATTATTTTAATTTTTGAGTGAACTAACCCTTTAAGTTTTTAAAAACATTGTTTTCAGGAATTCAAATTCTCAAGTTTTAACAATCTTAAAGGGATAGTTCACCAAAATATGAAAATTATCCCATGATTTATTCACCCTCAAGCCATCCTAAGTGTATATGACTGTTTTTTTTCAGACAAACACATAATAATATCCTGGCTCTTCCCAATTTTATAATGGGAGTGAATGGTGGCCGAGATTTTGAAGCTCAAAAAAGCGCATCCATCCATCCATACGACTCCAGAGGGTTAATAAAGGCCTTCTGAAGCTATTTCTAAATTTACAAACTATAATCACTGGCTTCCAGTAACGGTCACATACGAGTCTAAGAGTGACCTCTGACCCGACGCATGACGTAGGATAAAGCTGGGAAGAGCCAGGATATTTTTTAATATAACTCTGATTGTGTTCGTCTGAAAGAAGATAGTCACATCTAGGATGGCCTGAGGGTGAGTAAATCAATGGATAATTTTCATTTTTGTGTGAACTATCCCTTTATGAAATGTTTTGGAAACACAAAATATTCTTAACTTCATTCTAAAGGTGAGACACTACATGTAAAACTGTTGTTTTTCATGGACTGGTTTTGTTTCAGACTAGTGGACGGAAAACATCTAAAATACACATTTAAGTGTTTGTTTTATTGCACTCATCTGTAAAGTGAGTTTGAGTCAAATCTCCACTTCAGCAGCTTCACACACACCAAACTTTACAGGTTTATTCATATCTATATTATCATTCACCTGATTTATACAACATTTTACTCCTAAAAACAGATTTATGGAGTGATAAACAGAGAAATCTAAAATCCTTTCTGTAAAAACCTTAAGTGTGTTAACCTGTCTTCATCCAATGTTCAGATTCCTGTTCTGAAATGGTATGCAAATTAGTGCATGTAATTACTGCCTCATTTGCATATTTAAACATAACATTTCAGCTTATAAAAACTGTGGAAGTATTGTTTTAAGTTAAATCAGCAGTTAAAGGATTAGTTCACTTTAGAAGAAATTAAAATAATTTACTCTCCTCCATGTCATCCAAGATGTTCATGTCTTTCTTTCTTCAGTGGAAAAGAAATGAAGGTTTCTGAGGAAAACGTTCCAGGATTTTTCTCCATATAGTGGACTTCACTGGGGTTCAACGGGTTGAAGGTCCAAATGTCAGTTTCAGTGCAGCTTCAAAGAGCTCTACATGATCCCAGACGAGGAATAAGAGTCTCATCTAGAGAAACCATCAGACATTTTATAAACAAAAATAAACATTATACACTTTTTAACCACAAATGCTCGTCTTGCACTGCTCTGTGATGCTCCACGCATGACGTAATCATGTTGGAAAGGTCATGCATGATGTAAACAGAAGTACCGATCCAGTGTTTACAAAGTAAAAAAAAAGGTAAAACAAGGATGTCGGACGATTTTGAAGTTGGACGAGAAAATTAGATTTTCTCCCTACTTCCGCCTTTCCAACATGATTACGTCATGCGTGGAGCATCACAGAGCAGTGCAAGACGAGCATTTGTGGTTAAAAAGTATTTATTTTTTTTAGTAAATGAGCGATGGTTTCTGTAGATGAGACTCTTATTCCTCGTCTGGGATCATGTAGAGCTCTTTGAAGCTGCACTGAAACTGACATTTGGACCTTCAACCCGTTGAACCCCAGTGAAGTCCACTATATGGAGAAAAATCCTGGAATGTTTTCCTTCATTTCTTTTCCACTGAAGAAAGAAAGACATGAACATCTTGGATGACATGGAGGAGAGTAAATTATCAGGACATTTTAATTCCGAAGTGAACTAATCCTTTAAGAAGTCTTTCATTCTTGAGAATGTTTCGTGAATCTGGTTCTTTAGCAACAGCGAATCAGAGTTGATCTCTCCTCTGTACCGGGAGCGTCTCTGATCGCTGCGGTCGCTTCTGCTTGTGTCCAGGTTCTGCTGAAGAACGTCACCACCGTTTCTCTTCCCTCGGTCATGGACCCGCTGGCCTTCGAGAGCGTCCTGAACTCCGCCTACACGGGGCAGCTCAGCATCGTGCGCGACGACATCATCAACTACGTCACCGTGGCCAGCTTCCTGCAGATGTGGCACATCGTGGACAAGTGCACGGACATCCTCAAGAGGTCGCGACCTCTAGCCCAGGTCAGCCCGGGCGGGGCGACCTCCTCGAGTCATCAGTCGCCCAGCAGCTCCGACTGCTGCTTCGCCGATCCGGAGGACGCCGCGGGCGAACAAGCTCTGGAGAAACGGCCGCAGAGCGCGCTTCCGCCTCTGGCCACATGGAGGCGCCCTCAGCAGAGCAGGTGGAGCAGAAGCACCCTGACCTTCCCCCTCCGAACGGAGCCCGAATGCGGGCCGAATCCGCACGGATGCGCCGTGGCGCCTTTGCCGTCCATCGAAACGGACTTCGCCGCGAGGCACCACATCCGAGTCCGCCTGCGGGGGGCGAAAGAAGACGAGGAGCAGAGGAGGGTGGAGGCGGACGAAGGTGTCGGAGAGCTCGTGGAGGAGCACAAAGTGAGGGTGAAGTGTGAGGAGCACCAGGCCGGTGAGTGGAGCTTCTTCATCACTGCCGTTTAGCTCCCGTCCACCAGGGGGAACATGTCGTCGCCGCCTGTTTCTGACTGTTGTTGTCTGCTCTTGTCTTCTCTCAGGAGGCGTCGAGTCGGACGGACGTCTCAGAGAGAGCGAGAGCGGCCCGACGGACGGCCTGTGGCAGAACCTCGCCGAATGGCCGTCGGACGGCAAACTGCTGGACGAAGACGAGGAGGACGAAACGCTGGAGACCTACGACGAAATCGAGCAGGCGACGGGGCAGATTTCGCAGCGTCCTCTGCTGCAGTCGTCCTCGTCCTCTCCGGGCTCTCCTCTCTCTGCGACGCCCAAAGTCCACTTCTGTCACTGCGGTAAAGCGTACACGCTGAAGAGCATGCGCGACCGCCACGTGAAAATGCAACACCTCAACCTGCGTCCGTTCGCCTGCCCCGTCTGCTCCAAGAGCTTCAAGATGAAGCACCACCTGACCAAACACGTCAAGACGCACGGAGGCATGCGGCCGTACGAGTGCGCGCTCTGCGGGAAGAAGATCGTCTGGAGAGACAGTTTCCTCAAGCATCAGGCTCGCTGCCAGCAAACGTCCGCGGCGGCGTCTGGATCTCAGCAGGACGACAGCGACGCAGCCGGACGAGTGAAGGTGGAGCAGGACGATTATTCGTTACAGGAAGAGGAAATGCTCTCTTAAGAGTGAAGGTTCTTGTAAAAGATGCCATAGAACCACCACTCTGGTTCCCCAAAGAGCCTTTCAGTGAACCGCTCTTGAAGGGATATTTCACCCATCGTTTACTCTCCCTCATGTCCTTCCAAACCTGTAAGACTTTCGTTCATCTTCGTAACACAACTGAAGATATTAGTAATGCAATCTGAGAGATTTCTGTCCCTCCGTTAAACGCCGTTTTGAAGCGCTAGAGAAATAAATATCTTAATTTGTGTTCTGAAGATGAAGGTCTTACAGGTGTGGAACGACATGAGGAAGAGTAATTAATGACAGAAATTACATTTTTGGGGTGAACTAACCCTTTAAGTGTTTCTACAATGATTTTTAAGAACATTCTTAAGACATGAAACCAGTGCTTTTTAATGCACTGCACTGATCAGCTTGGAGAACCTCAATACGAGCGAAATCTGCGGAAATTTTTCAGATGGAAGCTCTTTTCCGCCACACATGCTGTAAAAAAGTCGAAGTTATGGCGTACTAAGTCATAATTATGACATAAAAAGATGAAACTATGACATACTAAATCTAAATTTTAAGAGAAAAGGTTAAATAATTTTTTTTTTTAAATTGACAAAATCTCAATTTTTTTTTTTTTTTTTGAAGTCATAATTTCAACTTTGTCATACTTTCGTAGTTTCAAGTCAATTTAGATTTAAGTCATAATTTCAATTTGGCGTGTCATTATGATTAATTGTTTTTCTTCTGTGGTGGAAATGGGTTTCCATATTTTCACCTCATGCGCGCAGATTCTCACTGGAACGACTGGATTTCGTCAAGTGAAGGTAAACGTGCCGTACCTTTAGTGTGAAGAATTAAAAAAAAATCTTAGGAGCCACACGTTTTTGCAGTTAAAAATGCAAAACGCAGAGCAGTGGAGCAAAAAACAAGCTCTAGAGAAAACTGTCATGTTCTTTACAGTGGAGAAATGTTCTTTTGAGAACGGTTTACTGAATGGTTCTTTAGGGAACCTAAAAATAAAGGTTCCAAAAATTATTTTTCCCACACAGCAGAGTCTGCTCAGAGTACATTTGGTCTCTAAATAGTGTAAATTTAACACTGAAGCAGAGTTAAAATTAATTAAGTGATGACTGAGCGGTAGTGATGAACACCTGCTGTTAACAAGCAGAATCACTGAAGAAAAGAGAAACAAGAACTACAACGGACACAGCCTTTGATGAAATCAACTGAAAAGACATTAAATCTCTCAAGATCTGATTAAACAGCATTACCAGCTTCACAAGTTCTTACTGAGTATTAACAGAGGTTAATGTATAATCACTTAATTCACTTTAACTCTGCTTCAGTGTTGCTTTAACACTATTTAGAGAGGGACCAACAGTACTCTGAGCAGAGCTGATTTAACTCTGGGGATTCTGCTGTGCAGCAGTGCCATAGAAGATTCATTCATTGTAAAGAACCTCTTCGAAGGATAGATTCCATTGATGTTAAAGGATCCCACTAAAGCTTTATTGTTCAGACGTGAGCAGAGATCAGTGTTCGTTCATCTAATAATGATCCTCACATGTAGCAGTTCTGATTATATTCTGGAAGCACTTCTGTGAAATATAAAAGCAGTTGTTTGGTGTTTTCCAGAGGTGTTTATTTACCTCTTCACTGTTTGGTTCTGTTAGTTCTGTGTTATAGACGCCGAACACAACTAGACTGTACATAATCATAATAAAAATAATGCAGTGTGATTTTTATATTGTCAATAAAGGCATTTTATTAAAATCAGTTGCAGTGTGAAACTTCAGGGGTGTTTATTTCATTTATAATTCGGTAACACTTTACAATAAAGGTCCATTAATGCATCAACTATCTATGAGCAGTTTATTTGTTATATTATTAATCTTAGCGTTAGTTGATAAAAACACAGCTGTTGATTGTTATTTCATCTCAGCTTATGTTCATTGTTGATTTTATTAGTAAATGATCAAATTAAGAGGTTATTTTTCATAGTTAGTTCATAATTGTAAAGTGTTACCCATGATTCATCTGAACAATACAGAGTCTGCTGCTAATAACCAAATCATCAATATGAGTTAAAACAACATGCTTCATGTTCACAAATGACATCAAAACTTGTACTTTTCGCTTCGACAGTTCTGTGGTGCCACAAATGAATTTATAAAAGTACAAATATTCCATGTCGTCTCACAAAAATAATCATAGAATTTGCAAAATACTGTAAAATAGTTGTAGAGTACAAGTCAACTACCCAGAGACGGCTGTGCGGTCATTATATACATGAATATATTTATTAGAATGCATAGTGTCCAATAATAGTACGATGAATACATTTCTGGGGCGTGTTTATGTGTTACCCAGAAGTCACTTGAACTACTCAATCCAGAGGTATTTCTGTTCTTCCAGTAACAGACGTGAGTCTCGGGATCATGTGAGGCGCTCACGAGTCGACGTCTCATTATGTTGGCGGTAATGTGTTCAAAGTCGTGTTGCATTGTGGTCTATGGACCTGCCTGAAGTGTACGTATGTGTAGGTCAAAGTCGAGGGGTCGAGGGTCTGTCCAGATACACCAGGGAAGTTCATGAGTGTGCGTCTAAAGATGGAGTTAAACGCAGCCCTGGATGGAGACGATCAGCTCGTGAGCCCAGAGGATCATGGGATTCCCTCACTGAAGCAGTCTGACTCCATCTCAAACACTGATTTAGTTTTTTGATGTTTTAATTTTAATATCAGTTCAGGTTTTAATGATTCGTTAACTTTAATTGAGTTATTAACTAACAGTGAACGTGTTTTACAGCATTTGTTATTAATCTGTCGATGTTAGTTGATAAAAATCCAGCTGTTTGTGTAAGTTCAGTACATTAATGTTAATAAATGCAACTTTTGATCGTTGAGATTAAATTTAATTTAGATTAATAAATGAGGAGTTTTAGTGTATTTGGTTTTACTTGAAGTAATAAACTAAAGGAAATTAAGAAATGCATAAAATAAGTTAAAGTTTTTTATATTTTATTTATTTCAAGTACGGTTTTAGGTATACATTTAGCTAATTTTTATATAAATATATCTGAGTGATGAATGAATATATTCATTGCTTGTTGTGTTCATTTTTAACATCTCTTCCCATGACCACTGAGCTTGAGTGCCACGTGTCAGATGCATGCTGGGAGTGTGAGACGCGAGTGCAGAAACTCTTGTGCTGTCCAGAATAAAACTAGAGCGTTCCAGTTCAGTCAGACTGTGAGAGTCCAGTTCGAGAGGTCAGTAAAACATCGGTGATGGTGCAGATGAAGGCAAACACAGATAAAAATAGAGAACATTTTCCTAATTCACACACTTCAAACTGAACCAACGAACTTCATTCTTCACCAAACGCAAAAACATGCTGCTAAAATCTAAAGAAACAAACCATAAGAGAGGAAATTCTGTTCACATCAGGAACGATAGCTATATCAGCTCCGTTTATTCTGCGGTTTGACTGTGTTCCTGTTGTGGCGATACGAGTTTAAGGCAGGATGGATTCTGATTGGCTGTTTTTATCATTAAATAAAGTGATTCTAACGACGTTGGTTTTGGTTATAGTTGTGCTGAGGACTAACATTCTCTCATCGGGATTACTGAAGCTTCATAGTTATTATTCCTGGTGTAAGCGGACCTTTAAAATAGTGTCATGTGACGAAGAGAAACTAAACTCATGCTCATTTTAACATCTATTCTTCGTCGTTAGATTAAACTTTAACTACTTGCTAATTATTTTGATTTCTACTTCCTACTATTTTATGATTTTTTCATGTTATTTTGATGATGTAGTTTTACCGTTTGATCTTTCGCTTCATTTTCTTTGGCAAAACAAACGCAGTTGTTGTCATGCCGATATAAAAGTGCGTCAGTCTGAGCTCGGGTGACTTTTCTTCTTCTTCTTCTTCTTCTCGTCTTCCTCGTCATCACTGAGGAAGAGCAACGGAAACATTCCCAGAATGCACCCGATGGCGACGCCGATGGCTTTTCCCTGGAAAGAGAGAGAGAGAGAGAGTGAAACCGCTGCGGGTCTACTGAAGCGTCGAACACGTGTGTGTGTGTGTGTGTGTCTCACCATGTGTGATGTGACTCTGGTCTGCCACATGTCCACCTGTCTGGGCGTCAGATCAGGAATCTGCATCCCAAAACGCGCGGCCAGAGCTTCCACATACCCCGCTAACCTACACACACCATCATCATCATCATCATCATTACACGCACACACAAACATAATCCCAAACACACACACACACCCCTAACACACACATCATCATCATCATACACACACACACACACACTAGAGTTTACCCGAGTCCAGCCAGATCCGACACCAGATTCCCCAGAGCCGCCGCTGAAACATTCAAGAACCTCGTCAGACTTTATCACCAATTAAAAACTATTATATTTAATGGACTATATGCACGGTTACTTCCTGGTTGTGGTTAAGCTCGGGCGTTTCCAGTGAACTGTCAGCTGTTCATTCTGTAGTCGCTGTACATCGACACAAAACCATCAATGGTTGACTTTTTAATGTTGTATTCATATTTTAATGCAGTTATCTCATTTACCTAATTTGCCAATAAACCAGTTTTATTGATTTCAATAAAGATGAAGCTATTGGGAGCGTTTAAAAACGCAGTATCTGTAATTAGACAAACACGCGCATTATTTTCCAGCACTTCAAATGTTATTTTTAATGTGATGACCACAAACATTACTTGTTCATCCTTCTGAGATTGTCCCCATTGTAAAACCGAACGTTTAAAAAAGTAGGAAATTCAACATTAGATTGAAATCACTTATTAAAAAATAAAAAAGACAATAATTACCACTTTAACCAGCAGGTGGCGGCAAAGTAGCATTTATTTGCGCATATATCAGCCATTTCCTCTAATCGTTTTTCTCTTCGTTTTTGACTAAATAATAAACATTATAAAATAACTAGGTTTAAAAATACATTTTGTCAATGTGAAGTATGAAATACTCACAGAATCTCCTGAAAAACAATAACTTTTCTTGTGAATGAATGACACAGAAAGCGAGCGCCGCTCTTTATAATGACAGCAGCTGTCAGTCAGAGCAGCACAAGATCAATGATTTCAGCACACTTTATTCAATTGATCTAACTAAAGTGCACAATAAATAGTTAATTTTTGAAGCTTATTTTCACATAAAAGTGTGAAAACTGCTGGTTGAGTTGAATTTAGTCGAGGAGGAACACTGAGGAACGTCTTTATTCATTCATTTATTTATTTATTATGCCGTGTTACGTTTGAATAACTAAATTAATGCTGTGTCTGACTATTTAAGTGACTATATTCTGATTATAAACTAAGCATTACACTACTGATGCTCAACTCACCAGCACATGACTCTCACCGGAAGTTCTCCAGCTGGCTTATATTAATGCGGAAGTTCTACAGAAAATATGTGCGTATAGTCCATTGTGTGTGTGTGTGTGTGTGTAATACCTGCCATCGTTGATATTCCGAGCGTCAATCCGATGGACAGTTCAATCTGAGTGCCCTTAAAAAACAACACAACGTGTGTCATCAGAGATGAAGACAAACACAAGATCTGTAAAGATCAAGACTATATTTAAATGTCAGATAATGAAGTTCTGATATTATCTACATAATCATCATGTTTTTACTTTCCTTTTAATAATAATCAAACAAACTCATAAGTCTCTGTTTGAAAATAAATATTTGTTGCAGTTTGCACAGTTATGAACAGCGATGAAGCTCGAGTGATTGACAGACGGACTCACGGCCGCGATCATGATGGCGTTGTCCAGGAAGCCGAAGCCGACGAAGGGAATGGCGTTGTGCAGCAGAACTAGAGCAGAAGATCCAGAGAAGATCAGAGAAACACCACAAACACCTGAAACAAGCTGAATCTGACCTGAACTCACTGTATCTGAGCTGAGCGGAGGTCAGAGGAGACGATTCTGACGAGTCTGAAACACACAGATGAAGATCTCATTTATAATCGTTAATGTCATGCAGCTTCTTTTCATGGACAGAAACATTTATACCAGGTTTTTATACTCTGATGTGTTTGATTATTCCAGTGGGCGTATTTTTCATCAGAACTGATCACATGATGTTCCTTGGTATCAAAATATGTCTGTTTCCGTCTCTTCAGACATGAGATAATGTGAGATCTGCGACGTTCTCAAGGTGGTCCTCACTGCAGAACACAATATTCAGGGGGTGTGGTCTAGATCCAACTCCTCCCACTTTACATATCATTAAACCCACTCGACTCCGCCCCCTGGATCTCGAGTGTTCTGCAATGAGGAGCTACTGAAATAGTGCAGCTCCAGGTCAAAGGTCACACGCTCACCTCTGACCTTACAACCGTACACACACTGCAGCTCTCGCTCGTGTCAAATAACCCGAGCAGGATGTGTGTGAAGCAGTGATTCTGTTGACGCAGGACTGATTTGTGCTGATAGCGAACAAACACAGGCTGATAATCCGGTTTGAGTGAGAAGAACCGGATCAGAATCACAGAGTCAGTGGAAACAGTGATCTGGACGAGGGAAGGTCAGAATAATGACTTTGAATTCTGTGATTTACATGTTTATTATTAGTGTATAAAGCGCCTTTAAGAAACACATGATGGTACCATCTCAAGGTGAATGGGATGTTATCTGGTCACCCAGTCCGGTTAAGCTGGTTTTGTTGGAAATCACCTCACATAAGCACATACAGAAGCGTTTCAAGGTCTGGTCGGTTCCGTTACCTTCAGCCTTGGACTCGAAGTTCTGCAGCTCCTTCAGTAAGCAGATCCGGGTCGCCGGGCTCAGGCCGTACACGAACTCCCGGGCTTGGTTCGGAAGGTCCAGCTGCTCCGGTTTGATTTTGCGCCGGTGTGTTCCGAGGAAACATCTGTGCAGCTGACCCGGTCCGGGCACGCGACGGGTCAGGAGCGCGCGCACTGAAGCCAACCGGATCATCACAGCACTAAATCAAGACACACCCTATCAAACATGAATGAACGCCAACACACCCTCGACACTAGTTCATATCATAAACAAATAAACAACTGAGCAAAATCAAACGCGCGTGTCACTAAACCAAAATAACCCGCACCCAGAGTGTGCGCGCGCAGCACTAACGTTACCTCACACCGCCGACACCGATTAATAATCCGCTTCCATCCTCCTCTGTCTTCTCTATCGTAAGAATCGGCCGAAACTCCTGTTAGGCTGTTATTTTCGCTCGTGATTCATCATTGTGTGATCAATGACAGTTAAAAAAAGGCGTGAGACTTTCCACACGCTCCGCTGTGACGCGAGCGCGGTGATGCTGCATGATGGGAAATGTAGGCAGATGCGCCATGGGGAATGTAGTTAAAACCTTTGGAAAAGTCCTAATCAGAAAACATGAGTCGGCATAATTTGGAACTTAAGATAAGAACTTAATCATGAATTCATGGTGTGAGTCTTTTACAATGGAAGCCGCAACAATAGAATAAAGTAATAAAATCTTAAAGGTACAGTATGCCCTCTAGCGGAGGAATATCTTAGCCGGAGCTACTTATCTCTGTTTACGTATATGACGAGTCACGCAGGCGCTGTGCTGCTCCGCAGCGGTCTGAAATAGTCCGAATATAAACACTCATTGTAGGCGTGACGTAATGATTCAGGATAAGATAAAAACACGGTTTAGAAGAGAGATTCATGGTGTACTCGTTCAGTGTACATTTATGTACAAAAGGTTACACAGTGTACCTTTAATTACGATGTAAAAATCATAATTGCGACATACTTAGCAATAACTGTGACTATTTTGTCGTAATGACATAAAAATATGACATACTAAGTCATTATTATGAGATAAAATGTCGACATAATGACATACTAAATAATAATGGCATTTAAGACATTTTTAGTTGAAATTAAGATTAAGTCACATTCATGATGACATACTAAGTCATAACTTTCACTTTTTGACAAATTACATAATAAAAGAAAGTTATGACATACTTGAGTCACAAATGAGAGAACATTATAGCATACTGTCGTTATATTATTTAAATTATGAGATAAAATATGACTTTCTATGTCATAGTGTAAATTTATGTCATAATTATGACTTTCATAAATATACATTTACAAAAGCATGATTCTTTTTCTTGTGTGGCATATATATATATATATATATATATATATATATATATATATATATATATATATATATATATATATGAAAAGATGAGAAAAGTCATAATTACGACATATCAAGTAATAACTTCGACTTTGCCATAATAATGACATAAGAAAATAAAAGTATGATTCATAATTATGAGATAAAAAGTGGAAGGATGACATACTAAATAATGATATTAAAATGTTTAAATTGAGATAAGTTGAAATTATTACATACAAAAGCATAATTATGGTTAGAAAGTTTAAATTTAAATAAGTCATAATTATGACATACCAAGTCTTTTCATCCTTTCACTTTTTGACATAAAAAATTAAGTTGTGACATAGTTGTAATTGAGAAATTTCCAAATTATAACGTGCTGTCATGATTATATTATTGAAATTATGATTAAAAAAATTGAATATATGACTTTCTACTTTATTAATATTAGAGATGCACCAATATATCGGCCAATAAAAGCAAATTTTCACACTATTGGTTATCGGCTGATAGTTTAAAAACATTTCTTTCAAATTATGATTAATAATTTAATTCTAATTAATAATTAATTTAAAAGAAGGTATAAAAGGCAGAACTCCCAAACTATCGGTATCACTATCGGCAGATATCACTCTGAATAATCGACTATCGGTATCGGTGCATCTTTAGTTAATATATACTTTTACAAAAGCGTGATTTTTTTTATGCATTTATATATATATATATATATAGTATTAGAAAAGTCCTAATTTCATTTCTTTTGACTTCAGTTATATCATGTTCTTTAAAGGTATTTCACAATTAACACAATGTAAATTTGCTCCATGCGCTCATATTTGGTGTCACGACTCTAAACGTTTAAAAAATCTGAATTAAACAAATGTAATGTTGAGAGAATGAAAAGAAACCTGTGAGAAAAACAAACAACAAACACACTCCAAAAATATAATTAAGTGCAAAGTTCCAGATTCCACAGAACTTCATCTTATTAATTTTATTTACAAAAGAACTAAAGCTGATTCTTTATTTACATCAGTTCTCTTGGCAAAATCAACAGTTTAGCCTGAAATCAAACACATGATGGAGTCACTGCGCTCACAACAACACCACACTTCAGAAAACGCCGTTCTTGATGAAACATGGGGAAATGCGCTTGGCAGGTCAAAAAGCAACACTGCGTGATAATATCAGATACTGAGGAGGAGACATGAGAGATTAACAGCTGATTCAGCTTTCTCCAGTGGACAACTGTATCATTCTTTTATTACATGTACAATAATGTACACAATTATAAGAGAGGTCACACAAGAGACCAGTAGTGATCATATCGAGGTATACTGCCATTACAGTAGCACGTCACTCTTCATCGTTCACTCAAGAGCAGTCCATGATAAAACACAAGCCCTTTTATGCCAACAAAAAACAAAAACATCCCTGATCTTGAATCTCCGCCTCGGTTCAGCTGGAGTCCGTGTCGTCGTCGTCGTTGTTAATGTAATCCTCCTCGACGGGCGCGGCGCCGGGCTGCGTTCCCCACTCGTCTTCGTCGTACTCGATGCTGTCGTTGTCCTCCAGGAGCTCGTTCTCAGGCTCCGCCCCTCCCACGGCCCCACCCGCTTCGGCCCCGCCCCTGTCCTCCTCAAACTCCGCCCCCTCCTGAGCCGGCGCGGCGTAGCCGTTGTTATTAGAGAAGGCGACGCGCTCGTGTCCGTCGTCCTCGATGTAGACACGCTGGTGGCACATGGGACACGTGTCCTGGATGTACAGCCACTTGCGCAAGCAGAGCGCGTGGAAGTAATGGTGGCACGGGGTGATCCGCGCGGACGTAGCGAACTCCTGGTAGCAGATGGCGCAGACGTCCTCGATGTCCCGCAGCTGCGTGCCTTTGACCTCCGGCAGCGAGTTGATCTTCTTGACGGCCGTGCGGCGGTTGATGAACGTCTTCCAGCCGTTCTTGGCCTGCAGGTAGATGTTGAAGTACGCGTGAAGGCACATCATGCACGCGCGGATCTTGCTGCCCGACTCGAACATCATCGTGTACGCGCCGTTGCCGAACATGATCACGCCGAAGACGAACTCGATGACGTTGCCGGTGGAGCGCACGTAGTAGACGTAGTCATCCAGCTTCTCCCAGAGCACGTTGTAGAAGCCGTCGATCATGAAGAGCGCGTAGACGGTGAGCGACACCAGCACCTTCAGGCAGAGCTCCACGCAGAAGGCGGTGACGGCGAACAGCCACGTGTTGAGCTCGAACTTATGCCACAGCAGGTGACTGAGTAGGACGGGAAGAGCGAACAGAACCAGCGACACCAGCAGGACGGGAACGTGTCGGCGGACGGAGGAGACGTGCGAGGCGCTGAGGGACATGAGCACCGGATCCGTCATGCCGTGGATGAAGTGCAGAATCGCCGTGAGCAGAAGGCACATGTTCCTGCTGAGGCGCACCAGGCGCTCCTCGGGTTTGAGTCCACTTAGTCCCGTCTGCAGCGCGAGGATGAAGAACAGCACGGGCGCGACGAACCCGAGCCGCTTATCCTCCTCCTCGGTGGAGCCGATGAACGCTAGGATGCTCAGTCCGAGATAATGCGCTAGCGAGGATATGACTGCGCTCATGCCGAGCACGGTTAGCGTCGAGTCGCAGCCGCTGATGATGAGGTTGCTGAACAAGTCCCAGAACACATCCCAGCCGAGCTGCAGGCCGCTCTCGGAGCGCACCACGCGCACCACGTACACTAAGATAACGGCCTGCGCCGTCATGCGCGTCAGCCAGAAGACACGCAGGATGTCTGGGAAGCGAATGCGCTTCCACGTGTCCTCCAGCAGCAGCTGCAGGCCGTAGATGCGGTACATGTGGCGCAGCAGCAGGTACACGTAGCGGCACGAGTAGTAGAACCACTTGAGCTTCAGAAGGAGGTTCATGGCCGCGTGTGCCGCTAGAATCGCTCCCGACGCAAGTGCCAGCGTCTGTCGCGTGTCTGCCGGCAGCTCCGCCATCAGCCCGCACAGCGGCGCCATGATGTCCACCACCACCAGGGCGGCGCACAGCGACTGTACGTTCAGCAGCGCAACGTAGCCCAATCCTAGCAGCAGCTGCAGCAGCGCCAGGGCTAGCCAGAGCGTCGGGCCATTACGCAGCGGCAGCAGCGCCTCCGCGCCACGAGACGTGCCGTAGTAGTTGACCAGAACTGTCGCGCCACCCAGCAGGACGGCTGAGAACAGGGTGTAGAACTTGAACAGGGACTTCTGTGAAAGCACCAGAACCACACTGGAAACCAGAATACCTGCAAAACACGACATGAGGAACAGTATGAGAATCGACGTAATGCGTCAAAATTAGTATTCAACAGGAAATAACGCGTCACATTTAGGGTACGTTTACGCGACAATGATGTAGTAAAAATGGAAAAGTCTTTCCGTTGTTCGTCTACAGACGACAACGTTGTCAAAACGATCCCCGTTCACAGGGATCTGCGAGAACGACTAATAACGCTGTATTCTGCTGCCAGGCCAGTAGATGGCGATGTCATTCTGTAAAAAAAACACTACGCGCATATAGACTGAACACGTAACACACCTGAGGCACCGTTTTCAGAAATTTGCGTTTTTCTAGTTTACACCGAGACACGATAATGGTTTTGTTTTCAAAAACCCATTTTCGATTTCGAGATTCGATTGACAATATTGCAATTCGACTGAACTTCGATGTGTATTCTATAATGTACGTGCCAATTTTACTCAAGGAAAATAATCACTCTGAACTGTATTGTCAAAAATATCGATATTTATCAAGGTATCATATCGAAGTTGCAAATTCCAGTATCGTGACAACACTACTAAAATTAACAACTGATTTGTAAACATTAGGTAATGATATACTTATGTTTTGTTCTCCAAAATGTAAACTTGTTGTCGTGACTATTATTTATGTACTATTATGACTGACTCAGTCCTGACAGGTTCTCTCACACTATGAACAAACGGAGAAGTGTCATTCGGTTCTGTTTTCAGGCCCGGTTCATAGATTTAAGCTCATTATCTCTGACGTGAGAACAGCAGCACCAGAACACCAGCATTAACGCCCGCCCGAGAGCCCGGACTCACCCAGCGCGCGGATTAACACTCTTCCGGCGGTTCCGGTCCATCCGGCACCAGGATCAGAGTATGAGTTAAATATAGCGTCGATTATAAAGATGCTCGGGACCCGCAGAGCCACATCCAGCACGGCCAGAAAGTGCTGACCCAGCCGCCCGTGAGCGGAGGCCATGGCGCTGACGCCGGTGTCTGGGGAAACCGCAGGTTTCGGTGTTGTGACTCGGTTCGATGTCACGCAGGATCTCCACCGGTCGCCATTTTGGCTCTGCTGCTGTTGCTATGTGAGGAACGCGGAAGTGACAAAGCACATGCGCACAATACGTAATACTACACTACAGAAGACACACCCAGGGTTATTATTAATAATTAACAATACGTTTTTGAATAAAAAAATCTATTATTTATATGATTTGTATTTATTTTGAATAATTACAAAAAACCTTTTTTTAATTTATAATTATTAATAATTTATATTTATTAATAAGACAACATAAAAAATACAAGTTATATATATATATATATATATATATATATATATATATATACGATTTATTTAAAAAAAAAAAAAAAATATATATATATATATATATATATATATATATATATATATATATATATATATTTTTTTTACAATTTAAAACATTTTTAAGGTTTTTGATCTGTGAATATGAAAATGCTTTATTTGAATTTATTTGAAATACTACAGCTTACAAATGCATATGAAGCTGAATTGCGTTTTGCATGATATATTCATGAATATTCATGAACCGTAGGTTGCTATTCTTGCAATAATCTAATGGCAAATCTTAACAAAAATGTACAAAAAAATCATTACCAGTGTTATTTTATTATTATATAATATTATATAATAATTATAATATAAAACATTTATTTTAATATATTAATATAATTATATATTATATTCAAAACATTAATACAAAATGTAATAATATATAATTATTATATAATATTACAATTTTTATTAATATTTTGAATTGCCATTTATTTAGTTTAATTTTCAGAAAATGTATGTGCCTTTATGTTTCATTTTTGTTATTTTGTATTATTTGTTATTCATTTATTATTATATTTAATAATAATACATTGTTTATTTCAGTTTTAGTTTTTATTTATTTTCAGTTAGTAATTTTAGTGCTTCCTCTAAGAGCAACATTACAAATTTTGGTGCAGTTTTTCATATAATGTTTATATTTTATTTTATTTCAGCTTTATTTCATTTAAAATAAATGGTTTTGATAGTTTCCGTTAACAATAATAACCATGCACACATTGTTCTGGTCACTTTTATTGTGCATCTTTTGAACAACACACACACATATATGAAAATAAAAGTCCCTCTCAGGATCTGCTCTTGAAGAACAGTCTCATGGTGTTGTTGTAGATGGTTTCAGTCAGGTCCAGTGGATCTTCGCCCCTCGCCGCAGCCATCACCTCCAGCACCTGTCTGATATTTACATTGACATTCATTCACAGGAAGTGCAGGTAATACAAAGTTTCAGACATCATATCAACACACGGCTCTGAACACGCTGTGACATACATGATGTGGCACGGCTCGTTGCGGTCCTTCACGCAGTGTCCCGTCTCCCACTTCTTCTTCGTGGGGAATGTGCTTCGGATCATCTTCGCTCCTGCGTGAGTGTTTTTAATGCCGCACCACGGCGCGTCTGCAGAGAGAACGACTGCATGAGTCTAGTGACACGAACACCTGAAGAAACACAGTCTTACCAACCAAAATATAGAGTTAATCTTTTTTAACTCTTTTAATTCAAATTAATTTGATTTGAATCATCTGATCTTACGATTTGAAGAATAAATGACAGTTTACAGCATATTCACATAGAAAACAGTTATTTTACATTATAATAATTTCACTGTTTATACTGTATTTTTGATCAAATAAATGCAGCCTTGATGAGACTTCTTTCAAAAACAAAAAGAAAATCTTGCCGACCCCAAACTGTAGCTGAATTTCTAGGAAAAACAAATCAATTCTATTCATATATAGAGTTACTGTGATGTAAAATGCCTGGACCTGTTTCGATCATCAGTCTGTCCGATGGGATTGACTTCATCACCTCCAGGTTCTCTGCCGTTTTCAAAGAGCTAAAATATAGAAATAAATCATGTCAGCGATGAATAATGGTGAGACGGACATCAGTCAGAGACACTGACTCACCAGCCGTTGATGCCGATGTACAGATCCAGATCTATCAGAGCCGCCGCGTCCTGCTGCGTGCCGTCAAACGAGTGAACCTGAGAAACACACGAGACAACAGAAAACACTGAGCTGAGGAAACATGGAAGAAACAGAGAAAAAAAATGGAGGAAACAATGGAAATATGGAAAAACAAGGAGGAAACTGTGAGAAAACAGGAAACAGAGGAAACATGGAGGAAACAAAAGAAAAACATGGAGGAAACACAATGGAAATATGGAGGAAACATTGAGGAAACATGGAGAAAACATGGAGGAAACACAAAGGAAACATGGAGGAAATTCAAAGGAAACATGGAGGAAATACAAAGGAAACATGGAGGAAATACAAAGGAAACATGGAGGAAATATGAAGGAAACATGGAAACACAAAGGAAACATGGAGGAAATACAAAGGAAACATGGAGGAAACATGGGAACACAAAGGAAACATGGAGGAAACAAAGGAAACATGGAGGAAACACAAAGGAAACATGGAGGAAACACAAAGGAAACACAAAGGAAACATGGAGGAAACACAAAGGAAACATGGAGGAAACACAAAGGAAACATGGAGGAAACACAAAGGAAACATGGAGGAAACAAAGGAAACATGGAGGAAACACAAAGGAAACATGGAGGAAACACAAAAGAAACAAAGGAAACATGGAGGAAACAAAGGAAACATGGAGGAAACACAAAGGAAACACAAAGGAAACATGGAGGAAATTCAAAGGAAACATGGAGGAAACACAAAGGAAACATGGAGGAAACACAAAGGAAACATGGAGGAAACACAAAGGAAACATGGAGGAAACACAAAGGAAACATGGAGGAAACACAAAGGAAACATGGAGGAAACATGGAGGAAATTCAAAGGAAACATGGAGGAAACACAAAGGAAACATGGAGGAAACACAAAGGAAACATGGAGGAAATACAAAGGAAACATGGAGGAAACACAAAGGAAACATGGAGGAAACATGGAGGAAATTCAAAGGAAACATGGAGGAAACACAAAGGAAACATGGAGGAAACACAAAGGAAACATGGAGGAAACACAAAGGAAACATGGAGGAAACATGGAGGAAATTCAAAGGAAACATGGAGGAAACACAAAGGAAACATGGAGGAAACACAAAGGAAACATGGAGGAAACATGGAGGAAATTCAAAGGAAACATGGAAGAAACACAAAGGAAACATGGAGGAAACATGGAGGAAATTCAAAGGAAACATGGAGGAAACATGGAGGAAACAAAGGAAACATGGAGGAAATACAAAGGAAACATGGAGGAAATATGGAGGAAACATGGAAACACAAAGGAAACATGGAGGAAACACAAAGGAAATATGGAGGAAACATGGAGGAAATATGGAGGAAACATGGAAACACAAAGGAAACATGGAGGAAACACAAAGGAAATATGGAGGAAACATTGAGGAAACATGGAGAAAACATGGAGGAAACATGGAGGAAATTCAAAGGAAACATGGAGGAAACACAAATGAAACATGGAGGAAACACAAAGGAAACATGGAGAAAACACAAAGGAAACATGGAGGAAATTCAAAGGAAACATGGAGGAAACAAAGGAAACATGGAGGAAACAAAGGAAACATGGAGGAAATACAAAGGAAACATGGAAACATGGAGGAAACACAAAGGAAACATGGAGGAAACACAAAGGAAACATGGAGGAAACACGAAGGAAACGTCATGATGCCAAAAGAACAGGTCACACTCACCACTCCGCCGACACACCGATCTCTGTTCTTCTTCATTATGTCTGTGAGCAACACACACACACACACACACACACAGAGTTTACACACACTCTCAACATCACAAACACTTTCCCAGAAGAGACTCCGTACCAAGGAATTGTGGGTGTGAGTTCCTGCAGTGGAGGAACATGGGTAATCGAGTCTCTTCCGCCAGATCAAACTGCCGCTCGAAGTATCTGTGAGAGCCAATCACACGTGCTGAACATCACGACATCATCAGAAAGCACAGCTGAAGCGTCTGAAACACTCACTTGAGCTGAGTTTCTCTGGGGCAAAACTCCAACCTGTCAAAGTCTGACACAGACAGAGCAGATGATTATTACTCATGCTTCACGGGAATAACCATACATGATCAGGAAGCAGTAAATGCTGACCGAGGCCACACTCTCCCACAGCGACCACCTTCTGTCTGTCCCCGACGCTCAGATCCACCAGAGACGACAGGTACTGATCCGAGCCCAGCTGATCGAACTCCCCGCAGTGGGTCGGGTGACAGCCCACCGTACTGAAGAACTCCTCTGCACACACACACACACACACACACTACATGACTGTGAATCTGCAGTGACGGTGACGCGGTGCGGTCATACCTCGGGTCTGTGCGAGTCTGAGCGCCTCTCTGCTGTCCTCCAGGCTTCCTCCAGTGATGATGAACTGTGAGGAAACATCATCATCATCATCATCATCATCCCTGCTCAGATATCATCTCTATATGACCTTTGCTGACCTTCTGCACGCCGACCTTCAGCGCTCTCTCGATGACCTGAGGAAAATCATCTGAGACACACAACTCTCTACATTACACTGTGATCCGCTCTGAAACCACAGATTTACACTGTGAATATAAAAATGTATCTGAGTATTTATCTAATAATGAATTTGACATTCCAATATATCAATAAATCAATCAATCATTCTATATTCTTAATGATTTAATAGTATATTGAGTTTTATCATTACCTTCATGTTTCTGGGTTCCTCTATAGATTCCTCTGAACATCGGGTCTGTTAGATTGATGCCAATATCTACACACAGACCATAATTTAATATATTTCTTCATTAACTCATGACATTAGTGTCATAAACTTCATGTTTCAGTCTTTCTGCTGAAAGATCATTTCTCAAACGATCAGACACGTAATAATAATCTCTCACCTATAAATCTGAAGTTGGTCATTGTGATTTTTGCAGAAGTGGAGAAATAAAACCTGCACGCGCTTCTCAATGCGACCATAAACACAACAGACACGTGGTCGAGTGGGCGGGGCTTCGCGGACCGGAAAGATCTCGATGGTCTAAAATAAATAATAATAATAATAATAATTCTAGGCTGAATTTGAACGGCATAATCGCATGCTGCTTCATGTGGGAGAAACAAGTATTGTGCCATTCTTCTAAATTCACTCAGTTGTGTTCTTCACACGGACCAAAGTCACGTGCTTCTGCTACTTTCCTCAGCGCTGTTCAGGATGGACCAATCACAGTCTTTCGCGAAGGATTTCAAATTTATAGAGAAAACAGTCCAGAATGCGGATCGAGCGCCACCTGCAGGAGAAACAACCATCTGCCACATAGAAATCTGTCATGACGTCACATCCTGATCAGCACATCAACACAAAACTCTCTAAATAAACATATATAGGCTTTATACGGGTGTGTCTCATACGTTCTGAAAAGTGAAGCCACGGGCTCTTTGATCGCCCCCTGGAGGCTGGATGCAGTACAGGTCATAAACCCCGCCCTCTCAATGCAGTCGAATGAGACTTCAGTGAAAACTTAAAAATAAATTCTGCTTCAAATAAAACTTTCTGAAAGATGGTTTTGGTCATTTAAGGTAGTTGTTATCACACTGATATATATTCAATTGTTCGTTTTTTTGATGATTTAGATTTTAGCTAGCAATTTGATGCTATAAAAACGGGGCGTGTCGTCATGATTCGAAGTTGATTGACAGCTTGTCTGAGGACTGTCGGAGCTTCGAGGGGAGATTGAAGATGTATTACCTAACTGTTAATTTTCGATTTCTTTGTCATTAACACCAACAAAATGAGTTGTTCAGCAGTAAACTGTACTAACCGACCTACAGGATCTGACGGATCACTGAACTTTTTTTCTGTAACATCAAATGTGGGTGTTATAAGCTAATTAATAAATGTTATTAGTTAAGATAACACACCTAATGTTAACAATGTCGGGGAAAAGCAGGTGATCGTTATCTGGCAGTTACTTATTATTTTTATGGGTATAAAATAATAATTAGCAGGACAAAACTAATGATAGCTTACTCTAATTACAGCAATAGATCTCCTGTAACGTTAGTTGAACTTGATTTAAAACGGCAGGACCGTTTCTGACGATTTAGAGTTGTTTCTAGTGGCGTATTATATTGATTTTATCTACTGAATTTGCTGTTTCAAAAATATTATTGCTCTAGAAACAGAATAGCCTATTATTTTATAGGTAGACTTTTAAATTGTGTATAATTTTTATAGTCTATTTAAAATACTAGAATGATGACGCAGTCGTCTGGGCGGAAGTTTGATATCGCGACTCCGCCTCCGGCTCAACTGACGATTCCTTCTGCGCATGCCCAGGCTCCAAACCTTTTTTTTTTTTTTTTTTTTTTGTCGTATTGCGTAACGTGTCAGCGCCCATTCATCAGCCCATTTTGGCTTCAGTTCAATACAATGGAAGGAAGCGACGTCGCGTCGTCCATCTTTTTTTTACAGTCTATGGCTTTATACTGAAATGAAAACTACAGTAAAGATATAAAATAATATATACATATATATATATATATATATATATATATTTGGACTGAAATGATTTGATATCTTTCAGTGGTTCAGATTATTATCTTTTTTATTATTATTATTATTATTATTATTATTATTGAACACCACAAATATTGTACATATATAATGATATAAAGGTAAATACACAATACAAATATCATCACTGCACATTACAGGAACTAAACTAAATAAATGTAATACATTAAGAACTTTAAGATAATAAATTAAAAACAAAGTAATAACTACATAAAATGACTCAGACATAAAAAGGAAATTAGGCATAAACTTATTACAAATACAATCAAGTTTAACTTTCCATGCATTTACATTTATGAATAAAAATGAACTAGAAGCATCTGCCTTGATTTCATGACTAATAATCACTGATTAATGATCACCCGACATGGGGGATTAAATAATTAAAGGAGTAAAATTGATTTAAGGGAATGAAGCGAAAGAAATAATACAGGTAAATGTTCCAGATCTAATGTAGTTATGAAGAAATTCATTTAAACTTGTAAAATATGCTCACACAGAAAAAGTTAAATGAACTCTGCTTGGAGTAGTGATGAACGCCTGCTGTTAACAAGCAGAATCACTGAAGAAAAGAGAAACAAGAACTACAACTGACTTCAGATTAAATCAACTGAAGATAAAAGATATTATATCTCTCAAGATATTCTTCTGATTCTGCTTGTTAACAGCAGGTGTTGATTACTAATGCTCATTCTTCACTTAATCGCTTAATTATCTGCTTTAACACTATTTAGAGAGGGACCATGTACTCCGAGCAGAGCTGATTTAACTCTGCTGTGCACATTCACTCTTATTCGTATATCTAATATGAAAATGCAAAATGTTTCTCATCTAATCACATTCAGTTATGAATGAAACTACATGAATCATGTGAATAATAGCATATTTACATGCTGAAACAGAGCAGACTAAATATAGAAATGTAAAAGTGTTTGTCATCATAACAATAAACAGAGCGGAGCGTAATAATTATTGGGGTGTTCCTCAATGTCTATGGTGGTTACGGCCTTGACCACACACACACACACACTGGTGTGAGTGACAGACACTAATGATCAGTAATTACTGTCACACACACACATGTGGTGTAATTAGGCTCCTCAGAGTTTGAGCCCTAGACACAGCGCTAGCTCGTTCTTCTGGATCTTTCCGTCTCCGTTGAGGTCACAGTGACCCAGCAGAGCCTGTCTGAACTTGTCCAGATCCGTCCCGGTGAGACTGGGCTGAAACAAACACACACACACACACACATATATGAACATCTAACCAGCGCAGATCAAACACAGACAGTCAGTGAAAGCGCTTCACCTTCACCAGCTCCATCATGTCTTTGACGAAGCCGTCGACCTCTGCTCCCTCCAGAGCGCCGGTGTTACTCTACAGGAAAAACATTACATTTCTCTTTTTATTTAACTTGATGCACTAAAATAACTAAAACTGAAATAAAAATTAATAAAAATTAAACAGACATTTCAAAAAACGTATAAAAAAATACTAAAATAAAAAATGTAAATACAAAAATAAGAGTCAATTCACACTATTAATGTCTCACACACTCATTTCTCCTCTTACCACGTCATAGTGAGCAAAGATCTTCTCAAAGTCTCTCCGGCGATCCTCCTGACTGCAGGCCTGAACAAACACAACAATAAATATAGCTGCGAGCAGCAAATATCGGGGTTTAACCACTTAAAGGCATTTAAGCACATGCATAAAAAGGTATTATGTTTTAATTAGCGAACATGTAACCATCTCGGTCATAGACGGAAAGTCCATTTACAGCCAATACAGGCAATTTACCATCAGAAATATATGGTTTTTAAAGGATTTTAACAGTTATCGAGGTTAAGCCAAAAACATAGGACTAGTTTGCTAAAGTTGCTTTTTGAAATAATCTCCAATATTTAATGAATGATTTGATGGGCAGCGGCGGTCCTAGAGGCAAAGTTGCTCAGAATGACGAGTTCTACCATCGCATGATACACAATCCTTTACGCACATGAAAAATGATTCGAAAGATTTCTTTTGAATTTCTCACAGGTCTCTAGGGCCGTGAGTCAAAAAGGCTGCGCGAGTTTCGTTCCGATCGGCCTCCGTTAACTTTTATCTGATAGCTGTCAAACTTCATTGGCTGCCACCGGCCGTGTTTCTTGAGATACGTGAACATCCTCAAAGACAGTCTTGGGTTCTTAGACAAAAACACTGCATGCCAATTTTCAATTTGCAATTTTCAAATGCAAAGTCAATCAGACTTCGGGTTGTGTAGTTATAGCCATTTTAACGTTTTTTCCATGTTATAGCGCCATCAAGTGGCCAGTCGCCGCGTCCTTTTTCACAAGACCACAGAATGAGCTGTTACACATTTGTGCCAAGTTTGGTGAAAATATCTCATTCTGTTCACGAATTATAGCTATTTTAATAAAAGTGGCTCCGCCCACTTTGAATGTTTTGCCGTCTCTTAGAGACCGTGAATCGAAATTTTAACTTTTTTTGATGATTATTGACAACCAGACTCCGGAGAATCTCGCTGCACTGGATTGGTTCTGGTCGGGCCAAAAACCTTGGTCTACTTCACTAAAGTAGGTTTTTCAAAAAATCCAAAATACCCCAAAAATGTTGATGATTGAATCCGCCTTGAGCAAAAGATTCCAACGATATCCGACACTTGAGTCTACGATTTTGTACTTTTGACCGCTGTAGCGCCCCCGTCAGGCCGATCGAGACGAGCTTTGGTGACGCTGTAGACGGTGTGAGCACTACCAGCCCTCAACAATTCACATCTCTGCGACTTACGGTTTGGTCTGATCACTCTTAGAGGAGAATGATGATCGTTGGAAACTTGAACAATTACAATAGAGCTTCAGCGACTGAACCCTTAATGATCGTCCACTCAAACATCATTACAGCGAGCCGCTGCATGAGCCAGAAGAAA
Organism: Chanodichthys erythropterus; assembly: GCF_024489055.1. Classification (NCBI taxonomy): domain Eukaryota; kingdom Metazoa; phylum Chordata; class Actinopteri; order Cypriniformes; family Xenocyprididae; genus Chanodichthys; species Chanodichthys erythropterus. The sequence goes on from NC_090235.1 coordinate 14,563,306, forward strand.
CCAGCATGAGTTCAGTCTGGTTTATATCTCACTCGCCTGCATCTCAAACTTCTGCAGGAAGTTCTCCTTCAGCGCCAGGATCCTGCCGACACAAACACGACGATCAATATGAGTATCGTTCACAGGGACAGAAATCCCAGATTAATGATAAATGATTCCCAGTGTACTCTACCCTCACGTTTGTGTCTTCAGCTTATTTTTATGCATATTTAAATACATTGTAATGAATCGAACCAAAATACATCAAATCATGAGCAAACTTCAGATTTCATGATCTGAAGCGGATCTTATTCCATATCTGAAAGACACGTGAAACGAGCTCAACTTGATGTCTCATACAGTTTAGTCATTAGACAAACATCTGATTGACCAATCGCAATCAGTTACTCCAGAGTCATGTGACTGATGATGTGTTCGATGAGATCAGCATCACCTCGCCATATCATTCAGATCCAAACGACCGTCCTGGTTCTTGTCAAACATCTTCATCTGGAAGTCAGGAGACAGAATCACATCAGCTGGTTATTGTCGTAACTAAAAAGATTTTTGATAAATTAAACAATGAGAATTAACTACTGAAATTTAAGATGTTTAAGATGAAGCACTAAACTGAAATCTGTCGTCTGATTGACCGTCAGCTCGTGTCTTTGAAATCTGATTTCATCAAGCAAACGTAAGAATAACTTTGATATTGTAATATTTCAGCTTGACTTGATTATCCAGACATCATTTATTATAAAAATCATGAGTATCAGATATGATCATCAGGTTTATTTGTTCATCTGTCAATCATCATTATATCGACTATTATTTCGTAAGGCGCGGTGTTACCATGGTATCGGTGTACTCCTCCAGTCGGTCCGTAGTGATCTGCCTGTTGTGCTGATGGAAAAGATCCCGCAGGAAACTCTGACATCATCAGAACAGAGACGGCAGCGTGAGTACACACACACGGACGCACACACACAGGAAGTGACATCATCAGCACACCTCACCTTCAGCTCTGCGGCAGAGATGTATCCGCTGCTGTCAGCGTCATAGCGGCGCCAGATCTGAGAAGAGACCAGAGAGTCTGAACACCTGACTTAACTCAACTATCTGATGAAGATGATGAAGATGGTGACTCTGACCCTCATGAACTCCACACTGTTCTCCAGCGGCGCCTCCCTGCGGAACAGCAGCAGGAAGTTCTCCTCCTCGGGAAGAACCGCGGCCGCCAACTGCATCAGACGGACATCAGTTACTCCTCCTCACGCTAACACACAACCACCAGATCACTCTAGACAGATGTTCTTCAGCGGAGGAGAAATGAAGGAAAACATTCCAGGATTTTTCTCCATATAGTGGACTTCACTGGGGTTCAACGGGTTGAAGGTCCAAATGTCAGTTTCAGTGCAGCTTCAAAGAGCTCTACATGATCCCAGACGAGGAATAAGAGTCTCATCTAGAGAAACCATCGGACATTTTCTAAAAAAAATAAACATTATATACATTTTTAACCACAAATGCTCGTCTTGCACTGCTCTGTGATGCTCCGCGCATGACGTCATCATGTTGGAAAGGTCACGTTTGACGTAGGAGGAAGTACCGCAGAAAACTCATCTCATTTTCTCTTCCAACTTCAAAATCGTCCGACATGGTATTTTTTTGAAAGACTTTATGTTCACTTTGTAAACACTGGATCAGTACGTCACGCATGACCTTTCCAACATGATTACGTCATGCGTGGAGCATCACAGAGCAGTGCAAGACGAGCATTTGTGGTTAAAAATGTATATAATGTTTATTTTTTTTAGTAAATGTCCGATGGTTTCTCTAGATGAGACTCTTATTCCTCGTCTGGGATCATGTAGAGCTCTTTGAAGCTGCACTGAAACTGACATTTGGACCTTCAACCCGTTGAACCCCAGTGAAGTCCACTATATGGAGAAAAATCCTGGAATGATTTCCTTCATTTCTTTTCAGCTGAAGAAAGAAAGACATGAACATCTTGGATGACATGGAGGAGAGTGAATATAAAACATCTAATAATGTCTAAATATATATCTAAATGCAAAACCTAATAGAAGTAAATTATTATGTCTGAAATTAATGTTCACAGCAATAGGGAACACACAGCCATGTTTATATATTTATATAGAGCTGTACAGCCATCTAGTGGTTACACCATAATATTACAGATGATAAATGGTGCATAATTTAGAGGTAAATATTTAGTACCGTAAAATCCCGTAATAGAGCCAGTAATTATTTCTGTTTCCCCCTGACTGGAATATTACTGTTTCAATGGAAAACCGTATTTTACTGTATAAATTTGTTTAGTTATTTTTGTCAGAACCTGCTCCATCGGCAGACGTCCGTCTCCAGTGACGTCACAGCTGGACAGAATCATCTCTCTGACCTTCTGAACCTGCTGCTCAGACGCATCACACTACAACACACACACACACACACACACACACACACACACACACACACACACACACACACACACACACACACACACACACACACACACACACACACACACGAGATTCACCTGTGATCATGTCAGAATGATAAAGTACACTAGTATTCAAACATGCATGCTTTTATTCATCAAGGACACATTAAATTGATCAGAAGTTTCAAATAATTGCTGTTTTTTGAACTTTCGATTCATCAAACAATCCTAAAAATGTATCAGTTTCCACAAAAACACTGATTATGATCATAAATGTTTCTTGAGCAGCAAATCATCATATCAGAATGATTTCTGAAGGATCATGTGACACTGAAGACTGGAGTAATGATTCTGAAAATTCAGCTTTGATCACAGGAATAAATTACACTTTACTATATATTTACATAGAAAACAGCTGATTTACACTGGAATAATATTTCACTGTTTTACTGTATTTTTAATCAAATATATGCAGCTTTGATGAGCAGAAGAGTCTCTTTCTAAAACTTAAAAAAAAAAGATAAATAATTTGAACAACATCATTTAACAGCAGATCTGAAGTCTGAATGTCACATCAGATGAACAACAAACACACTTTATAATCAGATCAAGACTGTAAACATGAAGAGAAAGAGGCTGTGGATCTGATGAAGGACAAACACTCATCTTTACTCACAGTCTTCAGCGTCTTCATCAGCTGCCGTAAGAACTCGTCCAGGTTCTTCCGGACAATGAACCCGTCATCTGCACAGAGCAGGTGGTCAGCAGCAGGTCAAAGGTCATATCTCATGCATCAGGTGTGTGAACTCACCGTGGCGGTCGAACCGAGTCCAGGAGTGCAGGAAGGCGGCGGCGGTCAGACCTCTGAAGACGCTCTCCATGACTGATGAGAGCCGCAGCTGCAGGAGTCCTTCTCTCCACCGGCCGTAATTACTCCCACATAATGAGCCGTCACTGGAGACAACACACAATCACACCCCAGAGCAAACCCACGCGCGGCACAGCTGGACCGACACGTCACTGACCGCAGATCAGACATACAGATACCAGAGGAATAAAGAGGAGCATCAATAATTCATCAGATCCACACTGCAATTTTACTGTAAACAGACACAGATGACATCTACTGTATCACACACACACACACACACACACACACACATACACACAGAACATTCTGAAATAAAATTTTCATAACTTTTGGAAACATTTGTATAGCATATTTTTGTTTGCAGGGACATGAAACTGAAAGTGAAATTTTTTAGTACAAAATCTGAAATAGTAGTTTTTTTTAAACATCCAATCTTTGTAAAAAATATACATAATATATATATAATTTGTTTATAATAATCAGAAGTTTATGTTAGGATTATTTTGATTTTATACTCTCGTCAGAATCTCACACTGCTGAAATAATGACAAGGCTGAATGATTTCAAACATTTTTATTAACAATATCTTTCAGTGTTGATGTATTAAAGTAATTAACAACAGTTGATTTTGTGATTCCAGAAGATCAGATTCTGATTCAGTGTTCTTCAGGGAAAACAGTTACCTGAATCCATAACACAACATATTACATGAAATAAACATGAACTACCTCTAACCCTAGCTTGATGTACTAATCAATGAAATAATATGAACATAAACTATATTTTTAAAAAATTAAAATTAAAACAGAAAATTCAAAAATAAAAACTAATTCAAGACTATAACTGTATCAATTATACTAAAATAACACTGGTTGAGAGAAAAATAATATTTGATTTTTTTTTTGTTTGCAGTATATAATTTTTAATACACAATTTCAATTTTATAAATATTTTCAGTCATCTTTCAGCCCTTGTTTAGAAACACTGATCTCGCTCAATTATGCATCTGTTCTTGCTCATAAGTTTGCATTCAGGTTTAACTAGAAATGATTTATTTATGCTTAAAAAACATTTTAAAACATATAAAGTACAGAAGAAGCCACTGCTTCAGTCTGAGCAGAGCTCAACATCAGTCGATCAGACGTGATCAAGAGCTGTGATTGGCCGGAGCGTCTGTGGGGAGGGACTTTGTGCGCTGGCGCTCAGTGTCGCCCTCCTCTGGGCCGGTCCTGGGGTGACCGCAGGATATGGAGCGACTGACGGTCAGTGTGTGTGCGGTGTGTGTGTCGAACACACTGACGTCAGCCGGAGACTCCGGAGCTGCACACACAATGACAGTGAGTCTTTCTGATCATTTAAGAAGAACATTATTGATCTGATATAAAAATAAGGATTTGAACAGAAAACTGAATAAAGCACAAAACATGCAGAATGAGTGTTGATATGAAGTGAACTTCAGGATGGTTCAGGACACTCACGGGGGTCAGGTGAGGCTCCTCCCTCTGCGCTGTGAGTGACAGGACCCGGCTCCGCCTCCTCAGTGACTGACAGCATCACCTGCGGGGGGGAATCACCGATGCAGTCGGGGGAGCTGAACGACACGGACGGACGGCTGGAGCGGCGCTCTGATGACGGTGTGTGTTCAGCTGTGTGTGTGTGTGCAGGTGTGTGTTCAGGTGTGTGTTTGAGTTTTCTGGCTGCAGGTTCATCTTGAGCCTCTCTCTGGACCGCTGGTGTCACGTGTCCATGATCTCCACCTGCACAATCACAGATTGTAAATATAAAAACTCTGATGTTGGCTTGAGAAAACCTGACTGGAAAGTTTGCAGTCTGAAGGTTTTCAGTTTGAAGTATTTTGAAGGGGCTGTATGTAGAATTCAGAAACCCTTCTTATTAGCGACACCGGTGGCCGTTAAGTGAACTGCAGCACTCAAGCACACGTGACGCACAAGAGACTGAACGTGACTCAGTGCCCAAGTTATTCACACATTGGCAATAAAAAAGCGATTAATTCATAAAAATTCTTACATACAGCCCCTTTAAAGCTTGAAGATTAAAGGTTTTGAAGGCAATACAATCTATCAGAAAAACAGATATTCTGGGTGGTTGCTATGCAATTTCTAGGGTGTTCTGGGTGGTTACTAGGATGTTGCTATGCGGTTGCTACAGCATGGTGTTCTTGGAGGTTGCTAGTGTGTTGCTATGTGATTGCTAGGGTGTTCTGGGAATTGGATAGGGTGTTGCTATGTGGTTGCTAGGGTATTCTCTGTGGTTGCTATGGGGTTACTAGTGTGTTCTGAGTGGTTACAAGGAGGTTGCTATGTGGTTGCTACAGCATGGTGTTCTAGGAGGTTGCTAGGGTGTTGCTATGCAGTTGCTAGGGTATTCTCTGTGGTTGCTATGGGGTTATTAGTGTGTTCTGAGTGGTTACAAGGAGGTTGCTATGCGGTTGCTACAGCATGGTGTTCTAGGAGGTTGCTAGGGTGTTGCTATGCAGTTGCTAGGGTGGTTTGAGTGGTTACTAGAAGGTTGCTATGAGGTTGCTACAGCATGGTGTTCTAGGAGGTTGCTAGGGTGTTGCTACACAGTTGCTATGGTGTTCTGGGAAGTTGCTAGGGTGTTGATATGTGGTTGCTATAGGGTTGCTAAGGTGTTCTGGGTGGTTACTAGGAGGTTGCTATGTGGTCACTACAGCATGGTCTTCTAGGAGGTTGCTAGGTTGTTGCTATGCAGATGCTAGGGTGGTTTGAGTGGTTACAAGGAGGTTGCTATGCGGTTGCTACAGCATGTTGTTCTAGTAGGTTGCTAGGGTGTTGCTATGTAATTGCTAGGGTGTTCTGAGTGGTTACAAGGAGGTTGCTATGCGGTTGCTAAGTATGGTGTTCTAGGAGGTTGCTAGGGTGTTGCTATGCAGTTGCTAGGGTGATTTGAGTGGTTACTAGAAGGTTGCTATGAGGTTGCTACAGCATGGTGTTTTAGGAGGTTGCTAAGGTATTGGTATGCGATTGCTAGGGTGTTCTGAGAGGTTACTAGGAGCTTGTTATGCGGTTGCTAAGTATGGTGTTCTAGGAGGTTGCTAGGGTGTTGCTATGCAGTTGCTAGGGTGATTTGAGTGGTTACTAGAAGGTTGCTATGAGGTTGCTACAGCATGGTGTTTTAGGAGGTTGCTAAGGTATTGGTATGCGATTGCTAGGGTGTTCTGAGAGGTTACTAGGAGCTTGTTATGCGGTTGCTACAGCATGCTGTTCTAGGAGGTTGCTAGGGTGTTGCTATGCGATTGCTAAGGTGTTCTGAGCGGTTACAAGGAGGTTGCTATGCGGTTGCTACAGCATGTTGTTCTAGTAGGTTGCTAGGGTGTTGCTATGTAATTGCTAGGGTGTTCTGAGTGGTTACAAGGAGGTTGCTATGCGGTTGCTAAGTATGGTGTTCTAGGAGGTTGCTAGGGTGTTGCTATGCAGGTGCTAGGGTGGTTTGAGTGGTTACTAGAAGGTTGCTATGAGGTTGCTACAGCATGGTGTTCTAGGAGGTTTCTAGGGTGTTGCTACGTAGTTGCTATGGTGTTCTGGGAAGTTGCTAGGGTGTTGATATGTGGTTGCTATAGGGTTGCTAAGGTGTTCTGGGTGGTTACTAGGAGGTTGCTATGTGGTCACTACAGCATGGTCTTCTAGGAGGTTGCTAGGTTGTTGCTATGCAGATGCTAGGGTGGTTTGAGTGGTTACTAGAAGGTTGCTATGAGGTTGCTACAGCATGGTGTTCTAGGAGGTTGCTAGGGTGTTGCTACGTAGTTGCTATGGTGTTCTGGGAAGTTGCTAGGGTGTTGCTATGTGGTTGCTATAGGGTTGCTTAGGTGTTCTGGGTGGTTACTAGGAGGTTGCTATGTGGTCACTACAGCATGGTCTTCTAGGAGGTTGCTAGGGCGTTGCTATGTGGTTGCTATAGGGTTGCTTAGGTATTCTGGGTGGTTACTAGGAGGTTGCTATGTGGTCACTACAGCATGGTCTTCTAGGAGGTTGCTAGGGTTTTCTGTCAGTAAAATTACACAGACATTAGACTCACACATCATCATCATCATCATCATCTTAAAAACACAATGACTGACAGACACAGACATCACCTTCATCGGGAGCTTCAGCCTTGGATGCTGCAGATGGAGACACGCCTGCCTGCGAGTGACATCATCATCAGTCAGCACAATCACTGATGTCAGTTTTTAATCAAATCTATATGTGCTCAAACTGAATTCTCACTGCATATCTGAATCTCACCTTCTTGCGTTTCTCTTGTTTGGCTCGCATCTCAGCCAGCAGGTCGTTGCCCAGCACCTGCATGCCCATGTGACGCCCTGTCAGCGGACTGCCACGTTTGACGCCCTCCTGCACGTGACCTTTGACCTCAGGCGCAACAGGCTCTGGGTTCACAGCCGGCTCTGGGGACGGGGCGTCTGTTTCCGTCGCTGTCACGGAGACCGTTGTCGTGGTTGCCGTGGGGCTGGGGGTGGGGCTGGTGGGCGTGGCTTTCGTCGAGGTGCGATGCTTGATGAGGCTGAAGAAGCCGCTCAGACGAGACTCTCTGCTCTTCTCTGCGTCCGCAGCGGACGCTCTGCAAACAGAACGAGCGTCAGGCCGAGTCCAGCGTAAACACTCCGCCTCACATGTCTCACATCTTACTTGGCTGTGATGTTGGTGACCTTTTTGGAGTAGAACTCCGGCACGCCTTCATCCACCTGATCCACTTCCAGCGCAGGGTCTGTGCTGATTGGCTGACACTGAGAAAACAGAGGCGTTTAATAAGGATGATTCACACTGAACATGAACCTTCACATCCAAACTGAAACATTTCATTCCCGTCAACTGTGCGTGTTCTGGCGTCTTACGGCGGCTCTGCTGGGTTTGGCCTTCTTGGTCCGCCGCGGCCTGTATTTGGTGATGTGCTGTAGAGTGGGCGTGTCTCTGGTGGGCAGGTCGCTGAAGCTCACAGGCTCAGGCTGCGGTAGCTCCGCCTCCACAGGGGACGGGGTCAGGGGCGGCGGCAGAGGCAGATCGTCCACACACAGGGTCACGTCCTCTAACACCTTACTGAGATCAAAGTCCAGCTCTGACACACACACCAGAAACACTCGATTAACCAGCAGTAATTAAGAAACACTAACGAGAGCGATGGAATCTGAGTGAGGAGTACCGAAGGCGGCGGACATGGGTCTGAACATCCTGCTGTGAATGCTCTTCCTCTTGGCTCTATGTGTCCGCTAGAGACACGGGTCAGAGTTCATCTGATGTTAACACTCAGATCTCATTTATACTCATGCATATGCAAATATACAGCATGAACATGATGTGTGTGTCTTACCTGCGGTTCTGGTTCTGGTTCTGCTGGTATCAGGTTGTTTGTCTGCATTTCTGTCTCGTCTAGAACTTGTGTCTCCTGAGAGTCCTGATGTTGCAGCGGCTGCTGACCTCTCCTGCTCAGATGAGCTGCCTGACACACACACACACACACACACACACACGTGTGAATGAAGTGCACACACACACATACACACACACACACATGAACACTGTGATGATGTGTAGTTTTGTGTCTAAATCTCACCAGTGTGTGTTGAGAGCGAGAGAGAGACTGTAAGATCTCATCAGTGATGTATTCAGAGAGACACGACGCCATACTGAGCTTCACCTCACTGAACACACACACACACACACACACACACACACACACACACACACACACACACACACACACACACACACACACACACACACACACACACGTTAACCTTTTAAAACATCAAGCAACATTAAGCTAATAAAGATGCTGAGGATTAGAAAACTTACTTTAATTATTAAAGTTCAGGGTTTCAATTAGAAGCTAATAATTAAATTCAATCATAAAATTTCATATTTTAAAATAAAAATCAAAATAAAACGAAATGAATTATGAATAATCTATAAATTATCAAAATGCTAAATTAAAATATGTAATTCCACAATAAAAAAACCTATCAAAATAGAACACTTAATAAACATGAATTAAATAAGAATCAAAACAATCAAAATATAAGACTTACAAAAATTAATTAAATCATAAAAATGCAAAAAATACATCCATCATTTATTTTAAAATGAAAACATAAAAAAAATACTCACTAAAAATTAAACCATAAAAATAAAGACAATCAAAATGAAAAAATTACTAAAATTACTAAATTATCAAATAAAAATGCAAAATTAAATGATTTTAAAATAAAAACTAACTAAAAACTAAATTAATATTTTATTTGTTTAGCTGCCTGTCATGTGACCTCTACATGAATTAAATCAGAACCAAAATAAAACACTTAAAAAAACCAATTAAGTCATAAAAAACAATAATAAGTACATCATTTTAAAATAATAACCTCACTAAAAATTAAATCACAAAAATGAAAACAATCCAAATGAAACACTTACTAAAAATTAAATAACAAATTTGCTAAATGAAAACACATTTTTTACATAAAAATAAAAACACTTACAAAAAAAAAAAATATTAAATAAATATTAAATAAATTTTAGATTTTAAAATAAAAACTTAAATTAGAACACTTACTAAAAACAATAAAATATTTAATTAATTTAGCTGCGTGTCATGTGACCCTTAACCAGCATCAGGGAAACGTGAGCATATGAATGTGTTTTAATTTAAATGACTTTTATAATTGAATATCATCTCAGCAGGTCAAAGCGTCAGTGTAAACGCTCAAACGTGAGCTCACCTGATCTTATTGATGATGTCGATGGCCGACTGCTCCAGCAGGGTGGAGGTGATGAAGGCTTTGGACACACTCGTCCTCCCCTCGCCGGCGTGGAGCAGATCCTCACGCAAACACGCCTGCTGCATGACGTGAGGACACACACTCTGCGCCGTATCCAACATCGACACCAGCAGACCCTGAACACACACACACACACTCAGAGAGTTTCTCAGCCGTCTGTGATGATGTTCAGTGTGTGTGTGTGTGTGTGTGTACCTGCAGCTGCTGGTCTATGAGCACACTGAGCTCTCCTGCCACCGAACACAGTTTCTCCTGCACCTGCTGCACACACACCCCTGCTGACCCGTCACTGACGCCCGAGCGCTGGTCATACAGACTGCGCAGCAGCTACAGACACAGACACAACGAGCTGCTTACAGAGATACTCATCTTCAGTGTGTGTGTGTGTGTGTGTGTGTGTGTGTGTGTCTCACTGTTGTGGAGCTCTTGGCGTCTCTCATCAGGCTCTCGGCCGCCTTCATGTCCTGCTGAACTCGCTCACTCTTACTGAAGCACAGAGAGTTCAGCTGATCCTGGACCTGCACACACACCTGCGACATCATCTACACACACACACACAGATGGATGAGATTGCGCTCGTGAACACACACCACTGACAGACGGATCAGTCAATCAAATAATAAACACTGTGTTTCCAGGTAAAGTGTGTGTTGAGCAGATCACCTGTTGTGTTGTGCTGGTGCTGAAGCCCTGCTGCAGCCGGAACGCCTGATCCTGCAGATATCGCCTGCTCTCATGGTTACGCAGCAGATACTGCTCCATCTACACACACACACACACACACACACACAGAACATCGTGGTTCATCATGACAGAATAGAAAGAGCATCTTCTGTTGTGGGCCGTGTTTGTGTGTGTGCGTCTATGTTAAAGGGTTAGTTCACCAAAAAATGAAAATAATGTCATTAATTACTCTCCCTCATGTCGTTTCACACCCGTAAGACCTTCGTTCATCTTCAGAACACAAATTAAGATATTTTTGATGAAATCCTGCATAGCCAGCAATGACATTTCCTCTCTCAAGATCCATTAATGTACTAAAAACATATTTAAATCAGTTCATGTGAGTACAGTGGTTCAATATTAATATTATAAAGCCACGAGAATATTTTTGCGCCAAAAAAACTAAATAATTTAGTGATGGCTGATTTCAAAACACTGCTTCAGGAAGCTTCGGAGCGTTATGAATCTTTTGTGTCGAATCATGATTCGGATCACGTGTCAAACTGCTGAAATCACGTGACTTTGGCGATCCGAACCGCTGATTCGACACACTGATTCATAACGCTCCGAAGCTTCCTGAAGCAGTGTTTTGAAATCGGCCATCACTAAATAAGTCGTTATTTTGTTTTTTTGGCGCACCAAAAATATTCTCGTGGCTTTATAATATTAATATTGAACCACTGTACTCACATGAACTGATTTAAATATGTTTTTAGTACATTAATGGATCTTGAGAGAGGAAATGTCATTGCTGGCTATGCAGGATTTCATCAAAAATATCTTAATTTGTGTTCTGAAGATGAATGAAGGTGTGAAACGACATGAGGGAGAGTAATTAATGACAGAAATCTCATTCTTGGGTGAACTAACCCTTTAATGTTCCTGGTTTAGAGTGTGTTTGTGTTCCTGACCTTCAGAAGAGCTTCTTCAGTTTTCTCCGGGCTGTTCTTCAGAGCTTGAGCCGCGTCTGTGATGGGAACCGGCATGAACCTGATGGTGTAATTCCTGCAGACAATACTGAACATCAGTGTCCGTTTATTCATTCGTTTCATTATTAATGTTTCTAATACGGCTGTGCTTTCTGCTTCCAGTAAGAGCTTAGAACTGTAATGAACCATGATTCACTCAGGATTAATGGTTTCTCACACACACACACACACACACACACACACACTTCTCCAGAGCAGCAGCCATGTCCTGGAGCCCCTGAGCGCTGACACTGTTACGGTCCCAGATCAACGTCCTGAAACACACACAGAGCTGTTATTGAACACACACATCTTCAGCGATAACTGACTGACCAATCAGAGTCGAGCATTTCAGAGAGAGGTGTGTTAAATGTGAAGTCTCAGACCTGAGTTTGGTGTTGATCTGCAGAGCTTTGGCCAGCATCTTCGCCCCAAAGTCGCCCATGTTGTTCCCGCTGATGTCCAGATGGGTCAGACTGCTGTTCCCGCCCAGAGCGTTCAGAACCACCGAGAGATCGGCCTTCAGACGCGAGTCGGCCAGAGACAGAGACGCCAGCGGCTACACACACACACACACACACACACACACCGGTCGAATGATGCCAAACTTATGATGATTACTGAAATATGTGATTAAGTTTCGAGGAAGGATCTACAGACTCACAGAATCCTCCTCCTGAATCATGTGGACCACAGAGACCAGAACCTGCCCGAGGTTCCTGAAACACACACATTCAGAAATAACTGCGTCTGCCAGCTGAACCGTGAGCGTCACATGATCTCCAAACTGAGTCTCACTTGGATTTGATGTTGCTGAAGTTCCTGCCGATGGACAAGTGTTTGATGGAGCGGTTCTTCCCGAGCCACACGAGGAGCGTGGACAGATCCGAGTCCAGCCCTGGACACAAACACACACCAGAGTACTGAATCAACACCTACATCCGTGTGTGTGTGTGTGTGTGTGTGTGTGTGCGTGTGTTATTAACCGTTGTCAGACACGTCCAGGCTGGTGATGTTTGGGATCTCAGCGATGCAGCCCTCCAGAATCTGAGCACCTGCTGACCGCAACTAAACACAAGAACAACAACAGGTGAGGAACACACAACACACACCGGCCTGTGTGTGTCAGAACAAACTCAGACAAACTGCAGAAATCCAATTTAATTGGAGTTTTTCCTCAAATGGTGTGGACCTAGAGAAGAGTGTGGGACGGTACCTCACAGCCGCTGATGTCCAGAGCGATGTCTCTCAGGTTTGAGTTACAGGCCAGACCAAGCAGCAGAGCTCTGAACACATCGGACATCAGCAAAACATCAGCAGAACATCAGAAGAATATGAGTAGAAGATCAGAAGAACATCAGAAGAATATGAGTAGAAGATCAGAAGAACATCAGTAGAAGATCAGAAGAACATCAGAAGAATATGAGTAGAAGATCAGAAGAACATCAGAAGAATATCAGAAGAACATCAGAAGAACATCAGAAGAATATCAAAAGAACATCATCAGAACATGAGAAGAACATCAGCAGAACATGATCATGAGTCTGGGTGGACGGACAGACTGAGACTCACTTGAGTCCTTCAGCAGGTAGTTTGGTTCCAGACAGGCAGATGTTCTTGAGGGACGAAGCACTGCTGAAGAACTGCTTGAAGGAGGATGGCAGCTCCTTCCCTCTCCTGCAGCACAAAACATCAGACTGAAACACCTGAATCCTGCACCCGTGTGTGTGTGTGTGTGTGTGTGTTGTACTTGTAACTGAAGACACTTCTGGACATGTTGAGGACGGTCAGGTGTTTGAGAGAGCCACGCAGCAGTGAAGAACACACCTGGAGAACATGTGACGGGATTCACAGAGCCACAGAAATGATCATCCTCAAATTCATAAGGAAGATATATACTTTTATGCATAAAGACCAAATTAACACTGTTAAAAATTAATATGCAGTATTACTGGGAAAATATTTCGTTTCTCTTGCGTTCCATCATTCTTTCTACTCCTCACAGTTATTTATTTATTTATTTATTTAAATCAAATAGTATTTCTTTTTCCATCAGTTTATTTGAATCAATTGCTGTTTTTTTATTTACATCACATTTTATTTATTATCAACAATCATCACATTTATTACTTTAATTATGTAAATCAATTTTTATTCATTTATTTTTTGTTATTTTAACTAAATTGAGTTGTTAGTTAGTTTAATCTTTTTATTTATTTATTTTTCCCCGGACCCAGTCTGAGAGTCATGTGATCGTGTGATCATGTGATCGTGTGGTTATGTGTGTCTGACCAGGTCGAGGGAAGCTTCGCTGTTCGACAGGTCGAGTGTGTGCAGATGGTTGGGCTGAGACAGGAAACTCCACAGGTGCTACAAACACACAACAACACACACTAATTCACATGACACATGAAAATAATGTGTGTGTGTGTGTGTGTGTGTGTGTGTGTGTGTGTGTGTGTGTGTGTGTGTGTGTGTGTGTACATACAGGCATGTCCTCTCCTTTGAGTGTGTTTCCAGACAGATTCAGGTGTGTGAGTGACGTGGAGCAGAAACACTGAGCCAGAACATTCACACCTGAGAACACACACACACACACACACACACACACACACACACACACACACACACACACACACACACACACACACACACACAATGAACACAGCATGATGACTGCAGGTGCTTCTCAAACGCAAGGTTTTCTATTAATATTATGAAAAAAAACTATAAAAAAATAAAATCAGGAAAAATACTTTTAATATTATAAATCTTTATATTAACCGTCTTTCTATTAATGCAGTGGCTGATAATCATAGGAAGTTTAGCTATAAATGAAATGAAAATATACAATTATGTTTTTTTTTAAATAGAATATTGCAGTATGATTTATCGGTGCACATTGAGTTAAATTCATGTTCTGGTAATCTTGAATCAGAATATCTTCCTCTTGCAGCATCTCTTCTCTGATGATGAGGGCGGGGCAACCTGTCACTCACATGAGATCCACCAATAGCAAACCACAACCATCCAATCAATTCCCCACAGACACAATCAAGCCCCGCCCTACATTTGTTCTTGTTTGCAAAGCGTTTCACTCGGATATACGACATAATAGTGAAGAAAAGATGAGCTCAACTTCTGATTCTTCTGTTTAAAGTCTCATTTCAGAATGAACTGGAGCTCAGTAACAACTCGATTTTTCCCGTCAAATCTTTTTTGTGAACTGGGATGTGTGCGAAGGATTGTGAGGGATAGGAGGACGTGAAGGACACACTTCAAATGTGCTGAATGTGTGTGTGTGTACCTTTAGCTGACAGTGAGTTCTTGGACAGGTCCAGCTGTTTCAGTCCAGGTGTGAGTTTGGACAGTGCAGCGCTCAGAAACATGACACCTGTCAATCAAACACAGCTGTCAATCCATATGATTCATGTTTGTTGTGCTGCAGTCAGTGTTCAGATTTTGCTCCAGCTTGTGTTTTTCACTGTGGCTAAACATTCCATTCGATCATTCTTCAAACATTACGGGAACGTTACTTTTGAATGTTTTGAGAACATTATTAAAGAGCAGATAACTTTGAACAAAGGTTCTATTAATGTTACTGCAAGAACGTTTGTTCATGACTTTGAGAGAACCTGACAGGAACATTAACAGGGAACAGGAAGCCAGATTGTTAACCTAACAGGGAACTGTTCCATATTTTAAATTGTAATCACAATTAGATTTATTTCCTAGTGTGTGTGTGTGTGTGTGTGTGTGTTGTACCTTTGTCTTCAATACAGTTGTTGGTCAGACTGATTGTGTTTAACGCAGAGTTTGGATTCTGACTCAAAGCAGCAGCAAATCTCTGAGCGAAATCACTGAAACACACAAACACGGTAAAATGTAGAGTAAAACAGACTAAAACATGTATGTGAATATACTGTACGTGTGTGTGTGTGTGTGTGAGAACCTCTTGAGTCCGGTGTTGTCCAGAGTCAGTTCCTCTAGTCTGGTAGATCGAGACACAACTCTGAATATCTGATCACACAGATCTGCAGTCTACACACACACACACACACATCATGATTAGTGTACGATCACATCATCCTCCAGCAGCACTTCAGAGTCTGACAGACACACAGTCACCAGTTTAAAGTCCTTTATGGAGAGTTTGATGAACCACTGGTTGAACTCCAGCGCAGCAGTGATGGCCAGCAGATCCCTGAACACAACAACAACAACACAAATCATGCTCAACATGATGCATGGTATACTGTGGTATTCTCTGAAGCACCATGTATATAAAAGAGTGCTTGTAGTGCACGTCATCCTCTTCTTTTTCTTCAGAAACCGTTTGGGTTGCTGCTGGTGAACCTGAGTCCAATATGTCTTATTCGTGTGCTTGGACACATTT
The DNA here is from genome assembly GCF_024489055.1 of Chanodichthys erythropterus. NCBI lineage: Eukaryota > Metazoa > Chordata > Actinopteri > Cypriniformes > Xenocyprididae > Chanodichthys > Chanodichthys erythropterus. Next base: position 14,579,518 of record NC_090235.1, read on the forward strand.
CCCCTCCGTGTATTGAGTATTTGTTCCCCAGACGCAGTGTGAGATCCCATTCGAAAGGGAATGTCTCGCTTACAAATGTAACCCTGGTTCCCTGTGAAAGGGAATGAGACAATGCATCTCGTAGCCATGCTTCAGACTTGCCTGCTTACATCTCATACAGACAAAGAAGAGGATGACGTGTACTACAGGTGCCTTTTATACTTGCGGTCGCACCGGTAGTGACGCCACGGACTGTAGTTTAAACGCATGCTTCAGACACCGGTCACGCTGGAGGCGTTCCCCATAGCGTCTTGTTCAGACGCAGTGTCTCGTTCCCCTTCTCAGGGAACCAGGGTTACATTTGCAACAGAGACATTTTAATTCTTTGTTTTTCTTCATTTATTTTTTTTCTGAACTCTGATTTAATTGTTAACTTACATGTTATCAATCAAAAAGCATGTCTAATTAATTGAAATCATGAAACTTGTTTACAATTTATTAATAGTTTAACAAAAATTCTTTTTTTATTTAATAATTGTATTATTATTATTATTATTATAGACATTAGTCCATATCACTACTAGTGTACAGCTCTACTTTTGACAAAATGTGACATTCTGTGCTATATATTTATGCCTGGATTCCAGCAGGTGTGTTACAGGTGTGTGTTACCTGTTGTCCAGGTGTATGAAGTCCTGCAGGCAGAGCTCCCGTGTGTCCTGAGACAGATAGATGGTGTCCACGTCCTTCAGAAACAAACACAGAGCTGTGAGACAGACACTGAGACACGGACGAGACGTGATGAGACGGACTGACTAGAGCTGTACTGACCCACTGCACCTCGTCCCTGTAGGGAACGCCCATCTGATCGCACACACACCAGTAGAGACGCGAGAAACCGCCTGCAACACCACACACACACACACACAGAGAGAAGGGTTAATACAGACGAGAGCAGTGTGTGTGTGTGTGTGTGTGTGTGTGATTCTGTACCGCAGGGTCCTGCTTCTGCTGGACTGTGATTTTCCCAGAGTGTCTGTAAATGAGTGATTCTCTCCACCGGCTTTAACACAAGCTTCTTTATCACCCTCCTGAAACACACAAACAAACACATGAAATGAAGACACACACACGTGTGTATGGAGTTATGGTGTGTGTGTGTGACAGTCTTACAGCGGGTCGAGTCCTGGACAAATCTCCTGAATGTTTGTTCCTATTAGTGCAATAACATCATCCGTGTCCTGATCAGATGCCAGTCTCAGAGACAGCTGCCCTCTGTCATAGTCCACCAGCAGCTACACACACACACACACACACACACACACACACACACACACACACACACACACACACACACAGCTGTTACAGCACAATATGACCTGCAGGGGGTGATGCACATCCATTTCAGCATTATACGACTGTTAAATCCAGTTAAAGATTTAACTTAGAAAGGCACTTTTCTAGTACTCTCATGGTACTGAACTGTACATGTTATAATGACATTATCGTTTATTTGATAACGTGAGAAAACAATTATTTTTAGTATTTAAAAAAAAGTTTAATCCCTGTGTGTTTAAGCATATGTGGCAATAAAGCTCATTTGTGATTGTTGATGTTCACCTGCTTCTGTTTAACACTGTTGATGCTCTGAATGTCAAAAACACTGAAGGATTGATCAACCTGAGGACATAAAACACAAGATCAAACTACAGACACGCATCCTGAACAACCAGCCCAAATAAAAACACACACACACTCACTTTAGCAGGCACTCGTGTGCTCAGCAGAAACACTCGATGAGGAGCGAGAGCCTGTGGAGAAACCACAGAAGAAGAAACAGTCATCACATGACCTTATTAGATTGCATGTTCAGTTCAGCAAGTATCGTCCATTTATGATCTCTTTTGTCAGTCTGATTAAATATTGTTTACAGCGTTACAGGACATGTTGCATGGTATACTGTGGTATTCACTGAAGCACCATGTATGTACAATGAATATGGTAAAAGTAAGTACGGACGTTTTATTTTTTACAAATTCTATATTTTCTGTTCCGTTTTGAATGGAAACTCACACTACATCTGAACAAGACTCTATGGGGAGCGCCTCCAGCATGACCGGTGTCTGAAGCATGTGTGTAAATTCAACAATATCATTGGTTAAATGGTTCAGCTCTTGTGTATTCTATCGCCCTACAATCAATCAATCAATCAATAAATCAATCAATCAATCAATCAATAATGAGTCGGCATTCTGACGTAGAACCTGGAAGCGCTGGACGTAAACAATGTGTGAGAATGACACAGAAGATATTGTTGAATAAAGTTGTTATTTTTGTTTTGTTTTTGCGCACAGAAAGTATTCTCGTCTCTTCAGAAACATTAAGGTTGATCCGCTGCAGTCACATGACTGTTTTAACGATGTCTTTAGTACCTTTCTGGACCTTGAAAGTGTTGATTATATTGCTGTCAATGGACGAGTCTCTCGGATTTCATCAAAAATATCTTAATTTGTGTTGTGAAGATGAATGAAGGTCTTACGGGTGTGGAACGACATGAGGAAGAGTAGCAGGATAATCACATTCATCTGCCGAAGCACAACCGAAACAATGTTCTTCTGCAAAATGCATGCAGTTTTGTTTTCTAACCACTAGTTACATCGTGTACCTTTAAGGTCAAAGAACTCTGGACTTTTGATAATACCTAGGATATCGTGAATAAAGGTGTCACCATTTCAATTCGATTCAGATCAAAATGTAAACAGCATTATCACAGTGATGTGATGAGGGTCATAGAGGCGAGAAGTCATGTTAGGTTATCATTTAGAGAGCAGAAGTGAGAATAATGACTGAAGACCTGCTGTTGAACTCCATCAGATGATATGAAACACACAAACCCAACAAACAAACATCTTTCCGTTTGACTGAAACGCTCATGAGCTTATTATCACAGACAAACATTGTGAATCATGGCGCTGAGGTAGTTGCAAAATCTTGTGGAGGTTGCTGGAATGTAAAGTGTGTGTGTGTAGGTGTGTGTGTGTGTTTCATGCCCAGAGGATCAGAACTCTGTCAAGTCAGGACAGGAAAATAAGGGTAAGAATGTGTAAGTACCACAGCAGAGTTTGAAGAGCTTCTTGAAGAGTTTCTGCCACAGAATATAAAGTTAGTTGCGAATATTTCTCTCTCTTCTCACAAATGTGAGTTATAAACAGACTCGATTTTCAACGATAAACCTTTAAAGACAGGCCTACTGTGAGATTCGAGGTTATTAATCGATGGTATTTGCCTTGTTGAAGCCGTCAGTCTGCGTTATTTCAACTTATTCTTAAAATAAATGTTTAACAGCAAAATTCCTGGTGAAAAATACATTAATCAAAACATAAACAAACGCACTCCATTCGAGGTGCAGGTCAAGAAAGATAAATCTAAATGTATATGATGGATTTGACTGCACACTCACTTGCAGGAAGGTTTATTGACCAACATTTCAGTACAAAGACTTTGTCAAGGTATAATTTCGTTTGGAGAGAGGATAAATAGATATGCACCTGTTAATAATTGTCTATTTATGCTCTCTACTCCATACGAAATTATACCTTGACAAAGTCTTTGAAACGCTGGTCAATAAACCTTCCTGCAAGTGAGTGTGCAGTCAAATACTTCATATACATTTAGAAAAACTACATTACCCATGAAAAATCCATCAATCAGAGATGCAAATGACGTAATCGAGTCAAATATTTGAATATATATGCATATTTTGCAATAAACCTAAAATATATTGTTTTTATATATATATATAAAATCAAAATTTTTGAATTTGAGATTTATATGTGTCTATTTTTAATTCAGTTATGCTGTTCGCAGTGCTTCATGGGATTGTAGTTCTTTTCCTCATTAGTCTTTAAGTTCACAGTTTTCTACCTTTTGTATTTTTGTCAGATTTTCAAATCACAGTTTGTAATGTTGTGTGTTAATAATAGGAGTTTCAGCATCAGGACAGAAATCACATTTTACTCACCAGGATTCTGCTCTCCAGCTTGTCACCTTTGACCTCCAGGTTGACCTTCTGAACCAAACACAGCTTGACCTGCTGTCCGACGGCATCCTGAACACTCTCTACACACACACACACACACACACACACACACACAGAGTGGGTTTTGAGAGGTTAAGTGTGAGCTTCTCAGAATTTCTCTAAAATATTAATATAGCGTGTCGCGTCACAGAACAATCACCAGAGAACATCAGTGAGACTCAATGGAGAGCGAATGGAGACAGTGTTGCTTCTCCAGTGTCTCACGTTCATCTCTCCTGGAACTCCAACATTTCTCATCAGATGGTTCATTTTATAGCTTTATATTTGAAACGAGAGACTCGTTTGTGTCTGGTGTGATATTTAGGAGAAAAACCTGAGACAAAGTTGAACTTAAATTAAATCTATATCTCCTCATAAACAGATTTAGGCCTGTCACCACAAAGATGACAAAAAAATCATACTTTTGGTCAATTATGATATAGGCTACTGACTTTTTATATTAATTATGACATAAAGAGCAAAAATCATGAGATAAAGTAGAAATTATGACATGCTAAGTCATAATTATGACATAAAAAGTTGTAATAATTTTGTTTTTTTTTATAATTATGACATAAAAAAACAGAAATTATGGGGTAAAGCTGAAATTATGACATACTAAAATATAATTATGACATAAAATGGAAATTATGCAATAAAGTAGTAGAAATTATGACAGCCATAATTATGTTTAAATTATGACATACTAAGATATAATTATGACATAAAAGTCATAATTATGACATAAAACGTAGAAATTATGCAATAAAGTAGAAATTATGATTTACTAAGTCATAATTATGACATATTAATAACATAAAAGTCATAATTATAGCAGAAATTATGTCATACTAAGACATAATTATAGCATAAAACATACAAAGTCATAATTACAACATCCATAGTCATAATTTCGATTTTTATCTCATTATTTTGACTTTCAATCTCAAAACTTAGTCACATTTTGGACTTTATTTCATAATATCTATTTTAGGTCATTTTACGTTATATTTAAGATTGAGCAAAGCATGATTTTTGTCAATCACTGTTTATAACGGGCTCCACTTGCATTTGTTGCGTCACTCGCGTCCAGCGTCAGGTGTGGGCGGAGTCTGAACTGGCCCCTCCCACAGCTAACATACCTTTATAGTAATAAAGGAAATGAAAGTCTCTTTTTCGAAAAACTTTTCCGGAGTGAATGAGCACAAACACGAGTTTAAGCAGTGCAGCCACACACACACACACACACACACATACACACACACACACACACACAGTATGAGATAAATCAGCATGTGTGAGAGACTCAAGGGTTTTACCCAGCAGATCCTGAGGAACGCCTGACTCTTCTCCGCTCATCTTCACTGGCAGTCCTGAGGAAGAACGTCAGCGGGTTCCTCATGAGCTCCAGTTACAGACCTGTGGAGTGAGCCGGAACAGAGGAGCAATGAAACCCCTCCCGCGAGACAGACAGATCCCGCCCTCCACTCACCTCTGTCCCTCTGAATAAATCAGATGTTTCATTATTTGAATCACTCATGTAGCTAAACATAAAGATCCTTTTAAAGCACTGTAAGGCAGATGAAGAGTGATAAAGTGTTTAGAAGATGATTCTGTAATTGTTCCTGGTTGTCCAGTGAAGTTTCTGTGCTTCTCGCCATGGCTGACTGTGTCCAGCAGGGGGCGCCACTGACCCATCGATCAGCAGGTCTGTTCATCAGTCAGACTCTCATGCTCAGTGTGTGTGTTTGATCTTCAGTGAACCATGAACTGTTCTGGTGACCGGGGTTCGAATCCGGCTGTTTAAAAGTATGACATGAACATCAGTGCAGTTGAGTTAACATGCATACATACTGTGGTGTGGGACAATGACTTATTATTATGATTCTCATTCCGTCATGACAACTTCTTCTCTATTAGAATTCCAGCAGTGTAGACAATGCTAAGTGTATACTGCCCTCCACAGGTCAAAGTCTGAACTAATTGTTATATACAGGTGCTGGTCATATAATTAGAATATAATCAAAAAGTTGATTTATTTCACTAATTCCATTCAAAAAGTGAAACTTGTATATTATATTCATTCATGACACACAGACTGATATATTTCAAATGTTTATTTCTTTTCATTTTGATGATTATAACTGAAAATCCCAAATTCAGTATCTGAGAAAATTAGAATATTACTTAAGACCAAAACAAAGAAAGGATTTTTAGAAATCTTGGCCAACTGAAAAGTATGAACATGTACAGCACTCAATACTTAGTTGGGGCTCCTTTTGCCTGAATTACTGCAGCGATGCGGCGTGGCATGGAGTCGATCAGTCTGTGGCACTGCTCAGGTGTTATGAGAGCCCAGGTTGCTCTGATAGTGGCCTTCAGCTCTTCTGCATTGTTGGGTCTGGCGTATCGCATCTTCCTCTTTACAGCAAACTCTATGGGGTGAAGGTCAGGTGAGTTTGCTGGCCAATTAAGAACAGGGATACCATGGTCCTTAAACCAGGTACTGGTAGCTGCAGGTGCCAAGTCCTGTTGGAAAATGAAATTTGCATCTCCGTAAAGTTGGTCAGCAGCAGGAAGCATGAAGTGCTCTAAAACTTCCTGGTATACGGCTGTGTTGACCTTGGACCTCAGAAAACACAGTGGACCAACACCAGCAGATGACATGGCACCCCGAACCATCACTGACTGTGGAAACTCTACACTGGACCTCAAGCAACGTGGATTGTGTGCCTCTCCTCTCTTCCTCCAGACTCTGGGACCCTGATTTCCAAAGGAAATGCAAAATTATTTTCATCAGAGAACATAACTTTGGACCACTCAGCAGCAGTCCAGTCCTTTTTGTCTTTAGACGCTTCTGACGCTGTCTGTTGTTCAAGAGTGGCTTGACACAAGGAATGCGACAGCTGAAACCCATGTCTTGCATACGTCTGTGCGTGGTGGTTCTTGAAGCACTGACTCCAGCTGCAGTCCACTCTTTATGAATCTCCCCCACATTTTTGAATGGGTTTTGTTTCACAATCCTCTCCAGGGTGCGGTTATCCCTATTGCTTGTACACTTTTTTTCTACCACATCTTTTCCTTCCCTTCGCCTCTCTATTAATGTGCTTGGACACAGAGCTCTGTGAACAGCCAGCCTCTTTTGCAATGACCTTTTGTGTCTTGCCCTCCTTGTGCAAGGTGTCAGTGGTCGTCTTTTGGACAACTGTCAAGTCAGCAGTCTTCCCCATGATTGTGTAGCCTACAGAACTAGACTGAGAGACCATTTAAAGACCTTTGCAGGTGTTTTGAGTTAATTAGCTGATTAGAGTGTGGCACCAGGTGTCTTCAATACTGAACCTTTTTATTCTAATTTTCTGAGATACTGAATTTGGGATTTTCCATAGTTGTCAGTTATAATCATCAAAAATAAAAGAAATAAACATTTGAAATATATCAGTCTGTGTGTAATGAATGAATATAATATACAAGTTTCACTTTTGAATGGAATTAGTGAAATAAATTAACTTTTTGATGATATTCTAATTATATGACCAGCACCTGTACTTGCACTAGCATATTGAACATGACAATTTAGTTCAAACTTTGACCTGTGGAGGGCAGTAATACACTTAGCATTGTCTACACTGCTGGAATTCAAATAGAGAAGAAGAAGAGAGCTAGTTCAAGACGAGCATTTATGGTTAAAACGTATATAATGTTTTTTTTTTTTTTTTTAGAAAATGTCCGATGGTTTCTCTAGATGAGACTCTTATTCCTCGTCTGGGATCATGTAGAGCTCTTTGAAGCTGCACTGAAACTGACATTTGAACCTTCAACCCGTTGAACCCCAGTGAAGTCCACTATATGGAGAAAAATCCTGGAATGATTTCCTTCATTTCTTTTCAGCTGAAGAAAGAAAGACATGAACATCTTGGATGACGTGGAGGAGAGTAAATTATCAGGAAATCTGAATTCTGAAGTGAACTAATCCTTTAACCCTCGTAGCAGATCTACACATGCAAACTCACAGCTGTGCTGTGTAATGATGTGATCACTACCAAATGACCCATCAGCCTGCGCCATCTAGAGTTTCATGGCAAAACTAGGGAATTATTATTATTATTATCATTATCAGCATTATTATGATTACTGTTATTACTGTCATTGTTATTTTGCTCTTTCTCCAGTATTTCACTGAAATGCTATAGTGGATAAAATAAAGAGACCAATAACTGACAACAATAATGACTCTATGCAAAGGAAGTATTTTATTTCTGTCTAGATTTTTTACAGTGATATCTGAGTTGCCCTTTGGCATGGTCCTGTGGATGAATTCAATTCAGTAATATAATGGCAGTTTGTGCTTTTGTGGAACTGATACCTGAGAACTGAGGATGATCAGTATATTCAAACACACCCTGATGAACTGCTTCGTTCTCCAGAACAGATCTCATCAACACCGAACGAGAGCCTCTGATACTCACGTGCCCAAACGTGTGTGTGATTCTGTGTAACCTTTATCACCTCTAAACTGGAAGCTACTCTTCACACACACCCACACACACTCAAGAAGCATTTAATCTGTTGCTAAAATAAGCATGGGTGACTGAATCTAAAGAGCTTGTCAGAAACACGTCCACCACAAAATCACAGAGATAAAAATACAGAACTGATCTGATCTGATCATCACAACCGTCATCGGAGGTTTCCTCACCCTTAATGAAGCTAATAAATTTTATTTTAGTGTGAAATTACAGGTTCCAGGTTAATAATTGCATTACTTTCACAGCAGGTCTTCTCTTGTATCTACTGCATTCTCAAACATTTACTGTAAAATCTACAGTACTTTACTGCTATGCAAGTTTTTACAATTGTACTGTAAAAAAAGCTGTGATTTTATTTCAAAACAAAAATTACTATAAACAATATCATACTGTATTTCTACAGTGCATTTGTACTATGAAGGTTCCCAGCATGCAGTGCGGCACGAATAGAATATGCTGTAGAGTTTCTTGATTCTTGTTGGTTTACTCTGTGCTGAACTTAATTCTATTTCCCTTTTAGCAGCTTGTGTCATTTATTTTGTAATGTTTAGAGTTTTTTATATTATTTGTTGAGTGTCACCATTGTTGTGTTGAGGATTGCTGTCTGTGCATCATTAGGTCATGTAAGAAATTGACTTGTGTCGCAAGATGATGTCACACAAAGATGAATGTCAGCAGCTGCTTTACTGTTGTGAAAGATCCATCTACAAACAACTATGAGTTTGAAATAAGACAGGGGAGAGTGTGGCAAGATGAGCCCGTATCACTACCTGTATCTTGGCAATCGTACACTTTTGTGCAACTTGATAACTGACTCGGATCAACTTACCCCTAACTTGGGGTAAATTGAGCCACAGGAACACTTTTTATAAGAAGCCATATTTTTATACCCCTTTGTCATAGATGTATTCTGATCATTTAAAATTGAAACATCCTGAAATTACTTTAGATACTTTTATTGTACTTCTGCCTAATTTTCTCTTATCTTAAGGACCACATACGTAAAAAATGGCTCATCTTACCCCACTCTTCCCCTATTGGTAATTTATGTTCTAGCTTGTCATCATTTTAACAAATGTTTTCATTTGTCACACTTCTGACTTGGCTAGAGCAGAAATTTCAATATGAATATACAAGGTCTAACATCCCAATCAAACGGAACACTGATCACCGTTGCAGTGACTCCAACACACTTACAGTGATAAACAATATAATTTCTTACTGTGGCAATGACTTAAATTTCATTCTGTAAATGTGTTTTAACTTACTCCACCATGAGGCACTAAAGTTAAGTTAAATCTCTGAAGTATAAACTGGAATAAATTCAATATAATATTACACAACTGGTGTAGTTTAGCATTTTTTATTTTTTTATTTATTTATTGTTTGAGTTTAATTGATAGGAATGATGTACAAGTACACCAAATCCTTCTCTGATAAGAACTAGAAGATGCTTTGCACCAGATTATAATCATATATATCTTTCCACCTGTAGTCCATAATGGCCTAACATGGTTGAACCATTTGATTAAAATGTTTATTAGTTCCAGTGACATTTATTCATTCTAATTCTAATTTAACTTTAACAAACTCCCTGTTTACTCTGTTTTGGGAAGGTTACAACTTTGGTGTTCAACATATTGTTTCAGAAAAGCACATATTGAAATTTCAACTTAATTTGGTTGGTGTTATGTTGTTTAAGTTAGCTTTAAGAAAAGAAATATGACTATTTGTAAAAGGAATTTTGATTATTAAATTAGTTTGTAAAAGAGGTGAATTATCTTTAAAATTTCACTTGGGTTTGATTCAGATTCAGTTAGATGGTCAGTGTACATCTAGATGGTGCAACTTACCCCTAACCTGGGGTAAATTGAGCCAGAGGAACACTTTTTTTTTTATAAGACGCCATATTTTTATAACCCTTTGTCATAGATGTATTCTGATCATTTAAAATGATAAGAAACATCCTGAAATTGCTTTAGGTACTTTCATTGTACTTCATCTTAAAGAGCACATAAGTAAAACATGGCTCATCTTACCCCACTCTCCCCCTATTGGTATAGTTTGACTAACTTTAGCGTATTTTAAATTATATGTTGTCATCGTTTTAAATGTTTTCATTTGTCATAGCTGGCTAGAATCCAACATACCAAGCAAATTGAATACTAATCACCATTATGGTGACTAATACACTTACAGTGGTAAACAATGTAATTTCTAACAGTGGCATGATTAAAGATGACTTTATTATGTGAATTCACACAAGAGCAGTAAATTAGTGTGATGTAAGTATTATTTTGCTGTTGATTCACAGTAATTCGTAAGAAAATGACCCAGCATGCATTCATTTTACAGTAATTTACACCATCTTCACAGATCACAAAAATATGTTTTAAGAACATTTTGCTAATGTTCCCATTAAGTTGTGAAAACGCTATTTCTAAATGTTCTCCGAATGTCCAGTTTTTAAAATGTTTTAAAAAGTTGTTTTTCTTGGTTATGTGAACATTAAGGGAACATTTCATTGTATAATTTGTTCAGACATTATGGGAACGTTATTTTTAATGTTCTCTTAATGTTTTGAAACAAGTAGTAACATTTAAAAAATGCTTCATGAACGATGTATAAATACAGTTTTTGTGCTAACGTTTTGAGAACATTATAAAGACCAGATAACTTTGAATGAACATTCAATGAATGTTACCGGAAGAACATTTGTTCATAACTTTGAGAGACCTTGAGAGAATGTTTCCATTAAGCTGTATTTGTACATGTCAGCATGTTTGTTTTTGCAAATAGAAATGAAATAATATAAGTTCCAAGAATAGCAGTATGCAAAGAAACACACACAGCCTCATTGAGTACATCCAGATATAGGCTGTCTCTGACGTTCAATACATTTTCTAATCAAATGAGTGGACAGGGCCACTAACCGCAATTACAGTTAATGATGAACATAAACGATGATATGGGAAGACCCGAATAAAATCCCTTCACAGCATTTCCCCCTTTAAAATAAAGCAGGAGATTCAGCCAAAGATACATGCGTGAACTTTGATTTCTGATGTAAAAAGCAGAAGCACTGGTTTCTGTTCTTCTACAAAGAGGAAACTTTCTCTTCTAACATTTCGTTTTTTAGTTTCAACTACCACGCAGTTTATGGGTTTTGAAGTATGAACTGGAAACACTATTCTGTGACATCATCATGCCTGCGGCTTCAACACGTCACTCACATACCAGGCGTGTGCCGAATTCCATATCCATATTTCCCTGTCAAGAGCCTCTCTCAGTCACGTGCGGCTGAAGACTTTCCACAAACACCAGGCGCTTCCTGTAAAAGTGTATGTTAATCAAACCACATGCAAATGAGTTACGTTCACATGACAGAGGAATAAATGCTCTGGTTTTGCATGTGAGACACAGGAAGTACAGTATTTGAATGTCACACTAATGAGCATCGACCTGTCTGCTTGCCTGTCTGCCTGTAAAGCCATCAAACTTTTAAAACCATTCCAAGCCAGTGTTATTTACCTATTATTTTTATACTATCTATTAGGGGTGTAATGGTGCACAGAAGTCACGGATCGGTTTTGGGGTCATGGTTCAGTACGATTTCAGTACAATAGGAAAAGAGGTCAAGAGTACTTTGATTATTGTTTGAATTTACTGTTTGCACTTAATAAGACTAAGAGAAAACTATTATTTATTAAGGTTTCATTGGTCAACATTAGTTAACTACTGAACTAAGAAAGAACAATACTTCTACAGCATTTATTAATCTTAGTTAAAGGTGCTAAAGGTGCTATCTTTTCGTCGACTGAGAAACCAAAAACTGTTACTGAGTTTTTGAAATGAGTGCATGCGTAAGAACAACCCCCCTCCTTTCGAGGGAACGCCTCCCAAAACTTGTGTACGAGTATTGGAACACGAGTGTTTACCACCGGCATTCGCTATGTCGTGTTAGTGGATTAATTATGTCGGACTCACCGCAGGTAACTCATAATCTGCAGTTGTTACTCCTGTCTCCTGACAAAAACATCGCATGCGGCGCCTGTGGAGTGTGGAAAGTTTCTGGAGCGCGCAGCCACACTCGTCTCTCACAAGGAACGTCACGGCAGTGATTAACAAGCCAGAGGGCCAATCGTTTACGCGATGATCGCGTAAACGATTGGCTGATGTTTTTAAGGCCCTACCTCGTGCACAGATGATGTATATTAATATTATTCCTTTCAGTGCACCTAATAAATAGTCTTTTATCAGTTAGTAAAGACAGTTTCAAGAAATATTGCAAAAATGTATAAAACAAAACATCCTCTGAGCACATTTAATGTTAATTTTAACATTTACTAATTATTATTTAAAATCAAAAGTTGTATTTGATAATATTAGTTAAAACACTGTGAACTATCATGAACTTACAAAGAATGACTGTATTTTTTTTAAAACTAACATTAACAAAGGTCAATAAATACTCAAGTCTCCTTCGTCACTGCTGGTCATGCCTAGCCTCAAGTCTTCTTTGTTTCCACTGGTCCTCCCTCAAGTCTCCTTCATCACCGCTGATGAAGGAGACTCCTTCATCACCGTTGATCCCTCCCAGCCTCAACTCTCCTTCATCACCACTGATCCCTCCCAGCCTCAACTCTCCTTCATCACCACTGATTCCTCCCAGCCTCAAGACTCCTTCATCGCTGCTGATCCCTCCCAGCCTCAAGACTCCTTCATCGCCGTTGATCCCTCCCAGCCTCAACTCTCCTTCATTGCTGTTGATCCCTCCCAGCCTCAACTCTCCTTCATCACCACTGATCCCTCCCAGCCTCAAGACTCCTTCATCGCCGTTGATCCCTCCCAGCCTCAACTCTCCTTCATCGCTGTTGATCCCTCCCAGCCTCAACTCTCCTTCATCACCACTGATCCCTCCCAGCCTCAAGACTCCTTCATCGCTGCTGATCCCTCCCAGCCTCAAGACTCCTTCATCGCTGCTGATCCCTCCCAGCCTCAAGACTCCTTCATCGCTGCTGATCCCTCCCAGCCTCAAAACTCCTTCATCGCTGCTGATCCCTCCCAGCCTCAAGACTCCTTCATCGCTGCTGATCCCTCCCAGCCTCAAAACTCCTTCATCGCTGCTGATCCCTCCTAGTCTCAAGTCTTCTTTGTTGCCACTGGTCCTCCCTCAAGTCTCCTTCATCTCCACTGATCCCTCCTAGCCTCAAGACTCCTTCATCGCTGCTGATCCCTCCCAGCCTCAAGACTCCTTCATCGCTGCTGATCCCTCCCAGCCTCAAGACTCCTTCATCGCTGCTGATCCCTCCCAGCCTCAAGACTCCTTCATCGCTGCTGATCCCTCCCAGCCTCAAAACTCCTTCATCGCTGCTGATCCCTCCTAGTCTCAAGTCTTCTTCATCACCGCTGATCCCTCCCAGCCTCAAGACTCCTTCATTGCCGCTGGTCTTGCCCAGGCTCAAGTCTTCTTTGTTGCCACTGGTCCTCCCTCAAGTCTCCTTCATCTCCACTGATCCCTCCCAGCCTCAAGACTCCTTCATCGCTGCTGATCCCTCCCAGCCTCAAGACTCCTTCATCGCTGCTGATCCCTCCCAGCCTCAAGACTCCTTCATCGCTGCTGATTCCTCCCAGCCTCAAGACTCCTTCATCGCCGTTGATCCCTCCCAGCCTCAACTCTCCTTCATCACCACTGATCCCTCCCAGCCTCAAGACTCCTTCATCGCTGCTGATCCCTCCCAGCCTCAAGACTCCTTCATCGCTGCTGATCCCTCCCAGCCTCAAGACACCTTCATCGCTGCTGATCCCTCCCAGCCTCAAGATTCCTTCATCGCTGCTGATCCCTCCCAGCCTCAATTCTCCTTCATCACCACTGATCCCTCCCAGCCTCAACTCTCCTTCATCACCACTGATCCCTCCCAGCCTCAAGACTCCTTCATCGCTGCTGATCCCTCCCAGCCTCAAGACTCCTTCATCACTGCTGATCCCTCCCAGCCTCAAGACTCCTTCATCGCTGCTGATCCCTCCCAGCCTCAAAACTCCTTCATCGCCGCTGATCCCTCCTAGTCTCAAGTCTTCTTCATCACCGCTGATCCCTCCCAGCCTCAAGACTCCTTCATTGCTGCTGGTCTTGCCCAGGCTCAAGTCTTCTTTTTTGCCACTGGTCCTCCCTCAAGTCTCCTTCATCTCCACTGATCCCTCCCAGCCTCAAGACTCCTTCATCTCCACTGATCCCCCCCAGCCTCAAGTCTCCTTCATCACCGCTGATCCCTCTCAGCCTCAAGACCCTTTCATCACCACTGGTCTTGCCCAGCCTCGAGTCTTCTTTGCTGCCACTGGTCCTCCCTCAAGTCTCCTTAAAGTCTCCTTCATCACCACTGATCCCTCCCAGCCTCAAGACTCCTTCATCTCCACTGATCCGCCCCAGCCTCAAGACTCCTTCATCACCGCTGATCCCTCTCAGCCTCAAGACCCTTTCATCACCACTGGTCTTGCCCAGCCTCAAGTCTTCTTTGCTGCCACTGGTCCTCCCTCAAGTCTCCTTAAAGTCTCCTTCATCACCACTGATCCCTCCCAGCCTCATGTCTCCTTCATCACCACTGATCCCTCCCAGCCTCAAGTCTCCTTCATCACCACTGATCCCTCCCAGCCTCAAGTCTCCTTCATCACCACTGATCCCTCCCAGCCTCAACTCTCCTTCATCACCACTGATCCCTCCCAGCCTCAAGTCTCCTTCATCACCACTGATCCCTCCCAGCCTCAACTCTCCTTCATCACCACTGATCCCTCCCAGCCTCAAGTCTCCTTCATCACCACTGATCCCTCCCAGCCTCAACTCTCCTTCATCGCCACTGGTCTTGCCCAGCCTCAAGTCTCCTTTGCTGCCACTGGTCCTCCCTCAAGTCTCATTCAAGTCTCCTTCATCACCTCTGATCCCTGCCAGCTTCAAGATTCCTTTGTCACCGCTGATGCCACTTAGCCTTGTAGCTTTTGGACCAATCAGACACACAATTATTCATTATATTTAATTAATTATGCAGAAACTCACTCTGTCAAATTTCTGTGAACCCATCCCCCTAAAACTGCAACCAGCATCCCAAACGTAGCTAACCCACAGACAGAACTAGGTGTCCTGTTACAGGATGCAGGAAAACTGATAAGAACTTTTACGATCAGAAAGAATTTTGCAGAGACTTGTGACTCGCTCACCCAGTTTAAATCTAGATTAAAGACGCATCTCTTTAGCCAAGCATTCACATAATGCATCTCATATCAGATCAATTGCACATGACTATCTTTACTTAATGTTATGAACAGCAGAAACTCTAATTATTCTCCATTTGCTTTTCTGTTTTACCTCGGGACGGGTGACTAGAGAGGACTTCAGCTTCAGTTTGGATCCAGCCTCTTAAGAAGACCTCAGATGACCAACACCTATGAAGAGACGGCGCCAACTCCTGCGAGGACTTCAGAAGACGCAATCATCCGGATCAACATGCACATTCCCAAATTTCTATATCCTAATTATTGTTAATATGTAATTCATTTTTCCAGGAGCTCATTGCTTTTACCTTCAGTTAAACTGCTAACAGTGATTGTAAATTAATTGCCTAAATTATTACATTATTTGCTAACTGCATTCTTTAAATTGTAATGTTGACATGCATTCTCTGTAAAGCTGATTTGAAACGATATGTATTGTGAAAAGCGCTATCCAAATAAAAAAAAAGGAAAAAAAAGAAAAGAAAGATATATTCTAAATATATTTATCCTTTAATTATCCTTTTATAAGCTTTATTCTATGTTTTAATTCTCTCTTTTGAACTATTTTGGTATTAATGTTCTAGAGTTGCAAATTTATAGTTAACTGAAATCACATGGGTAGCATGTTTGGTATCTACAGACTCCATCTTTTGTTTCCTATTTGGTATGTTACATGTTACCAACTCTGTGACACATTGGTATTATAAGAATCTAGAAGGTTCTTCTCTCATTCATCCAATCCAGTGTCTTATGCTAATATCCTGCCAAAGGCACAAAGACTACAACTCCTTATTGGCTCTGACACCTAAAGAGGGTGTGACATCTTCACCCTTTAAAATTACTGATCACAAGATCACATTCTCTTTCCTCTTTCTCCTCTTTCCCTGTACTGAAAATGCTGATGTGAAGATGAGAAGCTAGAAGCTTCTAAGGAACCCCAAGCTTGTGCCAGGCTTCGGCCTAGACTTTCCATTCACCAAAGATCTTCTGAATCCAACTGGTTCTCTTTCATCAAGACAATATCTGCAAAGAATCAATGGGAGCCTCCACAAATTGCATCAGGACAGTTTTAATTCAAATGGGCGAGACATGAAAGTATCAAACTTAGTCTCATTATTTGATACATTGAGTATCCTTACCCCTTTTAAAGAAGGGTGTGTTAGAACTAAACTGATGGTTTGCTCAAGGCTGTTGATCTGCTGAATTTCAAACAATGCTGTAACTTCTTGCCTTCCTGTACTCGGCTTTAGCTCTCTCTTTCCCTTGTTGAACTGTATGCATGTATGTGTGTTAATGTCAGAGTGAAGTGTTTAGTCTAGTTAATAAAGTCTTCTTCATGTCACACGTAAAGTTGTCCGTGTTTCATGCTCATATGCTGGAGTCCCTATTCATGCAGATCTTGACTACATGCTCTGAGTAGATAAGATTGTTATTTCCCATAACCTGGAAATTAACATTTCTTAGAATTAATAAGCAATTAACACTGAATGTTCATTGGCCAAACAGGTTAATTGATTGTAATATTCTCCTACTTCACCTTGGCTCTACGGTGTCACCTTGGTCTTTATCTCCACCCTGTCTTCTCCCTCCATCGTCTCCAAACTGGTCCTTTGAACTGTTTTTCCCCCTCCCTTCACTAAGGTGTAGTTCCCATTGAGGACATGCCTTCCGGGAATGGGGAGTTATGTCAGGTTTATGTTCTGTTTGTATGGACATTTAATTGTTTTTCCCTGTTTCTTTTTCATTGGCATATATGTTCCTGCTCTTCATTTGTTGCTTTGGTTTTTCATTAGTCCTCACATGACTCACCGGTGTCTAGCCTTGTTTAGTCTCTGTGTATTTAAACCATCTGTTCAGTTTAGTTTGTTAAACATGTTTGATCTTGATCAGGCTGCCTGATGGGATACTCACAATAGCCAAAGACATCAAGCACGCTTCACCAACCAGGTGTGGCATGCTTTTATAGCTGAAACATGACAGCCACAAACATGTCACAAAAGTGGTGTCTAACATTATGTACTGCATGCATGCATTTCCACCTCACCTCTTGCTCATGCTGCAAAGTCTATAAGCTGAGTCTACAGTGTCATGTTGGATTATGTGAGTTTCGTGTCTGTGGAATTGATACAATTGTCAGATGTGTGGTCTCGCGGTCTGGATGAATCATCTAGTGTGTGTGCTGCTCGGAGGATTAATGTGACAGTTTGAAGCCGTCCTTAAGCCTCCCATGGGTTAAAATCCATCAAGATTTTAAAACCTTCAACTGTGTCCCAGGCTGCTAACGGAACCCCTATTTACTTAATTGCAGAACCAACTGTGACATATGTATATATATATATATATATATATATATATATATATATATATATATATATATATATATATATATATATATATATATATATATATATATATATATTTGAGTGCAGATTTTTTCAAAGAAAAAAACTTGAGATGGAATGGATATATATTTCACAACCACAAGAAACTCTTTTCACTGTTTAATGGAGATGTTTTGTAGTCTGATACAGTTTAGCTTTAAAAAAAAAAGAACAATAAATAGAAATCAATCTTAACATTAAATCAGTGCAAATGATAATATGTAATATTTACAAAACAGTCGAGTCTCCTTCAAAAACTTGAAAACAGTGCATTTGAAATTTATTGACAGGACACATTGTAATAGAATCTGAGTGTCACACATCCAGCATTCTTCACTGTAACAGTTGAAATGAAATCTTTAATGAAAATGTCAAGTAGGGTGCTCATGTGTCATGCCCTTATGCATTTTACAAAGCAGACAAAAGACATCAGACCTAAAGGCTTCACGTCTCATACTGTCATTACTGTCATGTTACCGCACTGCTGCTGGAATTTATGGATTATGTGTGAAATTCTGCCAGCGAGGCGACCCAGATGTGAGTCCTCGATCATCAGGGGAAGGTTCAGCAGCTCTGAGGAACCATTTGCCATCTGGAACACGTCTCTGTTGCGGAGTTTCTTTTTCAGACGGCGGTTCACTAAGTGCTCCCAACGCGGGATGGGAGTGTTGTACTGAATGTCCAGAGCGGACAGAACCGGCCTTAGTAAACCCACCCAACCTGGAGGAAAAACACCAGAGGATGAATGTATGGATGCAACATTCTACATGCAACTACACTGTAAAGCTTTGTAATTCAGTGTGAATGTGTGTGCGCTTTACCGTACCTTTCTCTGTGAGTTGTTCGCAGGTTGCACACACGTTGTCATACCACCTGGATCCCTGCAGCAGCAGCTGGTCAGCGGCGCAGGCGCTGTGAGGGACGCATGCTGCATGCTTTTCTGCGATGTCTGCAAACCACCCGTTTGCGCAGATCTCGCACACCGTGTCTCTGTGTGGCGTCCCTGCAAAAACACACACGACACAATCAGATAATCCACCTTCAGACTGAATCACTGTGTGTCACAGCAGTTTAACCAAGGGTTAACAGACACTGATTTTCTTTTAATCATAATGATCATAAATAACAGTTCTTGCACTAAGTGGCACAGAGTTCATAGTATTCGGGTGTGAGTGTATCAGCTGTTGCACGGAAGAACTGGATCCTTTTCACAGACTCTGATGATGTGTTTCCAAATTTATTAATAACTTTTTTTTTACTTTTAAAACATTGAATGTACATTTATTAACCAGTGATGGGAATAACGGCGTTATAAATAAACGGCGTTACTAACGCCGTTACTTTTTTCAGTAACGAGTAATCAAACGAATTACTTTTTCTCCCGTTACAACGCCGTTACCGTTACTGGCAAAAAAGTGCCGCGTTACTATAATTGAGCTCCCTGAAGCGGTTTTCATCTGAGTACGCTCTCTCTCAGCCACAGGACCTGAGCTCAAACCAGAATACCCTTTGTGACATGCTGGATCGAAAAAAAATGGGAAATAAGTTGTTCTAGTCGACTAGTAGCTATTAATTTAAGCCATTAGTTGACTAATCACATTTATATTAATTTAATTTTTTAAATACTGGAGAGAATAAACCATAATAATGAGCGTTTATGTAATAGGCACTCAAGCGCATGCATAAAGCTGCAAAAGTAACCGGCAAAAGTAATGATTACGAATGTGACCAAAACAGCAAGGAGACATTTTAATTGTTTATTAATAAAGTAATGTTTTCTGAATCAGTGTCGGCTGTAAAGATGAAGTTGACATACTGACTCTCTTCATCTCCGGATACTGGACGCGCCTAGAGAGAGAATGCACATTTCATTCGGATTGGGCTACATAATCAGAGTAGCCTATTTCTTTTCGTTTTTAGATATTTCAAGCTTTCTATAAATATATTTCTCATGTATGTGAGGCAAGCAGCCTCTGAGTTTCGGTTCTGTAGCCTGTAAGACGCGCTCCAGTTCACGCGCCAGTGATCGCGCCCGCGCCTGCCATGAGTCTGCTATATTTGCTTCTTATTTATTAAATCCAGGCAATTGATTGATGAAACATTGATTAAAATTAAGATACAATTTTTATAAAACGAAATTCACTTTAAAGAGAGGCTTTCTATAAAACAAAACTTAATGAAGTGGTCAAAATCGTGTCTGACCCACTCCATGTCTCCAGATATATTGCGCATCTTATGATGCATCTTATTACTCATGCTCTTCACTTTTCATAATCAAGTAAATGAATTTAAAACATAACATAGGACTATTTAAACATAAATATGAAACTACATTTTCTTTAATGGCTACCAACACGTATAGTACAGTACAGAGAAATTTCATGTCGTGAGGAAGAGCGGATCATGAGTCACGAGTCGGATCAAGAATAATTTATTCTTAGACATATTTAATATTGGGGGCATTCAAGTTATTTGACATATTTAAAAAATAAAAAAAAAAATAAAGTAACGCAATAATTACTTTCCCTGGTAATTAGTTACTTTTGTAATGAAGTAACTCAGTTACTAACTACGTTAGTATTTGTGAGAAGTAACTAGTAACTATAACTGGTTGAACTAATTACTTTTTTAAAGTAACGTGCCCAATACTGTTACTAACACTATACTTAAATGTAATGCTGAGGTATAAAACCCACTATTAGTGCTGCTGCTTGAGTGTTTATAATACAATAAGAAAATAATTATGAATTATTCACAATATTAATTAATATTAGTACAACTTTTTTATTGAACTAATATTAATGAACTAATATAAACATAACTAATATTGTCTAATAACTATCAATATCTATATTATCAATAAAATATATATCTATACTTTATCTATATAAATCTATATATTAATAACAAATAATGCTGTGTGTGTGTGTGTGTGTGTGTGTGTGTGTGTGTGTGTGTGTGTGTGTGTGTGTTCTCCTCAGGTATATCTTACCTGCAGCTTTGAGTCCGTGACCCGGTTTACACACGGTGTGTCTCTTGCAGAAGTGCTGATCCCAGTAGAATCCGGGCTCACATTCACAGACCGTGTTCACGGTTCCGTTGCACGGCCGAACGACCCGCTGATGATCCGAACACGAGTCGCACAGCAAACAGTGCGGGATGTAGTTCCAGAACTCCGTGAACAGACCCGCACCGCACGGGACACATTCCGTGCCGCGGGAGCTCGTGCAGTGCGCGCGCAGGCGGAACCCCGGCGCACAGCGATCGCACTGAAGCGCCTGTCCGGTGACCGGATCGATGCGCCGGTAAGTGGGAACACCCCCCGCCGCCACTGCCGACAGAGCCGGTAACACTAACACTGTGAAGAACAACTAGAGAAAGAAAATGACTGTTAATGATGGACACACTGATCACAGAATACTTCCTAAAATGTAACACTGAAATAAGCACTTTGAAACAACATGTGCTGTGAAAAGCGCCATACAAATACACTTGAAGTGAACTGATCTGATCTGATCTGTCACTCACCATCCCGCGCGCTGCCTGCCGGACTTCATTAATGAGCGCGGTGCGCGCGATTTATATAGGATGACACCCGCCCTGCCCTGAATCAATCATATCGAGAAAAACCCACTCATCAGAATACCAGAGAGATGATGCTCATGAATATCACGAGTGATGATAGTGGCTGTTCTGAAACCACTGATACTTTAAGAGAAACAGCTGAAAAAAACAACAACAACAACAACAAAAAAACACATTGATGGAAAAACACGAGCCACATCTACAGACCATCAGATCTCAGCCAGACATAAAGATTTATTTTTAAAAAATTGTTTCAGAACTTTCAGAGAACATTCAAAAGTAACGTTTACACAATGATTGAAGAATGATAAAATGGAGTGATACAATGAAACGTGTCCATGGAACGTTCGTATAACCAAGGGGGAATTTTTTTAGAACAAAAAATAACATTTTCGTTTCCAGGTTCTGGTTAAACGGCTGTCAAATGCTGCTATCAATTAATTACTGCTCTGAATAATGACTGTAGAGCTGCTTTACAGCAGAATCTGAATTTGTCCCATATTTGAAGTTTGCATCATTGATTCTGATATTTTCCTGTTTATTACAATGAAGCTGCTTTTAAACAATCAGTATATAAATAATGTGTGATTGAATTCTAGAACAAAAAAATATTAGAACTGTGTATGAACTTGATCCCCGCTTCATTTCTATGTGTTTTGGACAGTAACTAGATTTGTAAATGATGTGACTATAACAGCAGCAGTATTAGTTAAGAGCTCTAGCGCCCCCTGTCCGCTGAAGATGGAAATACAGCAGATTAATTCAGATCACTCAGTCTGGTGCTTCATGTCACATACTGTCAACACATCAGGGTTATTATAGTTACAGAAACTAAAACTACAATTAAAACCATAAATGAAATGCAGGGTAGGCAATTTGTTTGATAAACTTTTTTTGTTATTCTGGTTGAAACTGGTTGTACTAAACATGTGCATATATCTTCTGTGGAAGTCTCGGTCTGAATATGATCATATAATGTCTTACCTGCCTGTCAGCATATATATTTCCATTCCTCCGCGCACCTGCTGGCGCAGACCTCACACGTCATCATCACGTTCTGTATTGAGAGTTGTAGACAGATGTCAGTCGCAGAGAGCCACAAACAAACAGCAGCTGCCTTTTACTATTCCTCCTGAACCACCAAAACAACCAGCTTAAGCTGCGTTCACACCATGTCATAACCGTCATTATGAGACGGCAACCCGTGATGTTCTACCCGGAGCTGTTCACGTATTAAAATATTTATAATAGGATACACAGGGCTTTTGTCCTGAATTTCAGCATGATTGCAAATGTGATTTCGATATCATGCAACAGTTCAATGTTAATGTTATGTGACTTTTGATTTAGACTTAGAACATTGTCTATTTTTGCTCTATTTTGCAAACAAAAATAGTTCCGAATTGCAAAGGCCGCCTCTGGTCAACACTCTCAATGCCGAAATGAATCTGCAGCAGTCAGGTGGTACAACTAGAGCTCTATAAGTTGTTTACGTTCATTATTATAGTAACGTTATGTGCTTCGAGACATAGCAATAAGGTGAGTAAGCAATAATTATTCACGATAAAGCACTAGCTTTGAGTACCTTATTGCTTTTATAAAACGGTTACCACACAATACAAATATTAAAGCCAAAAATATGTATCAATGCAACGTTCATGAAGTAAACTTTCACTAAAAGCCTTCCTTCTGCCGGAATAAATAGTCCCTGACCGTGAACAGCAACAGAAGTTACATTATTACGCCATTAGACTGTCTTTATGAGTGTGTCAGTCAGTAGCGAAGACTTTTACATTGAAAAGCCTGAATTGTTGTGAACACGGAACGAGACGCTTTGACTAGCGCTGTCAGTCACGGGAAAACCCCTTAACTGTTAAAAGGATGAGATATCGCAGCGGACAATTAAATATGCTAAATCTGAATGCAGGTAATAAACTCATTCACTCGATCTCTTTCTCACAACACTCTTCTACATGATACAGTAAGCTTCAATGAACAATATCAACTGAGAACATACAGTTTACGTTGCTAAGAGTGGTTGCTAAGGGTGTTGTGTAGTGATACAAAGAACCGTTGGGTGAAGCGGTCATAGCCGTGTTTTATCATGCATAAACGCTTTCATGTGTTTCGAAGGAGGCGTGGCTTTGGAGACGCTCTGAAGGGAGGGCGGGGTCTCATGCCTCTCTAAAAAATGCTGGGTTAAAAACATACATTGGGTAAAATATGGGCAAACCCAGCAGGTTGGGTTAAAGGGCACCTATTATGCCCTCTTTCACTAGATGTAATTTCAACTTTTCAACTTAAAATACCCCACAAATTTGCCCCTATTTGGGGGTGAGCAAAAACATGCCTTTTACTATATTACTATATTGCTGGCTAAAAAAATAAATCCAAAATTGGTTGAAAAAAATGGCTGGGTGAAAACAACCCAATCCCTGGGTTTATATATTTATATCCATATTTAACCCAGCATTTTTTAGAGTGTGCTTTCAAAGTGAGCTCAAAGTCCAAAAGATGCCTACCCTACCTTTAATTAAAATAGAATAGAAATATTTTAAAAAGAGAGATTAAAAAAAAATATATATATATATTATTTCAGCTAGTTGCTAAAGAAAATTCTCATTTCCCATTAGAAATGACTATAACTAAAAACTAAAGCTAAATTAAATAATAAAAACTATATAGACACATTAAAAAACAAAACCCAAACTAAATCAGTAAGACTTTAAAATCAGTTAACGTGAGTTAATGCAATAACTTACAATGAGCAATACGCTAATAGGTAATAATAATTTAATACAAATGAACTAAAATGAAAATAAAAACCGAAAATAAATACCAACTCAAAACTATAAAAACCCAGTGAACTGACTGGAATCACAAGAGCTTAAATGTCATGAAATGTCACTTTTGTTTTTTCCATATGACCTGATTATATTTGCCTGTGTCATGCAGCCTTTGATATATTATGTTTGTATGATGTTTAATGTTGACTTACGATCATATGATCTCAAATGTGAACATCTCTATTTAGCCTATAGCTGATTCATTATCACACACTCACGCTTGACGACTAAAACAAAGTATTTGGTAGTAGGTGTGAGATGATGATTGTAGTAAATCTGTGAGTCATCTATGGGTCACTTCCTATTTTCATTTCCATATGTCTTCCTTGTTTGTTAGGGATTCCACGAACGTGTTTGAGCGATTAGTCATGAAACCTGAGAGATGCGTGTTACAGTAACAGAGACTGACGGCAGACGAGCAGAAGACTGAGAACAACACCAGACCCTCCCACACGATCAACATGACCTGATAAACCCGTCACACTCGATCTCCAACAGTCTTTCTGACAGTTAGACTGATTTATTATGTGAAAATCTTTTAGTAATTGTACAAACGTCCTTCAGCTCGTGTTTTACATGTCTGAGATCTGATCTGCACTGATTTTATCAAGCAAACTTAAGAATAACTTTGATATTGTAATGTAACAATTCAGGTTTGCTTGATTATCCAGACATCATTTATTATAAAAGTCATGAGTATCAGATATGATCATCAGGTTTATTTGTTCATCCCTCAATCATCATTGTGTTGCATTATATGTTTTAAAACTACAGCGATCTGATCATAAAACTGAGCTTACTGAGACATATTATTGGCAGATATTGATATTTATATGCATTTAATGTGCTGCACTGTTATAAATATCTCACTGATTTCCATTACAAGCTTCAGAATTTCATATTAATATCATCAATAGCATGTTTTTGTATATCGACTATGGGCTCTTTGTCAAAGATCTAAACTCATGGTCTGACGCACATGGTGCAAGTGTACTTAGGGTGTATCCGAATCCACTTTTCTAGTTTAACAATGGCAGATGCATGGACCAAAAGGGTAGTCTCTTATGTATGTCATGGGTGTGTTTTGGGAGTAACATGCAATAAACCATTCAGATTCTTATCTCCCACTCCCTTTAAAAGGCGAATTCGCTATTCACATGGTGGAATATAGACCTGACGATTCTGTTTAAATACATGTGTGTATTGCCATGATTGGTTAAATAATTAGCCAATTTCATTCGTCATTACCGCAAATAGGTCATTCTGATACATGCAATGACTATCCATTATGACATGTAGCTATTTTTATTTTTATGTACACAGTAATAATCTTTTACATTCCTTTTATTTTAAATATGAACAGTCATGACTCAGTCACAAGATGGTTTCATTCATGAAGAAATGAATCTGCAGTGGGCAAACAAAGCTGGATTGGAAAGTTAAACAGTTACTCGACAGCAGAAGCTTCAGATCTCATGCAAAACGTGTGCAAATCACAACCGACGAGTTTAGAGGAAGGTGACAGGACGCTTGAATTTACATCCACACATTTATCAAAACCAGTCATCCGTGAAGCAGTTCCTGAGCATCAATCCTGCAATTCCACAGAAACACACACCTGGAATCCTGCATGTGTTCAGGATTTCCCTTCAGGGAAGCTTGTGTTGCACCTGAAACTCCAGTGCAATTCAATGGAGACAGTCCAGTGTAAACTCGGATCTAGGAAACTAGGAGTGTTCTTTGAAAGAGCTTGTGACTGAAATCGCACACATCAGTAAATGACAGCTTCTAAATAAAGAAGTCTCTGGGGAAATTCCTGCATGGCTGTGCCGGAAATTCAGCAGCTTTCGCTGGGTTTTCAGGAACAAGTACAGCTTCAGCAAGTATCACACATCGTGTCTTGAAGAGTTTCAGTTGCTTTTAGTGGATGTGTGAAGTCGGTTCTGCTCAAGTTCACGATATCACAAACACGTCCAATAACTACAAACCGACTTCCTTTTTTGTGAAAAGAAGATCTGGTGAGTCACACACTTAATGACTCATATTTTCATAGAAACAAAAATCGCACATGCTCGCAAATCACATAAAAACACAACTATCATACCAGATGACAATCTCAAATCAAATGGGCCGTTTATTAAATCAGTATAGAAGCACTGGGGACGTGTGTGAGGCATATTACTTAACATGAACTAACAATGAAGAGTTAACAAAGATTAATACTGTAACAAATGTATTGCTGGATAATGTTGTTCATTGTTAGTTAACATTATGTTATATTATAAAACGGCTAGTTCCTGTCCTTGATTCTGATTGGTCAATAGCTGTGTTTTATTCACGATAAAACACGACCGCTTCACCCAACGGTTCTGTGTATCACTACACAACACTCTTAGCAACATAAACTCTGTTCTCAATAGATATTGTTCATTGAAGCTTACTGTATCATGTAGAAGAGTGTTGTGAGAAAGAGATCGAGTGAGCGAGTTTATTACCTGCATTCAGATTCAGCATTATCCTTCAGGTCTATGTTCATAATGAAAAATCAGTTTAAGTGTCCGCTGCGATATCTTGTCCTTTTAACATTTACGGGGTTTCCCGCGCTAGTCTAGGCATTTGTCAGTTGTGTCTTGTTCCGTGTTCACAACAATTCAGGCTTCGCTACTGACTGACACACTCATAAAGACAGTCCATCTAATAATACTAATTTATAATTAATTATAATTTATAATTATAATAATTCTTTACATTTATATAGCGCTTTTCTGGGTGCTCAAAGCGCTTTACATATTGAAGGGGGGATCTCCTCAACCACCACCAAATGGCCTAATGGCGTAATAATGTAACTTCTGTTGCTTTTCACGGTCAGGAACTATTCTTTCTGGCTTTTGGTGAAAGTTTACTTGCATTGATACATATTTTTGGCTTTAATATTTGTATTGTGTGGTAACCGTTTTATAAAAGCAATAAGGTACTCGGATGCTAGTGCTGAATCATGAATAAGTCACGGCTTATTCATGCCCTTCAGCCATGACTTATTCATTACAGCCTCAAGTACCTTATTGCTCACATATAACATGAACTAACTTTGAGCAATATATATTTATACAGCATTAACAGCTGACTTGACTTTTAAAATAGAGGAACAAAAGCAGTTCCGACAGAGCAAACCATATTCATAGTGTACAATGACAGAAAGAAGAAGAAGACTGTATATAAGCTCAATAACAGGTTTCTGCCATGGAAACAAATCACATGAACACAGCGCAAGTTTAAATCACTATATTTAGAAAAGCCTTTTAAAGCATTGCGTTATGCCTCAACAACATCCCATCAGTCCTGATCCGTAATGGAACATGAGAAGATGTGTGTCTGCAGTGGAAACAGGAATCAGATGAATCACTGCACCACAGACACGCACCATGAAGGCATTATATCTCAGCTCTGATTATATCTCAGCAGCATCATTGTGACGCTCTTACTAGTGAGAGTATGTGAACCGCAGGGTGATGTATGAGGCCTTTATGAGCTGCCGAA
Organism: Chanodichthys erythropterus; assembly: GCF_024489055.1. Lineage (NCBI taxonomy): Eukaryota > Metazoa > Chordata > Actinopteri > Cypriniformes > Xenocyprididae > Chanodichthys > Chanodichthys erythropterus. The sequence continues at coordinate 14,607,713 of NC_090235.1, forward strand.
GGCCCTAATGATGATGATGAGGAGGAGGAGGAGGATGTGGTGAAAACCTCAACACTGCATTCATGATGTTTGTGGTGATGAAGCAGTAATTGTAGACAGAATAGAAACTTTCCTGCTGATAATGAAGACAGCAGCAGCAAGAGCCAGGCTTCCTTCAGGTCCTCTCTGCAGGCTTCTCCTCTGGTGATCCTGCAGTTTCTTCTATTTTAGATAGTAAACAGCTTTTTTTTAAACTTTGAACAAATGTTCTATTAACGTTACTGGAAGAACATTTGTTCATAACTGAGAGAACGTTAGCTAAAGTTCTGAGAATGTCCCTGTTATCTGGGTATATTGACCCTGTAAACTGGAAATTCAAATTTACACTCTAAAAAATGCTGTGTTAAAAACAACCCAAGTTGGGTTGAAAATGGACAAACCCAGCGATTGGGTTGTTTTAACCCAGTGGTTAACCCAGGGTCCTACAAAGTTTTATTTAACTCAACTATTGTTCAAAAATGACTATGGCTGGCTTAAAATGAACTCAAAATAGGTTAAAATTAGACACATAATTACTAGAGGCAACAATAATAATCAAAATGTCAATATCTATTAATATTTATTATTGTTTAATTATTATTCATTAAACTTATTAATAAATGTTAATTTCCAACATATTTTGGGTTCATTTTAAGCAAGAAATACAGTCATTTTTAAACAATAGTTGAGTTAAATAAAATGCCCAGTACGTTAGGCAAACATTTAACCCAACCGCTGGGTTTGTCCACTTTGGTTGCTTTTAACCCTGCATTTTTGTACATAAAAACCTACGTTAGACTAAAAGAATCCCTCATTGTTTGTCCTTTGCTAGTCAGTTTTCTAAACAGAACATTTTCATACAGAAAAATAATCTTGCTTTACATTGGAAATCATTTTATTTTTCTGACCCCACTGGTTTATTTTTAAGCGTAAACTCACTTCATTTTGAGAAAGAAAATGCATCTTGATTTAGGAAAGTTTAAATATTTGTTTTGGAAAACAAGAAGGAAATACTGAGGAAGAACATCATTTTTTTACAGTGTAACAATACTGCTGAACTATGCTGAATGACATAGTCATGGGATAAAATACTGCCGTTCCGTTCCGATTAGAGCATCAAACAGGTTCTCCCCACTGAGAATCCTGTTGTATAAGACATATATTTATTGGTGTTTGTATTGTACAGAATGTGGTAATGGAGAAACCAAACATCATAGTCATCAAATATCAAAGCATGAAACCTTGACAAACTAGGGCTCAGGTCAGGAAGCAGATAGACTGGCTAAACCGACCATCTGCTAGCTGTCTCATGTTACAGAAGTCCCAACATATAGAGACTATTTCACCTGCATATCATCACATAGAGACGGTTTCTGTTCACCAAACTATGAAATAGAAAAAAGAAAAAAAAACATTTAAAGGTAAACAAGGTAAATGAGCCTCATCTGAAAGGCAAAGGCAGAGGTGTTGCTGTAATTTAGAGTAATATCTTCAGGTCTAGTTTCAAGTATAATTCTTTCGAAGTGATGGTGCTTTATGCAATGTTATCTAGTTTAAGTGAGAAATCATGCTGGCTACTGTATGCGGGCCGCCCGACACCATACAGACTTTAACAAAGAATTTGCTGAATTAGCGGAATTAGCTGCGGATAAAGTCCTAAAGGTTGGTGATTTTAATATCCATGTAGAAAAAGACACATTGGAATTGGAATATACAGACATTCTAGTCTCGTGTATACTATATTTAGCCATGGCTGCAAAATAAACCCCCTGTTACAAATAACTATTACCACTTATACCACTAAAGACCGCTTTCTAAATAACTTTCCTGATCAGTTTCTACTCCTTGGCATACCAGACATCTTAGAACAGGGATGCGGCCCGTATGCACATGTGAAGCAGAGTTGCACTTGTCTTTTTCAAAGGTAAAATGCATAGTCAACAAAACCATTTTTTGCCAAATGAATGACAGAAATGTATGCACTTGTGATGTTCTTATACATTTTTTTAAAAATAATATTTTCATGTTAATATGTGGATGTGGATTATGGTAATGCCATATGGAACAACTATTTTTTAGTTCTGAGTTGAAAATGTTCTCTAGGCTTGTAATCAAAAATAGGACTTCTGTACATTTGTTTGTTGCAAATTTACAGATAATGCAATTGAGATGTTTACATTTGCTTGTTAGAGTTATATTGCTTGTCAACTAAAAACAAAGTTTCCCATTTGTATTAGCAGTTTAACAGTTCATACAATCTTTTTAAAAAAATACATTCACTGTACATTGATTTCCCATATTAAAAAGTAAATTGAGTAAGACGGTGTAAAAGATGCGAGTGTGGATTAGTAATCTGGCCGCCTGGTATTAAGGAGAAAAACGTTGGCCCTCGTCACTATCGAAGCTTCTCATCTCTGGCTTAGAAGAACTCGATGTTGCAACAGAAACTATTGACTTTCTCTTTTCCAGCACTGTTGCTTCTTTGCCCTTAAAGAAGATTAAGGAAAGTAGTCTGATGCCGAGGCACAACACGCACACTCAGGCCCTCAAGAAAGCAGCTCGAAAAATTAGAGGTATTTCACATTTCATGGAAGGAAAGTGTTATTGCATACAGAAATGCCTAAAAAACCTGCTAGATCTGCCTCCTTTTTACCTCTCTTAGAAGAGAACAAACACAACCCTAGCTATTTATTTGATACAGTGGCTAAATTAATAAGAAATAAAACTTGAACTCCAGATGTTTCCAAACAATGGAATGACTTTATGAAAGTATTTTCTTGCAAGAAGCGAAACATTAAGGGTTTGTGAGTTCCCAGCATGAATGAATGATGCCGTTATTAGTTGTGTTGTGATGTCTCATCTGTATTAGTCAGTAGTTGAGGTCTATTTACAAACATTCAAAACAATATCCTTGACAACTACTCCAGAAAGAACTGAGATTTATTTGATGAATGAAGTATTTCACATTTAGTGAATGAACTTGAAACTATTACTCAGATGCATCAATGTTACCTTTAATCTTCCAGTTTCTTTCTTACAGTTCAGAGAGACTCTGCAGCACCTGCATATTTTTGTTATTAGTTCTGACTGATCAAATGGCAGAAACACAATGAAAGCTCTGTCTGGCCCCAGGCTTCTGGATCTTCCCTGGAAGTTCTTCTTTTGAGAAAGGTTTATTTACCGTGTGTTTAGACAGCTTCACAGGAACAAAAACAATGTCTTCATTGAGAAACACTCACACCGTGACTCTGACAATTTCCTGTGACATTTCCTTTCTGTCAGTTCTGGTTACAAATGTGTCCCAAAAGAAGGTTAAAAGCAGGTGCACCAGGATTATTATCAAATTAAAACTTTTAAAAACAGTTTTGTTGCTTGAAATAAAGTTATAATGAACTAAAATATAAATATGGTGAAAAACCTAAACTAAACAAACATTATGAATGTTACCTTGGTAACTAACTGAAATATGCTTATTTCAAGTTCAAGTATGAATAATAAGTAAAATACATAGAAGTAAAACTAAATTAAATCTAAGTAATATTTAAAAGGATCAAAAACTAAAAAAAATGTCTCAGACATAAAAATGAAATAAAATTAAAAATAAAAACAAAATCTAATTCAAAACATTAATAAACCAGGTTTTGCAGGTTCAGCTCAAATTTCAGGTACAAATTTCTACCCCAAATATGGTTAAAGTCACAATAAAATGAGGGATCATTTCAGGGATATTATCATTAACTAAAACTATTAAAAAACTTTTGCTGATGGAAAAAGTTAAAATATATATTTTTTTATAGTTTAATGCCCCCCCTCTCTCTCTATAGCACATGTCCATTAGGAATAATTGATAATAAACCAGAAGCCAGAAGCAGCAGCAGGAGTCTGAGAGCATCAGCAGGACGGCTCTTCCCGAAAGCATCGCAGGACCGCCGGTGCCATCGGCTCCGAGATCTACTTGTCTGACTCTGAGATCGATTATCATGACATCATCCTGACTGGAATTAACGTTTTACCAATGATAATTCCCAGCACATGTGATCTGATCTAGTAACAAACGTTTGTTTGCTGGAAACCAAAACATAAAATCTTGGAATATATACAAAACTGCATAGTTCCGAACTGACACACAAAGTCAGTGTGAATCTGTCCACAACTGCACTGCAAAAAAGACTTCATTAACTGTTAGTTTTTTGACTGTGAAGTTTGAAGTGTCTAAAAATCTGTGAAATAAAATACAGTTACAGAATTGAGAATCAACACTGCATGAGACAGTAAGACTTAAATACGACAAAGAAAGGTAAAAACAAGCCAGTGCAGAAAGACAAAACTGAATTTATTTCATTTCAAGGATTTGTAGAGATTTTAACTGGAAAACAAGACAGAAATACTCATGAAGCATTTATTATTATTTTGCAGTGTGTAACGTGACATAATTCAGTAAATCATAAATCAATAAGAGCAGCAACGAGAATGAAATCCTTTTCCTTTACAGCACAGAATATAATACATCAAATAAATATTTAACAATAACAATTACATTTAATTAAATATAATAAATCATCATCTCATCTCAAGCTTTGGGATGGATGGCGGCGGTGGGGCGGGTCTTGAGGCGGAGGAGCTCAGCGATTGGACGCTCGCTGTCCTGGAAAAAGTCCAATCCCGTGATCCACTCCACATCCCTCACACGTGATTGGTGCATCCACAGGAGAGGCTCCACCCACTGCGACTCCAGCTGATCGTCCTGCACACAGAGTTCTCGTGTCACGTCATGTACAGCTTCATTGTGTTTCGTTCATTTTTTGTGTTTGTGGGAAGAGCCATCATTGCCACGTCACGCATTCATGTCAGAAACAAAATACAGGAGCAACTGAAACCAAAACAAAGAACGGTGACAAAAGCTCTTTGTTCAGTTGGATGAGCATCATGGGAAAGAGCTGCATCACGGTCACATGGTTCCTTTATGTGTACAGTCAAATTTATTTGTATAGAGCTCTCGTAATACTCACTGTTTCAAAGCAGCTTCGCAGAAAAGCATGACTGTGCATTAATTTAAGTTTTGTTTTTAATCATATAATTTATTTTATTTAAAGTGAATATGCATAAATGAAATGGAAAAGTTGGAAAAGATGAAAAAGTTTTGCAACTTAATGTCACTGAAAATTAAATAAAAAATTAATAATTGTTGAATTAATAAAAAATATTAAAATATTTTTACATAATGATTAAATAAAAAAGAAATAATAAAAAATATCAATGAGTTGAATAATTTATATCACTTAAATTAATCTGGTAAATAAAACCGTGACGCTTTTTTTTCTTAATAAATAAATAAATAAATAATATTAATTGAATTGTAGAATTGATGTCATTTTAATTAATATGCATAAATAAAACAGTGAAGCTGTTAGTTTTGCAATTTAATGTCATTAATAAATAAAAAGAGAATAATTTTTGAATAAATACAAATTTTTCAAATTTATTTTTACTTGATGAATAAATAAAAATATCAATGAAATGTATAATTTATATAATTTCAATTAATATGCATAAATAAATTAGCAAAGTTGTTAGTTTTACAGCTTAATGTCACTGATAAATTAAATTAATGAAAAAGTTTGAATAAAAAATATTTTTGTACTTAACAGAATGAATAATTATTGATTGAATTGTATAATTTGCATATTTTATATAATATAATAATTTATATAATTTTTCAGATTAATGGCGATGACAAATTAAAATAAATAATAAAAATGTATTCAAATGCATTTGTTTAAATTCATTAATAAATTAAAATTAGAAAGAATCACTCATGTGTATCGTTCCACTTCCAGTATGTGAGGATGAGCTTGTGAAACAGGAAGCGAGAGTGTTTGTAGGAAGTGTGTGTGTGTGACACTCACAGCGCAGCTCTCCGTGTTTTCATCTCTGTGCGGCAGCAGGAAGGAAATGCTCTGAAGTTCCCCAGAACATTCGTCCACCGCCTGCGTCTCGTTATGGCAGCTCGTCAACACCGCAAAATAATGAGTGGGAAGACGAAGAGACGAACCTGAGATGAACCTGAACACAAGCACTGTGAGAGATGTGAGGAGTCAGAACATGAGCGATCACATTACAGGAACTCATCTCACGCACTCCGGGATCTGATCAGGAGAGTCGAAGCGTCCGTCGTAGTTGTAGTCGTACGCCGGGCCGGTTACCACATTAATGCCGTTATACTGAGATGCATATTTGAGCAGCAGAACCTCCTGGAAATACTGCCAGAGTCCTGCAGAAACACACACGATGAGCCATCAGATCCACACACACACACTGCAGAAACACACACGACGAGCCATCAGATCCACACACTCACTCTTGAACTGTGGGAACATCGGCACCACGTTTCCAAGGGTCAGAGCATCGAACTGATCTTCAGACGAGCTGTTCAGATCTGCCGACACAAACGCACACCTTTACTCAGAAACATGAAGACATCAAACCCAAAACACTACACTGTGACAGTTTTATTTTATTTACTTTATTTCTTACTAACATGGACATCCTCAAACAGAGGCTTCACTGCAAGATCCAGTTATGACAGTCTAATTAAACATTATGAGCTCAAAACCTTTTTAAAAATGAAACATATGCACAGATGAATCGCTCACAGTAATATCAATAACATGCGTTCAGAAAATAGATGGGGTGAATTTACATCTCATAACACACACTCACTGGGCGGATACAGGAAGCCGTACGTGATGTCAGTGTTGTTGTATTGATTACAGGTTGCGCTCTGATTGGCTGGAATCCTGACGTCCGCTCGGAGACAGTCTGAGACAACTGGAGAACTTCCAGCCTACAAACACACACCTTCAGTTGTCATTAGAACCAGACCTGCAGATATTCTGCTGAAAACATGAGTCAGGCTGTGGTGATGTCAGCATGTTGATAGGGTGTTGCTACATGGTTGCTAAGGTGTTCTGTGTTGTTGTTTGACAAACTTTAATACTTGTTTGAACCACCTGAGCTAAGTGGGACTCCAAACCGGGTATGCCGGCATAGGAGTCAGGCGCTCCAACAAGAAAGCTAAAGACCGCAGTTTCTAGTGTCAGTCGCTAGAGCGCCTCTTGATCAGGGGAGTGAGGTTTACACACACAGCTCTACATCCATTACACTAGCAGAACTTGTTCTTTATAATTTAAAGCCTCCAAATATATTACTGACATTTCTGCTGTAATTATTTCAAAGTTAAATAATTATAAAAAAATACTAAATTTATTTTTTATTTACATTTTTTAAATAATAATAATTTTTTTTTTTTTTTTTCAAATGTGTGTGTGTGTGTGTTCTGACCGTTTTGTCCACAGTGAAGGAGCTCCAGATCGGGGTGTGTGTGTGTGTGCTGTAGGCCGTGATGAAGCCGTGTTGATTCAGCACACAGTATTCAGCATCAGACTGCAGGACCCGCGGACGGCCAAACAACATGTGCCGTCGCTCACTGTCTGCCACTGCAGATATAATAATAATTATACACATCTATTATTATTTACAGTTTAACTTCTTTGCTTTCAGTCATTAAACCATAAAACAGCAGGAAACCCTTAAAGGGTCATGAAACCTTAAGATTTTATCAGTTATGTGTGTTGGACACATAGACTGTAAAAAAAGATGGACGACGCGACGCCGCTTCCTTCCATTGTATTGAACTGAAGCCAAAATGGGCCGATGAATGGGCGCTGACATGTTACGCAATACGTCAAAAAAAAAAAAGTTTGGAGCCTGGGCATGCGCAGAAGGAATCGTCAGTTCGCGACATCAAACTTCCGCCCAGACGACTGCGTCATCATTCATGTGTTTTAAATAGACTATAAAAATTATACACAATTTAAAATTATACGTATAAAATAATAGGCTATTCTGTTTCTAGAGCAATAATATTTTTGAAACAGCAAATTCAGTAGATAAAATCAATATAATATGCCACTAGAAACAACTCTAAATCGTCAGAAACGGTCCTGCCATTTTAAATCAAGTTCAACTAAAGTTACAGGAGATCGATTGCTGTAATTAGAGTAAGCTATCATTAGTTTTGTCCTGCTAATTATTATTTTATACCCATAAAAATAATAAGTAACTGCCAGATAACGATCACCTGCTTTTTCCCGACATGGTTAACATTAGGTGTGTTATCTTAACTAATAACATTTATTAATTAGCTTATAACACCCACATTTGATGTTACAGAAAAAGGTTCAGTGATCCGTCAGATCCTGTAGGTCGGTTAGTACAGTTTACTGCTGAACAACTCATTTTGTTGGTGTTAATGACAAAGAAATCGAAAATTAACAGTTAGTTAATACATCTTCAATCTCCACTCGAAGCTCCGACAGTCCTCAGACAAGCTGTCAATCAACTTCGAATCATGACGACACGCCCCGTTTTTATAGCATCAAATTGCTAGCTAAAATCTAAATCATCACAAAAACGAACAATTGAATATATATCAGCGTGATAACAACTACCTTAAATGACCAAAACCATCTTTCAGAAAGTTTTATTTGAAGCAGAATTTATTTTTAAGTTTTCACTGAAGTCTCATTCGACTGCATTGAGAGGGCGGGGTTTATGACCTGTACTGCATCCAGCCTCCAGGGGGCGATCAAAGAGCCCGTGGCTTCACTTTTCAGAACGTATGAGACACACCCGGTTGGACATCATAGAACATTACCATCTGTTAGTTTTGAATGTAGGAGAAAACGTACTCGGTAACTAACGTAACCTCGGTTCCCTGAGATACAGAACGAGTACTGCGTATAAGGGAAAGGTCTCCTTTTTCCCCGTCACTGAAGCCTTTTTCAATAACGCAGTGTAACTGCATCTTCATTGGTTGACTCATAGACAAGTTGTTGAACCAATGACAGCACGGCATAGCTGCGCGGCCTATGGCGACAAAGCCCGCGAATATTCCTGCCGAAATGGGCGGGGTAGCTATATAAGCAGGCACGTCGCCATAGGATTTCAGGTCATTCGACTGAAGCGACGACACTGAAGCCGCAGCCTCGTGGCACGGCATGTAACGCAGTACTTGTTCCGTATCTCAGGGAACCGAGGTTACATTAGTAACCGAGTATGTTCCCTTTCGATACTTCACTCGTACTGCGTATGGGGAATGAATTCAACCGTGCCGTGCCACGGCAGGGAACAACTGGACTTGTCTTGGACACCGCAAGGGAACCAGAGGACAAGTAAGAAGGCTGGAGCCGTCGAACCCTCGTTACACTACAAAAGGGGAGTTAACTCCCAGAGTGGCATGAAGCGGAGCTCGATAGATGCCGCTGGATCATACCGAGAGGACCCGAGCTTGTAAGGTCGGGACGTCCAAATGATAAAATATGACAAAAGTGGACGGCGAGGACCAGTCAGCCACCTCACAGATGTCTTTAATCGAAACTCCACTAGACCAGGTCCAAGAGGAAGCCATTCCTCTAGTGGAGTGGGCTCTAACTCCTATGGGGCAGTTGAGGCCCATAGAGGAGTAACAAAGAGTAATAGCGTCAACTATTCAGACGCAAGACGTTGCTTTGAGACCGAAGACCCTTTGGTGCGGCCACCAAAGCAGATAAAGAGCTGATCGGATTGCCGGAAAGGCTATGATCGCTCAACGTAGGTCCTTAATGCCCTGAGGGGGCAGAGCAATTCCAGCTCTCGCTCGTTCAACGAGGGAGGAAGCGCTGCGAGGGAAATGACATGTGCTCTGAATCGAGTCGAGAGCACCTTAGGGACGTAGCCATGCCTAGGTTTCAAAACAACCTTGGAGTCGTTGGGCCTGAACTCAAGGCATGCAGGGCTCACGGAGAGTCGCCAACATACTTAACTGATGCTAGTGCAGGTAGCAGAGCGGTTTTGAGTGTCAGGGGCCTGAGGTCAGCTGAACGCAGTGGCTCAAAGGGAGGCCCTTTGAGAGCTCTGAGGACCAAACAGAGGTCCCAGGTGGGAACGGTGAGAGGACGAGGTGGATTCAATCGCCTAGAACCTCTAAGAAACGCACCACAAGGTTGTTTCGTCCCACTGACTGGCCAGAGATAGGAGCGTGAAACCCTGCGATGGCTGCTACGTAAACTTTGAGCGTTGAAGGGGTGCGACCCCGTTCTAAACGGAGCAAAGACATTAATGGATAAAAAACTAGTGTTTGTTTTTGCTTTGTAAGAGTTTCTTCAACACAAACACCATTCATCCACACTGTGAGTGTAAAGGCCTTTAAAGCTCTTCAACCAATCAAACGGCTTATAAAAACGCAGCACAATAAGTCTCAAATGTTATCAAAGATGCATCACAAGTTCATATTTGTATATGACACAGAGAACAAAATGCAAATGACTGTGCATTTATTTGTGCATTAACCATGCCCATTTCTGTAGCATTTTTCAAAACTGTGGTGAGAACTAACTGCTGCTGAAACAGGGGGTTTCATGACTCTTTAATGGGTCAGTTCACCCAAAAATGAAAATTCTGTCATCATTTACTCAGAGCTCGGTATTTAGTCCGAACCCAGAGCACTCCACACGTACTCCTGGCTGTGACAGGAACAAGCCAAGAGTGAAGTGATGCTGAAAATCGTTGAGGAATGTAGGTGAGTCAACTGTGTGTGTATATAAACTTCCTCTCATGCAGATAGATGAACTTGAATTGCTGATGATGAACCTGCTCCTCCCCAGCTTTGTTAATGAAACATCATATAATTCTCATTACAAATCCAGTAAGAAGGTTCATTTTAATAAGCATGTCATAATCAGTTTATACTCCCTGAATACAAGTATCCAAATAAAAGGCACTCGCGGTCAGACTTGCTTGAACCTCGAACTTTCTGCTGAACTTAATCAGCTTTGAATAATGGTGACTTTCACTTCTCAGCATCATGTAGACTCATTCATCAGACTCATAGACTCATCTCAGCAGTGATTCACACATGCTTGATAAGTTCTGTCCATTCATCCTCATCCTCAGTCACTTCCTTATTTTCACTAAATTTCCCCTTTCAGCAGGTAAAACATCAAAAAACAGCAGGGTCATGGGTTTGATTCCCAGGGAACTAAAAACATGCAACTCAAATTGATTTGGAAAAATCCAAAGAAGCCGGTCCAACGGCCTCAAAACTACACAGTTTAGAATAAACATCTTTTTTTACTTCGACATTAGATATTTTACTGCATTCAAGCCGAACATCAGTTCATGCATTCCCTGGGAATCAAACCCATGACCATGAGCACTATTAATGATCTGCTGTTTACTGTAAATTACAGGAATGCCTATAATAACAGTCAGCAGTTCACTGTAATATGTGATGCAACTCCACAGATGTCTATATTAAAAACACTGTGCTTTCACTGTATGTTCTGCTGAGTTCAGCTCCTGCTGTGCAACAACAATAGGAAAAACTATTTCTGTACTTCCGCTTCGTGGCGTCACACTGTCTACAGACGTGTATGTGTGAATGAATGTTATGAGAGAGATCCAGTGTGAACTGAACTCACCTTCAGCATCAGTGAGATTCAAGCGTGAGTTAATGTCACTTCCACTCTGAAAAACAAAGACTGTCAGTGTCGTCACTGTTAAAACTAAAATACTAATGCAACTAATATTAGCAAATGAAATGTCTATGTAGTTTTATATATCGTGTGTGTGTGAGTGTGAATGAGTGTGTACAAGTGCAGTGCAGCTGCAGCCCAGCGTGTCTGTGGGCTCCAGGCCGGTGATCGGGCACTGCCGTGGGCCGCTCTGCTCCGTCGGGTGGCTGGGATTGTGGACGGGCGTCCGCAGCAGGTGGTTCAGGCTGCCGTGAGTCCCGTTATTATGGAACGGAGTGATTTCCAGCACATCTGACAGCAGAGAGGAACAGATTGAGAGTGTGACGTTTGATAGCTTAGATGACCTGTGTTGGACTATATTATAGTTCTTAATGTGAAGCACTTCTGGTCAAGTTACGCATCAGGACATCATAGAAAAATTATGTGGTGCTTGGCAGGTCTTAAAATTAGGTAAGTGCAAACTCAGATGAACTATTTGGGTGTGAGCAAAAACACTTTGTTCCCCTTTCCAGAAGAGGGCGGAGCTTTAGCAGCTCAACAACAACAAAGCTGGAGAATCTCACGCAGCCAAAATGAGGAAAGTGTTCAGCCTTACATTGTTCAAACCGGAGTCGACACTGATGGAGAGACTCAGGAAGAAGTTACAACTTTTAGACGTTTCTGAATGGTTAGTGGATAAATTGATGTAGTTGCTGTGGAGTTGATTCAACTCATCCACTAGCATGTCAGGTCTCAGTTAACATGTTAAATGTTAAAGTTCATGACAGTACAATCAGAAAAAGACTGATTAAGTATGGCATGTTTGGAAGGGTTGGCAGGAGAAAGCCTCTTCTCTCTTTAAATAACATGGCAGTTGCATCAGAACAAAATACAAGACATCTCAAAAAATGACCTTTGGATAGACAAGACCAAGTGGAGATGTTTGTCTATAATGCACAGAAAACCAAAAGAGCATATCAGCACAAACACACCAACTGTCCATCACGTTGGTGAAAGGCTGATGATTTAGGCTTGTTTTGCAGCCATAGGACCTGCGGGCACCTAAGTCGACTATCTGTCCTACAGCTCAAGCTTGGACAAAATCGGGTCATTCAACAGGACAATGATCACAAGAACACCAGCAAATCTACAGCAGAATGGGTGAAAAAGAAAAGAATCAAGGTGTTTCAGTCAAAGTCCAGACCACAACTTGATTGAAATGTTGTGACGAGACCTTCAGAGAGCTGTGCATAAACAAACACCCACAAACCTCAATGAACTGAAGCAACGCTGACATATAGAAAAAAATGATTACTTCAAGTTATTGCTGCTAAATGTGGCTCAACAAGTAGCTGAATCATAGTTACTTTGTCACACATGGCTTCTCCATTTTGACTTTATTTCTGTTAAATTATTGTCAAGTGTTCATCTGAGGTTGCATTTACTTCATTTTAAGGGATTAGTCACTGACACCTCCATGTCATCCAAGATGTTCATGTCTTTCTTACTTCATTTGAAAAGAAATTAAGGTTTTTAAGGAAAACATTCCAGGATTTTTCTCCATATAGTGGACTTCACTGGGGTTCAACGGGTTGAAGGTCCAAATGTCAGTTTCAGTGCAGCTTCAAAGAGCTCTACATGATCCCAGACGACGAATAAGAGTCTTATCTAGAAAAACCATCGGCCATTTTCTTAAAAAGTTCAAATGTATATGCTTTATAAACACAAATGACCGCCTTGCGAGTGCTTCCGTCTTCCGTATTCTTCAAAAAGCTTACGCTGTATGTCCTATGCCTTTCCTATTCTACTTAGAAAATGGCCGATCATTTCGATAGATAAGACTCTTATTCCTCGTCTGGTATCGTTTAAAGCTTTTTGAAGCTGCACTGAAACTGTAATTTTGACCATCTGGAGGCCAGTGAAGTCCACTATATGGAGAAAAATCCTGGAATGTTTTCATCAAAAACCTTCATTTCTTTTCAACTGAAGAAAGAAAGACATGAACATCTTGGATGACATGGGGGTGAGTAAATTATCAGGAAATTTTTATTTCAGTGTGGACTAATCCTTTAAGACCAGATGATTTTTTTTTTTTTATTATGTCCAAAAGAGTGTTCTTTCTTTTTCACATGACTGTAAATGTGCTCTATGAATAAAGAAAAACTCGACGTGTTTTGTGGGTTTTCGTACCACACATAAGGTTGTACAACTCAATGTTGGAAAACGGCTCAACTTCTGTCTGAAACAGGAATTTAGGTCCAAAACTGAGAAAAGCGGCCTGAGAAAGACAGAGAAATGAACAACATATTGCTAGAATACACGACACGACTCTTAACATTTACATCCGTGCATTTGACAGACACTTTTATCCAAAGTGACCCAAATCACATTCAAGATAACTCATGCATTCCCTTGGAATCAAACCCATGATCTAGTGTTGCTTGTGCCATGATCTACAGATTTTAAAATGCTTTAAAACTAATTTAAAACAATAGGGCCTTCAAGCAGACCAAACCCAGAGTGTTTCTGGTTCTTTTCCACTTTTTCCAGGATAAGCATCGCATCCTCCGATTCAGCAGGCAACAGCGGGAGCTGCTCTTTCGTGGACACAGAGTGTTTTTCCACGAGGATTTCAGCGCTGAACTAGGGAAAAAGCGAGCGGCGTTTAAAGATGTTAAGTCTCGGCTCTACGAGAAGGGAGTCCGATTTGGTCTCTTGTACCCTGCAAGGCTCCGTATTACTCATGATGGGAAAACACACCTCTTTGGCACGCCAGAGGAAGCCAATGAGTTCTACCGTACTCACTGGGGTGAAGAATAATGTGCAAAGACGTTGCTTTCGTTTCCTCGGGTAAGAATTAGAAAACTGTTGGTTTTATATCGTATGTGTAAAACCCGAGGCTGAACTGGACTTATGGAAATAATTGTACACTCCATTTTGGCTTTTATTTTTATTATTATTATTCAAAGCCGGATAATGTACTCAAAAGTTGACAATTTTTGTTTCTGAACTTCTTTTAGAAGGGGGCTACATCCACATTGTATATGACTCCATTTGTTGTTAGTTTGCATACTTTGGAAGTCTTTTTCATTAATCTTTGTTTATCTGCGATCATCCTCAGTTGGGGATTTAGATCTAGGTATTATACTGTTCTTTTCCTGTTTCGTTTGGGGGTGGGAAGGGCGGCTGGCAGGATTGTTTACCTCTGGTTTCTAGGTCTGGTATCTCTTTTTGTCATTTATGGTTAAAATTTGTTTCAGTTTAGAACCCTTGCATGCTTCTAATTTTTACATCACTCAGGTAATATAGGTGATGATAATGGAGGTCATCCTGTGAGGCTGATGACATGGAATGTCAGGGGATTAAACGGTCCTGTTAAAAGAGCTAAAGTTTTCTCCCATCTTAAATCTTTCAAACCAGATATATTATTTTTACAGGAAACACATTTAAGACCAGAGGATCACAATAGAATTCGCAAGATATGGGTTAGTCAAATTTTTCATTCCAAATTTAACAGTAGATCAAGAGGTGTGGCAATTTTAATTAATAAGAGAGTACAATTTATACCTTCTGACACAATCTGTGACCCTAATGGTCGTTACGTTATTGTCTCTGGATCTTTCTTTTCAAGTCCCAGTGGTTTTAGTTAACGTTTATGCTCCCAATTGGGATGATGTTCAGTTTGCAAATAGTCTCCTATCATTAATTCCCAAGCTTAATACACATCATTTGTTATTTGCTGGAGATTTTAATTGTGTTTTCGATCCTCAGCTTGACAGGTCCAGCTCTAGTAGCAATGTTTCTGATATGGCAAAGGCTTTTTCTCTATTTATGCAACAGAACGGCTGTGTGGATCCTTGGAGATTCTTAAACCCAATGACAAGGCAATTCTCCTTTTATTCCCATGTCCATCACTCCTTTTCTAGATTAGACTATTTTTTTATAGACAACTTGTTTATATCAATGGTTAAGAAAGTTGACTACTCGGCTATAGTTGTTTCCGATCATGCACCTGTTGTGCTGGACCTGCATTTCCCTTCAAACATCAGGGAACGCCCTCTCTGGTCATTTAATTCATTACTACTATCTAACGATAAATTCTGTAACTTTGTCTCAACTAATATAGACACGTTTCTGGAATTCAATAAAACGGATACAGTGTCTTATTCCTTACTTTGGGAGACTTTGAAAGCTTACTTGAGGGGCCAAATAGTATCTTATACATCGTATGCTAATAAAGAACGTAAGAAGGAACTGCAAGCACTCTCACAATCCATATTAGATTTAGACAGACGATATTCTGAATCACCTACAGCTGAATTACGTAAAAAAAGAGTGGAATTGCAGACAAAGTTTAATTTTTTATCCACTACTCATGCAGAGCAATTAATAATGAGGACACGTGGTCTTTACTATGAGTATGGAGACAAATCAAGCCGGCTCTTGGCTCACCAGTTGAAACGTCAGGCTGCTTCCCGTCTTATTTCCCAGATAAAGGACTCTAATCAAACTTTAACTAGCAACCTAGAAGAAATTAACAAAACTTTTAAAACCTTTTACTCCTCATTATATACTTCTGAATTCCCTTCAGATCCAACAGATATGGAAAATTTCTTAGATAATTTAGATACTCCCACCCTGCAATCAGATAAGATGGAAGATTTAGAGCATGACCTTGAGATTGAGGAAATCAGTAGGGCCATTATGGCAATGAAGAGTGGGAAGTCTCCGGGCCTTGATGGGTACCCTATAGATTTTTATAAGAAATTTAGGGAGAAACTTGCACCAATTCTTCTGCATGTTTTCAAGGAATCATTGGAGGCAGGCTCTTTGCCTCCAACTTTTTCGCAAGCATCCATTTCACTCCTCCTTAAAAAAGATAAAGATCCCACCCAGTGTGAATCATATTGCCCCATATCTCTTTTAAATACTGACATTAAAATATTAGCTAAAGTGTTAGCATTTCGTTTAGAACGTGTCCTTCCTTCAATAATTTCAGACGATCAAACGGGATTTATTAAAGGTCGCCAATCCTTTTCTAATATTCGTAGACTTGCTAACATAATGTATCTTTCTGATCCTTCTCCGCACCCAGAGGTAGTTATTTCCTTGGATGCGGAGAAGGCGTTTGACTCGAATTGAATGGCCATAGGTATTTGCGGTCTTAAAAAAGTTTGGTTTTGGTAATATTTTTATGTCTTGGGTTAAATTAATATATAAGTCCCCTTCAGCTTCCATTCGGACCAATTATTCCCGATCAGACTTTTTTCCATTAACGCGTGGGACTCGTCAAGGATGCCCACTGTCCCCACTCCTTTTGCCATTGTAATTGAGCCTCTTTCAATAGCTCTGAAAACATCAACAGCATTCAAAGGAATTAAGCGAGGGGTATTGAACATCGTGTGTCTTTATACGCCGATGACCTTTTGCTTTACATCAGTGACCCCATATCTAGTTGTCCTCTAATTATATCATTATTAGGTCGGTTTGGTAACTTTTCTGGATATAAATTAAATTTCCAAAAAAGTGAATGTTTCCCCATTAATAATTTGGCCTTACAAATTCAACAAGAATCATTACCCTTCCGTTTTTCTCTTGATGGGTTTAAATACCTTGGAATTCATATGACGCGCTCCTTTTCCTCTTTGTTTGAAGCCAATTATAAAGCTCAGTTAAAAGAAGTAAAGGCAGAGTTGGAAAGGTGGCATAGTCTTCCCCTTACTTTAGCTGGAAGAATACATTCAGTGAAAATGACAATTCTTCCCAAGTTCCTTTATTTGTTTCAGTCCCTACCAGTTTTTTTGCCCAAATCTTTTTTCCATTTAATCAACCAATCCATATCCTCTTTCATTTGGGAAAATAAGATCCCCAGGGTTAACAAACATGTTCTTCAAAGGACACGCGATGTTGGTGGTTTAGGTCTTCCAAGTTTTACTCATTATTACTGGGCATCAAATATTCAGAAGATATTATTTTGGCTTCATTGCCCAGAAACAAATTGGTGTTTAATTGAAGCACATACATGTCACTCTTCTTCTCTCCCTGCTTTAGTGTATTCTTCCTTGCCTTTGAAAGCTTCTCTATTCACATCCAATCCTATTGTACTTTCTACTCTCAAGATCTTTAATCAGTTTCGTTGTCACTATAAATTTACATCTGCATCGGTTTTGGGTCCTATTTACAAAAATCATTTATTCCCTCCATCTACACTGGACTCATCATTTAGACAATGGGTAGTTTCCGGGTTGAAATGCATCAAAGATTTATATACTGAAGGTTTATTCAACAGTTTTGAGAACCTCTGCAGATTGTATGATCTCCCACAAAAACCACTTTTTTAGATATCTTCAGATTCGCAATTTTGTTAAAAACAAATTCCCATCCTTCCCTGACCTTCCTCCTACCTCACCTTTAGATAATCTTACTCTCAATTTTTATAATAAAGGATTGATTTCACTTTTATACTCCCAGCTCATGTCTTTGAAAGAGTACAATCTGGATAAAATTAAATCCAGATGGGAAGATGAATTGGGCATTGAGCTATCTGAGACTTTATGGAGGGAGGCGCTTAAAAAGGTCCACTCATCATCATCTTCTGTTAGGTTAGGGCTCATACAATTCAAAGTGCTGCACAGGGTTCACCTGAGCAAGGCATGGTTAGCTGGAATATATCCTGGAGTAGATGCAGCCTGTGATAAGTGCTCCTTTGCCCCAGCCAGTCTGACGCATTCGTTTTGGTCTTGCTCCTCTCTAAATAATTATTGGGCATTGGTGTTTAAAACTATCAGTGATGCCCTTGGGGTGATATTGCAGCCTTGTCCTTCAATAGGTATTTTTGGAGCCCCCAGTGACACTATGATAATTTCTTTAACTGCATCCCAGAGGGACATTATTGCTTACACCTCTTTATTGGCCCGCAGAAGAATTTTGTTATGTTGGAAATCCCCTACCCCTCCTTCTGTGACAGATTGGCTAGAAGATGTTATGTCCTTTTTAAAATTAGAGAAGATAAAATTTACATTAAGGGGATCGGTGGACATGTTTTACTCAAAATGGGAACCCATTTTGTCATATTTTAAAAATTTGAAAGAATTACCCAGTTGTTAATTTTTTTTACTCTCCATATATGTATCTTTCTCTTTACCATTTTTTTTTTTTTTTTTTTGGTGATGCTGTATTTGATGTTTTGTCCTCAGTGTAATTTGTCTCACAGAATGGCTAAAAATAATAATAACTATTATTATATCTTCTTTTATCTATTCACACTGCAATACTATTATTGTAATAATAATATTATCATCACTATGTAGTGGTATGCATGGGTCTATGCCTTGAAAAGATGTCAGACATTATGCGGTTTTGTTGTAGCTAAGCTGTCTAGGGAAGGGATAGGTTTGGGTGGGTGGAGAGGGGGTGGTGTTGTTATATTTAAAATAGAAGGAAGTAAATTGTATCTTGGATTGTATTAATGTATGTTGTTTTACTCCTTCAATAAAAAAAAAAAAAAAAAAAAAAAAAAAAAACAATAGGGCCTGGTTTCACAGACAGGGCTTAGCCTAAGCCAGGATTAGTTCAATTATGACATTTGAGTACTTTTATAAACGTTCACTAGAAAAAAATATATATATTACTGGTGTGCATCGTGAGACAAAACAATGGCTCTGACATATTTTAAGATTTATCAGCAAAAGTTACTTTCAGTTAAAGAGCTCAAACATGCAATTTAGTCTAGGACTAGCTTAAGCCTTGTCTGTGAAACCGGGGCTATGCTTCATAAACTTGCTGACAAAACTGAGTAAAACTGGTCATCACTCAATAAAAGATTCACACATTAGCAGACTTTCACAACAGACTCACGCAGAAACATGAAAAAAAAAAAAAGTGAAATCAGAATTATGCAAATCAGTTTCTGTGAAAATGACAACTCAAATCTGCTAACTGAGTCTGAGTCATTCAAAAATCTGTGCAATGGTGCATTTAGACTTATTCTCTCTCTCTCTCTCTCTCTCTCTCTCTCTCTCACACACTCACACTCACACACCTGCATGCTGTAGATGTCATTATCATATCCATGATTTCCTCCGGAGCAGAACGTGAGAGATCCAGGGTACCTGCAGCAACAGTCAGAATGTGTGCTAGTGGACAAACACTACTGCTCAAAAGTTTGGAATAACAATATTTTAATGTCTTTGAAAGAGTCCTTATTGCTCACCAAGGCTGCATTAATTTGTCAAAAAATACAGTAAAAACAGTGAAATATTATTACAATGTAAAACATCTATGTGAATATATAGTAAAGTGAATTTTCAGCATCATTACTCCAGTCTTCAGTGTCACATGATCCTTTAGAAATCATTCTAATATGATGATATGATGATCAAGAAACATTTCATGTTGAAAACAGTTGTGCTGCTTCATATTTTTGTGGAAACTATGATACATTATATTTTTCAGGATTTTTGAAAAGAACAGCATTTATTTGAAATAGAGTATTTTGTAATTTTATCGATATCATTGCTGTCACTTTTGATCAATTTAATTTAATGTTGTAACCTCTCAAAGAGCCAGCGCGGGTTCACCAGGACGCTCACGTCTTCGATGCGTCTGTTGTTGGCGTAATGGAAGCGTTTGGGCAGCTGATGCTTCAGGTATGGCTTGATCTGCTGCTCCGGCCGTTTACACTGGAAAACAATACCAGAAACACACTCACTGCACAACATCAACACACACTCACTGCACAACATCAACACACACTCACTGCAGCATCAACACACACTCACTGCACAACATCAACACACTCACTGCAGCATCAACACACACTCACTGCAGCATCAACACACACTCACTGCACAACATCAACACACTCACTGCAGCATCAACACACTCACTGCACAACATCAACACACTCACTGCAGCATCAACACACACTCACTGCACAACATCAACACACACTCACTGCAGCATCAACACACACTCACTGCAGCATCAACACACACTCACTGCACAGCATCAACACACACTCACTGCACAACATCAACACACTCACTGCAGCATCAACACACACTCACTGCAGCATCAACACACACTCACTGAACAGCATCAACAAACTCACTGAACAGCATCAACACACTCACTGCAGCATCAACACACACTCACTGCAGCATCAACACACTCACTGAACAGCATCAACACACTCACTGCAGCATCAACACACTCACTGCAGCATCAACACACTCACTGCAGCATCAACACACTCACTGCACAGCATCAACACACTCACTGCAGCATCAACACACTCACTGCACAACATCAACACACACTCACTGCAGCATCAACACACTCACTGCACAGCATCAACACACTCACTGCAGCATCAACACACTCACTGCACAACATCAACACACACTCACTGCAGCATCAACACACACTCACTGCAGCATCAACACACTCACTGCACAGCATCAACACACTCACTGCAGCATCAACACACTCACTGCAGCATCAACACATTCACTGCAGCATCAACACACTCACTGCACAGCATCAACACACTCACTGCAGCATCAACACACTCACTGCACAACATCAACACACACTCACTGCAGCATCAACACACACTCACTGCAGCATCAACACACTCACTGCACAGCATCAACACACTCACTGCAGCATCAACACACTCACTGCACAACATCAACACACACTCACTGCAGCATCAACACACACTCACTGCAGCATCAACACACACTCACTGCATCATCAACACACACTCACTGCAGCATCAACACACATTCACTGCAGCATCAACACACACTCACTGCACAACATCAACACACACTCACTGCAGCATCAACACACTCACTGCAGCATCAACACACTCACTGCACAACATCAACACACACTCACTGCAGCATCAACACACACTCACTGCAGCATCAACACACTCACTGCACAGCATCAACACACTCACTGCAGCATCAGCACACACTCACTGCAGCATCAACACACACTCACTGCACAACATCAACACACTCACTGCAGCATCAACACACACTCACTGCAGCATCAACACACTCACTACAGCATCAACACACACTCACTGAACAGCATCAACACACTTACTGAACAGCATCAACACATTCACTGCAGCATCAACACACACTCACTGCACAACATCAACACACACTCACTGCAGCATCAACACACTCACTGCAGCATCAACACACTCACTGCACAACATCAACACACACTCACTGCAGCATCAACACACACTCACTGAACAGCATCAACACACACTCACTGAACAGCATCAACACACACTCACTGCAGCATCAACACACACTCACTGCAGCATCAACACACTCACTGCAGCATCAACACACTCACTGCAGCATCAACACACACTCACTGCAGCATCAACACACACTCACTGCACATCAACACACACTCACTGCAGCATCAACACACACCCACTGAACAGCATCAACACACTTACTGAACAGCATCAACACACTCACTGCAGCATCAACACACTCACTGCACAACATCAACACACACTCACTGCACAGCATCAACACACTCACTGCAGCATCAACACACACTCACTGAACAGCATCAACACACACTCACTGCAGCATCAACACACACTCACTGCAGCATCAACACACACTCACTGAACAGCATCAACACACACTCACTGCAGCATCAACACACATTCACTGAACAGCATCAACACACACTCACTGCAGCATCAACACACACTCACTGAACAGCATCAACACACACTCACTGCAGCATCAACACACACTCACTGCAGCATCAACACACACTCACTGCAGCATCAACACACACTCACTGAACAGCATCAACACACACTCACTGCAGCATCAACACACACTCACTGCAGCATCAACACACACTCACTGCAGCATCAACACACACTCACTGCAGCATCAACACACATTCACTGAACAGCATCAACACACACTCACTGCAGCATCAACACACACTCACTGAACAGCATCAACACACACTCACTGCAGCATCAACACACACTCACTGCAGCATCAACACACACTCACTGCAGCATCAACACACACTCACTGAACAGCATCAACACACACTCACTGCAGCATCAACACACAATCACTGAACAGCATCAACACACACTCACTGCAGCATCAACACACACTCACTGAACAGCATCAACACACACTCACTGCAGCATCAACACACACTCACTGCAGCATCAACACACACTCACTGCAGCATCAACACACACTCACTGCAGCATCAACACACACACTCACTGCAGCATCAACACACACTCACTGCACAACATCAACACACTCACTGCAGCATCAACACACACTCACTGAACAGCATCAACACACTCACTGAACAGCATCAACACACTCACTGCAGCATCAACACACACTCACTGCACAACATCAACACACACTCACTGCAGCATCAACACACTCACTGCAGCATCAACACACTCACTGCACAACATCAACACACACTCACTGCAGCATCAACACACACTCACTGAACAGCATCAACACACACTCACTGAACAGCATCAACACACACTCACTGCAGCATCAACACACACTCACTGCAGCATCAACACACTCACTGCAGCATCAACACACTCACTGCAGCATCAACACACACTCACTGCAGCATCAACACACACTCACTGCACATCAACACACACTCACTGCAGCATCAACACACACCCACTGAACAGCATCAACACACTTACTGAACAGCATCAACACACTCACTGCAGCATCAACACACTCACTGCACAACATCAACACACACTCACTGCACAGCATCAACACACTCACTGCAGCATCAACACAAACTCACTGAACAGCATCAACACACACTCACTGCAGCATCAACACACACTCACTGCAGCATCAACACACACACTCACTGCAGCATCAACACACACTCACTGCACAACATCAACACACTCACTGCAGCATCAACACACACTCACTGAACAGCATCAACACACTCACTGAACAGCATCAACACACTCACTGCAGCATCAACACACACTCACTGCACAACATCAACACACACTCACTGCAGCATCAACACACACTGCAGCATCAACACACACTCACTGCACAGCATCAACACACACTCACTGCAGCATCAACACACACTCACTGCAGCATCAACACACACTCACTGCACAACATCAACACACTCACTGCAGCATCAACACACTCACTGCACAGCATCAACACACTCACTGCAGCATCAACACACTCACTGCAGCATTAACACACACTCACTGCACAGCATCAACACACACTCACTGCAGCATCAACACACACTCACTGCAGCATCAACACACACTCACTGCAGCATCAACACACACTCGCTGCAGCATCAACACACACTCACTGCACAGCATCAACACACACTCACTGCAGCATCAACACACACTCACTGCACAGCATCAACACACACTCACTGCAGCATCAACACACACTCACTGCACAACATCAACACACACTCACTGAACAGCATCAACACACTCACTGCAGCATCAACACACTCACTGCACAGCATCAACACACACACTCACTGCACAGCATCAACACACTCACTGCAGCATCAACACACTCACTGCACAGCATCAACACACACTCACTGCAGCATCTACACACACTCACTGAACAGCATCAACACACTCACTGCACAGCATCAACACACACACTCACTGCACAGCATCAACACACTCACTGCAGCATCAACACACTCACTGCACAGCATCAACACACACTCACTGCAGCATCAACACACACACTCACTGCAGCATCAACACAAACTCACTGAACAGCATCAACACACTCACTGCAGCATCAACACACTCACTGCACAGCATCAACACACACACTCACTGCACAGCATCAACACACTCACTGCAGCATCAACACACTCACTGCACAGCATCAACACACACTCACTGCAGCATCAACACACACACTCACTGCAGCATCAACACAAACTCACTGAACAGCATCAACACACTCACTGCAGCATCAGCACACACTCACTGCAGCATCAACACACTCACTGCAGCATCAACACACACTCACTGCACAACATCAACACACTCACTGCAGCATCAACACACACTCACTGCAGCATCAACACACTCACTGCAGCATCAACACACACTCACTGAACAGCATCAACACACTCACTGCAGCATCAACACACACTCACTGCAGCATCAACACACACTCACTGCAGCATCAACACACACTCACTGCAGCATCAACACACTCACTGCAGCATCAACACACACTCACTGCACATCACCAACACACACTCACTGTACAGCATCAACACACACTCACTGCACAGCATCAACACACTCACTGCAGCATCAACACACACTCACTGAACAGCATCAACACACTCACTGCAGCATCAACACACACTCACTGCAGCATCAACACACTCACTGCAGCATCAACACACTCACTGCAGCATCAACACACTCACTGCAGCATCAACACACACTCACTGAACAGCATCAACACACACTCACTGAACAGCATCAACACACACTCACTGCAGCATCAACACACTCACTGCAGCATCAACACACACTCACTGAACAGCATCAACACACTCACTGCACAACATCAACACACACTCACTGCAGCATCAACACACACTCACTGCAGCATCAACACACACTCACTGCAGCATCAACACACTCACTGCAGCATCAACACACACTCACTGAACAGCATCAACTCACACTCACTGCAGCATCAACACACTCACTGCAGCATCAACACACACTCACTGAACAGCATCAACACACACTCACTGCAGCATCAACACACATTCACTGAACAGCATCAACACACACTCACTGCAGCATCAACACACACTCACTGAACAGCATCAACACACACTCACTGCAGCATCAACACACTCACTGCAGCATCAACACACTCACTGCAGCATCAACACACACTCACTGAACAGCATCAACACACTTTCACTGAACAGCATCAACACACACTCACTGAACAGCATCAACACACTCACTGCACAACATCAACACACACTCACTGCAGCATCAACACACACTCACTGCAGCATCAACACACTCACTGCAGCATCAATACACACTCACTGCAGCATCAACACACACTCACTGAACAGCATCAACATACTCACTGCACAACATCAACACACACTCACTGAACAGCATCAACACACACTCACTGCAGCATCAACACACACTCACTGCAGCATCAACACACACTCACTGAACAGCATCAACACACTCACTGAACAGCATCAACACACACTCACTGCAGCATCAACACACACACTCACTGCAGCATCAACACACACACTCACTGCAGCATCAACACACACTCACTGCAGCATCAACATACTCACTGCAGCATCAACACACACACTCACTGCAGCATCAACACACACACCCACTGCAGCATCAACACACACACTCACTGCAGCATCAACACACACACTCACTGCAGCATCAACACACACTCACTGCAGCATCAACATACTCACTGCAGCATCAACACACACACTCACTGCAGCATCAACACACACACCCACTGCAGCATCAACACACACTCACTGCACAACATCAACACACTCACTGCAGCATCAACACACTCACTGCAGCATCAACACACACTCACTGAACAGCATCAACACACACTCACTGCAGCATCAACACACACTCACTGAACAGCATCAACACACTCACTGCACAACATCAACACACACTCACTGCAGCATCAACACACACTCACTGCAGCATCAACACACTCACTGCAGCATCAACACACTCACTGCAGCATCAACACACACTCACTGCAGCATCAACACACTCACTGCAGCATCAACACACACTCACTGCAGCATCAACACACACTCACTGAACAGCATCAACACACACTCACTGCACAACATCAACACACACTCACAGAACAGCAGACACACACTCACTGCAGCATCAACACACACACTCACTGCAGCATCAACACACACTCACTGCAGCATCAACACACACTCACTGCAGCATCAACACACACACACTCACTGCAGCATCAACACACACTCACTGCAGCATCAACACACACTCACTGCAGCATCAACACACACTCACTGAACAGCATCAACACACTCACTGAACAGCATCAACACACACTCACTGCAGCATCAACACACACTCACTCACTGCAGCATCAACACACACACTCACTGCAGCATCAACACACACACTCACTGCAGCATCAACACACACACACTCACTGCACCATCAACACACACACACTCACTGCACCATCAACACACACTCACTGCAGCATCAACACACACTCACTGCAGCATCAACATACTCACTGAACAGCATCAACACACACTCACTGCAGCATCAACACACACTCACTCACTGCAGCATCAACACACACTCACTGCAGCATCAACACACACACCCACTGCAGCATCAACACACACTCACTGCAGCATCAACACACACACTCACTGCAGCATCAACACACACTCACTGCAGCATCAACACACACACTCACTGCAGCATCAACACACACACTCACTGCAGCATCAACACACACACCCACTGCAGCATCAACACACACTCACTGCAGCATCAACACACACTCACTGAACAGCATCAACACACACTCACTGAACAGCATCAACACACACTCACTGCAGCATCAACACACACTCACTGAACAGCATCAACACACTCACTGCACAACATCAACACACTCACTGCAGCATCAACACACTCACTGCAGCATCAACACACACTCACTGTAGCATCAACACACACTCACTGTACAGCATCAACACACACTCACTGAACAGCATCAACACACTCACTGCACAGCATCAACACACTCACTGCAGCATCAACACACACTCACTGAACAGCATCAACACACTGAACAGCATCAACACACACTCACTGCAGCATCAACACACACACTCACTGCAGCATCAACACACACACTCACTGCAGCATCAACACACACACACTCACTGCAGCATCAACACACACACACTCACTGCAGCATCAACACACACTCACTGCAGCATCAACACACTCACTGCAGCATCAACACACTCACTGCACAACATCAACACACACTCACTGAACAGCATCAACACACTCACTGCAGCATCAACACACACTCACTGAACAGCATCAACACACTCACTGCACAACATCAACACACACTCACTGCAGCATCAACACACACTCACTGCAGCATCAACACACACTCACTGCAGCATCAACACACTCACTGCACAACATCAACACACACTCACTGAACAGCATCAACACACTCACTGCAGCATCAACACACACTCACTGAACAGCATCAACACACTCACTGCACAACATCAACACACACTCACTGCAGCATCAACACACACTCACTGCAGCATCAACACACACTCACTGAACAGCATCAACACACTCACTGCAGCATCAACACACACTCACTGAACAGCATCAACACACTCACTGCACAACATCAACACACACTCACTGAACAGCATCAACACACTCACTGCACAACATCAACACACACTCACTGCAGCAGCAACACACTCACTGCACAACATCAACACACACTCACTGCAGCATCAACACACACTCACTGCAGCATCAACACACACTCACTGAACAGCATCAACACACTCACTGCAGCATCAACACACACTCACTGCAGCATCAACACACACTCACTGCAGCATCAACACACACTCACTGCAGCATCAACACACTCACTGCAGCATCAACACACACTCACTGCAGCATCAACACACACTCACTGCAGCATCAACACACACTCACTGCACAACATCAACACACACTCACTGCAGCATCAACACACACTCACTGAACAGCATCAACACACTCACTGCAGCATCAACACACACTCACTGAACAGCATCAACACACACTCACTGCAGCATCAACACACTCACTGCAGCATCAACACACTCACTGCAGCATCAACACACTCACTGCACAACATCAACACACACTCACTGAACAGCATCAACACACACTCACTGCAGCATCAACACACACTCACTGCAGCATCAACACACTCACTGCAGCATCAACACACTCACTGAACAGCATCAACACACTCACTGAACAGCATCAACACACACTCACTGCAGCATCAACACACACACTCACTGCAGCATCAACACACACACTCACTGCAGCATCAACACACACACTCACTGCAGCATCAACACACACACTCACTGCAGCATCAACACACACACTCACTGCAGCATCAACACACACTCACTGAACAGCATCAACACACTCACTGAACAGCATCAACACACACTCACTGCAGCATCAACATACTCACTGCAGCATCAACACACACACTCACTGCAGCATCAACACACACACCCACTGCAGCATCAACACACACTCACTGCACAACATCAACACACTCACTGCAGCATCAACACAAACTCACTGCACAACATCAACACACACTCATTGCAGCATCAACACACACACACTGCAGCATCAACACACTCACTGCAGCATCAACACACACTATAATTAATAATAAAATGACAGAGTCTAGCTTTGTGGATTTAAGACCACTGAAGGTTTTATAGGAATTCTAATTCTTAGGGTTTATCTTTTAAGTGTTTTTGTGAATACAAAATATTTTATGCTAGAAAATAATAAATGTGGCTTAATTACTGTAAAGCTGTTTTGAAAGAATTTGTATTGTATAAAGCACAATATAATTAATCTTGAAAAATTAAATTTAAAATGATTAAAAATACAAAATAGCTATACATGTCTGAAATGATAAATGGGCAAATTAAATATGCTGCATGATGAGTTCTGTGAGTCTGAATCTGAATACTTAAACAACAGCAGGAAGTATTTGGTGTATACTGTAGTATGCAGTGACACTCACCGACATGTTTGCCACGAGTGCAGCCGCGTCCACTGTCGAACACACACACGGTTATTCACATACACGTCATTCACAAACAAAGATTATTGGAGTAAGGTGTACAAGAAAATTAATTTCAGTCATCAAAATTACTTGTTATTGCTTTGTAAGTAAATTTGAAATTTACTAGCAATTTTTTTTAGTTGTGATGTGCTGTTCTTCTATATTTACTTCTATATACCTTTTTTAAATGATATCTTTATCGCTATAGTATTCATTTTGGTGTGTACAGGCCTTATAAATTCATATACACAAACTTGACAAAGTGCAAAATAGCCTACACTGTCAAAAAGATTTTATTGTTGTTGTAAATAAAACAAAGATTATCATAGTACATTTTACAAGAAAATACTAAATACTTTCTACATCAAAGTTTCACTTTTAATTCAATATGTCTTGTCATTTCTTTATAATTAACTTTGATATTTGATATTTTGATATATCTGAGTGAAAATTGTTTCTAAATCAATTTTTTCCCTGTGTAGGGCTGTTTTGAACTGTGTGTTTCACTTACAAGTGTGTGTTTTGTCTTTTGCTCTGATTCGTCCAAATGGACCCTCACTGACAAACAGATGATCAATATCACCCACAAAATCCTGAAGAGCCTCTTTACGCTCACAGCTGGTCTCCTCCATCCCTGCACACACACACACACACACACACACACACACACACACACACACACACACACACACACACACACAGGTTTGTTTTGCTATCTTAGTGAGGACATTGCATAGACTTCCATTGATTTTATATCAGGTCAGTTTTATTTTCTATCCCCTAACCCAACCCCTACTCCTAAACCCATCACAGAAACATTTGCCAATCATTAGATTTAACACACATCACGTTTGCACATGAGTGTTTCTTCATCGTTAAACGTGTGTGTTTTACCATGATCTGCGACGATGATGATGTTGACACACTGATGAAGGTTGAGCTGCTTGAGGCCGTTCATCAGCTGACCGATGGCTCTGTCCACAACCTGCAGAGCCATGATTAGCTACACACACACATACACACACATACATGTCAGCATATTTTAATTTTAAAATATTTTTTTTTATTTTGACATCAGATCAACACCATCTGTTGCTTCTGACCTTCATATGTCAGACAGGAAAGTGATGTGAGAGGAACATCATCAGCTGTATCTATTACCTACTTAACACTTGTATTATGTTAAAATTCTGGGTACGATCATTGATGATCATTCAATATTGAATCATTGACCCAATTCAATACATTTCACCAAAAATCATACCATGGAAAAATCAGGTAAAAACAGTAACCTTTTAACATTAATCCTTTTCACAAAATAACAAAAATAAACACATAATTTTACATAATTATATTTTATTTTACATAATTGCATTTAACAACTATTACGCACATCTCACAACAGCTCATAGTGTTGTAACTCTACAGTTTCAATGTGTGTGAATGTTTGTGTGTGCATGAGAGTGAGTGTGTGTGTGAGAAAGTGAGTGTGTGGGATAAGGTATGTGTTTGTGTGTCTATGTGTGTGAATGTGTGTGTGACTTGTCTACCCAAGCATTAGAAGACTGGATCTGTCAGATTGCGTGAATTCAGCAGGCACGTAGCAATGCTGATGGTCATCCACTGAACCCTGTTCCTCCCCCAGTTGTCTCGACTCCTGTCTTGCCACTGGACCCGGGCGGCCCTGTGGCGATGAGTGAGTGTCAAAGGATGTGCTGGGAGCTGTAGTTGCAAACCTGTTCACAGGTGGCTCAGACCATATGGTCGTCTTCCACTGGAACGAGGTTGGTATTAGCTTTTGGCAGTGCCCTGAGCAACGGAGTAGCCCTTTTCAAGATTGCACTGCTCACCTCCGTAGCCTGAGCAGGGGACTAAAAAAGGTGTCCGAAAAATTGCGCACCTCACCCAATGCCTGACCAGCCTGCCGCAGCTGGTGGGTAGCAGCGGTAGCAGCTACAAGAAAAAGAATAAGAAAATCAAGGTGTCTCTTCTCACCTTTGGTGCATGGAATGTGTGCACTCTGATGGACAAAGCTCAAGCGAACAGACCAGAAAGAAGAAGAGCCCTAGTGGGCTATAGAGCTGGCTCGATAAAATGCTGACATTGCCGCTCATAGCAAAACTTGTCTAACAGAGGAAGGACAACTGATGCATCCAAGCTCTAAGCACTGGCATCTCATTGACTTTGTCATTGTCAAGAAGAGGGACAGACAGGATGTATGGGTAACAAAATCCATGTGTGGAGCTGACTGTTGGACTGACCACAGACTCAGCATCAGCAAGATGAACCTGAGAATACTCTCAAAGAGATGCCCGCAAGGGAAGACTGCACCAAAGAGTCT
Source organism: Chanodichthys erythropterus (assembly GCF_024489055.1). Lineage (NCBI taxonomy): Eukaryota > Metazoa > Chordata > Actinopteri > Cypriniformes > Xenocyprididae > Chanodichthys > Chanodichthys erythropterus. The sequence goes on from NC_090235.1 coordinate 14,639,701, forward strand.
GGACATCTCAAAGCTGAAGAAATCAGAGACTAAGCAGTAGCTGGAAAACCTGGCTGTCAACATCCAATCACTGACAACATCGAGGACAGCTGGGCCACCTTTCACAACACAGTCTATGCCTCTGATTATGGATCACTTGGTCCTAGCAAGAGAAAACATCAAGACCAGTTTGAAGACAACAGCGAACAAATGAACAACGTGGCATGCTCCAAGGAAGTGTATGGACCCCAACCTGCAATCTCATCTCAAGTTTCGCTGCTGATGGAACAACACAGCTCACAGAGAATCCCAGATACTTGAGCAGTGGGCAGAGCATTTAGATGCAGTCCTCAACAATCCATCCCACAACTGTGAAGAAGCGTCATAGTTCGATGTCAATGAGGACCTAGACACCCCTCCTATAATATCAGAAGTCGACAAAGCCATCAACCAGCTGTTCTATGGCAAAGCTTCTGGAGCTGATGCATTACCATCCGAGATCTACAAAGCTTCTGGACCATGCCTGCAAAACAGAACTACTCCAAACACTGTGGGCACAAGGAGCTATCCCTTAAGACAGTAGTCTCAAACTCAATTCCAGGAGGGCCACAGCTCTGCACAGTTTTGCTCCAACCCTAATCAAACACACCTGATCCAGCTAATTATGGTCTTCAGTATTACTAGAAACTTTCAAGCAGGTGTGAGTTGGAGCTGGTTGGAGCTAAACTGTGCAGAGCTGTGGCCCTCCAGGAGACCACTGCCTTAAGAATGCCACCATTTTGCACCTCTACAAACGCAAAGGAACCAGACAGATGTGCAACAACCACAGAGGAATCTCACTCCTTTGCATCGCAGGAAAAATCCTCGCAAGAATCTTCCTAAACCAACTCAACGCGCACCCAGAGCAAGACCTACTCCCTGAGAGCCAGTATGGCTTCAGGAAAGAATGAAGAACAGTAGGCATGATATTTGCCGGCTACCAAATGAAGTGCCAGGAACAAAACATTGATCTCTGCACCACATTTAACCAAGGTATTCAACACGTTAAGTCGTGAGGGGCTCTGGAAGATCATAAGCAAGTTTGGACGCCCCAAAAGATTCATTTGCATAGTATGCCAGTTCTGCATGATGGCATGAAGGTTTGTGTACTTGATAATGGAGAACCATCTCTTCCCTTACCAGTTACAAACACACTGTTCAGAATAAAGTTTTCTGCAATACTGACAGATGCTTTCCAGTACACTGACCCTGGCAATGACATCAAGTACAGGACAGATGGCAAGCTTAACCTGGGTCGCATTCAGGTCAAGACCGAGGTCCGTGTCGCCAGACTATGTGACTTCCTGTTTGCTGACGACTGAATTGTGACATGCAGGACAGTCTGGACCTGTTCTCCACAGCATGCAACAACTTTGGCCTCACCATTAGCACAAAGAAGGCTGTGGTGATGTACCAGCCTGCCACAGAAAAACCATACCAGGAGCCCACTGTGACTAAACAACTAGGCGCTATCAGCAGTGGACAAGTTCACCTACGTGGGGAGGACCCTTTCATGCAACGTGCATATTGACAATGAAACAGCTGTTAGAGTAGCCAAGGCCAGCGCTGCCTTTGGCAGAATACATTCATAAGTGTGGGAATGAAAAGGGATCAGACTGACCACCAAGCTGAAGGTCTATAGAGCCATAGTCCTGTTTGCCCTCCTGAAATTTGGACAGTTTACCAGCGACATGCCAGTAAGCTGAACCGCTTCCTGCTCTGCTGTCTCCACAAACTGTTGAAAGTGAAGTAGCAGGACAAAGTCCCTGACCCAGAAATACTCGAATGAGCCCAATTCTCAGCGCCGCTTAGGCTGGACACATTATGAGTTCTTACTAGAACCAGAAAGTATGACCATATTAGCCCAGTTCTGTCAACATTACATTGGCTCCCTATTAAACATCGTATAGATTTTAAAATCTTGCTACTTACTTATAAAGCTCTAAATAGTTTAGCTCCCCAGTACCTAAGTGAGCTCTTAATGCATTATAGTCCTTCACGTTTATTGCGATCTCAGAATTCAGGCCAGTTGATAATACCCAGAATATCAAAATCAACTGAAGGCGGCAGATCCTTTTCCTATTTAGCACCTAAACTCTGGAACAATCTTCCTAGCATTGTTCGGGAAGCAGACACACTCTGTCAGTTTAAATCTAGACTAAAAACACATCTCTTTGCTCTTACATACACATAACACATTATCAATACATTAACATTTTTCAATCTCTCAGTCTCTCTGCTTATCTTGAGGTTTGCCGGGTGCTGGATCCAGGCCGAATCCAGATCAGATGGAGAACCTGTGTCTGGACCTGACTACAACGTAGCCCAGGAGACAATGGGCCTACAGATCCAGTTCTGGCTGCATCTATAATTCAGATTTTTAATCCCCGTATCCGCTTACATATATTTATATATAATCTATTTTTAATCTCAATAATAAAAATGTATAATTCAGATTTTGATCTCCATATCCATTTACATATATTATATATATCTTCCAAGGGGTTTTTTCCCTCCTAGGACTTTTTTCCCAGTGTTAGCACGCTGGGTTTTTCTCCTAGGGTTTTTTTTCCACCCCTGGGAGTCAGCCAACATCTTCATGGGAAGACCTTGTCCTAAAGCCCTAAGCCTGGTGCCTTTGGTAACCAATGGGGCCACGTTCTCAGAGCAGCTGCACATTGAGACAGCAGAGAAAAAAGGGCTGCACATAAAAGCCCGAGCAATAAACAGTCAAATGACAGAGAGCACAAGGGCTCATTTGATCTGCCCACACTGCCAGAGACACTTCTGGCCTTCTCTTCTGACCCATGTTTCCCAACACTAGATGACATAGATGACACAGTTATATTTATTGGATTTTTGTGCCTTTATTCAGATAGGACAGTCGAGAGCAGACAGGAAAGCACTGGGCAGAGAAAGGGGGCAGGATTGGCAAAGGACCTCGAGACGGGAATCAAACTCGGGTCGCCGTGAGTGCATTTGCGGCACGTGTCGGCGCACTAACGACTAGGCTATCAGCGCCGACAAGTCAGTCATCTTTTTAATGGAAGGATGAACACAAGTGTGTGTGTGAGAGTGAGTGACTATGAATGTGTGTGTGAGTGTGTAGGCGTGTATGTGTGTGTGTTCTCACTCCTCCGCTGACGGGTCCAAAACTGTGTCCAGAACTATCAGGCTCCTCCAGGTACAGTGTTAAGAAATCTGGCCTACATGACCAAGAACAGCAGAAACACACAGATGAATGATGAAGCTACATCTCAACATGAATCATCATAATGTATCTTGATTTAAGAACGTTTAGATGTTTGTACTGGAGTCAGAGTGAACAAGTTCTGAAACACATGCTGTGAAAGCTGTGAAAAAATAGACATGAAGCAAAACAGATCCTGCAGATGTGATCTGATGAAGATGATTTTACCGTTTATCCTCCGGTAACTGCAGCCACCGTAGAACATTGAAGATCCTCTCCTCATACGGGACCGTACTGCGCACACACACACACACACACACAGTATATGATGGGTGATTAATGGTTTTGAGCTGATAAACTAAATGTGTGTATGTTTGAATGCAGGTAGATTTGACCTGTCAACTAGAGATTGATTTCTGCTGAAATACTGACACACTGACAAGTACAAATATCTGACAAAGGGCTCAGAAAAATAAGTGTGTTTTCAATTTGAATTAAAGGTTTAGTTCACTTCAAAATCAATCCTAGGTATATGACTTTTCTTCTTCCTGATGAACACAATCAGAGTTATATTAATAAATATCCTGATCAATAAACTTCCTTCACAATTCAAGAATTAATATCTTCAGTAAATGATATTTGTGCTGGATAACAAGGCATAAATACTGAGGAAGAACGTTTCTTTGCAGCGCAGGCAGTTCTACCAGAATTTTTACGCAGACAGTGAGAGAAAGACGTCGACATTTTGGATTCAGACGGCAATAGAATGACTGAGTAGATGCTGTAAATGTTGAAAATACCTTGAGAGCGAGAGTGAGATTTATTAACACTGATTAAAGGAAAACAGGATGAGTCAGAAAGGAAAGCGCAGGATGATTCCCTCAGATCTCCAACTGTGAAGAATCTCTCGACCGTATCACAGAGCACCGTGTTTATACTATCAGAACGAATCTGACGCACAGACCGCCCTGCTGAGACTCAGGTTCTGCTCGACTACACCGCATTATATGTGTGTGTGACGTAAACTAACCCGTCGTAATTCATGTACATATCTGGGAAACTGCCATTTATGGGCACATCGGATCCCGGCCAGAAGAATGTTCCGGCTTTCAGCCCCTGATACATGGCCGTGTTCCAGATCTGCGGGCAGAGGTCAGAGGTCAGGAGTCAGAGGTCAGTACAGGTGTGTGTGTGTGTGTGTGTGTATATGTGGGTTTGTACCGGTTGTCCCTGGTACCATCTGGGATTGTTTTTCTCACTGTTGGACAGACTGAAGGAGGCGTCGAACACGGGGTCGTACATGTTGTTATCCACCAGCCCATGTGACTCGGCGTACAGACCCTGCACATGACAACACACCTCTGACATCACTTCCTGCACATTCACATTCACTCATTCTGCAGATGCCTTCACCCACAAGGCCTTGCAAACAAGTAAATACAAAAATAATTAAAAAAAAAGTTTACTTGATTATCCAGACGTCATTTATTATAAAAATCATGAGTATCAAATATGATCATCAGGTTTATTTGTTCATCTCTCAGTCATCACTGGATTGCATTATAAGTTTTAAAACTACAGAGATTTGATCATAAATCTGAGCATTTTACTAAGACATATTATTGGCAGATTTCAATATTTCTATGTCAGTATCTCATGACTCACCGTGGCTATGGAGTAGTGGTTAGGGAAAGTCTTACTAGGGAACACGGCCTGCATGAAGGGTGAGGACGTACCGCACTGTCCTGAACAACACACACATGCACAATACAGTTTAATACTGAGATCCGGTGCATTAAATGAGTGTGTTTGTGTGTTTGACTCACTGATCTTGTCCAGCACTGGCACTAGTGAGCCCCACATCTGAAGATATTCGGCTCTCAAACCATCCAGAGAAACCAACAGCAGCGGCTGCCTCTTAAAACTACACAAACAAACACATCAATAAAACTAATGAGTGTGTGTGTGTGTTTTTATGACACAAATGTGTATAATGACAAGAAGAGGGTGACTTATGAGGACATTACTCCATGTCCCCACTTTTCAAAAGGCTTATAAATCAAACAGAATGAGTTTTTGTGAGGAAGTAAAAGTGTGCACAGTTTCCTGTGATGTTAGTTAGGAGTAGTGTAGGAGGAGAGAAAATACAGTATAAAAACATTACGCCTATGGAATGTCCCCACAAAGATTTCCTAGAAATCTATTTGTCAGAGGATCGAATGTAGTGCAGTGATTCATTTTATTGATTTATAATCATTTGATTTAGTGGTGTAGTGATTCAAGTGATTCATTTGGGTCACTGTGTGTCACCTAGCAGGGCATTTGGCTGTGCTCATGTCCACACACTCATCCTGAACCCACTGCGTGTCTCCTGCATCACAAACACACAATCCACACACAAATGGCATGTAACACATTGAATTAAACAGGAAATTTTACAGTAGAAAGACTGAAATAATGTTTATTTATTTCAGTCTCATGACAATGTATGCGTGGTTTAAGTAAAACACAAACCCCAATCCAAACTGAGGCAGAGACTCACCCTTACAGACGCTGTTGTAGTTTGAGCAGCAGTCTCCGGCGCTCATGCAGTCGTCAGAACAGTGACACTTACTGTCCGACAGGCGCGTCTCTCCACAGCGCACAGTCGTACAGTCCCAGCTCTGAGCTGGAACACCACAAACATCACTAAATTATTTCAGTTTGTACTGTTTTTCAGTTTTAAAGTCACACTTTATATTTAAGCTGCTTTGATACAGTCTGCATTGTAAAAAGCGCTATATAAATAAAGGTGACTTACTATTAGATGTCCTTAACTACTATGCACTTATAAAATGACTAAAATCTGTTTTTTTTGGCTTTACAATATAGTGACAAATGTTAAAAACGCAGGCGATAAAGAGATTCATCACACACAGCTTTTCCTCAAGCAGAGATGAGGCATCGAGAAGTTAAGATATCATAAACATTAACATCATGATTTCCTGTAAAGCTGCTTTGAAACATGTTAATGCACTATTGAATTAAGCTTGACGATGAAAATAGAGATGGTGCACAATATCATCCAGAGAAACACAAAAACACTGAAGTAATGCGGTAAACATTCATTTAAACACTAATGTACAGTCATTTCCATGAAAATCATCAAATGTGAGCTGTCACACAGAGAATTCTGGGAATGTAAATTATAAGATGATTTGCATGCTTTTTGGAAGTGACTAAGAACAGTTTTTTACTGTGAAATGACAAGAAATGTCCAGTTAGATCTATTACAGTTTTTCAAGAGAAAGAGTTACATTTTTTAGTTGGCAATTATGACAAATATCACACATGAACTGTAAAAAAAACTGACAGTAAATGTTACAGTGTTTGTCTGATATTTGTCATGATTACCTTTAATTGTGTTCATTGTTGAAAATGTTTCAAAAATATCAATGACAATGAATGAATGAGACGAATGTTCTGGGAAAGGCTGGTCGACTACATCCACACTTATCAGATGCTTTCAGACTGAGTAATCCAACAACATTCATCATTAACTGAACTGAGTGTGCTGCAAAATATCATGTTCTTGCTCATTCTTTCATCAAGACACATTTCCTGCACAAGCTAAATGACTTTTAAGAAGTTTAGATATTTACACCGGAAGTCAGGACAAAAATACTGAGGAAGAACTGCTGTGTTTATTATCTGCCAGACCGGCTGCTTCGGCCTGCTGTAACTTGTGAAGATGTTTACAGAGCGCTCAGATAACACACAGTCACATGATCAGTGTGAGACTGCCACTCACCGGGCAGGAGACAGATGTCCTTGTAGTCATGGCAACAGCTGCCAGTGTCCACACACTGTCTGTCACAGCGGCAGGCGGCAGGAGCGGCATCGAACGGCTCATAGCAACGATTCCTGCAGGACGGCAACACGTCTGACACACACACACACACACACACGTCAGAGGAAACATCTGAACTCAGAATCATATCCTGTCTGCTTAGCAAACATGGTCATTTCAAAAAGTAATACAGCCTCAATCATTATATCACTACAAAATCAATACTAGAAAAAAAAAAATCATTATAGTTATATATTGTAATATATTAATCAAAGCCATTTTTCATCAAATTATGAAACAAATGCAATTATTATTGTAGTTTTTTTTTAATATTTACAAATTAACCTGGTGACTGACACTCAGTGTTCATCCTGCGAAAATGTTTTGGAATTGGACATTGTGTTTCTCAACTTATTAAGACGTATGGCTTTGATTTTATAGCAATTCAGGCTACATAAAATTATAATGAGAAGATTATATTTGTGTGTTTGGGACATGGATTTCAATGGTGAGACTTTAGTTTTTGTAATCAGGCTCTCAGAAATTATATTTAAAAAATTATTTTGATTTATCAGCCAATATATCGGTTATCGGCTTTCAAATATAAAGAATTATCAGTATCTGCCAAAACTTTCATATCGGTGCATCTCTACCTGCTGATACCGATAGTTTGATTTTCTTAAAGAAAAAAAATCTCCCCCAAATAATGCTGTAAATGATACAGGGATCCTCTCATTTGGAACATTAATATAATATTAAATATGCTCTTTATCTTTAGATATAATAATTACACTCAAAAAACTAAAATATTTATATACAGCTCCGCTGTTATTTTTCATAAACACTTGTCTTCATGACAATCCTCCCCTCTCTAGTGTTTTTATAGCTTATTGTTTACATAATTATTATGTAATATGTATTGTTTATATAATTGTTGTTCACAAGTTGTTTTCTTGATGTCTTTCTGCAGGCGAAACACTGATTAATTGATTACACAAGGCATGATTTAGTCCAGTAAGTTGTACTGTATCTTTCAACATACCTTCTGATGTTCATGCATGTTTTTGAGATGTGGTTAAGAGGAAGAGACGGAGACACTACAGCGATCTGTCACGACACGTCAAAACGCCATTCGCTGTTTGAATTTCATGATTAGACAGAATTTGAAAGCAAGTAACAAAGTAACAAGCATGAATCTCTTTGTGATTATTGAATGTGAGGCGCAACAAATGTTTGTTATAAGGAAAAACCGAAGACCTGCAAACCTGAAGTACGATTTTTAATGATTTTTAACTGTCAAAGCTTCGTCTCAACTTGCCCTAAATTCAACACAAGAGAGATTTTCTTCACACACAGTATGATTTGCAGTTTGACATTTTCCACCCTTTTGATTGACAGGATAGAATCGGCCCTTGGCTGATTGCCAATAGTGAAAATAATTGCTTTACAAAAACAAAAAAAAGGCCTAATATAATTTTCTATGAGCAAAATATACCGTGTAACGTCTTTGTGTTTGTTTCTCACCTTTATTCCTGCAGTCCTGCAGCTGGAGACCGAGACCCAAACCCAAACCCAGAATGATCACCAGCACACACACCGCCAACAGCACCGCCAACTGCACACACACACGTTTGTTTTGCTATCTTAGTGAGGACATTGCATAGACTTCCATTGATTTTATATCAAGTCGATGATATTTTCTATCATCACCTAACCCAACCCCTACTTCTAAACCCATCACAGAAACATGATTTATGAGCCTTTTTAACTAGTGAGGACCAGTCAAATGTCTTCGCTAGTGGGTTGTGAAAGTATTTCACAATATAAGTGAGGATTTGGTCCTTCCAAGTATAGTCAAGACAAGAACTTTAGTACTAAAGTACTGAACAAAGACTAAATGAACATGTACAAGATTCCTGCTAAGACTGTAAAGCAATATTATTATATGATCATTCAGAGACTTATGAGGAATCTGCAGAACATGAGTCATTTGCACAAACTGTTTAGATTATTCTTAAAGTGGGGTTTCTATTTGTTTCTATTTGTAAGTCAGTTGATTAAAAACATAGATTGGTGCGTCTCCATGACAACCTTTCTGCTCGCTGTGACCTGAGCCACTCCCACACCAGACACGCGCCACAGTAACCACAGCGACCGCTCTTTATTTACGGATATGACGAGACAAGCTCGGACGAGACACATGTACACAATTTCCCATGAAAACCATAACACTTACAACAGGCTTACCGCAGTGAATCAGAGTAAGACAAACACACTTTTTAGAAGAATTGATGGTGTTTTGACTTGTTGCTGAAATTTTCAACAAAAAGTTACATAGTGTACCTTTAAATTAGGTCTGAACACAATTATTATTAAACTAAATAAAATTATTAATTGAATTGTTATATATATATATATATATATATATATATATATATATATATATATATATATATATATATATATACACACACACAATTATTATTTTATTTTTACAAATTACATTTAATCTAATTCACAAACTCAACATACTTGCATTTCATAATTTAAATAATACATTATATAATGATAATATGACAGACGGACGTGGATCATTCTTGTTTATCACACAAACGTCGTCAGGTTTACGTGTCCATAAAAATGAAATGACACAGTACAAAAGTTCAGACTTTGTATTTTGACTCTTCATCTGCGGATGGATTTCATACTTTCATTGTCTCGTTTTCCAGCACAAATATCTAAACATTCTTAAAGCAAGATACATTTACTGGAGAAGAGAAACGACTGAAGATATTAAACCTTGTTTCATGAGAAGTGCATCAAAATTGAGTTTTGAACAGGAACAAATCTCTGTCAGTGGAGTCAGAAAAATCAACCTAATTAAAAGTTATTTTTCTGACTCCACTGGCAGATATTTATTGTTTTAAACACAAGCCAAGACTAATTATACAGCATAAATCAATTTTATTTATGTGTTTATTTTACTTTCAAACATTTACTGGCCGTCTGCCTCCTGATGTGCGTATGTGAATGAATGAACAAACAGACTCAGGATGTGATGCAACATGAACGCTTCACGTTGTTCATCATCTGCCTGACCCTCCACAGAAACAGATGATCCTACAGGAATAATTAACCGTATCCCGTAGGATCTTACAGGACTGATTTACCGGTAAAGAGCAGAAAAGAGTCTCAACTCACCAGAAGAACCTTCTTTTTCTTGTTCTTGAAGTCCATCGTGATGTCCAGAAGAAACTGAGACACCCGCACACTGTCAGACCTTCTGTAAGAGTGTGTGTGTGTGAACTCTGTACTCTGATCACACACACATACACACACACACACACACACACACTAACAGAATCATGTTTACTGGCATAAAGGAGCAGCTGACAAAAATTGTACTATTTTAGTAATCATCATAAATTAGAGCTACTTTAATTTTAATTTTCTTGTTATCAACTTCAAATTTTGGTTAGACATGCGGCTTTGACTTTATAGCAATTTTAGAGCCCAACTTATTTTGTAAATTAAATATTTTATGTTAAATAAAATGTTTAAGTTTACTATAAAGTACTGCATTAAACTTCTATAACTTTTTTACACTTTCATTTTTTTGACCTCAGGTGTGTTTTCCAGAGCATGCGTGAATAACAACATTTATAACATCTATAATCTATAATCTACGATCTAAACAGTCCTGTGATGAGTTTATGAGTTCACAAACATTCCCTCAATAAATAAACTTTTTTTCAAGGTTGTAAATAAAGCAAAGATTATTGAAGTATGTTTTACAAGAAAATTATTATTTATTTATTATATAAATTATTATTTCAGTTTTTCTACTTCAAATCTTCACATTAATTCAATGTTACTTGCTGTTTCTTTGTCATTACTTGACAACTTTACTTTACCAGCAACTTCTGAGCGAAAATTGTTTTCAAGTAAATCCTACACTCAATGTTTATTCAGTGTATGAGCTGAAATAATAATCATAATCAGAGTAAATACAGTGTGTTTTGTGCAGATAAACTGTAAAGAATATGAGGCGATACAGAGAAACACGTCACTGTTAATGATTGACTGCTGCTGATCATCACACACATTATCTGTGTTTTATTCTGCTAATAAAAAGGGCAGAGAGTGAAACACACACACACACACACACACACACACACACACACACACACACACACACACACACACACACACACACACACACACACACACACACACACGTGAACAGCAACATGTGACACATCAAGTTTTACTGACAGTTCAAGAATTTTATTGATGGAACGAAATCATTAACGACACTCATTAGTAAGACGGAGCATCACTCACTCAGAATCATAAGTCACATGACTTCTGCCAACAATAGGAAGCAGTGATTCACTATCACTAAACGCGCACAAATTCACCGTTCACACTTGTTTCCTCATATTTTCACGTGCTAAAGACCAATCCAGAGTGGACAGCAAGAAACTAGCAGGACAAACACACACACACATATACACACACTCTGTGCTTATGCTGCGTTCACGCCACGTCGTAATTACCATAATTACTAAATGACAACCTCAAACTCGATAAAAAGTGTTTCTATGACAACACCATTAACACCAAATAAATCTGTGCAATTTCAGTCATCAACAGACAAACAGCAACACAAGGAAACACTTCACAGTAAGATCCCACTGGATAATAAACTAGTGAAATCATCTAAACATTCTTAGAAAAATATCTGCAGATGGAGTTAATTCAAACTTAATTCAAAGAATTAATCAAGTCTTAATATCTTCTTAATGCTTTCTCCAGTAAATGAAAGAATGTTTAGATATTTGTGCTGGAAAACAAGACAGAAATCCTTTTTTTTTTTTTTTTGCAGTGCAAAATTAATAAATGCAGCAGAAGTATTATTTATAGTTAATTCATGTTAACTAATGCTAACATATGGAACCTTCTGTGAAGTGTTACCAAGTCATTATGCAAATGCATTATTAATAAACTTGATTATTTGGCGTGCATTAGATGGTTATTCAGATCTGTGCTATAGTGACTGTATCGTATGTCTTTCATTTATTAATCTTGCATTATTGAGAGATTAACAAAAATCAATTCTACTAAATATATTGTGAAACAACTACTGAACTATGTTTCATGCTGAAGCCACCGCGGCTGTAAGAGGGAATCTCCGGTAATCCCGACATGGCGTGAAGGCACGTTTCTGGACGAGAGGAAGTGGAGCTGTCGGTGTGTGTTGTGAGCAGTGAGACGGTTTCATCATTATTAGTTTGAAGGTGAATAATAAATATGACACAATGTATAAAACTATACAGTGAGAGCGTCAGGTGCGGTGGTGTCAGACGTTACGTCAGACGTCGTCCTCGAAGGTCCGCATGTGTGTTTTGAGCGCCAGCACGCGTGTGTACGGCAGCGCGGTGGAGCGGTAGAAGTCCAGGCCCGTGAGGAGCTCCACGTCTCGCACGCGTGCCGTGTGTAACTTCAGCAGATCCTCCACCCAGCGCGACTCATCCTCCCAACTCTACGGGGAAACAACAGGGTTTCATTACAAATGACACAAAATGGTTTGAGGAAGTTCTTTCCTGTATTTCACAAAAAAAAAAAAAACTTAAAAAAAAAGAAAAAAAAAAAAAACAGAACCAAAAGAAAAAACTCATTTTGATTATTATGGGTTAAGAATTCAGTTAACAGGGTTCCTACACATTTTCCATTTCAAAATTCCATACTTTTCCCGACTCATATTTCCAGACCTCCTTCCAAATGATTGGTAAGCCTCGGCCTCCTTTTCTATGTTTTCTCTGCACCATGTTTGTAGTAGGGTTCTTACAGTCTTTCAGTGATTTTTAAATCAGTGTTTGATTGTTGAAATAAAGTTTTGTATTTAGTATTCACGTCTAGGCCCTTCTCTTCTTAAAACTACGTTCCTGTGTGACTTCTGTTGTGGATTAATCTACAAGTACTAATATATTCCCTGTTTAAAAGGGTAGTGACTTTGTTTCCCTTTCTGACCATACCACTCACTACACAGGCGTAAATATTTCATTTAACATTCTAATAACTCGACACATTTACTTCATAGACATCCTTCTCTGATTTATCCATTCTGTTCTGTTGTCAGTATTTGTTGATATCAAAACATTTCTATAGAGTAGCCTACGAGTACGAGTAGCTTACACAAGCGCAGTATCAGTTTCTGTAATATTTTAGAAATTCATAAGTTTATAAACATCTGCAAAGTAAAAAGAGGTGTAAAAGGTGATGTGTAGGGGGGTCGGGGGGCATCCTCCCCAGGAGACGATTTTTGTGATTTTAACATGTAAATGAAGCATTCTGGTGCACTCTGACAACAACATAAATGGGAAAACCAACATTTGCTTCAAGTAAAAAAAATAAAAATACATAATAATAATAACCTTCGATTCAATATTGATTCATTTGGGGCCTATCAGGTCAAGTACATGGCAAATTTCCTCAAAGAAAAAAAAAATTCTCTCAACTAATGCTGTAAATTATACAAGGAACCACAGCTGGTACATCATTATAATAATTGGTTAAAACTGATTTGCAAGCTACTTTCATATAGGCTAAATTACACATAAGGAAGTTTATATAAATTTTTAATGACAATTATTTTTCTACTCTACTTTTTTTTTTATTTAGGCCTAAACATTTAAATGGTGGCTGTCATGAAACAGATTTATGCGTTTATTATCGAAGCACATGTTAAGTACAAATACAATGAATATGCGATAGCCTATAGTGCACATATTTAGCAAAATGCTCCTCTTGAAGTTCATTTTTGTAGCTGAATAATGAGTTCCCTTTCGAAGGGAACTCAACTCTGCGTTGCCACGCTTTGGGGAACGTCACACGTGACTCGGTGTCTGAAAAACCAACTATCCAACAACTCCAATGCTCATTGGCCGGCGACAGCCTATGACGTCATAGGGGCGCGACCCGGAAGTATAAAAGCACGCCCGCGGGAGCAGTCATTATCTTTTCATCTTTCAGGGACTGCCTGTGTCTTGCCACTGTCCGTTTCTCTAATTCAAACTGTGAGTGTCTTGAACTATGTCTGAGGGCAAAAGTTTTAGGAAGTTTGCGGATCCTTGTCCGAGGTTTCTGACCCCGGAGGATCCTCACACCCTATGTGTGTTATGTCTGGGAGAAGAGCACGCACGGTCTGCGTTTGAGAACACTGGCTGTGAGCTGTGTGAGCGTTTTCCCATGAGAACGCTCCGTTCCCGCCTGACGCTTTTCTCGAGGGGAGAGACGTCTGCACCTGTGCCCGGTGGATCTGGTCCTGCTCGTGCTGAGGCCGAGCGGCGGCTGCATTCATGGGGGTCACAGGTGGAGCTCGCCGCTAAGTTTGAGAGAGGTGTCACGGTCTCTCAACCTCAAGCGGCGGCTGGCGGGGATGAGCTTCTGGATGACGATGATGCCATCTCCTTGACATCATCGGATCCAGGAGCGAGTGCTCTTCTGGCTGAGAGCCCCCGAGAGCAGGAGATGGCTTTGGAAGAGGGAGAAGTGACTGAGGTTGCTTCTTTCCCTTCCAAGCCTCCCTGTCCAGCATATGTGGAATTATTGGAGGTTGTGGAACGCGCTGCAGGCAGGCTGCAGCTGCCGTGGCAGCGCGTCAGGAAAGAGCCCGTTCGTGGCAGATTGGACGAACGGTTTCTATCCGACCACAACCCTATAATTTCTGCGAGCCTTCCATTCCTTCCCGACCTACATGTTGAGGTGGGGAGGGCATGGAAGAACCCATACTCGGCCAGGATTCATTTGCATCAGCGGGGGAATTTCGCTGATGTGGAGGAATTGGGCCAGCATGGGTATGTGTCGATGCCCCCCATTGACGAGACGTTTGCCAACTATCTCGTCACGGGTAGCGCGCCGACACTGAAGGCTCCGGTTCTGCCGTCCAAACCCCTTAAGATGACATCTCGTTTGAACGGCAGAGCATATGCTGCTGCGGGTCAGGCTGGTGCTGCTTTGCACACAATGGCGGTGTTGCAAGCGTACCAGGCTGACCTGCTGAAGGACCTGGATCAGGGGCAGGGTTTGTCCCCTGATGCGGTGGCTGAGCTGCGCCAAACTACGGATTTGGCTCTCCGTGCCACTAAGCAAACGGCCGCCTCGATTGGAAGATCGATGGCGGCTATGGTGGCTACAGAGAGGCACCTTTGGTTGACCATGGCGGACATCGGGGAGAAGAGAAGGGCTCTCTCCTCGATGCCCCGGTCTCGCCATCTGAACTTTTCGGCGGTTCCGTTGAGACGGTCGTTGGAAAGTTTAGGGAGGCGAGAGCGCGCTCAGCAGCGTTTAAGAGTTTCATACCGCTCAGGTCCGATTCTGGGCCCAGACAACCGGGAGGCTCTGGTCCGCCTCGAGCCGAGGCTCAGAGGCAGGGTCAGAGATCCAGCGTCGCCACTCGAGCACCTCCTCCACCTCGGAGTAAGTCTCAGAAGCGGCGGGATGCGAAGAAAAGGAGAGGTGATCTGAGGGAGGTGATCGATCGGCGGCGTGATCAACGCCGCTGATTGCTCTCCTCTCTGGGCGAGGGAGGATTTGGTACTTTCCTTCGCCCCTTTTCTTCGTCCTCCCGGGATATGTTTTTAATTTTAATCTGTGCACGTTCAGGATAACACCTTTGAACAGTCAGGCCGGTGGCCGGCCCATGATGAAACTTTTTCTGAAGGCCCGCCTTCTGGCTTGATAGTGATAAGGTTCGTAGGCTTATGGAACCGGGGATATCATTCTTCTACTATGAAAGTACGTGGAAGGAATCTCTGGTTTTCGAGCCGTGGGAAGGTAAAACGAGGTCTGATTTAATCGCTTAAATGTTCGACCTTGTTTTTATTCCTGTATTGTTTCCTGAATGTGTAACAGTAATTATGTAATGGGGTTTTTTTGGGCAAAAAACTGGAGTGTTGAGACTGACTGAGCGAGCCACAGAATGGCTGCTGTTCAGTTTTCTCTCTGTATGTTCTGTCGTTCGACTGTTGTCAGTATAGTTTGAGCTGGCGTTCATCACTTCAGTTTATGCGTTTGTGGCGATCCTAACTGGCCGCCCAGCGCGATGGCTGTGATCTTTGCTGTATTTCTTATCTGAATTTCGAGGTAGAGATCAGGCTTATTATAGCGCCTGTTATTTTGAATAGGCCTGTATGTTTTTGGCCAGGCTAGAACTAAGTGTATGTATGGTGTATGTATAATTAATTCCCATATGTATTTTAGTTTTGGCCTTCTCCTGAGGGAGTGGCTGAATTTTTTGCCCAGATTATCCCATTGCTTATGTAGGTGCAACAATGAGTATAACAGCTAGGTTTTTAGACTGCTTTGTTAGAGACCTGATGCTGTTTCTCAGGTGGTAGGCCCTTATCTTTGCGTAGATAAGTTTATGCTATTAATGTTGCTAGGCCCCACTCTCTAGAACATTCATGCTGAGAGGAAAAAATATTTTCTTCCGAAATTTAGTTTATTGGGTTAGAGCTGGTTCCCTGTAGCTTGGTTCCCTGGAAATTCAGGAACTGAAGCCACGTGTCATTGAATCGGCAGGCCCCTTCAGGCCTCCTTTTTAGTTTACGTGTTGGCACAGATTGAGTTTTTCTGTGCGGCTCTGGATGAGATGTCAGTAGTGAAACCTTACTGAGGTTTGGTTTAACCTATTGTTGCCTCTGAGTCGATGATTCTAGTTGAGCTAAGAGCCACCTAGCGCTTAGGTTGGATCTTTGTGCTCCTGGAAACGGCCACGAGACTTGCGCCATGTGTCCTGAAGGATGATAAGCCTGCGGGCCGCCTTTATTGGACATACTGGTGTTTGTTTTGGGTGTATTTCTCCCTGAGAACTAGTCATATACACTTTCGCTGGCCAGGGGCCCAAGTGGTAGATTCAACCCCCTCTTTTGCGGGTTGTTTACCTGGCTTGGGACCTAAACACTACCACGAGCTGATGCCACGTGTTTGTTGAGGTTATAGGCCTTCCAGGCCTTCCTTAATACGTGTTGGCGTACGCTGTACTCCTCTTGTTTAAAGAGTAAAAAGTGTTTTTTACTGAGTACACTGCTTGTCGGTTTGTGTTGGGTGGATTATTTAGGAGCACTGTGCAACTTTCCCATGGCTGCCATGGAAGTTATCTGTCTCTGTACGTTAGACAGGTTTTCAGAAAGGCGTTTTACTAAAACGGGTCGTTTCTGGAGTATACTTCTGTTGTCATGTTGTAAGTCCCTCCCGGGCCTCCATGATTATGTGCTCTTGGCATAGTCTACCTGTTAGGTGAGCTCTGCGCTTCCCCCTTGGGGTTGAGTTTGGTAATAGTGCTTAGCTCCCTAAGCTGGTTATGATGGTTAGGCCTTCATCAGGCCCCATCTTTAGAATCAGCCCTAGGCTGGTTTGTGCTCCCCTTTTGCAGGGTTTTCAGCGCACAGCCTCCTCAGTGCGTTAATTAAGCACTGGGTAGATCCTAGGTGAGCGGATTATCTCCCCTCGATATGAGGGTTCATAGCATTCTGCTGAGTTCTGCTCTCCAGGATGCCCGTCTCTACGCGTGGGTCTGAGCTGGTTTCTGCCTTTTTGCAGTCACTCTTACCTATTTTCTTCTTCAAGAATGCATTCTAGAGGCTCTGTATTCAGACAGGGTTGGCCTGGGCTGAGTCTGTTCCCATATAAGACCAGGCCGGCCTCCCTGGTGGCAATGAGGGTGACCCCGTTCCCCTCAAGAGTGGCTGGCCGAGGTTCCCTTTGGTTCCTTGGCCACATTCCCTTAAAGGGACCACTTTTTCCTTCGGGAAAGTGGGTCCCGGATGCCTTAGCGATTTCTTTAGGCTCTATTTTTTGAGAGAAAAAGGTAGTAGCCTTTTGGAAGTTCAGCTTGGGCTGTTGGCCAAAGGGAATGCTGTCACTGACAGCCTGGTGTGACCCGAGGGGGAGTTGCTGGGCAGTTTGAGAACTGCCTTGAGGTCTTTGCCTCAGCCATACTTTTTTGGCAGGCACTCTCCTTAAGCATGGCGGCGTTGGTATATCGTTACCCAAAGCGTGGCAACGCAGAGTTGAGTTCCCTTCGAAAGGGAACGTCTCAGGTTACGTATGTAACCATGGTTCCCTGAGACAGGGAACGAGACTCTGCGTTCCTTTGCCATGCTTCAGGCGGCCTGCTGGGCAGTCCCTTCAAGACGATGGATAATGACTGCTCCCGCGGGCGCGCTTTTATACATCCGGGTCGCGCCCCTATGACGTCATAGGCTGTCGCCGGCCAATGAGCATTGGAGTTGTTGGATAGTTGGTTTTTCAGACACCGAGTCACGTGTGACGTTCCCCAAAGCGTGGCAACGCAGAGTCTCGTTCCCTGTCTCAGGGAACCATGGTTACATACGTAACCTGAGACGTTTTTGGCCATTGAACGGCTTTTCTGAGGTAGGCTAAATGTGATATTTTTACATGCAGTTTTATTGATGCCTTTCTGCAGTTGAAACAATGATTGATCGATTGCATGTGATACAGAATTCAGTAAGTTGTACTTTATCTTTCAACATTCCTGCGGATGTTCAATCATGTTTATTTTGTGCTGTAACTAGTAAAGCAGAAGAGATGGTCGGTTCACGAGCGCTACAGCGATCTATCACGCCACAGAGCACCAAGAAAGATCCCGACTCACTCCAGTCTATGGGAAAGTAGGCCATTTTCCATTCATGTGAGAATCCTGAGACACGCGCTCGCTCTGAAAAAAACCTCTTTGGATCTACACGATTCACATAAGTTATGTATTTTGATTCAAAAGAGCTAATTTCGCTGTAAAGTGTCTAGTTTGCAGGTATAATAAATTAGAAAACTGAATAGAGACAATAGTCTGGAAACACAAATATTTTTCCATACTATGATTTCTTTTTTCCATACTTTTCCAGACCTGGAAATTACTCAAATCAAATTCCATACTTTTCCATACTTTTCCAAACCGCGTAGGAACCCTGAATTAATACAACTTTTAAATATTCAAACATTAAAATATTAAAACATTCAAACGTTTGAATATTCAAATGTTCAAATATTCAAACATTTAAATATTAGTATGATCAAACATCCAAATGTTAAAAAAAAATTATATAGTCAAAGGTTCATATATTAAAATATTCAAACATTCAAATATTCAAACATTTAAATATTAAAACATTCAAATATTCAAACATTTAAATATTAGTATGTTCAAACATCCAAATGTTAAAAAATTTATATTGTGACGAGCGTCCTGAGTGCACATCAGCGTTGCTCTGGAAACTCACGAGGAGCACTTGCTCACAGGTTGTCACAAGCTAATGGGCCACACCTGCAGCGGATCAACCTGCCTGCATATAAGCAGCATGCTCACAGACAAAGGGGGAGAAGCCTCTCCATGAGACAGCAGACTAACTTTCTCTCTCTATCCCGTTCCAGAAAGCAGTGTGTGACCGATCAGCACCGCCATGAGCACCGCACGGATTCACCCTCACCTGGACACGACCGAGGGCACCCCCCACCACTCACTTATACACTTGTATTCCAATAAAATCCACCCTCCAGGGCCTTAAACTGAGCTCTCCTTGTCGTGTGATCCTTCCACCCCGCCAAAATATGTTCAAACATTCATATATTAAAATATTAAAACATTCAAATATTCAAACATTTAAATATTAAAACATCAAACTGTGCCGTGACTTGTTCATTAACACAGTGACTTGCCGCAACTTACTGGCGATATTTCATAAGTATTGTTTCATTTTGTCATTAATTTCATATTTCTGCATTCAAAATGTTATGTTTAAGACATTAATCGCATTATGCAATTGCTGGTTAAATGCGTTTACTGCCCTGATCCGCATTAAACTGTGGAACTGTGGCCTACTTTTCTTTCCTTGGGAATATCTGACATTTCTTTATGCAAACTGGAAAAACAATGGAAAAACATGATTTGGTAAAGTCTGCTTTACATCAGTTACACAACTCACATCTAACCATTACTGAAACATAGGAAAGACCGAACACTGATCACACCTCAGAGTCACTGTTTCTCCTGTGGAAAACAGCCCAGTAATGTCACATTTGTCTCCTCTAGAGCTTCAGAAGAGATCAACAACGTCTAAATCTATATAAACACAATAGACGGCCCTTTCCACGGATTGGTCAACATCAAACCCTGCCGTCATCAGCTGTTCCTCAGTGTCACGCTGCTACAGTTGAACGGATTATTAAAGTACATTTTCTCTTTCTCATCAAACAAACTAACCACTCTGTGGGTCAGAAAAAGTCCGATGAGAGTTGTGTAAGTGGTGTAAAGGTGAAGCAGCTGCTGTTTTACTGTAACTGCAGTGTCACAACTGATTCACCACTAATGACCCGTCCGCTTCTGAACCACCTGTGTCACTGCAGACAAACTGTGGAAATACTTTGTTATTTCCTTTGTTTTTCCAGGTTTGCATAAAGAAATGTCAGATATTTCCAAGAAAAATTACACCCCTCCTTTATTCTGCTGATTCATAAAGCAGTTTCACTGCAGACGACATGACAGCTCTGTGTGTGTGTGTGTGTGTGTGTGTGTGTGTGAGTGTGTGTGTGTGTGTGTGTGTGAGAGTGTGTGTGTGTGTGAGTGTGTGTGTGTGTGTGTGAGTGTGTGAGTGTGAGTGTGAGTGTGTGTGTGTGTGTGTGCTTTTGTTTATATTACATTGTGGGGACCAAATATCCCCACGATGTAATATAAACCTGAGTTCACCTACATCATGGGGACCAGCCACCGGTCCCCACAATGTAAATTAATTAATAAAAATACTAAATGATGTTTTTGTGAGAAAAGAAAGGTGTGCACTGTGATGGTTAGGTTTAGGGTTAGGGGAAGGGGGATAGAAAGTATAAAATGTAAGATAGTATAAAATGCATTGCGGCCTATGGAAAGTCCCAACAATTCACAAAAACAAACGTGTGTGTGTGTGTGTTTGTGTGTGTGTGTGTGTGTGTGTGTGTGTTTGTTCGTTGTGGTCTGGTTTCTATGGACTAAACAGCTCCATCTGCTGGTCAAACCTTTAGAGCTACATTATATAAACAAACATGCTGAACATATTTATACACACAGGAGAACGTCTCCTGAAGCATTTCATCCTAATTCACAACATATGTATACTGTATATACATAACAGTTATTTAAAATAGCTGTTTTCTATGTGAATATACTGTAAAATGTAATTTATTCCTGCTGAATTTTCAGCAACAGTAATCCGGTCTTCAGTGTCACATGATGAAATGTAATCTGGACACGTTTAGAAGTTGGTTTAAGCATACGTGTGGATTCAGCTGTTACTGCATTTATTCGTAAAGTTATTTGATGGATAATGATTTCATTCACTGTGTGTGTGTGTGTGTGTGTGTGTGTGTGTGTTACTGACGTTGCAGCTCTCGCTGTTGTCTGCTCTGTGTGGCAGGATGAAGCATGTGACCCTCAGATCTCCCTCACACTCGTCCAGTGTGTCGTTGAGTTCCTCACAGCTGCTGATGATGCTGTAGAAGTGAGTGGGGATGTAGACGGAGCCCGCCGCACGCCTGACACACACGAATAACTGCGTTACAGTTTCCATCAGGAAACATTAACATAACCATTTAATCATATTCCATATTATTATAAATCTAAATTATATAAAATATTATTACATTACATTTAAATAATAAATTATTTAAATATACAATTCCATATTTAAAGTTTATATTTATATATAATTCAATATTTAAAGTTTTATATATATATATATATCTATATATATATATATATATATATATATATATATATATATATATATATATATATGTATGTGTATATATATATATATATATATATATATATATATATATATATATATATATAATACATTTATAAAGAAATAAATACTTGAATTTAAAATAATAATTAATAAATAATATTTATTTATGACAAAATTATATATATATATATAATAAATTAATATAAACACATTCTTAAAATAAAATATTTTATATTATTAAATGATATAAAATATTACATACAAATTCTATATTTTATATGAATTAATTAATAGTAATGAATTATTATAATTAATTATAATTAAATAATAATTAATTATCTGAATATTTAATTAAGTACTTAAATAGTTAAATTAGATTATATATAATAAAGTTATATATATGTAAATATTTATATTTAAAATAATAATTTAATTTAACATAATTTAAACTGGATAGACATGTTAATAAACATAACATGAGGGTCATGGTTGCAGACGGACCTGCTGCATGCCAACAACAGAAATCAGTTCAGTCTCCACAAGGAAAAAACATAACACATTTATAATATTTTATTTTATTAAATAATAATAAAAAATAGTATTGAATTATATTTAAATATAAATTAAATATTTATTATATTTTTATATACATTTATATTGATATAAATATTTATATTTAAAAAATAAAATTTTATATTATTAAATAACATTTTTATATTAATCATATTTAATTTAATTTAACAATAATTTAAACTTAAAAAAAAAAAACATGAGGGTCAGGGTTAGTGTTAGGAGACAGTGTCATGAGGTCAGTATTAACTCTTTCCCCACCATTGACAGAACTTTTGGCTTTCGGTAGGGGCGCTATTATGCATCTTATAACAGAGTTTCCATGAAAGTTTTGTGAAAATTATAAAAAATGCTGGCTGTGGGGAAAGAGTTAGACAACAGAAGTCAATGGAGAGACTCCATGAAGACACAAATATACACTGTGTGTGTGTGTGTGATTCTCACTCTTTGATCTTCTCCTCCGTGTCTCTCAGTCCGTCGTGGTCGTGATCAAATATGGGTCCCATGATCACATTCACACCATTATTCTCCAGACTGTATCGCCTGAGCACGACTCTCTGCAGGTGACGCCACACCTCTACACACACACACACACACACACACACACACACACACACACACACACACACACACACACACACACACAGTTTAGTTTGGGTTGTAACGGTTCAAATGAATCACGGGTTTGGTACTGTTCGGTATGTGCTATGTTAAGGGGGAAAAGGACTACTGTCAAATAAAAGAAAGAAAAATAAGAACAAAAATAATCAAACTACAACCAACAGCACAAATAAATAAAATAGAGCAAAGATTCAAATAAAATAAACAGTGCTTTTCATGTTATTTAGGTATCTAACTGTAGTTTTCAGGTACAGAAATCGAATAAAGTAATCAAATGTACAATAATACATCATAGTCCATGTTGTCTTTTCTCGACTGTTTACGTCACTTAAGACATAACCGACTATGTTTACTATAGGATACTCACTGAAAATAAGCAAGAATCGGGTTCTCGCTCACTATTAAAATGATTAATCATGCATAACAAATAATCACAAATGCACAGCACTGATCATAAATACACAAGTACATTTGCACATTTCTGGATGATTTTGACTGTTGAATCTCAATCATCGTTTATTTTTAATATTGTATTTAATATTTTTAAGTGGATGTTCTTTTTAGCCAATCGGATGTGAGTTTTCAACCCAGCCGATCGCTCAAAGCTTTAGCAGTAACGGCACCTGCTGCACAGTTTTATCTCATGCACTTGTCAATCAGTCAATCACATTTTGTAAATAAATGAATTCTGAGATTATTTCAGCAGCGTGGGACTCACTCTTGAAGGCGGGATACATGGGAACTGTGTTGGTGATGAGAGAAGCATCATATCTGGATTCAGCCGTAACAGAGAAATCTGCCCAGAGATCAACATCAGTCATTAACACACATGTAACTAGGCCATTCTCATTTGAATTCACAACAGTACTGACAAAACCAACGATCTTCCAAACTAGTTGAGAGAAAACATTAAATACACATTGAAGTGTTTGTTTCATTACACTACTGTATGTGCATCTGTAGATTTCAACCACAATACTTGTCTTTAAAGGCGGCTTTCACAAATTTTTTCTCCATTTCAGCAGCACTTACATATACCAAAATTTACAGGTTTTTTCCTTCCTATATTCTGAAGGTTTTTACTGAGGGGATTTTTCATATATCATTCACCTGATTATATTTTTAACATTTTACTCCTAAAAACACAGTGAAAATTTATTTTTTCTGTCTGTTGACAGTATTTTCTGATTTATGGAGTGATAAAAAAACATATCCAAAATCCCCTCAGTAAAAACATTTAACTCTAATATGTCAACAAAATCAAACAAGAAATTTGAACCTGGCTTCATCCAATGTTTAGATTTATTTTCTGGAATTTTAAGGAAATTAGTGCATATTTAGGCAAAAAAGCCTGTTTTGCATTTTTAAACATTTAACATTTTAGAAAACTTGTAATTCAAAACAATTGTCTTAATGCATTTAATAAATTATAAGTAATGAAGTAATTAATTATAATTACTTATAATTTTTACTTAATAATCAAGTATATTTTGGTGATACAAATTAGTAAACATTTTCATCTGTATTGTAAAAAGCGCTATATAAATGACTTGACTGAATCAGACATCACTGGGCTTCTTTTTTACTTTCATTGTTTTAAAACATCATCTCATTCATCTAAGAACAGCAGAAGTGTGTTTGACTGACCCGGCGGGTAGAGGAACGCGTGTGTGACGCCGGGCTCCTGGCTGTAAGTGTTGCAAGTGTGTGTGAGATCGAGACGAGGATCTGTTCTCACACACTCACTGGACGACATCGCCGCCACCGCCACCTCCACCTGCACACACACACACACACACACTGACACTGCAGCTCAGAGGAACATGTGTGCACATGTGAACGTTAATGCACCTGTGCTGTCAGCGTGAACCCGGTCCACAGCGGCATGTTGATGGCGTGACTGAAGCCGCTGCAATAATCTGACTGACACAGCTGTGTGTACGACGTCTGGAAGAGAACGGCTGGACGGCCGAACGGCAGGTGCGTGACGTCTGCACACACACACACACACACACACGATCAAGAGATTCATTCATTTATTCTGCTTTGACAATCAGATTATTGACTGTAATTCATGAAAGTTTTAGAATAGTCTCTTTTTAAAGAAGACACTTTCACCGCAGAAGTGAAAACACTTCAAAAAATAAAAGTGCAAAAATGTAACAAAGTTAAAGCAAATGTACTGAACTAAACATTTTTTATTTTATACACAATTGGTATTTTGCAAAATAATTTGGACAAAAATTGCTAGAAAAATCAAAGCCATGTCTGACCAAGTTATGTTCCAAAGATAATATTACAAAAACTGAGAAGCTAAAAAGCTTTTAAAGTATCATTTCCATGGTAACACAATTTCCAATTTCAAAACGGCTTTTTATGATGATTGCTAAAATATGCAATAGAGAAAACAAAATAAAATAAAATACTATATAAAAAAAGGTTAAAAGGTATATTTCTCAAGGTTTTTTGGTTAAAAAAAACCCTGCATTTCTCCTCATCTCTAGCTTACTACCTATTCTAGTCACCTAACAAACCTTTTTTGTAAGTTGCGTTGGATAGAAGCATCAGTTAAATGTATATATGTACATGTAAATATAAGCAGAAATTACATACTGAGCAAGTACATAAAATGGTACGCATATAATAATGACTTATAATTTGAGTTGCTGGGTTGGATTTGGTGGGTAATGTCAGTTTTATATCAATCATCTTTGCGTGGGTACATCAAAGAAAGGTGTTGTTTTGTTTGTTTGTTTTTTGTTTATTTAACAGGTTTATAAATCAGGTTCGAGTTATTAAAAATGATAAAATAATTAATTGAGACCAATTTTCCTAAAACAAAATTTGTAAACAAAGTACAAAATATGAAGCATAACTATATATTATTTAGATTTTTTTTTGTGAATTTTGTCACATATATATACTAAATGATGTTTTTGTGAGAAAAGAAAGGTGTGCACTGTGATGGTTAGGTTTAAATATATATAGTAAATTCACAACACAAATGCAAATAATAGATACAAATAATAAATAATAAATAATAATAATAATAATACAGTAATAATACATTTAAACAAAAATTATTTTATGTAATTGTATTATTTCTGTCCCTCATCTCTTCATCACATGATCTGTTATGACGGATGTGAGCGTGTGAAACTGAAACAGATCTTAACTGTTCGACGGTCCATCGGCCGCAGCAGGAAACAGCTGCGCACTTTCTTCAATGTTGTTCTGTGAACGAGAAAAGACTCAGTACACTGACCTGAGAGAACACGTGTGTGTGTGTGTGTGTGTGTGTGTCACTGACCTCATCATCACAGTTACAGCTCAGGTCATGGGTCACTTCAGAGGGCGGGGCTAAAGGCGTGGGTGATGTCACTTCCTTTGGTTGTGTGGGGGTGTACGACGGGTTTCTCAACACGTCATTCAGACTGCCGTGTGTCCCATTATTAGGGGCCGGAGTCAATCCCAGCAGATCTAAGCACACGGATGCGGCATGAATTATCATGATTCTCATGATCTAAGACTGTTTTAATTAATAAACACGTCAGGATTTTCTCACCACACATGACGTTATACAGTTCAATGTTCTCAAAGACAGGCACTTGTGTCTTGAAGTTGAAGCTCGGTCCAAATCCCAGAAAGATTGTCTACAAGAAAAACATAATGGAAAGTTTCATAGATGGACAGACAGATAGAATGAATTTATGATATATGGATTAACGTATTGATTGATTGACCTGCATGCTGCTGATCTTGTTGTCAAACCCATGATCTCCAAAGTAGCCGCAGGTAGCAGGTGTTCTGCTCTCAAACACAAAACATAAAAACATCACTTGAGTTCAGCTTCACACGGCACATTTCCCTCTATAATGTCTGCGGATATTAGTGAAGAAAGTGTATCTGTTGTTGAATGATGATCAGAGTACCGACTAAAGCATTACTAGTACTTGTTTAAAGATGCCATGGACACATACTCAGTTTTTCTAAAGTGTCGACATATAATAGACTTGCTAACTGGAGCTAACTGGCATCACACACACACAGCGGTACACACATGGCCACGTGCCACTTCCTGTCCATGAGCAGGTGCACGTCCTCGATGCGTCTGTTGTTGGCGTAGTGCAGCCGTTTGGGCAGGTGCTGCTTCAGGTACGGCTTGAGGTGCTGATTGGGCATCTTACACTGAAACCGGAAAGGTCAAAGGTCACATGATGCACTATGGACAAACACAGCAGTGGTTTTGTGTGTTTCATATACTTACTGTTAAATTAGCTACAATCTCCTTCGGATTGTCTGAAACATGAAGAAATAAGTCAATAAAATCAGCCATGTAAAGGTTTTCTCATTCCTCTGAGACTGAAGTACTAAATTACTTAAGAATTTACACTAGAATACTATTGAATTTAAAGCTGAACTTATATATAATGAACTGATATACATGTGTAATTGTATAAACTGTGAAAACTGTGACTTTAATGTTCCACAATTTAAGTTTAAAAAGTTACTTCAATGAGAAACTGATGTAATCAGTCAAGTTTTTAGGTGGAGAAAAAATTAAAAAATTCAGTTTTACTTGTGGAAACAATTTACCATCAATCAAATGTGTTTTTGCAAGATAATTTGGAGTAAAATTCAGAGTAAAATTATGACTCAGTCTCCATACTTTGTAAGCAAAATTGCTGAAGAAACAAACAGTTCGTAAGAGAATAAATATCGTCTAAAACACTGTATTTTAGTGTTAGTCTGCAGTTTTTATAAGTTTAACTTGGATAAACGCGTGAACTCACACGGTGTGTTGGCGGTTTTGGGGCCGATTCTACCGGAGGATCCTGGGATCAGTGTGATGGCATCAACATCGAGTCCGTAAGTGCCCAAATACTCTGTTCGTTCACAGTGAGACTCCTCCATCCCTGAACACAAACACATGACCCGTGGACATCAGCGGAGAGATTTACGGCAGAATCTGATGTATTTATGACTCACTGTAGATTATAGCAGACGTACCGTGATCGCCCACCAGCATGACGTTCACACAGCGATGGAGGTTCATCTGCTTCAGCCCGTTCATCAGCTGACCGATGATGTTATCGATCTTCTTGAGCGTGTTATCCAGCTGTCCCAACACACACACAGTCAGTGTTCTCTCAAACGGCTGTTTATTATGAGTTTGTGTGTGAGCAGGAGTGTAAAGTACGTCATTACTGCTGATCTGAAGAATTTACACTTTACTGGAATACTATTGAAGCAAATTCACACACAGTCAAGTCTTCAGTTCAAACTTGAATTTCATTTCATTTTGTTTGTTCATTCAGTAGTACTGGACACTTGATCTTCACTGAAACAGCAAGTAAACTGTGTGTGTGTGTGTGTGTGTGTGTGTGTGTGTGTGTGTTTCACCTCGTTGCTCAGCGGGCCCAGGAGGTGTCCGTACGTATCCGGCTGTTCCGAGTGGACAGCGTAGACATACGGCCTGAAAAAACACACCACACACAACTTAATACACAAAATAAACGTAGTAAGTGAACTGATAGACACAGAAACATCACTATATATCACACTATAGTCAACACAGATAAATGTGACATTTATTATAATGGTTTAATGTGTCACTTAAATTAAAACTCTATTAATGTTATACTGTAATGATAATGGCTTTAATTACTCATTTTATCCCCAGAAATTGAGGGAAAAATCCATTTATTAGACATCAGTGATACTGGCCTTCATTCAGAGCACCTGCTTACTTTTCAATTGAAAATATGTATTACAATATAAAAATATATTGTCAATTTTTATATTACATGTGATTAATAATGATTAATTACAGAAAAAAATGTGATTAATTAGCTATTTTTTAATCAACTGACAACATTAATTAACACATAGTTATGTCATTATTCACTATAGTTACTGTTAGAGTTATCACTATCATTATTACCATCGTTATCAGTATAGTTATCTTAACTTTATCATTGTTATCTTTATTGTTATCAGTAAAGTTATCACTATTGTTATAGTTTTCACTATAGTTATCATTAAAGTTTTCATTATAGTAATCACTACAGTTATTGTTACAGTTATCATTAATCACTATTGCTGTAGTTGACATGATGCATATTGTTAGTTTTCACAATAGTATAAACTAACTATAAAATTATCAGAATAGTTATCAGTAAAGTTTTCACTGGTTATCGTTATAGTATCGTTACAGTTTTTGTTACAGTTATCGTTAAAATGATCACTGTAGTTATCGTTATAGTTATCAAGCTAGTGTTATATTTATCATTATAGTTATCATTCATAAAGTGAACAAGCTGTTATAGTAGAAAAAATTAAGAGTTTGGTTCCAAAACACAATAAACACCATTTTCCGCCAAAATCAGTATTGTATCTGGTCGGTATTGAAAAGTCATTTATAAATTTTGCGCAAAATGTGATATCCGTCGTGTTATTCTGTCATTTTTCCTCCGTTTCTTTCCAAAACGCGACAAACGCCAATCTCCTTTTTCTGCAGAACGCGATATATCCGCTCAACCAATCACAGCGCTCCATTCCACGCTCTGTAAACATTGAAGCCGTTTTTAATACCAATGTACTCGGCAAATGTGTTTATTTAATCGTGCGGTGGCGCCAGATACTCTTTAATCGGTAATGACAAATAATTTATAACATTAACAACATGACCCGTTGAATTCATTTTGGAAGTGACGGCTGAATGTATTTTTAGTAAAATATCTGTATTTAAGATAAATATTGGCAAAGTTCAGAGGCTGTCATATATGTGAATCAACTTACTTTGTTGTGTATTTTCAATTTGAAAAATAACTTTTATATTAATGGATTAATTGAATTTTGAAAAAAAAAATGTGTCATGGATTTATTGCATTTTGGGAAAAAAAAATAATACGTTTTTATAATAAACTTAAAATTTAAAATCAAAATGTAGATTTGAATTTTTAAAGTTTTTATAACCAAAAGATGTGAAAGTTTGAAACAGAAAATAGTGGTTTTCATCTCGCCACTTTCTTGGTAAAGAAAACACATTTTTACTCAAATGAATCAAAATGGAGTTATTGCGTTTTGGAACCAAACTCTTCAAATATTGTATTACTTCAAATATTTTACTTTTTTGCACTACAGTTACAAAAATTGGTAGGCTTAATTGTCGTTAAAAATAAAGCTGTAAAGGTCATCAAAAAGGACACAATTCTGTGCGATTCCATCATAAGAACGTTTTCTCCCAGTACGAGGTAAACTGACGCACCTCTCGTCATCAGGCAGGTGCAGCCACTGCAGAATAGTGAGAATCCTCCTCTCCAGAGGAATCACCCTACAGAGAGACAGACGTGTGTTTATTCAGCCGTTCAACAATGTGTTTTCTAAACACAGACAGACGTCAGAGATCTCGTTCACGAGCGGCTGGTCGTGTCTTCAGAACTCAAGCGAACGAAGCTCTTCAGAGAAGAACATGAAGGTCGGGACAGACCGAGACACTCCGAGTGTGTGTGTGTGTGAGAGAGAGTGTGTGAAAGGTCTTTGTTTGAATCATGTGTTGTTTGTGTCATGAGTCTCTGGCAGTGACACTCTGAGCTTTGCTCCAAACACAGAAAGCTGAATCTCTGACAGTTCTGACGGAACAATCACCGTTAAGATCTGAAATCACTAATATAAAGCAGATGAATGAATAATCCTGCTCAACATTTGGACTAAAGGTCTCTGTGATCTCACCAGGGCCAGAAGAAGGTCCCGGCTTTCACGCCCTGTTTCTCTGCCGTGATCCAAATCTGAGAAGACAAAGTTTAAAATATTAAACATGAATCCACTATAAATAGGCTTTCCCTGCAAACCCAAACTGAGCTCCAGGATTTATTTAGTGTTCACATGTGAAACTGAATCACATCTGCTTTAAATGTGCAGATGACATTAGAATATAATGTGATTGGCTGAGAGCCGTGTGTGGGCGGAGTCATGACTCACGGGCTGCCCGCCCCACCAGCGGTGATTGAGCTTCTCTCGTCCTCTCAGTTTGAAATGAGCTTTGAACACGGGATCATACATGGAGTTACACACGATCCCGTGAGACTCGGGATACAAGCCCTGAGGAAGAACAAACCCAGCGTCTTAAACCAGCTCTGAAGCAAAGCATGCTGGGAACTATAATATGAGTCATATAATCATTGTGGTGTGTGTGTGTGTGGTACCGTGGCCAGCGTGTAGAGGTTCGGGAAGGTTTTGGACGGGTACATGGGTCTCATGCGAGGGGCGTGAGTTCCACACGATCCTGCCAAACAAACACATGAAACACGTCATGAACGATGTTTAAACAATGTTTTTGAGAACATTAAAGAGCAGATAACTCTGAACGAACGCTCTATTAACGTTACTGGAAGAACGTTTGTTCAACTCTTAACGTTAGCTATAGTTCTGAGAGTGTCTGCAGTGAGGGATTGTGGGAAGTGTATTTGTGTGATTCAGAGAGGAGATTCTGTACTCAGTTTGTGGATGTTGGGTAAGACGCTCTTTCCTTTCTTCATGTAAGAGGCGCGGAAGCCGTCCAGAGACAAGATGATCAGAGGAGGACGCACAAACCTTCAACATCAACACACGTGTTTACATTATAGAGAGAGAGATTCATGATGAACAAACGCTGCACTTTATTCTGCATTTAAAGCACTATAAACTCCGTCACTCACCCTGCAGGGCATTCTGGGCTCTGAATCTCCTCACAGTCGCCCTCCAGCCATGAGCTGTCGCCTACAACACACACACACACACACACACACACACACACACAGTTTCAACGTCCCGCCACTACACTTGTGGAATTGTTTTGAAAACTTCGGATGTCCTGTAAGTCTGTGAGATGAGTGTGTGTGTGTGTGTGTGTGTGTGTGTCACTGTGACTGTGTGTGTGTGTGTGTCAGTGTGTGTGTCACTGTGACTGTGTGTGTGTGTGTGTGTGTGTCACTGTGACTGTGACTGTGTGTGTGTGTCATTGTGACTGTGTGTGTGTGTGTCACTGTGACTGTGTGTGTGTGTGTGTCACTGTGACTGTGTGTGTGTGTGTGTCAGTGTGTGTGTCACTGTGACTGTGTGTGTGTGTGTGTGTGTGTCACTGTGACTGTGTGTGTGTGTCACTGTGACTGTGTGTGTGTGTGTGTCAGTGTGTGTGTCACTGTGACTGTGTGTGTGTGTGTGTGTGTCACTGTGACTGTGACTGTGTGTGTGTGTCATTGTGACTGTGTGTGTGTGTGTCACTGTGACTGTGTGTGTGTGTGTGTGTGTGTCACTGTGAGTGTGTGTGTGTGTGTGTGTGTGTGTCACTGTGACTGTGTGTGTGTGTGTGTGTGTGTGTGTGTGTCACTGTGACAGGGTTCCTACACATTTTCCATTTCAAAATTTCATACTTTTCCAGAATCAAATATCCAAACTTCTCTGTAGATTTTCAGACATATTTAACCCTCTGGAGTCTGAGGCTGATTTGGGGCCTGGAGAAGTTTTGACATGCCCTGACATTTGTGCTTTTTTCATAAACATATTAATGGAAAAAGTGTCATTACACTGTATTCAGCACAAACTAGGCTACAATAATATGTGAGGAACATGTACATGTTTGTATTTTTGAAGGAATAACGTTTATGCGTGGTTATTGAAAAAACAAAAAACTTAAGTCACTGAAATAAGGCCAAAAAATATATATTAAATCTGTGTTCACAAGACTTCTGGGTATTTGAGGTTGTAGACTAGAGTTTTTGCTTCAAAATGATGTAAAAATTATGCTGCCTACTCGTTCATGTAAAACAATATAGAGATTTAAATTTTCTAAAACATCTTTGGTCAAGAAACACAGTATGCGTGGAGGCGTGAATCATCATGAATAATGTGGTGATTCACACCTGAGAAGACAAAAGAATCACATAATAATGAAAATGAACCTGAAATGACTTGCATATTAATGAGGCCTTTCAGTCAGGTAGGCTGTGAAAAAACCCTCTGTTGATCATGTCTCAAATCTCATCATAATGTAAATCAAACATACAGAAAAAACAGCAATACTGTGAAATATTATTACAATTTAAAATAATGGTATTCTATTATTAAAATATAATGCATTTCTATGATACAAAGTGTCTGAACAATTATGTTACCTCTATGGCATTTCATATAGGCTTTTAGCTTAAAAGCATGCACATTTGGAGAAATATTGATGGATTCTCATATGTTTGTCAATTTTCTATACAGAGGAGTAATATTTATTCAGGATTTATTGTCATTACTATGAGTGCTGGATACTGTGTTTTCAATTCATGCTTGCAGCCGGAGGGCGCTCTGTGCACCTTTAGTCCACAAATGCTAATGCTAAAGAAGAATAGGCAATCCAGGAAATAACTGAACTAACAGAGGCCAGAGATCGCTAACTATGGCTATTCAAAACACTTTTCAAGACAATAAATACACGATTGAGATGATGAATGCATGTATTGACTGAATTTGCGTCTGAATAGCGCTGGCTCCGTGGGCGTGGCCGCATTAGCGGATAATGAGCTGAATCACGGATTTCTGACATGGCTCTCTTTTCATACAGATTACATAAACACAGAAGGTTTGTTTTTGATTTGACTTACACGGTTTAAAACCTGACATTTCAACGTTTCTTTAGACACAAGTCAAATTTTTTTGGGATTAGTATTCACTAAGTTACAGTTCATTTTCTGAGAACTATCAGATTGGACTTCTTTCAGAGGGAGAGATCACGCATCATGTTTTCTTTATTTTGCAAAAAGCACAATATTGTGTTTTTACTCTGAGTGTACACAAATAAAAGAAGATATTCCACAGATTAAAATGGTGTATATCTCTTAATTGTACGTGCAACATTGATGGAGTATTTTGAGTCTCTTTCACACTGGTTAGAAAAAAACCGCGGTGATCACGCCGGCATGACCGCCGACCCGAGGGAGTTAACATGGTTCATTCAGCATTATTTCCAGCTTTATATTTAGTAAGTCATCCATAAATATTTGTTTTTTCATTGATTTTCTTGAAGCAACAACATACAGATCCCCTGAAATAAAATAAAATAAAAAAAACATACAGACTTTTGCATGCACACAAGAAACTTTTTCGTGTTCTCGAGAAACTATTCACACGTGCACGGGAATCTTTACGCATTACGATTTCTAGTTTATATATACTATAATCTATTTCCTTTGTGCATCACTGTGTTTCCATTCACCTATTTTTATGCACATTTTGGGATATTGCACTAAAAAGTGCTATAAGATGTGCATAAATTCTAAAAATGTGCATAAAAAATGAACTGAATTGGATCATTTTTTTAAGCGATACAAAAACATGCACATAAACTATGATGGACATGCACATAATTAATAGATCTAAAATGTGGCTTTCCTTACAGTAGTACCTCTGATATCAAGACCTAATGTCCATTAACAGGGAAAGAAACCATGACACGTAATAAGCTGATGGCACAATACGGCTGTGTGTATTGTCCTATTTGCCAAGTTCAAGGGTCTATAAAATAGACAGATACTGTAAAAAAGTGTTCAGAATGTGGCTTTTGTTAGGGCAGAACATCATATTTCAAGGCCTTATGTCTGCTTTAACACACACTCTGTGGGGGCCAAGAAAACACATTACGAAACGGGCTGATGGTGCAATATTGTCCTATATGCTGAGTTTAATGGTTTCTCGTGCACACACCAAAGTCTGTATGTTTTTTATTTTTGGTGCTAAGAATATCATGAGAAGAAACCCAAAACGCTTTCTAAGTGCATCGTGTAATGAATCACTGAACAACTGCCATAAAACACACTTGATAAAGTATGATACATTTATTTTCATTACATTCTTAATTTTCTAGTATAGAAACTAAATAGGGGCAAAACTCTGGAAATGCAAATATTTTTCCATACTTTTCCAGACCTGGAAATTACTCCAATCAAATTCCATATTTTTCCAAACTGCGTAGGAACCCTGCTGTGAGATGAGTGTGTGTGTGTGTGTGTGTGTGTGTTTGTCTGACCGGTGCACAGTGATCTGTAGTTGGTACAGCAGTCTCCTCTCTGCAGACAGTCATCTGAACACTGACAGGCGTAATCATCGTTCCGCGTCTCTCCACAGCGCTGCTGAGAACACTCGAACCCTCCCGCTGAACACACACACACACACACACACACACACAATGAACAGCATATCTAAACAAATTTCTGCATGACGGCAGTGTGCATTCATGTTCAAATATTCAAACATTTAAATATTTAAATGTTCAAATGTTAAAAATTTTTAGAAATTTGTGCTGTAAAACAAGACAAAAATACTGTAATTTTTTGCAGTGTTTATCTTCTTTTACAGTAACATCCAGCTGAGCTTTTGCATTTCACAGGATTCAGACTTTCTAGATCAGGAATTCACAACATGAACCGCTTTGAGATCAAATATCTCTGAAGATCAGTTTCAGAAGTGTTCAGTTGTGATTTAGCTTCAACACACACGTGTCGTGTAAGGAAGGTGTGTATGTCATGTGTTTGCTCTCACCTGTCTTGAGACACTGCTGGTCGAAGTCGGAGCAGCAGCTCAGGTACGTCTTACACAGATTATCACACCTGCAGTTGGGCGGCTCCGCCTCCTTCAGCTCGAAACAACGACCCTGACACGACCCCGAGAAATCTGACGTCACACACACACACATACAAGGTTTGTCAGAATGATGCGATACACACATACACACACGAGTGATGAACATACACACGTGACGACAGTCTGACCTCTGATTGGTGGAGGAGCGTCATCTGCTTCTCCTGACGACTGACCGGCCTGGAACACGTACGCCTCACACGCGGCCAGCGCCAACACACACACCACCTGTCACACACACACACACACACACACACACACACAGTGTTATATTAGGAATATAGTCACAGTTAAAGTCTTGAAGCGCCTCAATAATAATAATAATAATGAAAGACAGCTGAACAGAGTGTTTACTATAGAGTATTTCAGTGGACTTCATTCCACAATTATTTTTCCCATAAAGATTTTTAAAAAAGCATTAATAGCATTATAATCCACAAACCAAACCAACCTGTGAGGTTTTTATGAGGTTATTTTATGAGTTTCACCCAAATACATTTACACATTTACCCATTTTAACAATAATTTCTGTCTTTTCTAATTGTTTTATATAAGTTTCAATTGGTTTTTCATCAGTAATGAACTTCACTGTCTTTGATTCAAGTTAATTTTTCCCAAGAAGTATTTTTCCCATAGAGATTAATTATTGATTTTATATTACAATATATTGTAAATGATTACATACAGAAACAACATACTTCACTATAACTGCAATTACATTTATTGCAAACATTACTGATTTACTAGATAGAGGATTAAGGTAGTTTTTTTTTTTTTAATTATATTTTAGAATATATATTTTTTTTATATATATATTTTTTCTCAGAATTTCTACCCATTAAACTATTTTAGAGCTTGGCCTAACTAGAATAGAAGTGACTATTTTTTGTGTCTACATGGTTTAGTTAAATTGAAAAGGGTTACAATTTCTAAATAAATTTGCAAATTACTTGAATACATTCTCTTTATTGAGGACCAAGTCTAAAATTTCTGTTTTTAATTCGTTTTTATAGAATATTTGGGGATGATTGCAAAAATGTCAATTTGCTGTAACCGTAAAAAATGTGAAATTCTCAGTAAATAAATTCTCAATAATAATCCTCAGTAAATAAAAGTAAATGGATATTATAATTAATTTAGGGAATCATCATTTTGAGTCAAGTCAAAATTCTGAAGTGTCAATGTGGTGTAACCACCATTCAAGGAGCTATTTTGATAAAATTGTGCAATAACTTTTTGAAATATTCCCACCAAGGCCATGTGCTGACACAGGTGTCCATGTCAAATATGATTTTAAAATGAAAATGTCAAATGGTGTAACCGGCTACAAGCTTTTCTGTTAGGGGCCAATTGATTAAAGATGTGACATAAACTAACCTACTATTTGGAACTATTTTTAAGTTTATTTCTTTATTTGAGAATTTCACCTTTTTTAAACATGATCAATTATTTGGTACAAAGTTTTTATGGTTACACCACATTGACATTTTTGCAATCATCCCCAAATATTCTCTCAAAATGAATTAAAACCACAAATTATAGACTTGTTCGTCAAAAAAGAGAATGTATGCAAGTAATTCATGAATTTATTTTGAAATTTTAACCCTTTTAAATTTAATTAAACCATATGGACACACACACACACACACACACACACAAATAGTTTCAGCATTATAAAAATAAGAGATTTGATTAATTTCCATGACATTTCCAGGTCTAGAAATCACACTTTTAAAGTGAGGAGTCCTTATACATCCAGGTTTTTCAAGACCGTGTGAATCCTGGTTCTTCATAGACAAAAAAACATTTGTTGTAGTGGTGAAATAAAAGAGGGAAACTTGATTTTTAGTTGTTTTAGCTGATTTTATAGCTTGTTTGTCATTTTAAGGCCCTTTTAAAGGTTTGATAGTGGCCCCGGGGCCCTGGATGAGAGCCACTGGATTACTGGCAGTGATCCTGGTGTGTGTTGAGTGTGTGTACAGGGTTAATCGGGAGACGGTGTGTCAGGACGGGACGGGACGAGAGCGCCGTTTCCTCATCTGGTCATCTCTGACACTGTGAGAATTACATCATCAAACACTTACTGACCAACAAACGTTCTTCCAGCAACATTAATACAACGTTCACTCAAACTTCACTCTGGTCTTTAATAATGTCCTCAAAATGTTATTCAGAAACATTTTAGTTGGATGTTCTTCTAACGTTTTTTAAATGTTGCTACTTGTTTCAGAACGTTCAGAAATAACTTAATGGAAACATTAGAATAACGTTCTTAGAATATTTTATTAGCTGGCTGATTATGCAATCACGTGTACCACTCATTTGAATATATTTACATGATGTTTCACTGCCTCTGAATAATGACAATAATAATGCAAAGTTTAATCTACACTAATTGAATTTCATATATTTTGGTATAGCCTGAATGAACACGAATCTCACTGATCTAGACATTAATAAGATGCATTAATAATGACAGTGATTTCTGTACACTGTGAAACTCTATACTTGATAAATTATATTAAACACTCTTTTGCATGATTGTGTATGAAGTGTTGTTCTGGAGATGTGAACACAGTTGGACAGTTCAATAGTTTGTATTTACACACCAGCTTGCGAAATCTGACCTGCAAACCGACCCACACAGAACAAACCCGAGATTTATTCCAAAACTCATCCACTAACAGCTGCGACACTTCTGTATTCTGTCGCCTCTCAGCTCGACTCATTATTACCGCAGTGAGAAAGAGTTATCATCGCAATCTTACCAGTTTTCCCACGCTCATGATTCAACGCTAATCCTGCTGAATGATCGCGGCGCTCCGCTGCTGCTGCGCGCGCTCGTGTGTCTCTGCGCGTGACCCCAGGCGCGCGCCCTCAGACGTTCACTGCGCATGCGCGGAGAATGCGCGGGAGCTGTCTCGGTTTCTGAGGCGATACGAGGAATGGAGCGCTAGATTAGATTAGTTCTTTAACCGACGCAAAAGTCACCCAAAGTGTGAGAACTGACATTATTACTCTTTTTAATTAGTTTATATAACTAATTATGTAATTTTGCCGTTTAAAGGCGGGTTAATCAGAGAGTTTCGGGTAAATGACTCCACAGAGCTGCTCTGACATGCCGGAGATTCTCAGAAAAACTCTTCAGGAAAGAAGGAGCTCCAACATGCAGAGGTTTTCTTGGAAAACTGTTCATCCATCTTGCAGCGCAATAAAGATGAGACAGGTGTGTGTTTTAGCTTTCCTCAGGCGTGTTCCCGCACACACCGATGATTGACAGGTGAGATTGTTTTGAAGCTGACAGCCTCTGATTGGACGATTTCAACATCATCCCGCCCACCACTGTGTTTCTTATTTTTTAACATATATAAGCAAATGTTAGAACTCAGAATAGAATTATAAACAGTAGACCAGAAGAGGGAAAATGTTTATTTTTAGTTGTTTTAGCTGATTTTATAGCTTGTTTTGTCATTTTAAGTCATCTTAAGGCCCTTTTAAAGATTTAATAGTGGCCCCGGGGCCCTGGATGAGAGCCACTGGATACTGGTAGTGATCCTGGTGTGTGTTAAAGGGTTAGTTCATCCAAAAATGAAAATTCTGTCAATTATCACGTACCCTCATGTCGTTTCACACCCGTAAGACCTTTGTTCATCTTCAGAACACAAATTAAGATATTTTTGTTGAAATCCGATGGCTCAGTGAGGCCTGCATAGCCAGCAATGACATTTCCTCTCTCAAGATCCATTAATGTACTAAAAACATATTTAAATCAGTTCATGTGAGTACAGTGGTTCAATATTAATATTATAAAGCCACGAGAATATTTTTGGTGCACCAAAAAACAAACGACATAACTTATGTAGTGATGACCGATTTCAAAACAATGCTTTAGGAAGCTTTGGAGCGTTATGAATCTTTTGTGTTGAATCAGCGGTTCGGAGCGCCAAAGTCACGTGATTTCAGCAGTTTGACACGCAGTCCGAATCATGATTCGACACTGATTCATAACGCTCCGAAGCTTCCTGAAGCAGTGTTTTGAAATCGGCCATCACTATATAAGGCGTTATTTTGTTTTTTTGGCGCACCAAAAATATTCTCGTGGCTTTATAATATTAATATTGAACCACTGTACTCACATGAACTGATTTAAATATGTTTTTAGTACATTAATGGATCTTGAGAGAGGAAATGTCATTGCTGGCTAAGCAGGCCTCACTGAGGATTTCATCAAAAATATCTTAATTTGTGTTCTGAAGATTAAGAAAGGTCTTACGGGTGTGGAACGACATGAGGGAGAGTAATTAATGACAAAATTTTCATTTTTGGGTGAACTAACCCTTTAAGTGTGTGTTAACCGGGAGACGGTGTGTCAGGACAAGAGCACTGTTTCCTCATCTGATCATATCTGATGTTAGAACTCAAAAAAGAATTTAACAACAATAATATAATTATAAGCAGTAGACAAAAAGCCAGTAAAAGAAACAAAACAAAATAAAAAAATTAAAAAAAACCATAAAACTCTGCCCTCCACTGGTAGAGCCTGGATTGTGTCCCAAATGACGTACTATATACACTATGTACTCAACTGTGTAGTGTATGAATTTATTAAGGTCATTCTGTCTGTTAGCCCCGCCCCTCCACTACTACAGTCAAGTGCATGAAGAGTCCAAAATTGCACACTTCGTTTTTTCTGTTAATTAAGTGCATCATTTAAAGTGTACTTTTTCTATGTGAAATTTTGAGTGAACACACTACTCACACTATATATACTAGAAAACGTCATAGAATAGTGCACAAGTATGCAAATTGGGATGCACTTTATGTTTGCAATAGCGTATTAATTCTTAAGAGCTGCACGATATTGAAGAAAAATGCGATATGTGACAACTTATTAAATAATGCGATATTCGATATACGTTATGAAATTCCTGTCATTAATTCCTCACCCTCGTGTCTCTCCACACCTGTGAGACCTTCATTCATCTTCAGAACACAAATTAAGATATTTTTGATGAAATCAGAGAGACTCGTCCATAGACAGCAATATAATCAACACTTTCAAGGTCCAGAAAGGTACTAAAGACATCGTTAAAGCAGTCATGTGACTGCAGTGGTTCAACCTTAATGTTATGAAGTGCGCAAAAACAAAACTAAAATAAGGACTTTATTCAACAATTTTTCCTCTTCCCTGTCAGTCTGTTACGCAGTTGGCGCAGTGAACACATCCGAACATCCGAACGCCGGCTCATTATTGGCCGTAGCTGGTCACATGATCAGCACTACGCATGCGTGTGACGCTGACGCAGGAGCCGGCGTTCAGACGTAAACATACTAATACATTTTCAGTTTCTGCCGTATATTTGAAATACCCAGATGACTTACTGCTTTCCCTGTATATAACCTGATCACACTGTGTGAGATACCGTCTCATTATTTGATCAAACTGACAAATTGGATTTTAATTGGATTAAACTGACTATATTTATTTCTGAGATGTTACATGGAAGTTCTACATTAAACTTGTGAAGTGATGAGGTAATGACACTGTAATGTTGGAGGTGTTTGTTACTGTATACTCTTTCAGATGCTGTTTCACAGTAAGTACACTAGTAATCTGTTGTGTTGGGTTCAGAAGCTTGTGAATGTGTTGTTGATGTGGATGAATTCTGATCCGTTCTGCTGGATTCGTCTGATCTTCACTGCTGCTGTTTGAAGAGCTGAAGGCAGAATGAACGTTGACCAGAGACAGGCAAATATTTACTCCGGTAAAAGTGCAAACGCAACAGATTTCCCACATGTCAGAACCTGTAAAGATCCATATTGCTCCTGTCAGTTGGACCTCCTTCTCTCTCTCTCTCTCTCTCTCTCTCATTCACTTCAATTCAAATAGCTTTATTGGCATGACAAAAGTACATTTAGTATTGCCAAAGCAATAAAACGACATAGAAAAATAGTTTTAGAAATAGTTTAGAACTTAATTTAAATGTTATATAAAACATTGAAAGTTATATACACCCTAAACTTATAAAGTCAAATAAAATAAAATAATAACGATTATGATGCAGAAACTTTGTAACAGTTCTGATCTTTGGATTTCTATTTTCACCAATTCTGCACTAGAGTCTCTGAACATTTCTAGATTGAGTGGTCAGTAACTGAGGTGTTGGTCTGGATGGACCTCCCAGTTATATGACCTCTGAACTTCAGATTCTGTTCTTTTTCCTCATCGATGTCAGACTGTCCTTAGTATTCAGTTACCTCACATCTCACCGGTACACTAGTAAACAAAGTGAACGAAGGACTTTAAGGCAGCTGTAGGCAAACAAGAGTTATGAATGACTTAATCCTCACTGTTTGCTCTTAAACCAACCTGAATCAAAACACATACGAATCTCTAGAATCACCTCATCATTTCATCTGTGCATGGGTGAAGATCATTAACAGACAACCAGATCCTCACCAGTGCAAAGGTATGTTCACTACATCACACTGTAAATAATACAAACAAATACCTTAAATAATACAACCAAATTCTTCTTCTAATAGATGTGTGTTCATTTAGTGCATGCAAATGCTTGCACTAAATTAATGATTGGATATTAAAATGTCACTTTTATCTGTTTCTCAGGTCCTGCCTCGGGAGAAAAAGACTCATTATGCTCTCCGCAAAAAGCCTTCAATGTAAATGTGCTGTACTCTATTATTTGTGTGTACATTTCATTGTGCATTGTATTGATATTTTGTGGATTTATGCATGAAATAGCAGAAGGATATTACAAAAAAAAAAGTATTTATATTTTCTTTTACATTCTGTTAGGGTAGTCAACAGTATACTCATGTAATACCTACTTTTCCATTAGTTGTTCATTCAGGTTAGTGGGTCAAAGGATCATGCCAACATTGCCAATGTAAATATACTGTATACACACCTGCAGATCTACAGGACACTCTTCATCAATGATCAGATGGAAGTTCTTCATTGAATTCAGTTCATAATATGAAGGTACGGGGATTCAGATTAGGCTGATGTCTGATCTTGATTATGGTGACTCTCTAGTTCCTGCTGTGGTTTTTTAAAACCATGATTCATTTTATTTTTCAGGATTCTTTGATGAATAGAAAGTTCAAAAGAACAGCATTTATTTGAAATAGAATATTTTGTGTCATTGTAAATGTCTTTACTGTCACTTTTGATCAATTTAAACAATTTAAACGTAAATAAAAGATTTAACTTTGTAAAAAAAAAAAAAAACCATATCAGACCAAACCATACCATAAAAGAACCATAGTACATTTGACATAAAGCCAATTTACTGTTACTGCAAATATTATGTGCGATATATGAATATAACAGTTCATTTGTGCGATAATGCTAATGTGGAGCTGTGAAGTGTTTTTTTAAAGATCAAGGAAAACTATTCCTCATGGTATAATATGATCAACATTAAAAACAATAACTCACAGAAGGGTATGTTTTTGTATCGAAGAGAGTTTTAAACTTAAATCTTTATGCAGTCTGTGTATATACGCTATTTGTTCTTCAAGCTAATAAGTGCTAAATCCCCACTTTCACAAAGGTGTGTTGTCGAGAACAGCACTAATGTAGATTTGCTGGCTTGTGTGGATGCAGTCAGTTTCGACTGTGAAAGATGAGGTAATTTGATTGAATGTCGTGTATTTACGGCATTTTACCTGCTAGAAACACATGCTCAGTTTTAATGTTATTTTAAGGTGGAGTAGAATTAAATGAACAGCAAAGCAGTTTGTTTGTGTACGTCAGTTTGAGAACCACTGCTGGATATCAGCCTATACTTTGGTGAAAATCTCAAATGAAGATCGCTGAACTCCAGCTTAAGCCGGGTGCACACTGTGTGATTTTGGACACAAATTTTGAGAATCCTAAAAGATTCCTGTAATCCTAGGCTAAAATTTGTAGTCTTTGATCGCTAGTTTGACATGTTCACCAACAGCCGATTAATGATCGTTGCGATCAAATTTTACCGCCGACGAAATTTTGGCAGTGTCAGAAGATTTGGCACACAGTCCTGCAGTGTGACTTATCCTAAAACAAACGTCAAATTGTCTTCGTTTTTCAAAACAAGCCATGATCAAAGTTAACGATAGAAATGTCTTTGTTAGCCACCGTTTCAGTCCCGCGTGTAACGTAGCTCACAGTCACTGGACGTGTGTGGGTTGATGATGTAAAACTCCGGACAAGTTTTCATGCGCGCATCCGTGTGACATGAGGATCATGTTCATACACTCTGACAAGCAACAATCCTAAAGGACTATTATAAATCGCACAGTGTGAACCCAGCTTAACTTGTCTGTGTTTTCAGATCATCCGCGCTTCTTCCTCAGTGTAGAAAGCGCGTGTGTGTGTTCAGGAGGCATACTGGCCAAGTCTTGTGCTGCTCTGGGGTGCGTTTCCCAAAAGCATCGTTAGCCAACAAACATCGCAAGTTCTGTCGTTACTAACATTGTTCAGCAATTTGGTGTTCGCAAACTGTATCGCAAACGACAGCTCTCAAACTAGTCAGAAGCATAGTTTCTTGTTCTTATGACATGTAGACA
This sequence comes from Chanodichthys erythropterus, assembly GCF_024489055.1. Lineage (NCBI taxonomy): Eukaryota > Metazoa > Chordata > Actinopteri > Cypriniformes > Xenocyprididae > Chanodichthys > Chanodichthys erythropterus. The sequence goes on from NC_090235.1 coordinate 14,683,967, forward strand.
TACAGTTTTTTACAATTGCTAACAAGCATTTACCAATACTTAAAGTACTAAAGGTAATAACTTTTTAACACAGCAACACACCTACATCACACAATTAGCCAAATAGTTTACATACACACTCAATTTTTTTTCTTAGAATTGTGAGATCTAAGATGAGAAAGATCCATGATGTTGGTATTGGGTAAGCGTGTATGAAAAGAAAATTTTAGCCTTTTAGAAATGTGTTAATTGACTGTATATTGTCTGAAAACAACATGAATTGTGTTAATGGTATGGCCAAAACAGACGGATGTTGTGCTGTGTTTAGAGTTTTGAAAAGGTGACTACAGATTGGACAAAAGAATGTTAGCAATTGAAAAAACTGTAATAAATCATTATCTTGAACAAAATAAGCAAGCTGACATTAAGTAGAATGTATATCTTTTATTTTGAATATATACAAATTACAAGTTTGTCAAGCACCATTTTTGAAGAGTACCATTTTCACACATGCTCTAGTACGTAAGAACGAGCCTATGATTGAATCTGGAAATAAAGCAAAATAACTGGGAAAAACAAGAAGTAGTCATCAAATCTCCGTAATTTATAGCAAAAAATCTAGCATTAATTTGATCTCAAACAGATTAATTTAAAAGAGTTATTACTCCACCACCTGAGTGACGTCATTCACCAACGTGGCTGAACGACAGGTTTGCGACAATACGGTTTCAGGAAACAGTCATGACTAGCTAGATGATTTGTTCAACGATGCATCGTACTATGGTAGTGAAACAGCGAGTTACGTTGTTGTACAGGAAACGCACCCCAGATTAAGGGGGGGGAAAAAAAATGTTGCCCAAATTTGTCCCAAAGGACCCTTTAGGGTTAAACTAGGTGACGTGTGAAGATGATGATGATGATGGACAGGATGATGAAGATGCCGTCATTAGTGCTCTTGTTTCCAGCATTATTAGTGCGCTGCGATTCTGCTCAAAAACACAGAAAATAATTACTGACTGTAATCTGTTATCATTTCATTCCTCACAAATATTGTTTTGATTGTAAAGTGTCTTGTTGCATCTTTCTTCATAATAAATGAGATGTTTAAGTGTGAATTAAGTGTTCTGATATTATTGTTTCATAATTCAAACACTTTCTCACCTGTAGCTGCGGCGAGTGAAGATGGACAGAGATCTGATGGAACAGACAATACTGATTAATCTGGACAATAATCATATCAGATATTTGATTTTTAACTGTCTTAAGATTTTAATATTGATGTGTAATAATAACAATATCTTATTAATCTAATTAAATACCCATATGATATTTTATGCTAATGATGTACATTAACATTCAAAGGTTGAATAGTAAATCAATACTTTAATTCATCAATGATGGATTAAATTGTTTAAAAGTTACAGTAAAGACATTAATAATGTTACAAAAGATTCTATTTCAAATAAATGCTGTTCTTTTGAACTTTCTATTCATCAAAGAATCCTGAAAAATAAAATGTATGACGGTTTACACAGAAATCTGAAGCAGTTTTTAACATTGATAATAATCTTAAATGTTTCTTGAGCAGCAAATCATCATATTATAATGATTTCTGAAGGATCATGTGACACTGAAGACTGGAGTAATGATGCTGCTATTACAGTTTACTATATATTAGAAAATAGAAAATGAGAATTTTTAGAGTTTTGCACTCACCATTACAAGGCATCATTACAAAGATCTGCAGAGAGACAGTGTTAAGAAGAATGAGAAACACTTGATTTATATATTAACACTGAATAGTCTTAATCACACATCATTAATGTGATGGATTGTACAGAATTCCTCACCTTTGTTGATGCACACTCCATCTGGAAAATAACCTTGGTGTGTCTCTCTTTCAGAATGAGTGTCTGTGGTTCTGCATGCTGAACTCTGGTCATATCCGTCGCTCCAGACTCGTCCACCACCACTATATCCTACAGACACACAGTCAGAGCTGTGAATGCTCACCGTCAATGCTTTTATGACTTTATCACTTATTAATGTTCATTAAATCACTCCACTGAGGCTGGATTATCTTAATAATAATTTAATAATAATTCCTTACATTTATATAGCACTTTTCTGGGCACTCAAAGCGCTTTACATATTGAAGGGGGAATCTCCTCAACCACCACCAATGTGCAACATCCACCTGGATGATGCAGTGGCAGCCATATTGCGCCAGAACGCACACCACACACCAGCTTATTGGTGGAGAGGAGACAGAGTGATGAAGCCAATCAGTGTATGGGGATGATTAGGAGGCCATGATAGACAGAGGCCAATGGGCAAATTTGGCTAGGATCTTCTCATGTTTCCATGACAGAAAATGCAATGAGCTAAGGCTTGTTCCTGTTAATGATTGGTCCAGTACTGCACTATTTCATACAATATATGGAAGAGAGACTTCATATCATAAAGTTTTCATATACAGTCTTGAGAACAGTTTACATCATACTAATCAATGAATAGAACATCAAAACCCAAAGCATGATGAAGAAATCATCTAAATCATAAGGTAAAATAAGAAAAAAATTCATTATGATGAAATAAAAACTCAAAATTATAGATTTAAAAGCCAAAATTATAACATAAAAAGTTGAAATTATGACATGGAGAAAAAAAGTTTAGAGCCATTATTAATTTACTTTTGTTAATAATTTTGAATTATAATTTACTCTTTTTGTCACACTTTCAACTTTATCTGATAATTGACTTAGTGTGTCATCATTTTGACTTTTTATCTCATAATTATGTTATTTCATGTCATTTTATATCTCATGTGTCCTCCATGTGTGATGCTCAGACTCACGTCAGCGATCCATTCTGTGTCACAGGTGGGATCCGGAGCGTCGCTCAGCTGACAGGAGGTGGATCCGTTGCTGAAATCTCTCCTGCAGCAGGTCAGAGCGTCCCGTCCGGACGGCAGCGCCAGCAGACCTACAGGAACCGGATCACAATGGTCTGCGCATGATCTACAGCTGGAGCTCAAGCACGCTAAAGGCTGATTTAAGCTGGATTTATACTTTCGCCTGGCTCCGCACCGCGAGCCTCCGCTGATTGCGAACGCACCTCCCCAAACGGACGAGACATTTATACTCGACGCGCTCGCCGTTGTTCTATTGAAATGACAGGGGGCGACTCTGAGAAATTGTTCTCTAGATCAGCAGTAAGCAGTGGTGAGAAGAAGGAAAGGTACATGTGACAATGTTTATTCTAGTTTACACAAAACCACACTGCAAAAAGAATTGTGTAAAACCCAGTAAACCTTGAGATTATTACTAACAATGGTGAGTATAACCGTCCCGTCCATTTGGGGAGGTGCGCACACAGTCAGCGGAGGCTCGCGGTGCGGAGCCAGGTGAAAGTATAAATCCAGCTTAACGTATGTTCAACACCTGCACATCTGCTTCATCTCCGTTGACACCATCACTGACACAGATGCTCATAACGGCTGTCAGACTCCAGGAGTGCAGGTGTTCAGATTCTTTTGGAAGATATTTTAATTTTTAAAAGAAAACATCCCAGAATGCCAACATGAACAATAGCTTCAGGGAAATTTACATTCACTTCTGAAGGAATTAACAAGACCAAGTTTAAAGTTTTTCTAAGTTTTTGAACAAACATCACTTACATGCACACATTAGAATGTAGCTTCTGATCCTCTGTTTGTGAGCCATCGAGAACTCCATCTCTACCAAGAACTTCAGAGCTGTGAGAGGAAAAAACCCCAAAAGAGATTAAGGAGTGAAGAGGGTATGACTCAATAACATGCATACAGGAGCTTTATCTGTCCTCTCTCTCTCTGTGTGTTTGTGTGTCTGTCATAATAAATATTAAAACAAGATGACCTGTTGAAATATGTCAGATGTATGGTTTATTTAAACTGCAAACATAAAACTTTGTTTTATTAACAAAGTTCGGCAGGAGCACGTTTAGGTAATTAACCTAATTAACATGATTTTTACTTGATAAAAGAGTCTAAACTGTCAGAAGGACTGGAGGAGATCAAGTGTGACGGGTTTATTAGGTCATGTTGATCATGTGTATTTAAAAAATGTATAGAGTGCCCCAGGGATGATGCATTTTTGTAGGCAAAACCCGGAAGCAAGTTAGCATTTTAGGATTTCCGGTTCCAACGCCGTAAAGTCTATGGGTTTTTTGAATGGGTTTTTGCTAAATCGCCTGAAATAAGGTCTGTGGTTAACAAAGCCTCTAAATACTTTCACGTTTTGATCTATGACATAAAACACACCAGTTATAACCCACTTGTGATTTTTTAAACTTTTACTGTGTCTTAAAATCGGCGGTTGCTAACAAATTGCTAAAAGGGACTACTTCCTTTGGCGGGGACTTTAGACGTCATCATTAAAAACAGGACATTTGGACAGCATTTCTCATGAAAAAGTGGATAAGTTTTCATAACAGCACAGATCATAATCAGCGAGCATGTTTATAAATAAAGTTGTTTTCTAAATAAAGTTTGAGGAAGCTTGGTGGTGGTGACGCTGATCCGCGACCATGGTGTGCTGTAGTCCGTTTATAGCCTACTGTTAGCCTTTTATATCTGATGACTTTATTTAGGCTTCAAAATCTATAAATGTTGTGTTAATTTGTAAAGATTATCTTGATAGACAAAACATGTAAGTGTCATAACCCTTTGTTAAACACAGAGCTTATTTTCTGTGATTTTCCAAAAGTCTATGGGAAAAATGCATAGGCTTTCAATCGAGGGAACCCGTGCGCCGCTAACTTCCAGGTTGGCCTACAAAAACACATCATCCCTGGGGTACTCCATTTAGATACTACTTATAGTACATTTGAACACATAGTGTACTACAAGTGTTAACTAAATATATATATATATATTTTTTGCGATCAAATGTTTATTGAAAGGAAAAGAACAACATATTACAAGGCATTTCAAAATTACAAGAGGAAGAAAAGAAAAAGAAAAAAAAAAAAAAAAAAGGGGGGGAAATAATAATTTACATACATATACAATATATGTGGAAGGGGAAAAAAAATTATATATGAAGGAAATTTACTCAAGTTCAGGAGCTCAAATTAACAAGTAAGCCAATTAAGTCAGGCAAAAAATACATTATCTTAACCAGGATTTCAGTATCTTAGCAACATTGTTCCAACTACAGAGAGTCTTTTCATTCGCACCATTAACTCGAGCAGTGGACAATTCTAAATAGATAACATCCAGAAATGTAAGAATCCAACATTTAACAGAAAGTGAATGAGAAGGTTTCCATCTCAACGCAATCAACTTTTTAGCAGCTGTGAGGCCAGCTAGTATTGTACGCTTATGCTGAATATTAGTATTCCACACTGTTAACTTATTCAATAACAAAACAGGCACTGTTACGGGTACTGTTGCTGAAACCAGATCAGACAATCTGGATGCTACCTCTGTCCAAAACTGTGCAACAGGTGGACACTCCCACATCATGTGTAAGAAAGTACCTGGAACCTTGAGAGCACATAGGGTACAAGTCGGGTCGGGTAATCTCTTCATTAAATGGAGCTTGCGAGGGGTTAAATATGTTCTATGTACAAAGTTGAAATGAATCTGTTGGTGGTCAGGATTACGAGAAGCCTCCTTTATATTTACCCAAACCTCCTCCCAAGTAAAATCTGGATCAAGGTTTGAGCAATCACGTCTCCATAGTGTATCCAAGGGCAGTTTGGCATAAGAGGTCTCCAAAATAAAATTATATAATATAGACACCAAACCTCTATTATTTCCTTGAGCATTGATCAGATTATGCAATGGGTGTACACGTAAAAGTTGTTGCCAAGGTACACCATATGCTTTGAGGGCCGATCTAAGCTGTAGATAAAAGAAAAATGAGGATGCTGGCAAATTGAATGAGTTTGCAATATCTTGAAAAGTACACAAACCAGAATCATTATAAATGTCTTTCAAGTGACGAATACCACTCCTACTCCAATGCGAAGGAGGAATGGGTCTGCCACCAATTGTCAGACCTTTATTATTGAATATGGGAGACTGTGTATGCCACCTACATGAGATCTTGCATCTAGATTCAACCAACCTCCAAGTTTGAATAAGATGAGAAACTATGGGACCAAAGCGCAGCTGACATTGCTTATGTGATACATTTGAAAAAAGAACATCTTCCAAATTCCATGGATGCACAATATGTTCTTCAATATTACGCCAAGAGACAAGAATATTAGGGTTAAACCATATAAGCAGAGGTCGGAGCACAAAAGACCAAAAATAAAGCTTACAATTAGGAACTGCTAATCCCCCATCAACCCTTTTCCTCTGTAAAGTAGCCAACTTCAAACGCGGTTTTTTCCTATTCCAGATGAATTGAGAGATATTACTATGGATTTTATTCCAGAAGTTTACAGGGGGGGAGAGGGGTATCATAGAACTAAAAAAATTAAGTCGAGGTAAAATGTTCATTTTTACAATAGAAATCCGTGCCTGCAGCGAATTGGGCAGATTAAGCCATCTGTCCAGATCTCTCTTGATATCCTTGCCTACTTCTGAAAAATTGTGCGTTACAGTATGGTTCAAAGAGGGAAAAATTTGTATTCCAAGATATTTAAAGTGCTGAACAACAGGAATAATAGGTGGATACTGCAACCTTTTAGCAGACTCATTTAAAGGTAAAAGGGCAGATTTAGACCAGTTAACCTTAAAACCAGATAAGTGGCCAAACTCTTCACAAATAGACAGCAGGTTAGAAATAGACTGTATTGGATTTTCCATGAAAACCAGCACATCATCAGCATATAGTGCTACATGATGCAAAGTATTGTGAATGGAAATAGGTTGTATCTCAGTGCACTGTCGAATCATCTGGGCCAGAGGTTCAAGGGAAAGAGCAAAAAGAGATGGACTTAAAGGACACCCCTGTCGTGAAGACCTAGTGATAGAAAATGGTGAGGAAATCAATTGCCCAGTTAGTACTAATGCTGTGGGATTAGAGTAAAGGACTTTAATCATATGTATAAAACCTTTACCGAAACCCATTTTTTCCAAAACAGACCACAAGAATGACCACTCCATTCTGTCAAAGGCCTTCATCGCATCAAGGGACAACACTACTGAAGGAGCCTTAGCACCCAGTGCTGCATCGATTATATGCAGGAGACGCCTGACATTATCCACTGCCAGTCTAGATTTAATAAAACCTGTCTGATCACAGTGGACTAACAAGGGCATGTGATCCTGAATGCGTCGAGCAAGAACCTTTGCATAAATTTTTAAATCAGAATTTAGCAGACTTAATGGCCTGTAGTTTGCACATTCGGTAGGATCTTTATCTTTTTTTAACAGTACAGATATTAGGGCAGTATTAACATCTCTAGAGAAGCTACCTTTTTCAACTGAAGCTGATATCATGTCTAGAAGTAAGGGACCCAATTCATTCCAGAATGTAACATCAAACTCAGGAGGTATCCCATCTAAACCAGGTGATTTGCTCCTTTGCAAGGCAAGGACTGCCACTTTCAATTCTTCTAACGAAATGTGGTTGTCAAGTAGAATGGAAACATTTGTTGCCAATCGTGGTAACTGTAATTTTTTAAGAAAATCATTGCATCTATTTTGTTCCGGCTGGAGCTCCGATTTATACAAATTAGAATAAAAGATACGAAACGTCTCATTAATTTGTTTGGGTTCAGTTGTAATGATGCCATTTGTGGATTTAATGGAGGATATATCAGCAAAGTACTCATTTGACCTGATTTTCATTGCCAACAGATGACTAGGTCTGGACCCGTGGAAATAGTATCGTTGTCTAGTTCTATGGATTAAAAACTCTGACTGTCGCTTCAGAATATCATTTATTTCTTTCTTAACAAGGTCACGTTCTACTGCTATTTGTGAAGAGTAATTACTTTGTAATGTTGAATCTAGTCTAACAAAGTCTGCTTCAAGAGCTTGCAATTTGGCAGATCTGGCTTTGCTTAAATTAGAAGAAAAAAGTATAGCATTGCTCCGTATAAACCCTTTTATCGTCTCCCATAATATCCTGGGGTCCTCAACTGATCCTACATTAAACTTCAAAAAGTCGTCTAATTGACATAGGAATTGTGACTTATAGTTATCATTCACCAATAGGGAAGTAATGAAACGCCATCTAGTGGCTCGCTTGGATAAACCACCTAAAGTGGCGCAGCACCATATTCCTTTGTGGTCTGAGAGGGCTATAGGCAATAACACAGCATGATCAACTTTCTGAAAAAGTAAAGGAGACGAGAACAAAAAATCAATCCTTGAAAACGTTTTATGTCTAGCTGAGAAGAAAGTATAATCTTTCGATGAGGGATTGAGAGACTGCCATATATCTACAAGCCCCAGACTCCTAGCCCACGAATATAAGGCATCAGTAGCTAATTCCTGCTCCCTGGAAGAAGTTGAACTTGACCGATCAAGTTTAGCGTCCAATACTGCGTTCATGTCTGCTCCTACTATAAATGAAAAATCAGTCAAATCTAACATCTTCTGTGTTAATGTATCATAAAAGCAATTATCAAATGTATTCGGTGCATAGATAGATATAAGAGCAACTTTTTTTCCATACAATTCAACTTTCGCAATAACAATTCTGCCTGCATCATCCGCCCATAAATCCAACACCTTAACTTTGAGATTGCGTCTGCAAACAATGGCTACCCCTTTGGATTTTGTACTTGCCGTAGAGGAAGCAATAGTATGATAATATCTATTAGCCATACGACCAGAATCTTTACTTAACAAATGAGTTTCTTGTAAAAGCGCAAGATTAATTTTCTTTTGCCGGAGCAAAGTTAAAACACTGCTCCGTTTATGTGGTATATTCAACCCATCGCAATTCCATACCAGAATAGACAATTCACCCATGATCGTCGTGTACAGTTCTCATAGCAGCCCCTGACAGTCTAGATATAGGCCTAACTATTCTCGCCTCGCCGAATATTACAGAGCACCGTGAGCATTTCCCAAAATATAATATACAAAAAAACATTTTACAGCACAAATAAGAGAAGAAAATAGAACGATACAAAATAAAAGGGGTAACTAAAAAATACAAACAGATCGTATTGATCCGTGACCATATATGGGTATGGGGCAGCAAAGATAATTCAACCCAGAATCGTAAGATCTTAAATAACCATTGAAATCAAAATATAATATCCGACTTTAGTGGAGAGAAGAAAAAAAAATAAAAAATAAAAAAATAAATAAAAAATAAATAAATAAATAAATTCAATCAATAAATAAAAATAAAAATTACTAACCAAACTGAACAGGCAACGCTCAAGTTTTAGTCATCCTGGTAGCATGAATATATGCAATGAATACATACAATAAAAACAAACACATAGCCTAATAAACTAATCAAGTCCAAAGGTAACCTACACAGTATAATGTTGGTCCTCGCAGTGAGAAGAGAAAAAAACAAAACAAAAAAAAAAAAAACAGCTAAATAATAATGATTAGGTAGAGTCAAAAATTAGTTGTTGCTCCACAACTTGCGTTTGCGAGTCGTCTTCCGAAAATAAGTCGCAGCTTATAAGCTTCTATATAAAAATAAACTTGAATGTTATAATTCAGATAAACAAATTAACATTGTAAGTGCATAACGGCACAATGTTCTCTTCAAAGCAGCTTGTCTAACTGCGAAAATAAGTATTCAAACAACCTGCAAATGTGTAAAGAAAGCCCAGTACAAATCCTGAGCAGAGACCAGTTTGACGAACCGCTTACGCGACCGAGTCAGCATCATTGGAACCTTCAGTTTCCACGGGAACTCCATTGTCTGCACTCGAAAGGGGAAGCACCACAGGTAGTGTATGGATAAAATCCTCAGCATCTTTAGGAGACTCGAACGACTCTATTTGGCCACCAACCTTAATCTTCAAAATAGCGGGATAGAGCAGGAAGAACTCCACGCCCTTGGCTCGGGCGTTATCCATTGCCTGACAAAAAGGCTATGCGGCGTTTAAGAGTGTAGCTACTATAATCTGGCAAAAATCTCACTTTCCGACCTTCGACAGTAAGAGGGGTTTTCCTGGCAGCTCGAAGAATCGCTTGGCATGTGGTAAAACGAAGGACGTTGAAAATCAATGTGCGGGTATTTCCTCGGTTCTTGTTGTTAGTGTACACTCGATGAGCACGCATTATTTCACCCTGTAGACTGCCAAGGGAGGGAAACCACTTAGGGAGTGATTGCGTCAGGTACTGGACTGCACTTGACCCTTCCAGACCCTCTCTCAAGCCCGTGATTCGAACGTTACACCGTCGACTTCTGTCCTCCATGTCCGCCATCTTAAGTTGCATCTGGTGTAGCGTCGCATCTTGCGTGGCTAACAACTTCGAGTTACCTTTAACATCGGATCGTATTTTCCCCATCTCCTTGTTTATAGTTCCGATGCTCTCAGACAAAGTCATTAAATGGGTCTGGATAGCACCCAATTTTCCTTCTGTATCTTTTCCCATCTGCTGAAGTTGGTCAAAACGAGATTCAAGATAGTCACGCTGTTTCTCCAACACTGATTCAGCAATGGCTTCCATGTCAGACCGATTAACTTTGTTTTTCAAGGTATTAGACACAGATTTTTTGCTCGATTCCGCCATTCTGCTTCAACTTAAGTTATTATAAACAAACTTAACAAAAAATAAATTGTTTTAACAAAGAATTACTGAACAAATTAACAATTCTGGGTGAGGAGAATCAAACTAAGCCGCCATCTTATCCAGCTGATCACGTGACTCCCCACTAAATATATTTTTTAAATACAGAGATAGTATATTAAAAGCACATTTTAGTTCATATTTCATTGTGTCTCAAAATAGCACAGTTGAGTACACTTAGATGTTCTTAAGATTATCTTAAGAAGAACTAAAGAAGAATTTTTAGTATATTAAGTTGCTTTGTTGTGATTACTTGTTTGCTTTATGTATTAGTTTAGTTTGGGATTTTATGATTGGCAGGCCTGGTTGTTATGTTGGAACATGTCTATTGAAAATTTTAAATATCTTATTTTTAAAAAATCACAGTTTTATTTAAAATACAATACATGGGACTGTTTTTCACTTCAACACAACAAACACCGAAACTCAGTGTACCTACAGGCCAATTTGCACATGCTTACATACTGTTTTCAAAACAGTTAAACTTCAAGAAAAAAAACTTCAACTTCAAGAGTTCAAGGCAATAACATAATACAAAACAAGACAGAAATACAGTGGGTACGGAAAGTATTCAGACCCCCTTAAATTTTTCACTCTTTGTTAGATTGCAGCCATTTGCTAAAATCATTTAAGTTCATTTTTTTCCTCATTAATGTACACACAGCACCCCATATTGACAGAAAAACACAGAATTGTTGACATTTTTGCAGATTTATTAAAAAAGAAAAACTGAAATATCACATGGTCATAAGTATTCAGACCCTTTGCTCAGTATTTAGTAGAAGCACCCTTTGATCTAATACAGCGATGAGTCTTTTTGGGAAAGATGCAACAAGTTTTTCACACCTGGATTTGGGGATCCTCTGCCATTCCTCCTTGCAGATCCTCTCCAGTTCTGTCAGGTTGGATGGTAAATGTTGGTGGACAGCCTTTTTTAGGTCTCTCCAGAGATGCTCAATTGGGTTTAAGTCAGGGCTCTGGCTGGGCCATTCAAGAACAGTCACAGAGTTGTTGTGAAGCCACTCCTTCGTTATTTTAGCTGTGTGCTTAGGGTCATTGTCTTGTTGGAAGGTAAACCTTCGGCCCAGTCTGAGGTCCTGAGCACTCTGGAGAAGGTTTTCGTCCAGGATATCCCTATACTTGGCCGCATTCATCTTTCCCTCGATTGCAACCAGTCGTCCTGTCCCTGCAGCTGAAAAACACCCCCACAGCATGATGCTGCCACCACCATGCTTCACTGTTGGGACTGTATTGGACAGGTGATGAGCAGTGCCTGGTTTTCTCCACACATACCGCTTAGAATTAAGGCCAAAATGTTCTATCTTGGTTTCATCAGACCAGAGAATCTTATTTCTCACCATCTTGGAGTCCTTCAGGTGTTTTTTTAGCAAACTCCATGCGGGCTTTCTTGTGTGTCTTGCACTGAGAAGAGGCTTCTGTCGGGCCACTCTGCCATAAAGCCCTGACTGGTGGAGGGCTGCAGTGATGGTTGATGGTTGACTTTCTACAACTTTCTCCCATCTCCCAAATGCATCTCTGGAGCTCAGCCACAGTGATCTTTGGGTTCTTCTTTACCTCTCTCACCAAGGCTTCTCCCCTGATAGCTCAGTTTGGCCGGACGGCCAGCTCTAGGAAGGGTTCTGGTAGTCCCAAACATCTTCCATTTAAGGATTATGGAGGCCACTGTGCTCTTAGGAACCGTAAGTGCAGCAGAAATTTTTTTGTAACCATGGCCAGATCTGTGCCTTGCCACAATTCTGTCTCTGAGCTCTTCAGCAAAAATGTCAACAATTCTGTGTTTTTCTGTCAATATGGGGTGCTGTGTGTACATTAATGAGGAAAAAAAATGAACTTAAATTATTTTAACAAATGGCTGCAATATAACAAAGAATGAAAAATTTAAAGGTGCCATCGAACGTTTTTTTACAAGATGTAATATAAGTCTAAGGTGTCCCCTGAATGTGTCTGTGAAGTTTCAGCTCAAAATACCCCATAGATTTTTTTAAATTAATTTTTTTAACTGCCTATTTTGGGGCATCATTAGAAATGAGCCGATTCAGGCTGCGGCCCCTTTAAATCGTGCGCTCTCCGCCCCCTCCCAAGCTCTTGACTCTATCATTGCATAAACAAAGTTTACACAGCTAATATAACCCTCAAAATGGATCTTTACAAAGTGTTCGTCATGCATGCTGCATGCATACATCGGATTACATGAGTATTGTATTTATTTGGATGTTTACATTTGATTCTGAATGAGTTTGATGGTGCTCCGTGGCTAACGGCTAATGCTACACTGTTGGAGAGATTTATAAAGAATGAAGTTGTGTTTATGAATTATACAGACTGCAAGTGTTTAATAATGAAAATAATGACGGCTTTTGTCTCCGTGAATACAGTAATAAACGATGGTAACTTTAACCACATTTAACAGTACATTAGCAACATGCTAATGAAACATTTAGAAAGACAATTTACAAATATCACTAAAAATATCATGATATCATGGATCATGTCAGTTATTATTGCTCCATCTGCCATTTTTCGCTATTGTCCTTGCTTGCTTACCTAGTCTGATGATTCAGCTGTGCACAGATCCAGACGTTAATACTGGCTTGTCTAATGCCTTGAACATGAGCTGGCATATGCAAATATAGGGGTCGTACATATTACAGTTTTTTCCAATTGCTAACACACTAAAATGACATTCACAGCACAATTATTTAAACTGACACACAGAGAGCAAAACTTCTTCTCAAGTCTCCAAAAGTCTAAACACCTTTTCTGTTTTACACACATTTTGCATTTCAAAATAGCACTTTTTAAATTCACTAAATACAGTTCTCTGCATAAGACACAACAATCTGACATAAAGTCACATGTTTGCCATTTCAAAACACTGCCATTCAAAATGACACTACATGAGCTAATTGGCCAATTACATGTGCCACCTGGCCAAACACCTCAGTGGTTAATTGTTAACACTTCAATCAGGATGTAAGCTCTATGAAAAGACCACAGGTGAGAACCTTCAACAATGGAAGACATTGCAGAGAGAGGAAGAGGAAGAGGAAGAGGAAGAGGAAGAGGGAGGTTGAGAATAAGAGGGGGAGGAAGAGTGAGAGGTAGGGGTAGAGCAGGTAGAGGAGTTCATGGCCAAAGAAGACAAACACTTTCAAATGAAATCAGAGCAACCTTAGTAGATCATGTCATCAACCATGGGTTGACAATGCGTGAGGCTGGACAGAGAGTGCAGCCAAACTTGAGCCGTTTTACTGTCGCCTCTGTCATCCGGACCTTTAGACTGGAGAACAGGTATGTAACCAAAATTTCATGTAGTACACATGTAGTATACCCCATGTCATAGTGTATCAGTTGGGTGACACCTGTTTACTTAGTGTATGACATCAGCCATTCATGAACTGTACAAGTTTCCTGTACAATGTACTCTACTGTGGGGGAAAATATTTAGGCTGCATTGTCCAAGCCCTATATATATTTTTATTTTATTTTTTCTAAAGGACTGAGAGACGACACCATGGTGGAGGAAGGGGCCAAATGTTCACCGGGGTACAGGAAGCTGCCATTGTAAACTTTGTTTTGGAAAATAATGAAAACAGATTACGAGAAATTCAAAGCCACATCATTCAAGACAACACCTTATTCAACAACATTCAACGAGTTAGTCTGTCCACATTGGCTCGCATTGTCAAGCGAAACCAAATCAGAATGAAACAACTTTATAAGGTGCCGTTTGAGAGAAACTCTCAAAGAAACAAAGAGTTCAGACGAGCATATGTGGATGTAAGTACTATATTGACTGCAGTACACTACACACAACATTGTTTCCCAGTGTACTGGATAACACCATATTGAGTGATTTTTGTTCTTTGTTTTCAGGGAGTAGTGGAAATGGATGCTCATGCAATCCCACATGAGTTCATCTTTATAGATGAGGCTGGGTTCAACCTAGCAAAGACCAGAAGAAGGGGGAGAAACCTCATTGGCCACAGAGCCATTATAGATGTTCCTGGCCAACGTGGTGGGAACATCACAATGTGCGCTGCCATCTCCAATATGCATGGTGTCCTCCACCGTCATGCCAAACTTGGACCATACAACACAGCCCATATTCTCACATTTCTGGACAGACTTCACAACATTCTCATACCACCAGAGCGTATGAATGATGCAGACCATCAAAGAAACCGGTACGTTGTAGTATGGGACAACGTGAGCTTTCATCGTGCAGCCCCAGTCCAAAACTGGTTTGCTGACCACCCAACATTTCTCGTGCAATACCTCCCACCATACTCACCATTTCTGAACCCCATAGAAGAATTCTTTTCGGCATGGCGGTGGAAGGTATACGACCGGCAGCCCTTTGTGCGCATGCCTCTTGTGCAGGCCATGGAAGAGGCATGTGATGAGATTGATGTGGGTGCAATTCAGGGATGGATAAGGCACTCAAGGCGCTTCTTCCCTCGATGTCTGGCAAGGGAAGATATTGCCTGTGATGTTGACGAGGCGTTGTGGCCAGACCCGGCTGTGCGGCAAGATGCTGCCTAATTATTTTTCTTGCCTTTTTTTGTTTTTTGTTTTTTTTTTTTACTGTAATATATTTTTTTTCAGAAATTTTCTTTTTCAGTTTACTTTTTTTGTAAGAATATTTTTGTTCAGTCCCATGTAAATATCTGCTGTGCTTATGTTGTACTGACTTGTTTACTATAGTGAAGGAAAAAAAATAAAAATGTTGCAACAGCATGTGTGTGTATCTGCAAATATTTCTGTGCATGTGAACAATCTGATACATATTTTAGTATTATGGCAAAGCATACTAAAGATGGGGGTGCTTTTCATTATGCCCAACAGTGTGTAGGTGGTTAGGCAAAAATCTGGTAATATGAATGAAGTGTGTGCCATTTCATGCAAAAGTTTGATTTTGATAATGCTCTGTGTAGTTTCGGTTGCAGTGCTTCATTTTGCAGGATATATGAGGTATTTTGCAGTTTGGGTGTGTGGTTTTGTGAATTGTGTTAAGTGTTTTGATAAAACCAGACTAGTTTGAAAAATTGTGTGTTAGCAATTGGAAAAAACTGTAATGATCCCGACTGTTACGTAACAGTCGGTGTTATGTTGAGTTTGCCTGTTTTTCGGAGGTCTTTTAAACAAATGAGATTTATATAAGAAGGAGGAAACAATGGAGTTTGAGACTCACTGTATGTCATTTCCATATACTTAACTCTTATTATTTAACTATGCCAAGGTAAATTCAATTTTTAATTCTAGGGCACCTTTAAGGGGGTCTGAATACTTTCTGTACCCACTGTATGCTGTATTTCTACAGTAATTTTGTAATGAAATATATTCTGAATCTAAAAAATCAAATACTATCAAAGCAATTAGATAAAATTGAACACCAAGCATTAGTCTTTCAATTTCATTATCAACCATTCAAAAGGGAAAAACTTCTGAATAATGTTGTACTGTTATGTAAATATGGTTCATGTAACACAAATTGCAGTGAATTATAAACAACAGAGAGTGTTATTCTTGTTTTGTTAACAAATTTTCAAAAGAAAACATTTTATAATGCTACCTGATGTTAGGGTTTTCTAGGTCAGTGTTTTATGAGTGACAAAGTGTGTTTGCTGGGTGAATGAGTTGATTTGAGACATGAATTAAGTGTTTTGGTAGATTTAGTGCATTTTGAGTGTGAAATTAATGTGAAATTGGATGTGTGTGTGTGTGTGTGTGTGTGTGTGTGTGTGTGTGTGTGTGTGTGTGTGTGTGTGTGTGTGTGTGAATGAATGAATGAGTGAGTGATGACATCTCAGATCTATATCTAGTCTTGTGTATACTACATTTAGCCAAGGCTGCAAAGCTGACTCCCGGTTACAAATATGGTAGAACTATCATTTCTACCACTAAAGATCACTTTATAAATAATCTTCCTGATCAGTTTCATCTTATTAGCATACCAGATAGCTTAGAAGAACTTGACATTACAACAGATACTATTGACTCTCTCTTTTCCAGCACAATCACAACATTCTATCGACCACAATATTCTTTTGAATAGACTCGAAAATTACATTGGCATTACATGGTTCAAATCATACTTATCTGACCGTTATCAGTTTGTAGTAGTAAATGAAGAGAGGTCATATCAATCACAAGTTAAATATGGAGTACCACAAGGCTCAGTACTAGGACCGTTGCTTTTCACTCTGTACATGCTACCCTTGGGAGATATCATTAGGAAGCATGGCGTTAGTTTTCACTGTTACGCTGATGATACTCAGCTCTATATTTCTTCACGCCCTGACGAAACTTACCAATTCACAAAATTAACAGAATGTATAGCTGATATAAAAAACTCGATGACCAGTAATTTCCTACTACTAAATTCAGAAAATAAGATTCTAATTTTTGGACCGAAAACTTCTTCACGCAATAATCTAGAATACTGTCTAACACTTGATGGCTGCTCTGTTAAGTCTTCGTCATCAGTTAGGAACCTGGGTGTGCTCTTTGATACCAATCTTTCATTTAGTCATGTTACTAGCATCTGCAAAACCACATTCTTCCATCTTAAAAATATATCTAAACTACGACATATGCTCTCAATGAATAATGCCTCTGTCAGTTTAAGTCTAGACTAAAAACGCATCTGTTTAAACTTGCATACACATAAACCATTATCTACTTCTATAATTCAAATCATGTAAATACATGATTTGCATAGATTAGGTCAGCCAGAACCAGGAACACTTCCCATAACACCTGATGTACTCGCTACATTTGGCAGAAGAATGGCGTCTATGCTAATATTAGTCTCTCTTTGTTTATCCCGAGGTTTGCCGCAGTCTGCCAGATCCAGGCCGTATCCAGATGAGATGAAGGACCTGCATCTAGACATGATCATAACACAGCCCTGACATTTCATCTAAACTATCCCTGCGAAGGCCCATTTCACTTTCCTTTCCCAATGTATAGATAAAACGTTATCAAATTATTCCAGTTCGCATAGATCCGCGGACACAACTGATTTTTCTGTATTATGCGGACCAGTAAAGTAATTTGGCAAGTATCACTTTTTTAAAAAGACCACACATACACACTCAAACACAAACATAGACTAAACATGTAAATGAACGTCAAGAATGCATTAAAGGTCTTCTGTTTTCAGTTAAAAAGTGTCATTTATGCTAAGTTAATAATTAACGATTTTTACAATGGAAGTGATTCAATCAAAAACTTACTTTAGCTCGATAATAACTTTTTCCTAGAGCTGCTGTAAAGCCAAAACAATCTCTGTCCAATCATTTTCCTATTATCACTGTGAAGCTGCTTTGAAACAATCTGTAGTGTAAAAATCGCTATATAAATGAAGATGACTTGACTTGTCTGCACGTGGATACGAACAGCTGTCCTGACATTTCATCCTACCCCTCAGAGTGTCCTACCCGAGTTTTCTGCATGTGCGCACATCAATATTACATCATTTTTGTCATGATAAATAACACAAAATTACTGTATTTGCATTATTGTAGGGTATAGGTGTAGAAATTAATAAAGCACAATCTGATAAGTAGCATTTTTTGCTATGAGTTATACTTATTCTAAGGATTAATGCTATACCATATTGTGCTACCACTGTACTTGCATTGTTATAAAGGTAGGTTTAGGGTTGGCTTAGGTGTAGATGTTAATAAAGCCATAAATCACGTTAATATCACACTGGAAGCACAATCTGACTGGTAGCATTTTTCACTGTCAGATTTTGCTACCCACTGTTTCAATGGGCAACAACATCTGTTTGATAACAGACACTGATTTTCTTTTAATCATAATGATCACTAATAACAGTTCTTGCACAAAGTGGCACAGAGTTCATAGTATTCGGGTGTATCAGCTGTTGCACGGAAGAATTGGATCCTTTTCACAGACTCTGATGATGCGTTTCCACACTTATTAATAACTTTTTTTACTTTTAAAACATTTAATGTACATTTACTAACACTATACTTAAATGTAATGCTGAGGTATAAAACCCACTATTAGTGCTGCTGCTTGAGTGTTTATAATACAATAAGAAACTCAAATTTGACATCTTTCCTCTGAGAAACGCATAGTTAAACCGAATATTCATTAATATTATGAATTATTCACAATATTAATTAATATTAGTACAACTTTTTATTGAACATCGCTGTCTAATAACTTTATATTATCAATAATATATATATCTATACTTTATCTATATAAATTATATTAATAACTAATAATACTGTGTGTGTGTGTGTGTGTGTGTGTGTTCTCCTCAGGTATATCTTACCTGCAGCTTTGAGTCCGTGACCCGGTTTACACACGGTGTGTCTCTTGCAGAAGTGCTGATCCCAGTAGAATCCGGGCTCACATTCACAGACCGTGTTCACGGTTCCGTTGCACGGCCGAACGACCCGCTGATGATCCGAACACGAGTCGCACAGCAAACAGTGCGGGATGTAGTTCCAGAACTCCGTGAACAGACCCGCACCGCACGGGACACATTCCGTGCCGCGGGAGCTCGTGCAGTGCGCGCGCAGGCGGAACCCCGGCGCACAGCGATCGCACTGAAGCGCCTGTCCGGTGACCGGATCGATGCGCCGGTAAGTGGGAACACCCCCCGCCGCCACTGCCGACAGAGCCGGCAACACTAACACTGTGAAGAACAACTAGAGAAAGAAAATGACTGTTAATGATGGACACACTTTGACACACTGATCACAGAATACTTCCTAAAATGTAACACTGAAATAAGCACTTTGAAACAACATGTGCTGTGAAAAGCGCCATACAAATACACTTGAAGTGATCTGATCTAACCCCTCGTTTACACTGCACGCGTGTGCGTTGCGTTACGGCTTCGGCAAGGTTTTGTTCCGTCCTCTGCGCGGCGTCAACTCACACCAGAAGCATTTCAGAAGCGAAGCGGCTGGATTCGCGAGACCACTAGATTTGCCTGTCCAACGTTGTTTTCGTTGATTTTTTTCATGTTTTTAATGGCTAAATTGTTATATATTGTCCGGTTTAATTGTGTTTATTGCTATGCCATAATTTATTTTGCTGTAGCTATACAGATGAAGTTAATAATAATTTTACACTTAATATTCCAGTTATGGACAACAAAAACAAAGAAATTTCATGTTTTTTAACTTCGAATCTCTTGTCGTCAGTTTAAGTGAAATATGAGCAGGAGTTTACTCAGGGTGATTATTTTGACTTTATTTTGTATTTGAGCTGCGCGTCTTGGACGCGGCGTCCGTCAAAAACAGGCAAGGCGCCTATCTTTAGCGAAGCAGCGCGGCGAGCTTCTGGGACGCTTCTGAAACGCACCGCGCCGCGGCTGGTGTAAACACGAGCATTGACTAGAGTGGCCGCGTATCAGCTCCGGTAGCCGCGTCGCAGCCGTAACGTGCCGCTCTAGTCAATGCTCGTGTTTACACCAGCCGCGGCGCGGTGCGTTTGAGAAGCGTCCCAGAAGCGGCTCGCCGCGCTGCTTCGCTAAAGATAGGCGCCTTGCCTATTTTTGACGGACGCCGCGTCCAAGACGCGCAGCTCAAATACAAAATAAAGTCAAAATAATCACCCTGTGTAAACTTCTGCTCATATTTCACATCACTATGATGCCAGAAACTGACGACAAAAGATTCGAAGTTGAAAAACTTGAAATTTCTTTGTTTTTGTTGTCCATAACTGGAATTTTATGTGTATTAACTTCATCTGTATGGCTACAGCAAAATAAAGTATGGCATAGCAATAAACACAATAAAACCGGACAAAATATAACAATTTAGCCATTAAAAACATGAAAAAAATCAACGAAAACAACGTTGGACAGGCAAATCTAGTGGTCTCGCGAATTTAGCAGCTTCGCTTCTAAAATGCTTCTGGTGTGAGTTGACACCGCGCAGAGGACGGAACAAAACCTTGCCGGAGCCGTAACGCACCGCACACGCGTGCAGTGTAAACGAGGCGTGATCCGTCACTCACCGTTCCGCGCGCGCTGCCTGCCGGACTTCATTAATGAGCGCGGTGCGCGCGATTTATATAGGATGACACCCGCCCTGCCCTGAATCAACCACAGGAATCAACCAGAGGAAAACCAACTCATCAGAATACCAGAGAGGTTATGCTCATGAATATCACGAGTGATGATAGTGATTGTTCTGAAACCACTGAGACTTTAAGAGAAAAAAACAAACAAACAAAAAAAAACACATTGATGGAAAAACACGAGCCACATCTACAGACCATCAGATCTCAGCCAGACGTGGCGCAGCATTGCACAACAATAAAGTAATGACTCTGTTGTCTTCTGCTTTACAGCAGAATATGAATTTGTCTCATATTTGATGGTAGGGGAGCATTTGATTTACATTCATTGATTCTGTTATTTTTCTGTTTATTACAGTGAATCTCTATCTGTATAATAATGATCCCTGATTCATTTCTATGTGTTTTTGACTAACTATATTAGTAAATGATGTGACTAAAAAAGCAGCAGTATTAGTTAGCTCTAGCTCACCCTTTTTTTGCAATGTTTGCAAACTCACTGTACACACTCTCTGCACACACACACTCTCTGCACACACTCTTACTGTACACACACACTCTCTGCACACACTCTTACTGTACACACACACTCACTGCACACACTCTCACTGCACACACATACTCACTGCCCACACTCACTCTCTGCACACACACACTCACTGCACACACTCACTCTCTGCACACACACACTCACTGCACACACTCTCACTGTACACACTCACTCTCTGCACACACACACACTCACTGCACACACTCACTCTCTGCACACACACACTCACTGCACACACTCACTCTCTGCACACACACACTCACTGCCAACACTCACTCTCTGCACACACACACTCACTGCCAACACACACTCTCACTGTACACACACACTCACTGCACACACACACTCACTGCCCACACTCACTCTCTGCACACACACACTCACTGCCAACACTCACTCTCTGCACACACACACTCACTGCCCACACACACTCTCACTGTACACACACACTCACTGCACACACTCTCACTGTACACACTCACTCTCTGCACACACACACACTCACTGCACACACTCACTCTCTGCACACACACACTCTCTCCACACACTCACTCTCTGCACACACACACTCACTGCAAACACTCACTCTCTGCACACACTCACTCTCTGCACACACACACTCACTGCACACACTCACTCTCTGCACACACACACTCACTGCCCACACTCACTCTCTGCACACACACTCTCACTGCACACACTCACTCTCTGCACACACACACTCACTGCACACACTCACTCTCTGCACACACACACTCACTGCACACACTCACTCTCTGCACACACACACTCACTGCCCACACTCACTCTCTGCACACACACTCTCACTGCACACACTCTCACTGCACACACACACTCACTGCCCACACTCACTCTCTGCACACACACACTCACTGCACACACTCACTCTCTGCACACACACACTCTGTGCACACACTCACTCTCTGCACACACACACTCACTGCACACACTCACTCTCTGCACACACACACTCACTGCCCACACTCACTCTCTGCACACACACACTCACTGCACACACTCACTCTCTGCACACACACACTCACTGCACACACTCACTCTCTGCACACACACACTCACTGCACACACTCACTCTCTGCACACACACACTCACTGCACACACTCTCACTGCACACACACACTCACTGCCCACACTCACTCTCTGCACACACACACTCACTGCACACACTCTCACTGTACACACTCACTCTCTGCACACACACACTCACTGCACACACTCTCACTGTACACACACACTCACTGCCCACACTCACTCTCTGCACACACACACTCACTGCACACACTCACTCTCTGCACACACACACTCACTGCACACACTCACTCTCTGCACACACACACTCACTGCACACACTCTCACGTCACACACACACTCACTGCCCACACTCACTCTGCACACACACACTCACTGCACACACTCTCACTGTACACACTCACTCTCTGCACACACACACTCACTGCACACACTCTCACTGTACACACTCACTCTCTGCACACACACACTCACTGCACACACTCTCACTGTACACACTCACTCTCAGCAAACACACACACACTGCACACACTCTCACTGTACACACTCACTCTCTGCACACACACACTCACTGCACACACTCTCACTGTACACACTCACTCTCTGCACACACACACTCACTGCACACACTCTCACTGTACACACACACTCACTGCCCACACTCACTCTCTGCACACACACACTCACTGCACACACTCTCACTGTACACACACACTCACTGCACACACTCACTCTCTGCACACACACACTCACTGCACACACTCTCACTGTACACACACACTCACTGCCCACACTCACTCTCTGCACACACACACTCACTGCACACACTCTCACTGTACACACTCACTCTCTGCACACACACACTCACTGCACACACTCTCACTGTACACACACACTCACTGCCCACACTCACTCTCTGCACACACACACTCACTGCACACACTCACTCTCTGCACACACACACTCACTGCACACACTCACTCTCTGCACACACACACTCACTGCACACACTCTCACTGCACACACACCCTCACTGCACACAAACACTCTTCACACACCCACTCACACCACACACTCTCACTGTACACACTCACTCTCTGCACACACACACTCACTGCACACACTCTCACTGTACACACTCACTCTCTGCACACACACACTCACTGCACACACTCTCACTGTACACACACACTCACTGCCCACACTCACTCTCTGCACACACACACTCACTGCACACACTCTCACTGTACACACACACTCACTGCCCACACTCACTCTCTGCACACACACACTCACTGCACACACTCTCACTGTACACACTCACTCTCTGCACACACACACTCACTGCACACACTCTCACTGTACACACACACTCACTGCCCACACTCACTCTCTGCACACACACACTCACTGCACACACTCTCACTGTACACACTCACTCTCTGCACACACACACTCACTGCACACACTCTCACTGTACACACTCACTCTCTGCACACACACACTCACTGCACACACTCACTCTCTACACACACACTCTCTGCACACACTCTCACTGTACACACACACTCACTGCCCACACTCACTCTCTGCACACACACTCACTGCCCACACTCACTCTCTGCACACACACACACTCACTGCACACACTCACTCTCTGCACACACACACTCACTGCACACACTCTCACTGTACACACACACTCACTGCCCACACTCACTCTCTGCACACACACATTCACTGCACACACTCTCACTGTACACACACACTCACTGCCCACACTCACTCTCTGCACACACACACTCACTGCACACACTCTCACTGTACACACTCACTCTCTGCACACACACACTCACTGCACACACTCTCACTGTACACACTCACTCTCTGCACACACACACTCACTGCACACACTCTCACTGTACACACTCACTCTCTGCACACACACACTCACTGCCCACACTCACTCTCTGCACACACACTCACTGCACACACTCACTCTCTGCACACACACACTCTCTGCACACACTCTCACTGTACACACACACTCACTGCCCACACTCACTCTCTGCACACACACTCTCACTGCACACACACACTCACTGCCCACACTCACTCACTGCACACACACTCACTGCCCACACTCACTCTCTGCACACACACACTCACTGCACACACTCTCACTGTACACACTCACTCTCTGCACACACACACTCACTGCACACACACTCACTGCCCACACTCACTCTCTGCACACACACACTCACTGCACACACTCACTCTCTGCACACACACACTCTCTGCACACACTCTCACTGTACACACACACTCACTGCCCACACTCACTCTCTGCACACACACTCTCACTGCACACACACACTCACTGCCCACACTCACTCTCTGCACACACACACTCACTGCACACACTCACTCTCTGCACACACACTCTCACTGCACACACTCTCACTGCACACACACACTCACTGCCCACACTCACTCTCTGCACACACACACTCACTGCCCACACTCACTCTCTGCACACACACACTCACTGCACACACTCACTCTCTGCACACACACACTCACTGCACACACTCTCTCTGCACACACACACTCACTGCCCACACTCACTCTCTGCACACACACACTCACTGCACACACTCACTCTCTGCACACACACACTCACTGCACACACTCACTCTCTGCACACACACACTCACTGCCCACACTCACTCTCTGCACACACACACTCACTGCACACACTCACTCTCTGCACACACACACTCACTGCACACACTCACTCTCTGCACACACACACTCACTGCACACACTCACTCTCTGCACACACACACTCACTGCACACACTCCCACTGCACACACACACTCACTGCCCACACTCACTCTCTGCACACACACACTCACTGCACACACTCTCACTGTACACACTCACTCTCTGCACACACACACTCACTGCACACACTCTCACTGTACACACTCACTCTCTGCACACACACACTCACTGCACACACTCTCACTGTACACACACACTCACTGCCCACACTCACTCTCTGCACACACACACTCACTGCACACACTCTCACTGTACACACACACTCACTGCCCACACTCACTCTCTGCACACACACACTCACTGCACACACTCTCACTGTACACACACACTCACTGCCCACACTCACTCTCTGCACACACACACTCACTGCACACACTCTCACTGTACACACTCACTCTCTGCACACACACACTCACTGCACACACTCTCACTGTACACACACACTCACTGCCCACACTCACTCTCTGCACACACACACTCACTGCACACACTCACTCTCTGCACACACACACTCACTGCACACACTCTCACTGCACACACTCACTCACTGCCCACACTCACTCCGCACACACACACTCACTGCACACACTCTCACTGTACACACTCACTCTCTGCACACACACACTCACTGCACACACTCTCACTGTACACACTCACTCTCTGCACACACACACTCACTGCACACACTCTCACTGTACACACACACTCACTGCCCACACTCACTCTCTGCACACACACACTCACTGCACACACTCTCACTGTACACACACACTCACTGCCCACACTCACTCTCTGCACACACACACTCACTGCACACACTCTCACTGTACACACACACACTCTGCACACACACACTCACTGCACACACTCTCACTGTACACACACACTCACTGCCCACACTCACTCTCTGCACACACACACTCACTGCACACACTCTCACTGTACACACTCACTCTCTGCACACACACACTCACTGCACACACTCTCACTGTACACACTCACTCTCTGCACACACACACTCACTGCACACACTCACTCTCTGCACACACACACTCTCTGCACACACTCTCACTGTACACACACACTCACTGCCCACACTCACTCTCTGCACACACACTCACTGCCCACACTCACTCTCTGCACACACACACACTCACTGCACACACTCACTCTCTGCACACACACACTCACTGCACACACTCTCACTGTACACACACACTCACTGCCCACACTCACTCTCTGCACACACACATTCACTGCACACACTCTCACTGTACACACTCACTCTCTGCACACACACACTCACTGCACACACTCTCACTGTACACACTCACTCTCTGCACACACACACTCACTGCACACACTCTCACTGTACACACTCACTCTCTGCACACACACACTCACTGCACACACTCTCACTGTACACACTCACTCTCTGCACACACACACTCACTGCCCACACTCACTCTCTGCACACACACTCACTGCACACACTCACTCTCTGCACACACACACTCACTGCACACACTCTCACTGTACACACACACTCACTGCCCACACTCACTCTCTGCACACACACACTCTCTGCACACACTCTCACTGT
The DNA here is from genome assembly GCF_024489055.1 of Chanodichthys erythropterus. Lineage (NCBI taxonomy): Eukaryota > Metazoa > Chordata > Actinopteri > Cypriniformes > Xenocyprididae > Chanodichthys > Chanodichthys erythropterus. The sequence continues at coordinate 14,710,831 of NC_090235.1, forward strand.
ACACACACACTCACTGCCCACACTCACTCTCTGCACACACACTCTCACTGCACACACACACTCACTGCCCACACTCACTCACTGCACACACACTCACTGCCCACACTCACTCTCTGCACACACACACTCACTGCACACACTCTCACTGTACACACTCACTCTCTGCACACACACACTCACTGCACACACTCTCACTGTACACACTCACTCTCTGCACACACACACTCACTGCACACACTCACTCTCTGCACACACACACTCTCTGCACACACTCTCACTGTACACACACACTCACTGCCCACACTCACTCTCTGCACACACACTCTCACTGCACACACACACTCACTGCCCACACTCACTCTCTGCACACACACACTCACTGCACACACTCACTCTCTGCACACACACACACTCACTGCACACACTCACTCTCTGCACACACACACTCACTGCCCACACTCACTCTCTGCACACACACACTCACTGCCCACACACACTCTCTGCACACACACACACTCACTGCACACACACACTCACTGCACACACACTCTCACTGCACACACACACTCACTGCCCACACTCACTCTCTGCACACACACACTCACTGCCCACACTCACTCTCTGCACACACACACTCACTGCACACACTCTCTCTCTGCACACACACACTCACTGCCCACACTCACTCTCTGCACACACTCACTGCACACACTCACTCTCTGCACACACACACTCACTGCACACACTCACTCTCTGCACACACACACTCACTGCCCACACTCACTCTCTGCACACACTCTCACTGCACACACACACTCACTGCCCACACTCACTCACTGCACACACACTCACTGCCCACACTCACTCTCTGCACACACACACTCAATGCACACACTCACTCTCTGCACACACACACTCACTGCACACACTCTCACTGTACACACACACACACACTCTGCACACACACACTCACTGTACACACTCTCACTGTACACACTCTCACTGTACACACACTCACTGCACACACTCACTGTACACACACTCACTGTACACACTCTCACTGTACACACTCTCACTGTACACACACTCACTGTACACACTCTCACTGTACACACTCACTCTCTGCACACACAAACTCACTGCACACACACTCACTGCCCACACTCACTCTCTGCACACACACACACTCATTGTACACACTCTCACTGCCCACACTCACTCTCTGCACACACACACTCACTGCACACACTCACACTGTACACACACTCACTGCCCACACTCACTCTCTGCACACACACACACACTCACTGCACACACTCACTCTCTGCACACACACTCACTGCACACACTCACTCTCTGCACACACACACTCACTGCACACACTCACTCTCTGCACACACACACTCACTGCACACACACTCACTGCCCACACGCACTCACTGCACACACTCACTCTCTGCACACACACACTCACTGCACACACTCTCACTGTACACACTCACTCTCTGCACACACACACACTCACTGCACACACTCTCACTGTACACACACTCACTGACACACACTCACTCTCTGTACACACACACTCACTGCCCACACTCACTCACTGCACACACACACTCACTGCACACACACACTCACTGCACACACTCTCACTGTACACACTCACTCACTGCACACACTCACTCTCTGCACACACACACTCACTGCCCACACTCACTCACTGCACACACACACTCACTGCCCACACTCACTCACTGCACACACACACTCACTGCACACACTCTCACTGTACACACTCACTCACTGCACACACTCACTCTCTGCACACACACACTCACTGCCCACACTCACTCACTGCACACACACACTCACTGCCCACACTCACTCACTGCACACACACACTCACTGCCCACACTCACTCTCTGCACACACACACTCACTGCACACACTCTCTCACTGCACACACTCTCTCTCTGCACACACACTCACTGCCCACACTCACTCTCTGCACACACTCTCACTGTACACACTCACTGTACACACTCTCTCTGCACACACACACTCACTCTCTGTACACACTCTCACTGCACACACACTCACTGCCCACACATTACATTTACATATATGCATTTGGCAGATGCTTTTATCCAAAGCGACTTACATTGCATTATACTATACATTTTTAGCTATGTATGTGCAATCCCTGAGATCGAACCCATGACCTTGGCATTGCTAGTGCCATGCTCTAACCACTGAGCTACAGGAAAGCTAAATGTTCAGTCATGCTTTTGAAACAGTGAGTATTGTGAGAGCTCTATACAAATAAATATGACTGATCGTGACACAGGTGTGTCCCATGATGCTCATCCAACTGGACAAAGAGCTTTTGTCACCGTTCTTTGTTTTGGTTTCAGTTGCTCCTGTATTTTGTTTCTGACATGAATGCATGACGTCGCAATAATGGCTCTTCCCACAAACACAAAAAATGAACGAAACACAATGAAGCTGTACATGACGTGACACGAGAACTCTGTGTGCAGGACGATCAGCTGGAGTCGCAGTGGGTGGAGCCTCTCCTGTGGATGCACCAATCACGTGTGAGGGATGTGGAGTGGATCACGGGATTGGACTTTTTCCAGGACAGCGAGCGTCCAATCGCTGAGCTTCTCCGCCTCAAGACCCGCCCCACCGCCGCCATCCATCCCAAAGCTTGAGATGAGATGATGATTTATTATATTTAATTATATGTAATTGTTATTGTTAAAATATTTATTTGATGTATTATATTCTGTGCTGTAAAGGAAAAGGATTTCATTCTCGTTGCTGCTCTTATTGATTTATGATTTACTTAATTATGTCACGTTACACACTGCAAAATAATAATAAATGCTTCATGAGTATTTCCGTCTTGTTTTTCAGTTAAAATATCCTTGAAATTAATTAAATTCAGTTTTGTCTTTCTGCACTGGCTTGTTTTTAACTTTCTTTGTACTTAAAACAGACAAAAATCAGTCGTATTTCAGTTACAGTCAGTGAAAACAAGTCTTACTGTCTCAGTGATGATTCTCAGTTCTGTAATAATTAAATAAAAAATAAGACTTCTGTACATTTCTTTGTTGCAAATTTACAGACAATGCAATTGAGATGTTTACATTTGCTTGTTAGAGTAATATTGCTTGACAACTAAAATCAAAGTTTCATTTGTATTAGCAAAATTGCACAAGTTTAACAGTTTATAAAATCTTTGATCATTGATTTCCCTTATTAAAAAGTAAATTGAGTAAGACGGTGTAAAAGATGCGAGTGTGGATTAGTAATCTGGCCCCCTGGTATTAAAGGGTTAGTTCACCCAAAAATTAAAATTCTGTCATTAATTACTCTCCCTCATGCCGTTCTACACCAGTAAAACCTTCGTTAATCTTCAGAACACAAATGAAGATATTTTTGTTGAAATCCGATGGCTCAGTGAGGCCTGCATAGCCAGCAATGACATTTCCTCTCTCAAGATCCATTAATGTACTAAAAACATATTTAAATCAGTTCATGTGAGTACAGTGGTTCAATATTAATATTATAAAGCCACGAGAATATTTTTGGAGCGCCAAAAAAACAAAATAACGACTTATATAGTGATGGCCGATTTCAAAACACTGCTTCAGGAAGCTTCAGAGCGTTATGAATCAGCGTGTCGAATCAGTGAGAATTGAATTGAATTTTTTTTAATAATGGTTGCCTTAAAAAAAAAAAAAAAAAAAAGTGAAAGACGAAAACAAAAAAAAGTGAAACACCCTTGCAAGTACAGTTTAAATCTTGCAGTTATGTGACGTCCCTGAACGCTCGAAATCCCATATCTGGTACCGTACCGCTCAAAGGGTTAATGAGTGCAGTGCGAGTGATTTATATAGGATGACACCCACCCTGCCCTGAATTAACCACATCGAGAAAACCCACTCACCAGAATACCAGAGAGATGATGCTCATAAATATCACGAGTGCCACATCCAGTTATTTATTTATTTATAAAGCATATATATATATATATATATATATATATATTTATATTTATTTTTTTTTTTTTTTTTTTTTTTTAATGAGTGAAAGGTGACATAACATAAGAAGCCAACAGGCGGAGAGAGAGAGAGAGAGAAAAGATAGAAAGAAAAGATAACAAAACAAACATATCGAGATACATAAAGAAGAAAAGATACACATATAGCTAAATGTCAGAAAAGGTAAATGTATGTCTATAACAGAAAGTATGTAATATATGTACATATACACATACATATACACACACATATACATATACATATATATATATATATATATATATCTATATATATATATATATATATATATATATACACAAACACACATATATAAACACATAAATACATAAATGCTAATATACAAGGATACGGTATATACCTTTTCTTTATAACATCAATTGTTACTAACATGGTACATTCAGTCATTCTAATTATTGAGTGTAATGGACGAAGTTGAAGATATAGGATATTTGCTAATATAATAATAATAACAATAATAATAATAAGAAAAGTAATGACGTTATGCATACTTGCATATATTCTAATATGCAAATTCCTGTTAATATCAAATACTATTAAGACATTTTTCCATTAGATTCAGAATTATATAAGAAGAGGGGAAAGAAAAAAAAAAGGGGGGGGGGGGGGGTTAAGTTAGTAGATGTGTATATTCTATGGTAATCAGAGGTGGAAAGTCCAGGGGTGACCTCTGTGATGGTGTCTTAAAAATTGTGATTTTTCTCCTTTGGTGATTCTGCTTGTTATCATCAGGTGTCTTCAATAATGCTCAATCATCACTCAATCACTTATTTATCTCATTAATGCTTCAGTGGGTGGAAAAAAAATATGGCAGGACTTTTACTTTCTGACCCCTGGACTTTCCACCGCTGATGGTAATATATTAATATTATTGTTGTTGGTGCTACCACTGCTGTCCTTCAAGTACACAATGAAGGAAAGAAAAAAAAACAAACAAACAGAAAACAAAAGCGGGAATAAAAAAAATAGATAGAATAAATAAATAAATTAAAAAAGAAATGAAGAGAAAAGAGATCTTTGGGTGGGAATGAAAGAGAGAGAGAGAAATTAGGGAAGAAGAGAGAGAAAAGTAGGGGGAAAATTAGAGAGAAATAGAGAAAGAGAGAGAGTGAGAGAGAGAGTTGTTTCATGCTGAAGATAGAAAGTCATTGCGATATACCACATGAGCCCATTTCTTATCAGTTCGTAGGTCATCGGCAGGCCCTTTCTAAGCCACTGGTGCATGACGTAGTTACGGCCTCGCCTTGGTTGATTGACACTATAACATGGTGCTCAATAGTAGTGATACTGGAGTCTATGCTTTAGCCAAGTGTCATCTTGTGACCATTCAGATCTTATTAACTTCAGCAAATGGCAAAACTGTACACATTTGTACACATTTATCCCTCTTTGAGTCGAGATAATAAGAAGGAATAACAAGACATACAGATGAGAGGAGAGGGAGAGAGAGAGAGAGAAAGAGAAATAAAGAGAAAGAAAGAGATAGAGAGAGAGAAAGAGAGGGAGAGAGAGATAGAGAAAGTTATGAGAGGAAAAAAATGTAGTGACAGCAATGCAGCAACACTTGTGGGGTCATTTTAATCTAAATTATAAATACAAGTAAAGACATTGGTGGTTTGAGAGTGGAGAAGTGAGAAAGGAATTAGCAAAGTATATATAGGAGATAGAAAAAAAAAGGATAACGGGTTGAAAAAAAGAAAACATAATTATTGTAAAAGTACCCACTGAGCAAATTATGTCCAGAAGACGTCTTTTTCAGGTCTTGTCTCAGGTTGAAAAGACGTCCACTGAGGGGCCAGAATGAAAGTTTTTATGACGTCTTTTTTGGACGTCTTCTGAACATCCGATATAGACGAACACGCACAATCACCAAAGGAGAAAAATCACAATTTTTAAGCCACCATCGTGGAGATGAGTGTTTGCTTTAGTTGGGCTCTTGACCCTTGCCTTATTAATATTAGAGTTTGTCTGGGCTGTTTTAACTGAGTCATAACAGCCAGACAAGTAAAAATAAATGATCAGGTGTTGGTTATGTTTTCACATAATCATTATTAGACCTGAATCACTGAACTCATCTAGAGCCCAATCTCTGAGTTAGATTTACATTATTGGTTACAGAAGCACTGTGATTCTACAGCACAAGATCAGCTTTATCAATATAATCTGAGGGATTTCTTAAAAGTTGTTCTCTTCAAAAAAAAAAAAAAAAGTCTTTCTCTTAGGCACACACAGACATTAGGAATCATCCTGTGAATCTCAATGACGGTGACAAGCAACATATTCTGATCAACAGATCAACTCTGAACATTAGAAAACAAGCTACTAAAATATGAGAATAAAGGAAATTACTAAGACAATTAAGCTCATAATTTATTCATGAAGCAATGCATGATGGGAGCCATGGATGAATTTTGATTGGTGGCTCCCAGAATGCACTGCAACATGCTTTTTGATGGTCACCACTGTTGAGATTCACAGGCTGATTCTTGATGTCTGTGTGTGCCTAAGAGAACGATTTTTTATCATGTGAAATCCTTCATATTATATTGATGAAGCTGATCTTGTGCTGTAGAATCACAGTGCTGCTGTAATCAATAATGTAAATCTAACTCAGAGATTGGGCTCTAAATGAGTTCAGTGACTCAGGTCTAATAATGATTATGTGAAACATAACCAACACCTGGGGCCGTATTCACAAAACATTTTATCTTACCACTAAGAGTTCTCCTAAATAGCAGTAAAAGTTCTTAGCTAAGAGTTTTCTCTTAAAACCTATTAACAAAGCTGCTGAGACCAACTTTTACTAAGGAATAGACTGAAGTCTTAAGCTAAGAGTAAGGGGCGGGGTTGACCTCGTTGCTATGGAGTAAACACACAGTGATTGGCTGATGGGGAGGAGTCAGCGATTTAATCATAGAAACATTGTAGAATGAGGTGTCATGTTTCCATATTAAAATAAAGGTTTAAAAATACGAATATTGCCCTATTCAAAATAAAATGTTGCCATATTGTTGCCATAAAGTTTTTAAAATATAGGCTAAGTGTCACTAATTAAACTAGTATATATATAATGAAAATAATGAAAGTGCTGCAGTTCAAGGTTCCTTATATGACTTTAGGGGGACGTTCCATTTTGGTTATTTTATGGTCAAAAAAAGAACGTTACAAAGAGAATATTTGGGATATTAACAGAACGTTCCCACACGGTCCTCTGTTGATCGTTTAATAACGTTCCATTTTGGTTATTTTATGGTCATGCATGAATGTTACAAAGAGGACATTTGGGAAGTTAACAGAATGTCCTATAGTGATAGTCCCCTCAACATTCCTAGAACGTCCTGAATGTTCCCTGAAGGTCCACCAAATAACGTTCCCCAAACCTTAAAAGAACTCCACATCGTGACCGTCTCTGAATGTTCTGGGAACGTTACTAGGTGACAGGTTACCCCGCTAGAAATTTTACGTTCCCAGAACATTCTCAGAACGTCCCCACTGGTGTTGAGTAACGTTCCCATTATGTTCAGAGACGGTCACGATGTGGAGTTGTTTTAAGGTTTGGGGGACGTTATTTGGTGGACCTTCAGGGAACATTCAAGACATTCTCTGAACGTTTAGGGAACCATACTTTATTTGGAAATGTTCTTAGAACGTCCCTGCTGCCCTTTTCAAAAACATGAATTGAAAATTAGAGCTAAATTGGCTAATAAAAGTTTTTGTTTCTTTGTTTCTTTCATACACATCTTCTTAATGAGGTGTAGATGTTTTATCAAAATTTATAAATGTCACCGTTATGGAGGTAAGCGCTTGTTTTAGCTGGGCTCCTGACCCTTGACAATTTGACTTTAGTTTTTCTCCAATTGTTGTAACTGTGTTTTTCTAAAGCATTTGGTGCAGTAAAAAATTGTGAAAAAATTAAAATCTGTTCAAATTGGTTTTGGATGCTTGATTATTGATGATGATATAAACTCATACAGTGGTCTTATTCACAAATCTTTGAAAATTGTGTTATCATTCATCTAGACATAATGCAGGATTATGAAAGTTTTTATCCTTATGCAGAAATTATTCAGACAGTATCACGTAGATTCACACAGACATCAAGATTCTGCATATGATCCTCAACAATGGTGACAAAATTTTCAGATAAACACTGAACATCACAAAACAAGCTACAAAAAAGATATTTTAGTGACACCATCGCTGAGGATCATACGCTGATTCATGATGTCTGTGTGAGTCCTAAAGACACTGCTCAAAACTCTGCATAATGTATTAAAATATTAATAAAAAAGAGGGTAAAAACACCTTTAATTAATGCAAAAATGCAATTTAATACACTCAGTTTACATTTTGGTGATGATCAATGAATCAGGACACTCCATGATGATTGCATCCCCAGCACAAAACAACCAAATTCATCTGATGAACTAATGTGTTTTGATAACACAGTTAAAGCAGCCAGAGAAAATCAAATGCTAAAAATGGCAAGAATCAAGAGCACATCTAAAGCAAACGCTCTCCTCTATAACGGTGACTTCAAACTTTATTATTTTCTATAAAACACAAACGCAGAAGGCGATGTTCTCGTGACCTTGTTCAACTTTGCCTAAAAGTTCTCTAAAAGTGACAAAAATTCTAAAACTTTACAGAACATTTGGGACATAAAACGTCCTCTTTTGGTAATGAAAGTGCTGCAGTTTAAGGTTCCTTATATGATTTTAGGGGGACGTTCCAATTTGGTTAATTTTATGCTCACACAAGAACGTTACAATGAGGATATTTAGGACATTAACTGAACGTTGCTACATGTTTTTTTTGTTGGTCATTTAATAATGTTCCCGATATGAGTTTAGGGGAACGTTTTATTTTGGTTATTTTATGGTCATGCAAGAACGTTACAAAGAGGACATTTGGGAAGTTAACAGAACGTCCTATAGTGATAGTCCCCTAAACACGTCCTGAATGTTCCTTAAAGGTCCACCAAATAACGTTCCCCAAACCTTAAAAGAACTCCACATCGTTCTTGCATGACCATAAAATAACCAAAATAGAACGTCCCCCTGAAGTCATATCGGGAACGTAATTAAATGATCAACAGAGGACCATGTGGGAACATTCTGTTAATGTCCCAAATCTCCTATTTGTACACTGTAAAATGTAATTTTTTTGTAATTAGTGTAGTTTACTTATAAAGCTTAATTAAACTGTTGGGTTTACATAAAAAAAACTTACGGAAACTGATTGCCTTAAATTTAGCAAGTAAGTTAACTCATCATTTTGAATTGATAAAACTAGCTTCCACACAGTACAGAGTACTTAGAAATCTTGAGGATTGGTAATTCAATTTTACAAATTGAGTACTTAGTTCAGTCATGTTAAAAATCTTGTTCACATTATGTAGAAACTGCCTTAAATTTCTCAAGCATTTTTTACTCAAAGTTGCAGCAATGGACCATACATTTATTTGTATTTATTAAACTGGAGATACTGTTGAAAATAATAAAGTTTGATGTCACCATCATGGTGGAAAGTGTTTGCTTTAGTTGGGCTCTTGACCTTGACTTTTAACATTAGTGTTTCTCTGGCTGTCGTAACTCAGTGTTTGTAAGACACAGCTGTTATGGTGAAAAAAGCCAAGAGAAATGCTGGGATTGATCTGTTGGATCTGTACCACTGATTCTTGATGTCTCCGTGTGTCTATATAGTCCAAAATGTTTTTTGACTAACATATTAAAAATATGATTTCAACAGTGCTCCGTCTCTTGCTATAGTTTCATTGGTTATTTAAAAAAGATACTTATTTGTTTTTAATGACAAACCACACTTTTCACACTTTTGATTAAGAAAAAACCTCAGGATTAAATCTGTGGGTATTCAATGATATCATCAGGAAAGATGCAATAGATCAATCCCAGTATTTCTCTTGGCTCTTTTCACCATAACAGCTGTGTCTTACAAACACTGAGTTACGACAGCCAGAGAAACACTAATGTTAAAAGTCAAGGTCAAGAGCCCAACTAAAGCAAACACTTTCCACCATGATGGTGACATCAAACTTTATTATTTTCAACAGTATCTCCAGTTTAATAAATACAAATAAATGTATGGTCCATTGTTGCAACTGACTAAAAAATGCTTGAGAAATTGAAGGCAGTTTCTACATAATGTGAACAAGATTTTTAACATGACTGAACTAAGTACTCAATTTTTAAAATTGAATTACCAATCCTCAAGATTTCTAAGTACTCTGTACTGTGTGGTAGCTAAACCCAACAGTTTAATTAAGCTTTCTAAGTAAACTCAACTAATTACATTTTACAGTGAATCCTCAAGATTTCTAAGTACTCTGTCTGTACTGTGTGGTAGCTAGTTTTATCAATTCAAAATAATGAGTTAACTTACTTGCTAAATTTAAGGCAATCGGTTTCCTTAAGTTTTTTATGTAAACCCAACAGTTTAATTAAGCTTTATAAGTAAACTCAACTAATTACATTTTACAGTGTAACATTCTTTTTTGACCATAGAATAACCAAAAGAGAACGCCCCCCTAAAGTTATATAAGGAACCTTGAACTGCAGCACTTTCATTACCAAAAGAAGACGTTTAAGGAACGTCCCGAATGTTTTGTAAAGGTTCAGAATTTTCATCACCTTTTGAGAACTTTTAGGGAACGTTGCGCAAGGTCCTGAGAATGTTGCCTTCTATGTGGGAGGTTGTCCTGCTAAAAATTTTACGTTCCCAGAACATTCTCAGAACGTCCACTGGTATTAAGAACATTGTCTAGTATGTTCAGTTCAGTAATGTTCAGTTTAATGTCCTAAATATCCTCATTGTAACGTTCTTATGTGACCATAAAATAAACCAAATTGGAACGTCCCCCTAAAATCATATAATGAACCTTGAACTGCAGCTCTTTCATAACCAAAAGAGGACGTTTTATGTCCCAAATGTTCTGTAAAATTTGGTTTGTAATAAGTGAAGATGCAGAGATCTAGAGAGATCTGGGGCCGTATTCACAAAACATCTTAAGGCTAAAAGTAGCTCCTAAATTGCCGATTTAGGAGAAACTCTTAAAAATAATGGGCGTGTCAGTCCTAATTTTAGGAGTCCTACATTTTTGCTCTAAGAGTATTTCACAAAGCATTTTAGCGCTAAAACTAGCTCCTAAATCTGTGAAACATTAGGAGTAGTCAAGAGGACTCCTGAGTCACTAAGACCAAATCACAATCAGTCCTAATCCACACAAAGACACTGAAAACCATTGAGGGAATAGAGGATAGAGCCTTAGGTGCTGAACATTTTCTTCATAAATGCAATAAAATGCAATGCAATAAAAAAAATGTAATTTATAGATTTGAATCAATGCCAAAAATTAATCTTTAACAAATAAATAAATAAATAAATATTGTCTGATTACCTGTGGCAGTGGTTTACATGGGTTCACACTTACAAATAATTGAATAGAGTAAAAAAAAAAAATATATATATATATATAATCTCATCTGTGTATTTATTCCTCTTCTCGTGCTGATTAGAAAGACCGTTTGAATGTGTTTCTCCCAAACTTTGTTTATAAAACATAATTTGTCGGTTGAATTCTGCATTCTCTTGAGATGAAGACAACCAAGAGGTGGACAATTAACTGTATAGTTTAATTAGTGACACTTAGCCTACATTTTAAAACCTTTATGGCAAAAATATGTCAACATTTTATTTTGACTGTGGGAACATTTTTATTAAAAAAACATTTATTTGAATAGGGCAACATTTGTATTTTTAAACCTTTATTTTAATATGGAAACATGACACCTCATTCTACAATATTTCTGTGATTAAATCGCTGACTCCTCCCCCATCAGCCAATCACTGTGTGTTTAGTCCATAGCAACGAGGTCAGCCCCGCCCTTACTCTTAGCTTAAGACTTCAGTCTATTCCTTAGTAAAAGTTTGTCTCAGCAGCTTTGTGAACAGGTTTTGAGAGAAAACTCTTAGCTAAGAACTTTTATGAGAACTCTTAGTGGTAAGATAAAATGTTTTGTGAATACGGCCCCTGTTATTGTTTAATGTTGTTTGTGTTATCTGAGTTTTATGTGTCACCATTGTGCTGGAGAGTAGATCCTGAGCTTCAGTCAGTGATGATCCAGAAGCACAGATGTTCTGCTGCATGTTGCTTTATTTAAAGACAGTAACTGTGTAGTTACTGATGCAGTGATACAGCAGTTACATTAGCTCATGTGTGTGTTTTTGTCAACTAATGATTTAATGCAAGAGATTTGCAATTTAAAGAAAAGGTTTCAAAATATTAATTATGAAAAGACCTGTATAGAGCTTTAAGTGAAAATAGTTTTTGTTTGAACAGCCACTTTTATTAGTCAAGTTTTTGACAAGGGCAGCAGGGACGTTCTGAGAACATTTCCAAATAAAGTATGGTTCCCTAAACGTTCAGAGAATGTCTTGAATGTTCCCTGAAGGTCCACCAAATAACATCCCCCAAACCTTAAAAGAACTCCACATCGTGACCGTCTGTGAACATAATGGGAACGTTACTCAACACCAGTGGGGACGTTCTGAGAATGTTCTGGGAACGTAAAATTTCTAGCGGGGTAGTGACTTAGGAGTCCTCTTGACTACTCCTAACGTTTCACAGACTTAGGAGCTAGTTTTAGTGCTAAAATGCTTTGTGAAATACTCTTAGAGCAAAAATTTAGGAGTCCTAAAATTAGGACTGACACACCCATTATTTTTAAGAGTTTCTCCTAAATCGGCAATTTAGGAGCTACTTTTAGCCTTAAGATGTTTTGTGAATACGGCCCCTGATCATTTATTTTTGCTTGTCTGGCTGTTATGACTCAGTTAAAACAGCCCAGACAAACTCTAATATTAATAAGGCAAGGGTCAAGAGCCCAACTAAAACAAACACTCATCTCCACGATGGTGGCTTAAAAATTGTGATTTTTCTCCTTTGGTGATTGTGCGTGTTCGTCTATATCGGATGTCCAGAAGACGTCAAAAAAAGACGTTATAAAAACTTTCATTCTGGCCCCTCAGTGGACGTCTTTTCAACCTGAGACAAGACCTCAAAAAGACGTCTTCTGGACATAATTTGCTCAGTGGGATGCACCAAACAAATAAACGAGAGATTATTTGTTATTAACTAACATCAGCTATAATGAGAATTAGGAAATTATAATATATGTATATTACGTAATTTGCTCAGTGGGTAGTACAATATTCGAGAAATGGAGGGGGAAGAAATAAAAATAACAACTGACAAGAAATATAAAGCTCATATATAAGAACAACCACAAGGTTGACCAAAGTGCTGTACATTAGAAACAATACATAAAAAGAAAACTTCAAACGGCAGAATAAAATACACACAATAAAATTCATTTGTTGTTAAACACCGTAGATCATACAAGTGATTAAGTTGGGTGTGGCTATGGAAGAGTTACGTTATCTTAGGGAAAGATAAACTGTTTCTCTGAAAATAATAAGGTGGAGGACCTTATTATGCACCAAACAAATAAACGAGAGATTATTTGTTATTAACTAACATCAGCTATAATGAGAATTAGGAAATTATATACTGATAATATACATCAATGCCAAGGTTTTTGGAAAGAGGTTTGGTTAAGTGATATTTATGTTCCACTTGGTTGAGTCTGACGGTGTTACGGACAGAGAGGGGCCCGGCCGTAAACTGGGCCCTGGAATGTGCTGTTCACTACAGAAACAAAAATCACAGTTATCATAACAGATGACAGTCTAAAATCAAATTCAGATTCATACTATAACAAATGTATTGTTCATTGTTAGTTAACATTAAGCAATATATATTTATACAGCATTTACATCTGACTTGACATTTAAAATGACTTAAAATAAAGCAATCTTCTTCTTCTTTTTATTTCCTAGTCGAACTTTCTGTCATTGTACACTATGAATATTGTTTGCTCTGTTGGAACTGCTTTTGTTCCTCTATTTTAGTCACTTTAAATGCTGTATATATTGCTCAATTTTATGATAACTGTGGTTTTATGGTGAGAGAATTTTTGTTTCTATTAAAATATGAGTCATTTACTGTGTGACTCACCAGATCTTCATTTCACAAAAAAAAAAAAAAAAAAAAAAGGAAATCGGCTTGTAGTTAGTGGACGTGTTAGTCATTGTGATTGTGAACATGAGCACTTTACATTTACATTGGACTGTGTGTTTTGTTTTTATGGTTTTCTTACTTATATTTTGATATATAAATATTTTTTATTGTCTTTTGCATTGATGTAAAGCACACTGGTTAATTGTGTAGTTGTGCTATAGAAATAAAATTGATATTGACATTTATGTGTGTATATAAACTCAATAACCATAAAAACAAACCGCACGATGACAGTGTGAGTGTAACACAATATTTAGAAAAACCTTTAAAAACATTACCGTCCATTATGTGTCAGGGTTCTGTCACTTCTGTCTAGTTTACTTCTTGGTTTTGTGACAGAGCTCTGACACTCCTGTCTTTGTGTGAGCGTACGGCCTCGAGTTCTCGAGCCGTGAGATTATACTCGGAGCTGTTCACGTCCTTTTGGACCTTGGACTGGGAATTATGCGTTTCCATGGCACCACTATCAAGCCCTAAATGGATCTACAGCGGTCAGGTGGTACATGTGGGAGCTTTCAGAAAATTCCCAGTTTACAAGCTGTAATTACGAGCTCTACGAGGCGTCGTCATTGTGACGCTATTGCTCGTGAGAGTACGTGAACCACTGGGTGACGTGTGACCCGCTCAGGCCTTTATGAGCTGCCGAAGGCCCTAATGATGATGATGAGGAGGAGGAGGAGGATGTGGTGAAAACCTCAACACTGCATTCATGATGTTTGTGGTGATGAAGCAGTAATTGTAGACAGAATAGAAACTTTCCTGCTGATAATGAAGACAGCAGCAGCAAGAGCCAGGCTTCCTTCAGGTCCTCTCTGCAGGCTTCTCCTCTGGTGATCCTGCAGTTTCTTCTATTTTAGATAGTAAACAGCTTTTTTTTAAACTTTGAACAAATGTTCTATTAACGTTACTGGAAGAACATTTGTTCATAACTGAGAGAACGTTAGCTAAAGTTCTGAGAATGTCCCTGTTATCTGGGTATTTTGACCCTGTAAACTGGAAATGCAGACATTCCAAGAAATGTAAATTGCTCAAATTTACACTCTAAAAAATGCTGTGTTAAAAACAACCCAAGTTGGGTTGAAAATGGACAAACCCAGCCATTGGGTTGTTTTAACCCAGTGGTTAACCCAGGGTCCTACAAAGTTTTATTTAACTCAACTATTGTTCAAAAATGACTATGGCTGGCTTAAAATGAACTCAAAATAGGTTAAAATTAGACACATAATTACTAGAGGCAACAATAATAATCAAAATGTCAATATCTATTAATATTTATTATTGTTTAATTATTATTCATTAAACTTATTAATAAGTGTTAATTTCCAACATATTTTGGGTTCATTTTAAGCAAGCAATACAGTAATTTTTAAACAATAGTTGAGTTAAATAAAATGCCCAGTACGTTAGGCAAACATTTAACCCAACCACTGGGTTTGTCCACTTTGGTTGCTTTTAACCCTGCATTTTTGTACATAAAAACCTACGTTAGACTAAAAGAATCCCTCATTGTTTGTCCTTTGCTAGTCAGTTTTCTAAACAGAACATTTTCATACAGAAAAATAATCTTGCTTTACATTGGAAATCATTTTATTTTTCTGACCCCACTGGTTTATTTTTAAGCGTAAACTCACTTCATTTTGAGAAAGAAAATGCATCTTGATTTAGGAAAGTTTAAATATTTGTTTGTTTTGGAAAACAAGAAGGAAATACTGAGGAAGAACATCATTTTTTTACAGTGTAACAATACTGCTGAACTATGCTGAATGACATAGTCATGGGATAAAATACTGCCGTTCCGTTCCGATTAGAGCATCAAACAGGTTCTCCCCACTGAGAATCCTGTTGTATAAGACATATTTATTGGTGTTTCTATTGTACAGAATGTGATAATGGAGAAACCAAACATCATAGTCATCAAATATCAAAGCATGAAACCTTGACAAACTAGGGCTCAGGTCAGGAAGCAGATAGACTGGCTAAACCGACCATCTGCTAGCTGTCTCATGTTACAGAAGTCCCAACATATAGAGACTATTTCACCTGCATATCATCACATAGAGACGGTTTCTGTTCACCAAACTATGAAATAGAAAAAAAACAAAAAAACATTTAAAGGTAAACAAGGTAAATGAGCCTCATCTGAAAGGCAAAGGCGGAGGTGTTGCTGTAATTTAGAGTAATATCTTCAGGTCTAGTTCAAGTATAATTCTTTCGAAGTGATGGTGCTTTATGCAATGTTATCTAGTGTAAGTGACAAATCGTGCTGGCTACTGTATACAGGCCGCCCGACACCATACAGACTTTAACAAAGAATTTGCTGAATTAGCAGAATTAGTACTGGCTGCGGATAAAGTCCTAATCATTGGTGATTTTAATATCCATGTAGAAAAAGACACATTGGAATTGGAATTTACAGACATTCTAAACTCTACTGGAGTTACACAACTCATGTCAGGATCCACTCATTATCGTAATCATGCTTTAGATCTAATATTGTAACCCAGCCAGCAGAGCCATGTGGGGCCCAAATGGGTTTGACCTGGGCTATCTAACTGGGACCCAGCCAGTTTTGCACCCAGTTTCCATGTAGGCTCCACATGGATTTGCCCAGATGAACTGAACACTGCTTAGTGTGCACACTACAGGCTGTTTAATGAAACACTTAATCAGTGTTGGAGGTAATGAGATAATTAAGTGATTGAATAATGATTTTGTATTAGTGAAGAACACCTGCTGTTAACAAGCAGAATCACTGAAGGAAAGAGAAACACAAGAACTACTTCCAGCCACAGCCTTGGATGAAATCAACTGAAGATAAAATACATTACATCTCTCAAGATCTGATTAAACAACTCCACAAACAACATTAGCTTCACTTATTACTAACCAGACTGACTTGATTTCTGTCAGACATCTACAGAAGTTCGTATTAAGAATTAAGAAGAGGCTTAGATGTTGATTACTTATTTGAAAGTAATAGTTTGATTTGATGTTACCATTGTGGCGATCAGTGTGTGCTTTAGTCAGGCTCTTGACTTTTAACATTAGTTTTTCTCTTGACAGCTGTGTCTGTTTGTTATGGCGAGAACAGCAAGAGAAAATATAATCAGATGCTGTAAGCTGATTGATGATAAGAATATAATCATCATATATTGGCTTAACTCATTGATATTATGTGGGAGGTTTATACGGGTAGTATGTTATTAATTCTGTTTTATTGTTATGATTCTACAGCAAGAGAATAATAGAATTTAATCAGAACATCAATCAATTTATAACACACCATTTACATATTTTGGGCTCCTGTGAGTTTTACTCGCACACAGACATCAAGAATCAGCGTGTGAATCTCAACAATGGTGACATGCTTCAATGGTGCAATGCATTCTGGGTGCATCATACGAAACTCATCCATGGCTCCCAGAATGCATTGCAGCATGAAGCATGTCACCATTGTTGAGAATCATACGCTGATTCTGTCTGTCTGTCATTGTAAAGCCACACTATAGTTACTCTGTTTGATGAAACAGTTGGTTAATAATTATAACCGGTGATGTTTGAGACACGTGACAATGCTTTGGTTGTCCTGGAAACAACACCACCTGACAGGTTAGTGGTTAGTAACCAATAAATGAAAGGCTGCGTCAAAACCACATGCTCACTGAATAGGTATTTAATTTCAACAAGAACTTACTTAATGAACACTAAAAGAGTATGTACTATACAGGGAGTGCAGAATTATTAGGCAAGTTGATTTTCTGATCATATTTTTTTTTCAAGCACATTTTACCAATTCCAATCCACATCAATCTTAATAACTACTATTAATATTGTTTTTAATCATTTATAAGTGATATATAATTGTTCATGAAGGCTGGAAATGAAAAATGCCTTATATTCAGGTGTGCAGAATTATTAGGCAGGTTTTCTTTTACAGGCAAAATGAGCCAAAAAAGAGATTTAACTCAGACTGAAAAGTCAAAAGTTATTAAATACTTATGAGAAGGACGCAATACTAATGCAATACTAGAAATTGCAAAGTTAAAGCATGACCAAGGGACAGCAAAATGCTCATTGGGTCAGCGGGGTCAAACAAAAACAGGTGGAAAAGAAAAGACACATGTTAACTGCAAAATAATTAAGAATTAAGGTGAAGAATTAAGTGTGAAACAATCAGGAACCCTTTAGTCTCCAGCGCCACCATTTTCCAGAACTGTAATCTACCTGGAGTCTCCAGAAGTGCAAGGTGTCAGGATCTCAGAGACTTTACGAAGGTAAAGAATCCTAAAAAATGATCCACTCTTAATAAGAATCTCAAGCTGAAGTGTTATAAAATACATGAAGACTGGGTTTTTATAGGCCTTATAGACAGACAGCTTGAGAATGACTCCTGAAGGACCAGCACCACAATCTCTTGTACCACTGTTTGAAGAATTCATCTTCCAGAATCTGGCAGTAAGTTTTGGAAGATCAGTTTTAGTCCATCTCTGCAAGACGGACATTTCAGGATAAGAGATGGACTAAAAGTGAACTCCCACACCTTACTGCCAGATTCTGGAAGATAAATTCTTCAAACAGTGGTACAAGAGGATGTGGTGCTGGTCCTTCAGGAGTCACTCTCAAGCTGTCTGTCTATAAGGCCTATAAAAACCCAGTCTTCATGTATTTTATAACACTTCAGCTTGTGATTCTTATTAAGAGTGGATCATTTTTTAGGATTCTTTAGCTAACGTAAGTCTCTGAGATCCTGACACCTTGCACTTCTGGAGACTCCAGGTAGATTACAGTTCTGGAAAATGGTGTTGCTGGAGACTAAAGGGTTCCTGATTGTTTCACAGTTTATTCTTCACCTTAATTCTGAATTATTTTGCAGTTAACATGTGTCTTTTCTTTTCCACCTGTTTTTGTTTGACCCCGCTGACCCAATGAGCATTTTTCTGTCCATTAGTCATGCTTTAACTTTGCAATTTCTAGTACTGAATTAGTATTGCGTCCTTCTCATGAGTATTTAATAATTTCTGACTTTTCAGTCTGAGTTAAATCTCTTTTTTGGCTCATTTTGCCTGTAAAAGAAAACCTGCCTAATAATTCTGCACACCTGAATATAAGGCATTTTTCATTTCCAGCCTTCATGAACAATTATATATCACTTATAAATGATTAAAAACAATATTAATATTAGATATTAAGATTGATGTGGATTGGAATTGGTAAAATGTGCTTGGAAAAAAAATATGATCAGAAAATCAACTTGCCTAATAATTCTGCACTCCCTGTATAGCCTGATCCACCATGTTGATGTTATCGTGACCTACAATGTTATCACAAGCACAACAGCTGAGTGACGGGTATAATTAATCTGTAAATATCTTGATATTAGGGTTAGTACATTGTACTTTTTATTTATTTATTTATTTATTTATTTTTGTAAATTAAGTATTTCAAAACTACTGTTTAGAAGTTAGTCGGCCGACACCAACAACAAACGTTGAAATTTGAAAATAATAAGAAAAAAATTGCAGAACGAGAGATGGGACACAATACAAAGAGTTCAAAAGAATATCACTGGAATGAAGGTTTATGACTGGGCAAGCGCTTCAGGACCCGCGTTTATATTAGAAAAGCTTTCCAGCGTTGGAGAGATCTGAGAGGAAAGATCTGAAAACTGCACTTTCACCATCACAAGAGAGGTGCTCTGCTGCTGTATGAACGACAGAACACAGGTAAACTGCTGATCAAAAAGGGACGTTAAAAAGTATAAAACTTGAGAATATTGTCTAATACACTCCACATATATTTTAGCTAGCTAATCCATTACAATTTAGCCATAACTATCCAGTTAACCAGTTACTAATACAGCCGTCTGTCATGTGTTCATTTTTCAATAGTGTCTTTAATTATCAATGACAAAATTATTCACATCAGTGTTTGTTTTCTTTCTAAATTAATCTGACTTTTGAACGATTTAAGTGGCTCAGTCATTAGTGGCGTTTCCACTATTTGACATAATTTGGTAACACTTTACTTAAATTGTTTATGTATAACGCATTATAAAAGTATTTTTAATGCATTAATTATGCCTTGTAATGAACCTTATAATGGATTGTATGGCCTCATGAATAATTGTAACCACAGTTATAATACTTGTCTATTCATTGAATAAACCTTTAGAAAGTATAATGCATTAAAACACACAAACAACCAATTTCAAAATCTGCAAATATTATAACCCAGCCAGCAGAGCCATGTGGGGCCCAAATGGGTTTGACCTGGGCTATCTAACTGGGACCCAGCCAGTTTTGCACCCAGTTTCCATGTAGGCCCCACATGGATTTGCCCAGATGAAATGAACACTGCTTAGTGTGCACACTACAGGCTGTTTAATGAAACACTTAATCAGTGTTGGAGGTAATGAGATAATTAAGTGATTGAATAATGATTTTGTATTAGTGAAGAACACCTGCTGTTAACAAGCAGAATCACTGAAGGAAAGAGAAACACAAGAACTACTTCCAGCCACAGCCTTGGATGAAATCAACTGAAGATAAAATACATTACATCTCTCAAGATCTGATTAAACAACTCCACAAACAACATTAGCTTCACTTATTACTAACCAGACTGACTTGATTTCTGTCAGACATCTACAGAAGTTCGTATTAAGAATTAAGAAGAGGCTTAGATGTTGATTACTTATTTGAAAGTAATAGTTTGATTTGATGTTACCATTGTGGCGATCAGTGTGTGCTTTAGTCAGGCTCTTGACTTTTAACATTAGTTTTTCTCTTGACAGCTGTGTCTGTTTGTTATGGCGAGAACAGCAAGAGAAAATATAATCAGATGCTGTAAGCTGATTGATGATAAGAATATAATCATCATATATTGGCTTAACTCATTGATATTATGTGGGAGGTTTATACGGGTAGTACGTTATTAATTCTGTTTTATTGTTATGATTCTACAGCAAGAGAATAACAGAATTTAATCAGAACTTCAAACGATTTATAACACACCATTTACATATTTTGGGCTCCTGTGAGTTTTACTCGCACACAGACATCAAGAATCAGCGTATGATTCTCAACAATGGTGACATGCTTCAATGGTGCAATGCATTCTGGGTGCATCATACGAAACTCATCCATGGCTCCCAGAATGCATTGCAGCATGAAGCATGTCACCATTGTTGAGAATCATACGCTGATTCTTGATGTCTGTGTAAGTGAATCTTGCAGGAGGTTTGAAGTGTTTAGTGAACAATGTGTTTTTCAAGTTTTCTGATTAAAACATTTTTATTGTTGTAATTCAAGAAAAGATCCAGCACAAACTTAAACACATTTTGCTCATAAAAAGCTCAGTCATTAGATCAGTGAATTAAGCCACTAAATGATGACTATATTTTTATCATTTAGCAGCCGACCACATTGTCTCTTGTTGTTCTTGCCATAACAAACAGCCAGAGAAAAAATTAAAAGTTATAGTTAAGAGTCAAACTGCCTAACTGAAGTAAGCGCTGACCTCGATCACGGTGACATCAAACCAAACGTATTTTCAACAAATCATCAACATCTAAACCTCTGGTAATTCTCAATAACAACTTCTGAAGATGAATGTCAGAAATAAAGTCAGTCTGGTTAGTGATAAGTGAAGCTGGTAATGCTGTTTGTGGAGATGTTTAATCAGGGGCCGTATTCACAAAACATTTTATCTTACCACTAAGAGTTCTCCTAAATAGCAGTAAAAGTTCTTAGCTAAGAGTTTTCTCTTAAAACCTATTAACAAAGCTGCTGAGACCAACTTTTACTAAGGAATAGACTGAAGTCTTAAGCTAAGAGTAAGGGCGGGGCTGACCTCGTTGCTATGGAGTAAACACACAGTGATTGGCTGATGGGGGAGGAGTCAGTGATTTAATCATAGAAACATTGTAGAATGAGGTGTCATGTTTCCATATTAAAATAAAGGTTTAAAAATACGAATATTGCCCTATTCAAAATAAAATGTTGCCATATTGTTGCCATAAAGTTTTTAAAATATAGGCTAAGTGTCACTAATTAAACTAGTATATATATAATGAAAATAATGAAAGTGCTGCAGTTCAAGGTTCCTTATATGACTTTAGGGGGACGTTCCATTTTGGTTATTTTATGGTCAAAAAAAGAACGTTACAAAGAGAATATTTGGGATATTAACAGAACGTTCCCACACGGTCCTCTGTTGATCGTTTAATAACGTTCCATTTTGGTTATTTTATGGTCATGCATGAATGTTACAAAGAGGACATTTGGGAAGTTAACAGAATGTCCTATAGTGATAGTCCCCTCAACATTCCTAGAACGTCCTGAATGTTCCCTGAAGGTCCACCAAATAACGTTCCCCAAACCTTAAAAGAACTCCACATCGTGACCGTCTCTGAACGTTCTGGGAACGTTACTAGGTGACAGGTTACCCCGCTAGAAATTTTACATTCCCAGAACATTCTCAGAACGTCCCCACTGGTGTTGAGTAACGTTCCCATTATGTTCAGAGACGGTCACGATGTGGAGTTGTTTTAAGGTTTGGGGGACGTTATTTGGTGGACCTTCAGGGAACATTCAAGACATTCTCTGAACGTTTAGGGAACCATACTTTATTTGGAAATGTTCTTAGAACGTCCCTGCTGCCCTTTTCAAAAACATGAATTGAAAATTAGAGCTAAATTGGCTAATAAAAGTTTTTGTTTCTTTGTTTCTTTCATACACATCTTCTTAATGAGGTGTAGATGTTTTATCAAAATTTATAAATGTCACCGTTATGGAGGTAAGCGCTTGTTTTAGCTGGGCTCCTGACCCTTGACAATTTGACTTTAGTTTTTCTCCAATTGTTGTAACTGTGTTTTTCTAAAGCATTTGGTGCAGTAAAAAATTGTGAAAAAATTAAAATCTGTTCAAATTGGTTTTGGATGCTTGATTATTGATGATGATATAAACTCATACAGTGGTCTTATTCACAAATCTTTGAAAATTGTGTTATCATTCATCTAGACATAATGCAGGATTATGAAAGTTTTTATCCTTATGCAGAAATTATTCAGACAGTATCACGTAGATTCACACAGACATCAAGATTCTGCATATGATCCTCAACAATGGTGACAAAATTTTCAGATAAACACTGAACATCACAAAACAAGCTACAAAAAAGATATTTTAGTGACACCATCGCTGAGGATCATACGCTGATTCATGATGTCTGTGTGAGTCCTAAAGACACTGCTCAAAACTCTGCATAATGTATTAAAAAACTAATAAAAAAGAGGGTAAAAACACCTTTAATTAATGCAAAAATGCAATTTAATACACTCAGTTTACATTTTGGTGATGATCAATGAATCAGGACACTCCATGATGATCGCATCACCAGCACAAAACAACCAAATTCATCTGTTGAACTAATGTGTTTTGATAACACAGTTAAAGCAGCCAGAGAAAATCAAATGCTAAAAATGGCAAGAATCAAGAGCACATCTAAAGCAAACGCTCTCCTCTATAACGGTGACTTCAAACTTTATTATTTTCTGTAAAACACAAACGCAGAAGGCGATGTTCTCGTGACCTTGTTCAACTTTGCCTAAAAGTTCTCTAAAAGTGACAAAAATTCTAAAACTTTACAGAACATTTGGGACATAAAACGTCCTCTTTTGGTAATGAAAGTGCTGCAGTTTAAGTTTCCTTATATGATTTTAGGGGGACGTTCCAATTTGGTTAATTTTATGCTCACACAAGAACGTTACAAAGAGGACATTTGGGAAGTTAACAGAACGTCCTATAGTGATAGTCCCCTAAACACGTCCTGAATGTTCCTTAAAGGTCCACCAAATAACGTTCCCCAAACCTTAAAAGAACTCCACATCGTTCTTGCATGACCATAAAATAACCAAAATAGAACGTCCCCCTGAAGTCATATCGGGAACGTAATTAAATGATCAACAGAGGACCATGTGGGAACATTCTGTTAATGTCCCAAATCTCCTATTTGTACACTGTAAAATGTAATTTTTTTGTAATTAGTGTAGTTTACTTATAAAGCTTAATTAAACTGTTGGGTTTACATAAAAAAAACTTACGGAAACCGATTGCCTTAAATTTAGCAAGTAAGTTAACTCATCATTTTGAATTGATAAAACTAGCTTCCACACAGTACAGAGTACTTAGAAATCTTGAGGATTGGTAATTCAATTTTACAAATTGAGTACTTAGTTCAGTCATGTTAAAAATCTTGTTCACATTATGTAGAAACTGCCTTAAATTTCTCAAGCATTTTTTACTCAAAGTTGCAGCAATGGACCATACATTTATTTGTATTTATTAAACTGGAGATACTGTTGAAAATAATAAAGTTTGATGTCACCATCATGGTGGAAAGTGTTTGCTTTAGTTGGGCTCTTGACCTTGACTTTTAACATTAGTGTTTCTCTGGCTGTCGTAACTCAGTGTTTGTAAGACACAGCTGTTATGGTGAAAAAAGCCAAGAGAAATGCTGGGATTGATCTGTTGGATCTGTACCACTGATTCTTGATGTCTCCGTGTGTCTATATAGTCCAAAATGTTTTTTGACTAACATATTAAAAATATGATTTCAACAGTGCTCCGTCTCTTGCTATAGTTTCATTGGTTATTTAAAAAAGATACTTATTTGTTTTTAATGACAAACCACACTTTTCACACTTTTGATTAAGAAAAAACCTCAGGATTAAATCTGTGGGTATTCAATGATATCATCAGGAAAGATGCAATAGATCAATCCCAGCATTTCTCTTGGCTCTTTTCACCATAACAGCTGTGTCTTACAAACACTGAGTTACGACAGCCAGAGAAACACTAATGTTAAAAGTCAAGGTCAAGAGCCCAACTAAAGCAAACACTTTCCACCATGATGGTGACATCAAACTTTATTATTTTCAACAGTATCTCCAGTTTAATAAATACAAATAAATGTATGGTCCATTGCTGCAACTTTGAGTAAAAAATGCTTGAGAAATTTAAGGCAGTTTCTACATAATGTGAACAAGATTTTTAACATGACTGAACTAAGTACTCAATTTTTAAAATTGAATTACCAATCCTCAAGATTTCTAAGTACTCTGTACTGTGTGGTAGCTAAACCCAACAGTTTAATTAAGCTTTCTAAGTAAACTCAACTAATTACATTTTACAGTGAATACTCAAGATTTCTAAGTACTCTGTACTGTGTGGTAGCTAGTTTTATCAATTCAAAATAATGAGTTAACTTACTTGCTAAATTTAAGGCAATCGGTTTCCTTAAGTTTTTTATGTAAACCCAACAGTTTAATTAAGCTTTATAAGTAAACTCAACTAATTACATTTTACAGTGTAACATTCTTTTTTGACCATAGAATAACCAAAAGAGAACGCCCCCCTAAAGTTATATAAGGAACCTTGAACTGCAGCACTTTCATTACCAAAAGAAGACGTTTAAGGAACGTCCCGAATGTTTTGTAAAGGTTCAGAATTTTCATCACCTTTTGAGAACTTTTAGGGAACGTTGCGCAAGGTCCTGAGAATGTTGCCTTCTATGTGGGAGGTTGTCCTGCTAAAAATTTTACGTTCCCAGAACATTCTCAGAACGTCCACTGGTATTAAGAACATTGTCTAGTATGTTCAGTTCAGTAATGTTCAGTTTAATGTCCTAAATATCCTCATTGTAACGTTCTTATGTGACCATAAAATAAACCAAATTGGAACGTCCCCCTAAAATCATATAATGAACCTTGAACTGCAGCTCTTTCATAACCAAAAGAGGACGTTTTATGTCCCAAATGTTCTGTAAAATTTGGTTTGTAATAAGTGAAGATGCAGAGATCTAGAGAGATCTGGGGCCGTATTCACAAAACATCTTAAGGCTAAAAGTAGCTCCTAAATTGCCGATTTAGGAGAAACTCTTAAAAATAATGGGCGTGTCAGTCCTAATTTTAGGAGTCCTACATTTTTGCTCTAAGAGTATTTCACAAAGCATTTTAGCGCTAAAACTAGCTCCTAAATCTGTGAAACATTAGGAGTAGTCAAGAGGACTCCTGAGTCACTAAGACCAAATCACAATCAGTCCTAATCCACACAAAGACACTGAAAACCATTGAGGGAATAGAGGATAGAGCCTTAGGTGCTGAACATTTTCTTCATAAATGCAATAAAATGCAATGCAATAAAAAAAATGTAATTTATAGATTTGAATCAATGCCAAAAATTAATCTTTAACAAATAAATAAATAAATAAATATTGTCTGATTACCTGTGGCAGTGGTTTACATGGGTTCACACTTACAAATAATTGAATAGAGTAAAAAAAAAAAATATATATATATATAAATATATATATATATATATATATATATATATATATAATATCATCTGTGTATTTATTCCTCTTCTCGTGCTGATTAGAAAGACCGTTTGAATGTGTTTCTCCCAAACTTTGTTTATAAAACATAATTTGTCGGTTGAATTCTGCATTCTCTTGAGATGCAGACATCCAAGAGGTGGACAATTAACTGGATAGTTTATTTAGTGACACTTAGCCTACATTTTAAAACCTTTATGGCAAAAATATGTCAACATTTTATTTTGACTGTGGGAACATTTTTATTAAAAAAACATTTATTTGAATAGGGCAACATTTGTATTTTTAAACCTTTATTTTAATATGGAAACATGACACCTCATTCTACAATATTTCTGTGATTAAATCGCTGACTCCTCCCCCATCAGCCAATCACTGTGTGTTTAGTCCATAGCAACGAGGTCAGCCCCGCCCTTACTCTTAGCTTAAGACTTCAGTCTATTCCTTAGTAAAAGTTTGTCTCAGCAGCTTTGTGAACAGGTTTTGAGAGAAAACTCTTAGCTAAGAACTTTTATGAGAACTCTTAGTGGTAAGATAAAATGTTTTGTGAATACGGCCCCTGTTATTGTTTAATGTTGTTTGTGTTATCTGAGTTTTATGTGTCACCATTGTGCTGGAGAGTAGATCCTGAGCTTCAGTCAGTGATGATCCAGAAGCACAGATGTTCTGCTGCATGTTGCTTTATTTAAAGACAGTAACTGTGTAGTTACTGATGCAGTGATACAGCAGTTACATTAGCTCATGTGTGTGTTTTTGTCAACTAATGATTTAATGCAAGAGATTTGCAATTTAAAGAAAAGGTTTCAAAATATTAATTATGAAAAGACCTGTATAGAGCTTTAAGTGAAAATAGTTTTTGTTTGAACAGCCACTTTTATTAGTCAAGTTTTTGACAAGGGCAGCAGGGACGTTCTGAGAACATTTCCAAATAAAGTATGGTTCCCTAAACGTTCAGAGAATGTCTTGAATGTTCCCTGAAGGTCCACCAAATAACGTCCCCTAAACCTTAAAACAACTCCACATCGTGACCGTCTGTGAACATAATGGGAACGTTACTCAACACCAGTGGGGACGTTCTGAGAATGTTCTGGGAACGTAAAATTTCTAGCGGGGTAGTGACTTAGGAGTCCTCTTGACTACTCCTAACGTTTCACAGACTTAGGAGCTAGTTTTAGTGCTAAAATGCTTTGTGAAATACTCTTAGAGCAAAAATTTAGGAGTCCTAAAATTAGGACTGACACACCCATTATTTTTAAGAGTTTCTCCTAAATCGGCAATTTAGGAGCTACTTTTAGCCTTAAGATGTTTTGTGAATACGGCCCCTGATCATTTATTTTTGCTTGTCTGGCTGTTATGACTCAGTTAAAACAGCCCAGACAAACTCTAATATTAATAAGGCAAGGGTCAAGAGCCCAACTAAAACAAACACTCATCTCCACGATGGTGGCTTAAAAATTGTGATTTTTCTCCTTTGGTGATTGTGCGTGTTCGTCTATATCGGATGTCCAGAAGACGTCAAAAAAAGACGTTATAAAAACTTTCATTCTGGCCCCTCAGTGGACGTCTTTTCAACCTGAGACAAGACCTCAAAAAGACGTCTTCTGGACATAATTTGCTCAGTGGGATGCACCAAACAAATAAACGAGAGATTATTTGTTATTAACTAACATCAGCTATAATGAGAATTAGGAAATTATAATATATGTATATTACGTAATTTGCTCAGTGGGTAGTACAATATTCGAGAAATGGAGGGGGAAGAAATAAAAATAACAACTGACAAGAAATATAAAGCTCATATATAAGAACAACCACAAGGTTGACCAAAGTGCTGTACATTAGAAACAATACATAAAAAGAAAACTTCAAACGGCAGAATAAAATACACACAATAAAATTCATTTGTTGTTAAACACCGTAGATCATACAAGTGATTAAGTTGGGTGTGGCTATGGAAGAGTTACGTTATCTTAGGGAAAGATAAACTGTTTCTCTGAAAATAATAAGGTGGAGGACCTTATTATGCACCAAACAAATAAACGAGAGATTATTTGTTATTAACTAACATCAGCTATAATGAGAATTAGGAAATTATATACTGATAATATACATCAATGCCAAGGTTTTTGGAAAGAGGTTTGGTTAAGTGATATTTATGTTCCACTTGGTTGAGTCTGACGGTGTTACGGACAGAGAGGGGCCCGGCCGTAAACTGGGCCCTGGAATGTGCTGTTCACTACAGAAACAAAAATCACAGTTATCATAACAGATGACAGTCTAAAATCAAATTCAGATTCATACTATAACAAATGTATTGTTCATTGTTAGTTAACATTAAGCAATATATATTTATACAGCATTTACATCTGACTTGACATTTAAAATGACTTAAAATAAAGCAATCTTCTTCTTCTTTTTATTTCCTAGTCGAACTTTCTGTCATTGTACACTATGAATATTGTTTGCTCTGTTGGAACTGCTTTTGTTCCTCTATTTTAGTCACTTTAAATGCTGTATATATTGCTCAATTTTATGATAACTGTGGTTTTATGGTGAGAGAATTTTTGTTTCTATTAAAATATGAGTCATTTACTGTGTGACTCACCAGATCTTCATTTCACAAAAAAAAAAAAAAAAAAAGGAAATCGGCTTGTAGTTAGTGGACGTGTTAGTCATTGTGATTGTGAACATGAGCACTTTACATTTACATTGGACTGTGTGTTTTGTTTTTATGGTTTTCTTACTTATATTTTGATATATAAATATTTTTTATTGTCTTTTGCATTGATGTAAAGCACACTGGTTAATTGTGTAGTTGTGCTATAGAAATAAAATTGATATTGACATTTATGTGTGTATATAAACTCAATAACCATAAAAACAAACCGCACGATGACAGTGTGAGTGTAACACAATATTTAGAAAAACCTTTAAAAACATTACCGTCCATTATGTGTCAGGGTTCTGTCACTTCTGTCTAGTTTACTTCTTGGTTTTGTGACAGAGCTCTGACACTCCTGTCTTTGTGTGAGCGTACGGCCTCGAGTTCTCGAGCCGTGAGATTATACTCGGAGCTGTTCACGTCCTTTTGGACCTTGGACTGGGAATTATGCGTTTCCATGGCACCACTATCAAGCCCTAAATGGATCTACAGCGGTCAGGTGGTACATGTGGGAGCTTTCAGAAAATTCCCAGTTTACAAGCTGTAATTACGAGCTCTACGAGGCGTCGTCATTGTGACGCTATTGCTCGTGAGAGTACGTGAACCACTGGGTGACGTGTGACCCGCTCAGGCCTTTATGAGCTGCCGAAGGCCCTAATGATGATGATGAGGAGGAGGAGGAGGATGTGGTGAAAACCTCAACACTGCATTCATGATGTTTGTGGTGATGAAGCAGTAATTGTAGACAGAATAGAAACTTTCCTGCTGATAATGAAGACAGCAGCAGCAAGAGCCAGGCTTCCTTCAGGTCCTCTCTGCAGGCTTCTCCTCTGGTGATCCTGCAGTTTCTTCTATTTTAGATAGTAAACAGCTTTTTTTTAAACTTTGAACAAATGTTCTATTAACGTTACTGGAAGAACATTTGTTCATAACTGAGAGAACGTTAGCTAAAGTTCTGAGAATGTCCCTGTTATCTGGGTATTTTGACCCTGTAAACTGGAAATGCAGAGATTCCAAGAAATGTAAATTGCTCAAATTTACACTCTAAAAAATGCTGTGTTAAAAACAACCCAAGTTGGGTTGAAAATGGACAAACCCAGCGATTGGGTTGTTTTAACCCAGTGGTTAACCCAGGGTCCTACAAAGTTTTATTTAACTCAACTATTGTTTAAAAATGACTATGGCTGGCTTAAAATGAACTCAAAATAGGTTAAAATTAGACACATAATTACTAGAGGCAACAATAATAATCAAAATGTCAATATCTATTAATATTTATTATTGTTTAATTATTATTCATTAAACTTATTAATAAATGTTAATTTCCAACATATTTTGGGTTCATTTTAAGCAAGCAATACAGTAATTTTTAAACAATAGTTGAGTTAAATAAAATGCCCAGTACGTTAGGCAAACATTTAACCCAACCACTGGGTTTGTCCACTTTGGTTGCTTTTAACCCTGCATTTTTGTACATAAAAACCTACGTTAGACTAAAAGAATCCCTCATTGTTTGTCCTTTGCTAGTCAGTTTTCTAAACAGAACATTTTCATACAGAAAAATAATCTTGCTTTACATTGGAAATCATTTTATTTTTCTGACCCCACTGGTTTATTTTTAAGCGTAAACTCACTTCATTTTGAGAAAGAAAATGCATCTTGATTTAGGAAAGTTTAAATATTTGTTTGTTTTGGAAAACAAGAAGGAAATACTGAGGAAGAACATCATTTTTTTACAGTGTAACAATACTGCTGAACTATGCTGAATGACATAGTCATGGGATAAAATACTGCCGTTCCGTTCCGATTAGAGCATCAAACAGGTTCTCCCCACTGAGAATCCTGTTGTATAAGACATATTTATTGGTGTTTCTATTGTACAGAATGTGATAATGGAGAAACCAAACATCATAGTCATCAAAGCATCAAAGCATGAAACCTTGACAAACTAGGGCTCAGGTCAGGAAGCAGATAGACTGGCTAAACCGACCATCTGCTAGCTGTCTCATGTTACAGAAGTCCCAACATATAGAGACTATTTCACCTGCATATCATCACATAGAGACGGTTTCTGTTCACCAAACTATGAAATAGAAAAAAAACAAAAAAACATTTAAAGGTAAACAAGGTAAATGAGCCTCATCTGAAAGGCAAAGGCGGAGGTGTTGCTGTAATTTAGAGTAATATCTTCAGGTCTAGTTCAAGTATAATTCTTTCGAAGTGATGGTGCTTTATGCAATGTTATCTAGTGTAAGTGACAAATCGTGCTGGCTACTGTATACAGGCCGCCCGACACCATACAGACTTTAACAAAGAATTTGCTGAATTAGCAGAATTAGTACTGGCTGCGGATAAAGTCCTAATCATTGGTGATTTTAATATCCATGTAGAAAAAGACACATTGGAATTGGAATTTACAGACATTCTAAACTCTACTGGAGTTACACAACTCATGTCAGGATCCACTCATTATCGTAATCATGCTTTAGATCTAATATTGTAACCCAGCCAGCAGAGCCATGTGGGGCCCAAATGGGTTTGACCTGGGCTATCTAACTGGGACCCAGCCAGTTTTGCACCCAGTTTCCATGTAGGCTCCACATGGATTTGCCCAGATGAACTGAACACTGCTTAGTGTGCACACTACAGGCTGTTTAATGAAACACTTAATCAGTGTTGGAGGTAATGAGATAATTAAGTGATTGAATAATGATTTTGTATTAGTGAAGAACACCTGCTGTTAACAAGCAGAATCACTGAAGGAAAGAGAAACACAAGAACTACTTCCAGCCACAGCCTTGGATGAAATCAACTGAAGATAAAATACATTACATCTCTCAAGATCTGATTAAACAACTCCACAAACAACATTAGCTTCACTTATTACTAACCAGACTGACTTGATTTCTGTCAGACATCTACAGAAGTTCGTATTAAGAATTAAGAAGAGGCTTAGATGTTGATTACTTATTTGAAAGTAATAGTTTGATTTGATGTTACCATTGTGGCGATCAGTGTGTGCTTTAGTCAGGCTCTTGACTTTTAACATTAGTTTTTCTCTTGACAGCTGTGTCTGTTTGTTATGGCGAGAACAGCAAGAGAAAATGTAATCAGATGCTGTAAGCTGATTGATGATAAGAATATAATCATCATATATTGGCTTAACTCATTGATATTATGTGGGAGGTTTATACGGGTAGTATGTTATTAATTCTGTTTTAATGTTATGATTCTACAGCAAGAGAATAATAGAATTTAATCAGAACATCAAACGATTTATAACACACTATTTACATATTTTGGGCTCCTGTGAGTTTTACTCGCACACAGACATCAAGAATCAGCGTGTGAATCTCAACAATGGTGACATGCTTCAATGGTGCAATGCATTCTGGGTGCATCATACGAAACTTATCCATGGCTCCCAGAATGCATTGCAGCATGAAGCATGTCACCATTGTTGAGAATCATACGCTGATTCTTGATGTCTGTGTAAGTGAATCTTGCAGGAGGTTTGAAGTGTTTAGTG
Organism: Chanodichthys erythropterus; assembly: GCF_024489055.1. Taxonomy (NCBI): domain Eukaryota; kingdom Metazoa; phylum Chordata; class Actinopteri; order Cypriniformes; family Xenocyprididae; genus Chanodichthys; species Chanodichthys erythropterus. The sequence continues at coordinate 14,743,665 of NC_090235.1, forward strand.
AACAATGTGTTTTTCAAGTTTTCTGATTAAAACATTTTTATTGTTGTAATTCAAGAAAAGATCCAGCACAAATTTAAACACATTTTGCTCATAAAAAGCTCAGTCATTACATCAGTGAATTAAGCCACTAAATGATGACTATATTTTTATCATTTAGCAGCCGACCACATTGTCTCTTGTTTTTCTTGCCATAACAAACAGCCAGAGAAAAAATTAAAAGTTATAGTTAAGAGTCAAACTGCCTAACTGAAGTAAGCGCTGACCTCGATCACGGTGACATCAAACCAAACGTATTTTCAACAAATCATCAACATCTAAACCTCTGGTAATTCTCAATAAGAGCTTCTGAAGATGAATGTCAGTAATAAAGTCAGTCTGGTTAGTGATAAGTGAAGCTGGTAAAGCTGTTTGTGGAGATGTTTAATCAGATCTTCAGAGATTTAATGTCTTTTATCTTCAGATGATTTCATCGAAGGCTGTGGTTGAAGTCGTAGTTCTTGTTGTTTCTCTGTCCTTCAGTGATTCTGCTCGTTATCACCTAATGATCTCATTAACTCCAGCATGTTTCTGTGTTTCATTTAACAGCCTGTAGTGTGCACACTGAGCAGTGTTCAGTTCATCTGGGCAAATCCATGTGGGGCCTACATGGAAACTGGGTGCAAAACTGGCTGGGTCCCAGTTAGATAGCCCAGGTCAAACCCATTTGGGCCCCACATGGCTCTGCTGGCTGGGAACATGGAGTCAATATTGATGCTGTTGAAATTCTCAGATCATTATCTAGTCTTGTGTATACTACATTTAGAGGTATTTCACATTTCATGGAAGGAAAGTGTTATTGCATACAGAAATGCCTAAAAAAACTGCTAGATCTGCCTCCTTTTTACCTCTCTTAGAAGAGAACAAACACAACCCTAGCTATTTATTTGATACAGTGGCTAAATTAATAAGAAATAAAACTTCAACTCCAGATGTTTCCAAACAGCACAGCAGTAATGACTTTATGAAAGTATTTACTTGCCAGATTGATACTATTCAAGAGAAAATTATAACCATTTATTACACCATGCTGTTTTTGTGCATGTATCTTTAAATGCAAATGAGCTGCTGCCTTCTACCCCACTTTTCAGAAGAGGGCGGAGCCTACAGCTCCTGCCTTGGATTCTCTGCATTCTCTGGTTTTGATTATCATCTCTATCTCAGTCGCCCTCACTTGACATTGCAGATCTTCATCATCATGAAAGTTTATTACCTGAATGTGTTATAAACCCATATCAGTCTAAACTTCTGAGAGACAGTTAAGATTCAGTTTATTCAAACAGACTGACTGTCACAGAACTCTGAACGAAATTCAGTGACGTCAAGGCTGTAATGTGATTGGTTATCAAGTCACACTTGATTCAAGTTGGCTTTTACACTTTTTCCAAAGTTAAATCCACAGACCCTCGTATCTCCCTCGGCTCGACTCGACTCATGAATATAAGAAGCATTCATGAACACTGCACTAACCTGTCATGTGAGGTAATTTCCAGAATAATTAACCATCTGTATAATGTTACATCACACATTCATAGTGATTAGGTGTCGTTTTACAATGACACAAATCCACTGATGTGTGTTTCATTTGTTAAAGGTCCCATGGCATGAAAATTTCACTTTATGAGTTTTTTTTTAACATTAATATGAGTTCCCCTAGCCTGCATATGGTCCCCGAGTGGCTAGAAAAAGCGATGGGTGTAAACCGAACCCTGGGTATTTTGATTCACATTTGAGAAAATGAAAGCTCATATGATAATCAGAGCAACATGAAAAGCCAACAATGTAGGCTAGCTTTAGCTAGATGATAATAACTGTAACAGCATACATAAACCAACTAAAGTACCATATCCAGACACAATGGCTGCGTCCGAAACCGCCTACTTCTCCACTATTTAGTAGGGGAAACGCAGTAGGCGAGCGAATAAGTATGTCAGAAGCAAAAAGAGTAGGCGAAAATTACCTAGGTGACGTAATAATTCTCGCGAGATTCGGCCGTGCGCCTACTTAAAGTGCGTCCGAAACCGCCTACTTACCTAATATATAATAGGGGAAAAGCAGTAGGCGAGCGAATAAGTATGCCAGAAACCAAAGTAATCATTAATGAGTAGTCGAGAAGTTCCCGGATGGCCTACTGCTCCCGCCCAGATTCTGAAGAGTTCCTCGATGGATACTTTTCTATCCCAGGAGGCCACGGGAGAGAATAAGTCATATCAAACACGGAGGAGAAAAGCGACGCGGATGCTGTCAAATGTGAGTATTGAAAACGAAAAACACGGTTCTTGTGTTAAAGTCACATTTGTTGAACTACTGTAGAGTAAACTGCTGAATGTGTAAAGATGCTAGACAGTATAGTTGTGATTTTACTGTAAAAACATGTTTTATTTTGTATAGATAACAGGGAGCTCTAGTAAACACACATAACGTAATTCTCCGAAGAGGATACATCTTAAAGATGCTTACTAAATGTTTATTTAACATCTGACAGGAAAATATTAAGAATATATAAAGTATTATGACTTATGCAGACTTTGAGCACATAAATCTCAGAGGAAACTTGAATCTTGTCTGATGTTACAGGGACAGAAATTAATACAAAGTCTATTTAAATCTTAAGTTGTAGTTTATTTTAATTATTGTAATTTCAAACAGAGTTATTACAGTATTTTTCTTATTCTTGATGTCAGTGCATTTGTTGCAGAGCTTTGTGTTGGAGCAGGACCTACAAGGAAAGATGACAGTGGCATTTGTGAAAAAAAAAGAAAAAAAAAAAAGGAAAACCTGAAACAAAAATATAAAGATCATTTTGTTACTTCTGAAACAGAAATCAGATGACATTGTGCTGCTAAAATGACTGCTTTTGTGTTATGATTGTGTATTTTTGTAGGATGTGAAATGTCCTCAGATGGTGTGAGCACTGAGGATGGAGAGACACAGCAGATCCTGGGAATGGTTCAGTGTCATGGATGAGACTCTCCATCACTCCTCTTCCCCTTACTGCCTCATCTGGACTTGATGTTGATGTGATTTCTTCATCCTCAGTGAACCCTGAGAGCCAGCGAGAGCATCTAGACAAAGACCAAACAGTGAGGATGTGATTTTGGTCAAGTTTGTTCTGCTGGTTTCAGTTCATACACTGAAGCTTCAAAAGCATCATCAAATAATGTCATGAAGCTTCTGGACGTCAGGCTCCATTGACTGATATTGTAGAAACTAGCTGGACAAACTTGATCAAAATCAACTTTTGTGTTCAGAAAAAAAAAATGAACACAGGGATTGAACAGCGTGAAGGCAAGTGAATAATGACTGAATTTATTTGTTTGGGTGAACTAACCCTTCATGCCTCCAAATAGCGTTTGTGAAACACTAACAAAAAAGGATTTAAAAAAAAAAATCGAATTTACATTTGGCAGATGCTGTTATCTAAAGTGACATACAGTGCTCTTATTACAGGGATGATCCCGTTGGAGCAACCTGGAGTAAAGTGTCTGGATCAAGCACACACTGGTGGAGATGCTGCGGAAATCAAACCAGCAACCTTCTGCTGACCAGCTCAGTGGTTTAGACCACTACACCACATAAGTAATGAAGTTACAAAAGAAATCATGTAATTGTAAAAATATGGAATTAAGTATGACAAGAAACTGAATGCTGACATGAATGAAGTGTAAAGTTTTAATCTGTTTATTCAGTCATGCTGATGGAGAGCACATGAATGTTTGCAGCAGACACAGATTGTCCCGCACATCTTCTCCCACTCTTGCTTCAAGCTTGTGGGGTTCAGAGGATCATCCTCATCCTCTGGATCAACGATGTCCCCATTGAGAAGAGCAGCGGTGAGGGACATGATAGATGAAGGTGTTCATCAGAATAAAGCTGCAGAATCGGCACAGCTGTGTGAGATGACAGCAGGACTGTAAATACCTGATTGTTAGATCAATACATTTGAATAAAGCTTTGTTTCGTGTGTTGTTGACTTGTACATGCATTTATTTAATTATTGTCATTATTACTTTTATTAATTCTTTACTTATTAATTATGCTATTATCAGTAAATGTATATATTTTATTACTTCATGCTTACATTGACTGTAAATGGAGATGTATTCACATCAGCTGTATTTGTCTAGTGTGTGTTCATGCACAGCTGTCATATAACAAAACATTTCATTTTGCTTGTTTTACTAAAGAAGTAATATGAAAAGTAATATAATATAAAATTATTTTAATATAAAAGTAATATTAAAATAAGCTTTGGTTTATGGTTAATGTTGGGGTGTGCTAGCAAAGCAATTCATTCTGAGGTAATCTTAATTTCAAGTAGATTTTACTTAGATTTAACTACATTTTTTGAGTATAAAATCAACACTCTTCTTCAAAGGCGAGATCTTCGAGCAGCTGTCTGATGTCTCCTCTGTGCAGACATTGCTAACACTGAGGGAAACTGCACTAGGTAGGGTTGAGTTACTGGTGCTGTGAGGTGTTAGTGCACCTGTCACTCATCTTTATTTTATTGCAGGACCTATAATAACATACAAGATCAGGGAAAATACCAATTGTATCTTCAACAATGAACAATAATAATGAAAAAAAAAAACATAAAAATGTGTTTGTATACATCATCGTTTGAAATTATACACACACATAAAGTATGATGACAAGGTTAAATATTTTGAATACATCATAATGCATAAAAGTATTTATTTTATTTATTATTTGTAAGCCTGAGGGATGAAACTAGAACTAATTCAACAAGAAAAAGGGGAAAAATTTTGATTTATGCTTGTGGATGGACATTTTTGCATATAAAATAAAGAAATTAATAACATATTCACACGAATTTGGGTATTTGTAACAAAAAATAAACTCACATTATAAAAATATAAGAAATTTAAATTAACCCAAAATATATTAGTTGTAGCCTACTACAATTACAAAATTACTGGCAGCTGTTTCTTCAACAAGACCACAAAATAAGCAGTTTATCAATATCAAGATATTAACAGATAGAAGAATTAAACCTGTCACTCATATCTTTTAAGTTGTTGCACTTGTGATAACGTCGGTCGTAGGTCACATGATAACGTCAACATGGCGGATTATTTTCGGATCTCGCATACTCAACGAGATTTGGCTGTTAAGTACCTACTCTTTTGGCGCTCGTTAAGTAAGTACTTATTGAAATTAAGTACCTACTCATTGAGTAGGCGGTTTCGGACGCAGCCATCGTTTTAAACTAACCATTCGGAGGCGTCCTCGTTTCACGCAAAAAACAAAAACAACATACAAAAGTTGACACAGAATGTTTAATCCCAGTTTATACACAAATTATTGCCGAAGAACAAAATTCTAAATTTTCAATGAAAGTTACTGTACCCCCCAGAAATATCCAATTCTGAAATTTACATGCAACTTAATGAAATTAAACAAAATTTGTTCAAAGATCCAAAATTAGATAAAAAAAATCTTTTGATGATTTTCACGCATATGGTTTAGAAATGTTTGAAAAATATACCAATGAAATACATGATCTTTTAATTGATTATGATGAAAATATTTATGAAGAAATCTGCAAACACGTTTCTTTCCCTGGTGGGCTGAAAACCTGGAAGAAGCATCCAGTAATTATTTAAATGAGAAACTCAGTCACAATCTTAAAAATTATGCTTTGCATCTTTTTATGTTGGAAATTGAAGAAACGCAAAAACAATTTGGAAGACAATTTTTTGAAATTGGTCTTGTGACTTTTAATTGAGTGTTAAATTGTTCTATCTATTGTAAACATTTAAATAAACATGCAAATTTGGCTCTCTCATTATTGTTGTGCAGTGTTGCTTTATTTATGCTCTTGTGTGAGAATCATAAGTGTTGATGAACATGTTGTTTATACTGCAGTTCCCCATCTTCAGCTTCACGTCTTTACGTTCTCAGCTTGTTCAGGCATCATCCAATCAGCCAATCAGTGTCACATGATTTTATTCTCCTGCATCTCCAGATTGATCAGTCAGATCAGTAAAGCTGCACTACAGCAGAGGCCAAAGAAGAAGGGTTGTGTTCTGGTTCAGGAAGTATTTTTGAAGCTGCTTTTATTGAGTGTATATTAAAGGAATACAAGGGAATTAGTGAATAAGTGTCACGGTATGCACACAGACAAGATGGTAAGATCCAAGTGCAGCGATGTTTATTACAGGAAACTCCAAGCACGTAATCCAGAACACAGGCAAAGGTTAAACTCCACAAAACAGTCCAATAACAGAAAGCCAGAGAAACAAAAGTGCACGTAACAAAATAACAAACCACAACAAAGGACAGAAACAACTGAGTATAAATAGACAGACACTAACGAGGAAACACAAAACAGCTGGGTGCAATGAATGGGATAATGAGTCCAGGAGGTGAGTATGGGTAATGAAGTCCAAAACAGTAAAACAAGAGTCCATGTTGGAGTGCCCTCTGGTGGCTAAATGGGGCACTCCAACTCATGATCATGACAATAAGTAAAAATGAATGCTCTTAGTGACCTTGTGACCTCGGAGGTCATGGCCAGGAGAAAAAATCGAACCTTTCATTGAAGGAAAAGAATTGAAAGTGAGGGGAAATCACATTATAAAAAAATTAATGTAAACAATGCAGATTCATTTTTACAGTCATCTGCGATCATATTTATCAAGGGTAACAACAATTTTGTCCACATCTGTGTGTGTTTATATATATATATATATATATATATATAATTATTCAGACACTGATCTGAAGCCATAAACATTTTTATTGTCGTTTGAAAGCAGAATCACACTTTAAATTCAGCCATTAAACAAAGAAATACACCAAACTACAGAATAACAAAGAAAACAGCTGATTTATAGATAAAAGAGATTCATTCCTGAATTAATTTTTGTTTGAAATTTTACATTCAGTTTGTCTCCAAATTGATAGCAAGGTCTAGTTGAAGACATTTTTCTTGAATGTAAAAACTATATATAATCAGTTTATGTCTAATATAACATAAAATAATTTATTATAATATACAACATAATATAATATTTTATATAGTATTTTAACAAATAATACCGTATTATATATATATATATATATATATATATATATATATATATATATATATATATATATATATATGTAATGTATTATGTATAATAGATTAATAATAATCTAAATAAAAGTTATAGTTTCATGTATGATATAATATTGTATGTTGATAATATTTCTTATAATCTAATATTTTCAGAAAGTGAAAGCATTGAAAAGCATCAGATGAATATTTGAGCACAAGCAACTCTATTAATATCAGTGCTGTTTATCATATCATAAAGCAAAGATACTCCTGAATCGCTGCGGCTGGTCAAGCACTGATGCAGATCCACAGCAGACGGTCACATGATCAGTTTGTGGTTGATCTCTGGTTTTGGTCTCCACGACGCAGAATCAGAGTCTTCACCACAAAACACACTCGACCGGCCCTGAAACAAGAGACGAGACGCTTTACATCAGTGAATGTCACTGTACATCAATCTCCTTCATTTCTCTCATTTCTTCTTACTAGGTGACAGTGAAGATGATGATGATGATGATGGACAGGATGATGAAGATGCCTTCATTAGTGCTCTTGTTTCCAGCGTTATTAGTGCGCTGCGATTCTGCCCAAAAACACAAAATAATTACTGACTCCCAGGCAGCAGAGCCATGTGGGGCCCAAATGGGTTTGACCTGGGCTATCTAACTGGGACCCAGCCAGTTTTGCACCCAGTTTCCATGGAGGCCCCACATGGATTTGCCCAGATGAACTGAACACTGCTTAGTGTGCACACTACAGGCTGTTTAATGAAACACAGAAACATGCTGGAGTTAATGAGATAATTAGGTGATAACGAGCATAATCACTGAAGGACAGAGAAACACAAGAACTACGACTTCAGTCACAGCCTTCGATGAAATCAACTGAAGATAAAAGACATTAAATCTCTGAAGATCTGATTAAACATCTCCACAAACAGCTTTACCAGCTTCACTTATCACTAACCAGACTGACTTTATTTCTGACATTCATCTTCAGAAGCTCTTATTGAGAATTACCAGAGGTTTAGATGTTGATGATTTGTTGAAAATACGTTTGGTTTGATGTCACCGTGATCGAGGTCAGCGCTTACTTCAGTTAGGCAGTTTGACTCTTAACTATAACTTTTAATTTTTTCTCTGGCTGTTTGTTATGGCAAGAACAACAAGAGACAATGTGGTCGGCTGCTAAATGATAAAAATGTAGTCATCATTTAGTGGCTTAATTCACTGATGTAATGACTGAGCTTTTTATGAGCAAAATGTGTTTAAATTTGTGCTGGATCTTTTCTTGAATTACAACAATAAAAATGTTTCAATCAGAAAATTTGAAAAACACATTGTTCACTAAACACTTCAAACCTCCTGCAAGATTCACTTACACAGACATCAAGAATCAGCGTATGATTCTCAACAATGGTGACATGCTTCATGCTGCAATGCATTCTGGGAGCCATGGATGAGTTTCGTATGATGCACCCAGAATGCATTGCACCATTGAAGCATGTCACCATTGTTGAGAATCATACGCTGATTCTTGATGTCTGTGTGCGAGTAAAACTCACAGGAGCCCAAAATATGTAAATGGTGTGTTATAAATCGTTTGATGTTCTGATTAAATTCTATTATTCTCTTGCTGTAGAATCATAACAATAAAACAGAATTAATAACATACTACCCGTATAAACCTCCCACATAATATCAATGAGTTAAGCCAATATATGATGATTATATTCTTATCATCAATCAGCTTACAGCATCTGATTATATTTTCTCTTGCTGTTCTCGCCATAACAAACAGACACAGCTGTCAAGAGAAAAACTAATGTTAAAAGTCAAGAGCCTGACTAAAGCACACACTGATCGCCACAATGGTAACATCAAATCAAACTATTACTTTCAAATAAGTAATCAACATCTAAGCCTCTTCTTAATTCTTAATACGAACTTCTGTAGACGTCTGACAGAAATCAAGTCAGTCTGGTTAGTAATAAGTGAAGCTAATGTTGTTTGTGGAGTTGTTTAATCAGATCTTGAGAGATGTAATGTATTTTATCTTCAGTTGATTTCATCCAAGGCTGTGGCTGGAAGTAGTTCTTGTGTTTCTCTTTCCTTCAGTGATTCTGCTTGTTAACAGCAGGTGTTCTTCACTAATACAAAATCATTATTCAATCACTTAATTATCTCATTACCTCCAACACTGATTAAGTGTTACATTAAACAGCCTGTAGTGTGCACACTAAGCAGTGTTCAGTTCATCTGGGCAAATCCATGTGGAGCCTACATGGAAACTGGGTGCAAAACTGGCTGGGTCCCAGTTAGATAGCCCAGGTCAAACCCATTTGGGCCCCACATGGTTCTGCTGGCTGGGCTGTGATCTGTTATCATGTCATACATCACAAATATTGTTTTGATTGTAAAGTGTCTTGTTGCATCTTTCTTCATAATAAATGACATGTTTAAGATTAATTAAGTGTTCTGATATTATTATTGTTTCATAATTCAAACACTTTCTCACCTGTAGCTGTGGTGAGTTCATCTGAAGACGGACAGAGATCTGATGGAACAGACAATACTGATTAATCTGGACAATAATCACATCATTATGTGTAATAATAACAACATCTTATTAATCTAATTAAATAGCCATAACATATTTTATGCTAATGATGTACATTAACATTCAAAAGTTGAATGAGAATTTATTACTTTCTTTATTCATCAAGGATGCATTAAATTGATCAAAAGTGACAATAAAGACATAATGTTACAAAAGATTCTATTTCAAATAAATGCTGTTCTTTTGATCTTTCTATTCATCAAAGAATCCTGAAAAATAAAATGTAACAGTTTCCACAAAAATCTGAAGCAGTTTTCAACATTGATAATGATCATAAATGTTTCTTGAGCAGCAAATCATCATATCAGAATGATTTCTGAAGGATCATGTGACACTGAAGACTGGAGTAATGATGCAGGCTTGAAAGGGTGTTTTCCATGGTGGTAGGTCGCCACCCTGTGGCCGCAGGTTGAACTGTTTAAGTCTTTATTACTGTTTAAATACTAAAGTAAAGTATTTTCTTTAGACCACTGTGCCCTGTCTAGAGTTTGTAGGGATTTATTTTATTAACTGCTATGTGTTTAGGACCCTGATGTTCCCTGTAGGTTGGCTAGAACAATATTTAAAGGGGCTGCCTGACATTGTGACCTGGGTAACGTCGCTCCTCCAAATCCTCATAACAATTTGCACTAACACATTTTAAGTAGATTTTACTGCTACTGCTCTGTACAACTTACAATTAAAAATATTATTTTATTATATTTAATTTATGTAATTTCACATATAGAATTATGAAAAATCTACTTAACTAAGTTAAGTAAATTTAACAAAATTATTTTTTTTACTCAAATAATATAACATTTTATTAAACCATGCTTTTAAAGTGTAAGCTTTACTTAGAAACATCTTAGTAAATAATACAATAGTTATCATGTAGACACCATATCTACACAACAGAAGCAATGCGGCACTCCTCCAATCACAGAGAGTTCAATACTTGCTACACAATACACAATGATGGTAACGTTTGATCATTCATTTTGAATAGAAAATGAACTCCAGATGTCACAAAATCGCAAGTAACTAAAACTGACAACAAAAGCAATGATAAAACAGTGTAAATACAGCTGGAAAACAGTGGGGGGGAAAAAAATCAACATTACTAATTATTCATGCCCCAGTGCATGATGGGAACACCAGTATCAGAAAAGTTAAGTTGGTTTTACTTAATTTTATATCATTGATATTTATGCTTTAATTTCTACATGCTTGAATTGAGTACTAATATAGAATTTACTTTCTTTTTTCAATTCTTGCCAGAACTAACTTTTTTCATATAGAAAAAAGTACTTCACCAAGAATCATATTCATCACTGATACAGATGTGTGTTCAGTTTCTGACATACTAACTCCACACGCTTGAATAATTGTAAAAAATCCATGTGATGGCCTCTTTAAATATGAAATCAATTTATTCTCAATAATGTTCCCATTTGCATATTTATGATGTTTATTGGACAAATGCTGTCTGTGACTGTGCAAAGCTCATGAATATGTAATGAGGTAAAATCTGACAATTTCAACTCTTGTTCATTCATTCATTCATTCACATTTGAATGAATGAATGAACGCTCATTCGACGCTCAACGCTGCCTGTCTGCTGTCTGACCTACGCTCGGAGCTTCGTGGAGTTTATCCTAAATCCTTCTCTTTATTCCTATTCACATAATATAACTTTCTTATTTTTCACTAGATTACTTAACCTATTGCATAGTATTACTAAACGGAACGATTTATTACTAGTAATCCACCAGCGTAATCACCTAGTGTTAGCCATAGCCTGCTAGCTACCGTCTACTTTCTTTTTTCCTCTAAACTAACCTTCCTTGTCGATTTAATGGCGGATTTATCCGATGTATGTTATTCTGATCTGTCCTCGCCAGATCGGGAAGCTGTGGAGACGTTGCTGCCCGGCATTCATCGATCCACCGCGAGGTACAGCGTCCCGCACATCACCCTCGCCCCAGGCACCGGCAAGCGACCGAGACATCCAGCCAGCGAGTCCCGTGTGCGTTGCAGTTTTTCGGACGGCGTTCATCAAACACACGGTCAGTCATGTCTGACGATTATCATGTGTAGTAAATGCAACATGTACAGCTTAGCTCTTTCTGTCAAAAGTGAGACTTACACATGTGATAAATGCAGGGATATTGTCAGGCTGACAGAGAGAATCTCAGAATTAGAGACACGCATCCAAACTTTAATTGAGGATAGTGAGAATGAAAGGGCCTTAGATACTGCTTTGGATGCGACTAGCCTAGTAAACACTACACATTCGGTTCCGGTTGTAGAAGCCACGCAGCAGGCTAACTGGGTGACTGTGAGGCGGCATAATGGCAAGAACAAACACCACTCTTCCGTTCCGATTAGAACATCAAACAGGTTCTCCCCAATCAGTGACGCACCCACTGAGAATCCTGTTGAAAGTGCCCTAGTAATTGGCGATTCTATTACACGGAACGTGAAAATAGAGACACCAGCCACCATAGTCACATGTTTGCCGGGGGCCAGAGCACCTGACATCAAAGCAAATTTAAAAGTGCTGGCTAATGCTAAACGTAAATATTCTAAAATCATTATCCACGTCAGCACAAATGATGTTCGACTTCGCCAGTCGGAGATCACTAAAATTAACATTAAAGAGGTGTGTAAACTCGCAAATTCAATGTCAGCAGAAGTAATTTGTTCTGGCCCTCTTCCTGTTCGTCGGAGTGATGAGATAGTTAGCAGGTTATCATCACTCAATGGCTGGCTGTCTAAGTGGTGTCCGCAGAATAATATAGGTTTCATAGACAATTGGAAAAGCTTTTGGGGCAGACCTGATCTGTTGAAAAGAGATGGTATTCATCCCTCCCGGGATGGTGCTGCTCTTCTCTCTAGAAATTTGGCAAATAGTCTTAGAGCTGAAACGTGACAAACCATTCAAAAGAATTTCAAATATAATTCCTTTGAAGTGATGGTGCTTTATGTAACATTATGTAAGTTGACATTTGTGCTGGCTACTGTAAACAGGCCACCAGGGCACCATACTGACTTTATCAAAGAATTTGCTGATTTTCTATCAGAGTTAGTACTAGCTGCGGATAAAGTCCTTGTTGTTGGTGATTTTAATATCCATGTAGATAATAATAAAGACGCATTTGGATTGGCATTTGCAGATATTTTAAACTCTATTGGAGTTAAACAACACGTGTCAGGACCCACTCATTGTCGTAATCATACCCTAGATCTAATACTGTCGCATGGAATTGATATTGATGCTGTTGAAATTCTACAGCAGAGCGATGATATATCAGATCATTATTTAGTCTCGTGTATAATACAATTAGCCAAGACTACAAAACCACCACCCAGCCATAAATATTGTAGAACCATCACGTCTACCACTAAAGATTGCTTTATAAATAATCTCCCCGAGCAGTTTCATCGCCTTAGTATACCTGACAACTTAGAAGAACTCGATGCTGCAACAGAAACTATTGGCTCTCTCTTTTCCAGCACATTAGATGCAGTCGCTCCTTTATATCTAAAGAAGATTAAGGAAACTAATCCAACGCCGTGGTATGATGAGCACACTCGGGCTCTAAAACGAGCTGTGAGAAAAGCTGAACGTAGTTGGAAGAAAACAAAACTAGAAGTTTTTCGCCTTTCGTGGAAAGAAAAAATGATTGAGTACAGAACAGCCATAAGAAATGCTAGATCTACTTATTTTTCAAATCTCTTAATAGAAAACAAACATAATCCTAGGTATTTATTTGACACAGTGGCTAAATTAACTAGAAACAGAGATTCAATTGCTGACGTTTCCATAGAGCACAGCAGTAATGACTTTATGAACTTCTTTACTTGCAAGATTGACAATATTAGAGAGAAAATTATAAACATGCAACCGTCTACAGTTTCTCTTCAGACAGTGCACTGTAGTGTCCCTGAGGTAAAACTAGAATCATTCGCCGCTATAGGAGAGGAAGAATTATCTAAACTTATCAAATCATCAAAATCAACAACATGTATGTTAGACCCAATGCCGACTAAACTACTGAAAGAAATGCTTCCAGAGGTCGTAGGTCCACTTCTTGATATAATTAATTCATCTCTAACACTAGGATACGTGCCAAAAACCTTTAAGCAGGCTATTATTAAACCTCTTATTAAAAAACCTCAACTAGATCCGAGAGATTTAGTAAATTACAGGCCAATCTCGAATCTACCTTTTCTGTCAAAGATACTAGAAAAGGCAGTTTCAACACAACTGTGCTCCTTTTTAGAAAGAAATGGAATCTGTGAGGATTTCCAGTCAGGATTTAGACCATACCATAGTACTGAGACTGCTCTCGTTAGAGTTACAAACGATCTACTCCTATTATCCGATCGTGGCTGTATTTCTCTATTAGTGTTATTAGATCTCAGTGCTGCTTTTGACACTATCGATCATAACATTCTTTTAAAAAGACTTGAAAACTATATTGGCATTAGTGGAATTGCTTTGGCATGGTTCAAATCGTACTTATCTGACCGTTATCAGTCTGTGGTAGTTAATGAAGAGATGTCGTATCGATCACAGGTTAAATATGGGGTACCGCAAGGCTCAGTATTAGGACCGTTGCTTTTCACTCTGTACATGCTGCCCTTAGGAGAGATAATTAGGAAGCATGGCGTTAGTTTTCACTGCTACGCTGACGATACTCAGCTCTATATTTCCTCGCGCCCTGACGAAACCTACAAATTCACAAAACTAACAGAATGCATAGCTGACATTAAAAACTGGATGACAAGAAATTTCTTATTATTAAATTCAGAAAAAACTGATATCCTAATTTTTGGACCAAAAACTTCCTCACGAAAAAACCTTGAATACTCTCTAGCACTTGACGGGTGCTCCATTAAACCTTCGTCCTCAGTTAGGAACCTGGGTGTGCTCTTTGATACCAATCTTTCATTTGAAAGTCATGTTTCTAGTATCTGTAAAACCGCCTTCTTCCATCTAAAAAATATATCTAAATTACGGCATATGCTCTCAATGACAAATGCGGAACAGTTGGTTCATGCATTCATGACCTCAAGACTAGATTATTGTAACGCTCTACTGGGTGGTTGTTCTGCTCGGCTTTTAAACAGACTACCGTTGGTCCAAAGTGCGGCAGCTAGAGTTCTTACTAGAACCAGAAAGTATGACCTTATTAGCCCAGTTCTGTCAACATTACATTGGCTCCCTATTAAACATCGTATAGATTTTAAAATCTTGCTACTTACTTATAAAGCTCTAAATGGTTTAGCTCCCCAGTACCTAAGTGAGCTCTTAATGCATTATAGTCCTTCACGTTTATTGCGATCTGAGAAATCAGGCCAGTTGATAATACCCAGAATATCAAAATCAACTGAAGGCGGCAGATCCTTTTCCTATTTAGCACCTAAACTCTGGAACAATCTTCCTAGCATTGTTCGGGAAGCAGACACACTCTGTCAGTTTAAATCTAGACTGAAAACACATCTCTTTGCTCTTGCATACACATAACACATTATCAATACATTAACATTTTTCAAATCCGTTAAAGGATTGTTACGCTGCAATAATTAGGTCAGCCGGAACCGAGAACATTTCCTATAACACTAGATATACCTGTACATCAGAATAAGAATGGCATCTACGCTAATATCTGTCTCTCTGCTTATCCTGAGGTTTGCCGGGTGCTGGATCCAGGCCGTATCCAGATCAGATGGAGAACCTGTGTCTGGACCTGACTACAACGTAGCCCAGGAGAAAATGGGCCTACAGATCCAGTTCTGGCTGCATCTATAATTCTGATTTTTAATCCCCGTATCCGCTTACATATATTTATATATAATCTATTTTTAATCTCTATAATAAAAATGTATAATTCAGATTTTGATCTCCATATCCATTTACATATATTATATATATCTTCCAAGGGGTTTTTTCCCTCCTAGGACTTTTTCCCCAGTGTTAGCACGCTGGGTTTTTCTCCTAGGGGGTTTTTTCCACCCCTGGAAGTCAGCCGACATTGGTTTAATGTAGCACCATCTTGTATATGTTTGTACAGCTTATTTTTAACCACTTCCCTTTTTTCTGTGCTTCTAATATGTAAAGCTGCTTTGAAACAATTACCAATTGTAAAAGCGCTATATAAATAAATTTGACTTGACTTGACTTGACATTAATTTGTATAGCGCTTTTCACGATACATATCATTTCAAAGCAGCTTTACAGAGAATGCATGTCAACATTACAATTTAAAGAATGCAGTTAGCTAATAATGTAATAATTTAGGCAATTAATTTACAATCACTATTAGCAGTTTAACTGAATGTAGAAGCAATGAGCTCCTGAAAAATGAATTACTTTAACAATAATTAGGATATAGAAATTGTGCAATGTGCATGTTGATCCAGATGATTGCGTCTTCTGAAGTCCTCGCAGGAGTTGGCGCCGTCTCTTCATAGGTGTTGGTCATCTGAGGTCTTCTTAAGAGGCTGGATCCAAACTGAAGCTGATGTACTCTCTAGTCACCTCAGGGCGGGTGTCCGAGGTAAAACAGAAAAGCAAATGGAGAATATAATTAGCGTAGCTGCTGTTCATAACATTAAGCAAAGATAGTCATGTGCAGTTGATCTGGTGTGAGATGCATTATGTGAACGCTTGGCTAAAGAGATGCGTCTTTAATCTAGATTTAAACTGGGTGAGCGAGTCTGAGCCCCGAACATTATCAGGAAGGCTATTCCAGAGTTTCGGAGCCAAATGTGCAAACGCTCTCCCTCCTTTAGTGGACTTAGCTATCCTAGGTACAACCAGAAGTCCAGAGTTTTGTGATCTTAAAGAGCGTGAAGGATTGTAGGGCGATAGAAGATCGGTTAAGTACACAGTAGCTAAACCATTTAGAGCCTTATAGGTCATTAGCAATACTTTATAATCGATACGGAGCTTAATGGGTAACCAGTGTAGAGATGATAAAATGATGATAAAATTGGTGTTATATGATCATATTTTCTTGACCTGGTAAGAACTCCAGCAGCTGCATTTTGTACTAATTGTAGCTTGTTTGAGGATCAGGACAACCAGCTAATAATGCATTACAGTAATCTAGTCGAGACGTCATGAAAGCATGAACTAACTTTTCTGCATCAGAAATAGATAACATATTCCGAATCTTAGCAATGTTTCTGAGGTGGAAGAAGGCTGTTTTTGTAACATATGAAATATGATTTTCAAAGGACAAGTTGCTGTCTAATATAACACCAGGTTTTTAACTGTTGAGGATGGAGTAACAGTACATCCTTCTAAATGCAGATTGTAGTCTGAGAGATTCTGTGATTCTCTTGTCATGCTTCGAAACTGTCAAATTAAAAAAAAAAAAAATTTCACTTTTAATGTCATAATTTTAACTTTTATTCTTATAATTATAACTTATAAGTTTCCCTTTTTGTCATACTTTTGACTTTTTATCCTGTAATTTTGACTTTGTATATCACAAGTATGATTTTTTATGACTTTTATTTTATAATTGTGACAGTATGTCCTAACATTGTTTTTTTAAATCTCATAATTAGGACTTCATATTTCATAATTTTCTCACTTTTTCATAATTTTGACTTTCATCCCATAATTCTGACTTTTTATTTATGTATTTCATGTCATTTCATGTCTCATATGGCAGGGATGTGATGCTCAGACTCACGTCAGCGCTCCAGTGAGCGTCACAGGTGGGATCTGGGTGACTCTCTAGTTCCTGCTCTGGTTTTTTAAAACCATGATTCATTTTATTTTTCAGGATTCTTTAATAAATAGAAATAGAATCTTTTGTGTCATTGTAAATGTCTTTACTGTCCAGAGAACCTGTGTCTGGACCTGACTACAAAAGAAAAAAAGAAACCCAGAACCATAGTACATTTGACATAAAGCCAGTTTACTGTTACTGCAAATATTATGTGCGATATATGAATATAACAGTTCATCTGTGCGATAATGCTAATGTGGAGCTGTGAAGTGTTTTTTTAAAGATCAAGGAAAACTATTCCTCATGACACAAGATCTCAGTCTGATCTTTATTCAGATCCACCATTAGAGAGCACCATTCTTCAACACTGAAGAATCTGGGAAATAAACCCGTCTCTCAACTCCACAGCCGCTTTAAGACAAGCCTCCAAGGTTAGCAAAAAAACATAAACCTGCGATACACAGGGAAGGAGACCAGAGGCCGTTTTTTATAATAAACTGAATAAACTGCTTTTGTTTCATTTAAAGGATTAGTTCACCCAAAATTGATAATTCTGTCATTAATTACTCACCCTCATGTCGTTCTACACCTGTAAGACCTTCGTTCATCTTCAGAACACAAATTAAGATATTGTTGATGAACTGATGGCTCAGTGAGAGCAATTTATTGAGAGCAATGCCATTCAAACTCTCAAGATCCATAAAGGTACTAAACACATATTTAAAACAGGTCATGTGAGTTCAGTGGTTCTACCTTAATAATATAAAGCGACAGTAATACTTTTTGTGCAGCAAAAAAACAAAATAACGACTTTTCAACAATATCTATATAGGCTGATTTCAAAACACTGCTTCGTGAAGCTTCTGAACTTTATGAATCTTTTGTGTCGAATCACTGATTCAGATCTCCTATCAAACGGCTAAACCGCTGAAATCACGTGAATTTGGCGCTCCGATTCACTGATTTGATTCGTAAAGCTTTGAAATCAGCCCATCACTAGATATTGTTGAAAAGTCTTCTTTTTTTTTTTTTTTTTTGGTGTACAAAAAGTATTCTTGTCACTTTATAATATTAAGATAGAACCACTGTACTCACATGAACTGTTTAAAATATGTTTTTAGTACTTTTATGGATCTTGAGAGTTTGAATAGCTTTGCTCTCAATAGAGGCCTCACTGAGCCATCAGATTTCATCAACAATAGCTTAATTTGTGTTCTGAAGATGAAAGTCTTACGGGTGTGGAACGACATGAGGGAGAGTAATTAATGACAGAAATCATTTTTGGGTGAACTAACCCTTTAATGAATCGACAGCCCATCGGCTAATCTTCAGCATGTTTGTCATTAAACATTAATTTTGAATTGAACTATTTTTAGAGTTTCACCGAGGAAAAAAAAAAGATGGATATCAAGAGTGAAGAAGAGTTCATAAACTCTCACAAGAGGCTCAGGCAGCACACTGTGTGTGTTTGTGTGTGTGTGTGTGTGTGTGTGTGTGTGTGTGTGTGTGTGTGTGTGTGTGTGTGTGTGTGTGTGTGTGTGTGTGTGTGTGTGTGAGTGTGTGTGTTAGACACCTACACCAATCTGAAGCCATAAACAGTTTTAATTTAAATCAGCACTACTGATTTACTAACAACTGATTTATAGATAAGGTGATTTTAGAGGAGAAAAGGGAGAAAACAAAATTTACTTTTTATGTTTGAATTTTTACATTCAATTTTTACATTCAATTTAAGACTAAGACCATCAAGAAAAGACAAACAAGGTGACAGAGTAATCATTTATTTGTAACAAAAAATATAAATTTCAATAACTTAAAGTACCTAACAGGTAAGAATATGTAAGAATGTAAGAATGTTTGGAAGCATCAACACATCTTGCTGTAGATTTTATCTGACATTGAAGTTTGTGTGTGTTTTGCACAGTGACACATTTTTAAAACATTGCATTCTTGCTGGTATAATATGATTTTTGTTTTGAAGAGAGTTTTAAACTTAAATCTTTATGCAGTCTGTGTCTATACGCTATTTGTTCTTCAAGCTAAATCCCAACTTTCACAAAGGTGTATTGTCGAGAACAGCACTAATGTAGATTTGCTGGCTTGTGTGGGTGCAGTCAGTTTTGACCACGAAAGATGAGGTAATTTGATTGAATGTCGTGCATTTACGGCATTTTACCTGCTAGAAACACATGCTCAGTTTTAATGTTATTTTAAGGTGGAGTAGAATTAAATGAACAGCAAAGCATTTTGTTTGTGTACGTCAGTTTGAGAACCACTGCTGGATATCAGCCTATACTTTGGTCACAGAAACGAGCAGCGCAATATAGACTGACTAAATGACACTTTCATTTAAGTAGAAAATCTCAGTGAAGATCGCTAATATGGTAGTATACAATACATCGTTGTTGTACAGGAAACGCACCCCAGATTAAGGAAAAGGGGAAAAAAAAAAGATTTTGTCCAAATTTGTCCCAAAGGACCCTTTAGGGTTAAACTAGGTGACGTGTGAAGATGATGATGATGATGGACAGGATGATGAAGATGCCGTCATTAGTGCTCTTGTTTCCAGCGTTATTAATGTGCTGCGATTCTGCTCAAAAACACAGAAAATGATTACTGACTGTAATCTATAGTTTTATCATTTCATACCTCACAAATATTGTTTTGATTGTAAAGTGTCTTGTTGCATCTTTCTTCATAATAAATGAGATGTTTAAGTGTGAATTAAGTGTTCTGATATTATTGTTTCATAATTCAAACACTTTCTCACCTGTAGCTGCGGCGAGTGAAGACGGACAGAGATCTGATGGAACAGACAATACTGATTAATCTGGACAATAATCACATCAGATATTTGATTTTTAACTGTCTTAAGATTTTAATATTTATGTGTAATAATAACAATATCTTATTAATCTAATTAAATACCCATATGATATTTTATGTACATTAACATTCAAAGGTTGAATAGTAAATCAATACTTTAATTCATCAATGATGGAATAAATTGTTTAAAAGTGACAGTAAAGACATTAATAATGTTACAAAAGATTCTATTTCAAATAAATGCTGTTCTTTTGAACTTTCTATTCATCAAAGAATCCTGAAAAATAAAATGTATGACGGTTTACACAGAAATCTGAAGCAGTTTTCAACATTGATAATAATCTTAAATGTTTCTTGAGCAGCAAATCATCATATTATAATGATTTCTGAAGGATCATGTGACACTGAAGACTGGAGTAACGATGTTGAAAATTCAATTATTACAGTTTACTATATATTAGAAAATAGAAAATGAGAATTTTTCAGTTTTGCACTCACCATTACAAGGCATCATTACAAAGATCTGCAGAGAGACAGTGTTAAGAAGAATGAGAAACACTTGATTTATATATTAACACTGAATAGTCTTCATCACACATCATTAATGTGATGGACTGTACAGAATTCCTCACCTTCGTTGATGCACAATCCATCTGGAAATTAATCTCAGTGTGTCTCTCTTTCAGAATGAGTGTCTGTGGTTCTGCATGCTGAACTCTGGTCAGATCCGTCGCTCCAGACTCGTCCACCACCACTATATCCTACAGACACACAGTCAGAGCTGTGAATGCTCACCGTCAATGCTTTTATGACTTTATCACTTATTAATGTTCATTAAATCACTCCACTGAGGCTGGATTATCTTAATAATAATTTAATAATAATTCCTTACATTTATATAGCACTTTTCTGGGCACTCAAAGCGCTTTACATATTGAAGGGGGAATCTCCTCAACCACCACCAATGTGCAACATCCACCTGGATGATGCAGCGGCAGCCATATTGCGTCAGAACGCCCACCACACACCAGCTTATTGGTGGAGAGGAGACAGAGTGATGAAGCCAATCAGTGTATGGGGATGATTAGGAGGCCATGATAGACAGAGGCCAATGGGCAAATTTGGCTAGGATCTTCTCATGTTTCCATGACAGAAAATGCAATGAGCTAAGGCTTGTTCCTGTTAATGTTTGGTCCAGTACTGCACTATTTCATACAATATATGGAAGAGAGACTTCATATCATAAAGTTTTCATATACAGTCTTGAGAACAGTTTACATCATACTAATCAATGAATAGAACATCAAAACCCAAAGCATGATGAAGAAATCATCTAAATCATAAGGTAAAATAAGAAAAAAATTCATTATGATGAAATAAAAACTCAAAATTATAGATTTAAAAGCCAAAATTATAACATAAAAAGTTGAAATTATGACATGGAGAAAAAAAGTTTAGAGCCATTATTAATTTACTTTTGTTATAATTTTGAATTATAATTTACTCTTTTTGTCACACTTTCAACTTTATCTGATAATTGACTTAGTGTGTCATCATTTTGACTTTTTATCTCATAATTATGTTATTTCATGTCATTTTATATCTCATGTGTCCTCCATGTGTGATGCTCAGACTCACGTCAGCGATCCATTCTGTGTCACAGGTGGGATCCGGAGCGTCGCTCAGCTGACAGGAGGTGGATCCGTTGCTGAAATCTCTCCTGCAGCAGGTGAGAGCGTCCCGTCCGGACGGCAGCGCCAGCAGACCTACAGGAACCAGATCACAATGGTCTGCGCATGATCTACAGCTGGAGCTCAAGCACGCTAAAGGCTGATTTAAGCTGGATTTATACTTTCGCCTGGCTCCGCACCGCGAGTCTCCACTGATTGCGAACGCACCTCCCCAAACGGACGAGACATTTATACTCGACGCGCTCGCCGTTGTTCTATTGAAATGACAGGGGGCGACTCTGAGAAATTGTTCTCTAGATCAGCAGTAAGCAGTGGTGAGAAGAAGAAAAGGTACATGTGACGATGTTTATTCTAGTTTACACTTAACCAAAACCACACTGCAAAAAGAATTGTGTGAAACCCAGTAAACCTTGAGATAATTACTAACAACAGCGAGCGCGTCGAGTATAAATGTCTCGTTCATTTGGGGAGGTGCGCGCACAGTCAGCAGAGGCTGAATCCAGTTAATCCAGCTTAACACATGTTCAACACCTGCACATCTGCTTCATCTCCGTTGACACCATCACTGACACAGACGCTCATAACAGCTGTCATTTTTAAAAGAAAACATCCCAGAATGCCAACATGAACAATAGCTTCAGGGAAATTTACTTTAACTTCTGAATGAATTAACGAGACCAAGTTTAAAGTTTTTCTAACTACAGAAGAAAGAACACACATCACTTACATGAACACATTAAAACATAGCTTCTGATCCTCTGTTTGTGATCCATCGAGAACTCCAACTCTACCAAGAACTTCAGAGCTGTGAGAGGAAAAAAACCCAAAAGAGATTAAGGAGTGAAGAGGGTATGACTCAATAACATGCATACAGGAGCTTTATCTGTCCTCTCTCTCTCTCTCTCTCTCTGTGTGTGTCTGTCATAATAAATATTAAAACAAGAGGACCTGTTGAAATATGTGAGATGTATGGTTTATTTAAACTGCAAACATAAAACTTGATGTTTTATTGACAAAGTTCGGCAGGAGCGCGCTTAGATAATTAACACGATAAAAGAGTCTAAACTGTCAGAAGGACTGGAGGAGATCGAGTGTGACGGATTTATTAGGTCATGTTGATCATGTGGGAAGGTCTGGTATTGTTTTCACACTTGTTTTGTCACAATGTGGAATCTCAGCTGTCATTTCTGTCAGACCGTACGACAGTCAAGACTCGTTAAAAACGGACGTGCGCATGAAAACTTGTCCGGAGCTTTACATCATCAACCCACACATGTTCGGTGACAGTGAGCTGCATTAAACGCAGGACTGAAACAGTGGCTAACAAAGACATCTCTAGCGTTCATTTTGATCACGGCTTGTTTTGAAAAACAAAGACAATTTGATGTTCGTCGTAGGAGAAGTCACACTGCAGGACTGTGTGCCAAATCTTCTGACACTGCCAGAATTACGTCTGAAGAAAAATTTGATTGCAACGGTCATTAATCGGCTGTCGGTGAACATGTCAAACTAGTGATCAAAGACTACAGATTTTTGCCTAGGATTATAGGAATCTCAGGATTCTCAAAATTTGTCTCAGACAACCAAATCGTGGCCAAAATTGCACAGTTTGCACCTGCCTTTAGTCGGCTGTGAGGCGGGACTTAGAATGATAGAAGGGTTTTTGGGTCTCTGATTTGGCCTCTTCTGTTACCCTCTTTGGTTTCCTGTTATTTTGGGTTGCTTTGTTGTGATTACTTGTTTGCTTTATGTATCAGTTTAGTTAGGGATTTTACTTTATGTTGATGAAGAAGAATTACTTTAATTCTTTTCTCACTTCAACACAACAAACGCCAAAACTCAGTGTACCTACAGGCCAATTTGCAAATGCTTACATACAGTTTTCAAAACTGTTCAACTTCAGTTCAAAACAACATAATACAAAACAAGACAGAAATATGCTGTATTTCGACAGTAATATATTAATGAAATATATTCTGAATCTAAAAAATCAAATAGTATCAAAGCAATTAGATAAAACTGAACACCAAGCATTAGTCTTTCAATTTCATTATCAACCATTCAGAAGGGGAAAACTTCTGAATAATGTTGTACTGTTATGTAAATATGGTTCATGTAACACAAATTGCAGTGAATTATAAACAACAGAGAGTGTTATTCTTGTTTTGTTAACAAATTTTCAAAAGAAAACATTTTATAATGCTACCTGATGTTAGGGTTTTTTAGGTCAGTGTTTTATGATTGACAAAGTGTGTTTGCTGGGTGAATGAGTTGATTTGAGACATGAATTAAGTGTTTTGGTAGATTTAGTGCATTTTGAGTGTGAAATTAATGTGAAATTGAATGTGAGTGAGTGAGTGATGACATCTCAGATCATTATCTAGTCTTGTTATCCAAGGCTGCAAAGCTGATTCCCGGTTACAAATATGGTAGAATTATGGTAACATTTCTACCACTAACAGCTGCTTTATAAATAATCTTCCTGATCAGTTTCATCTCATACCAGATAGCTTAGAACAGGGATGGACAACTCCGGTCCTGGAGGGCCAGTGTCCTGCAGAGTTTATCTCCATCCCTGATAAAAACTCACTTGCCTATAACTTTCTACTAATCCTAAAGACCTTGATTAGCTGGTTCAGGTGTGTTTGATTAGGGTTGGAGCTAAACTCTGCTGGACACTGGCCCTCCAGGACCGGAGTTGTCCATCCCTGGCTTAGAAGAACTTGATGTTACAACAGATACTATTGACTCTCTCTTTTCCAGCACAATCACAACATTCTATCGATCAAAACATTCTTTTAAATAGACTCGAAAACTATGTTGGCATTACATGGTTCAAATCATACTTATCTGACCGTTATCAGTTTGTAGTAGTAAACGATGAGATGTCGTATCGATCACAAGTTCAATATGGAGTACCGCAAGGCTCAGTACTAGGACCGTTGCTTTTTACTCTGTACATGCTACCCTTGGGAGATATCATTAGGAAGCATGGCATTAGTTTTCATTGTTACGCTGATGTTACTCAGCTCTATATTTCTTCACGCCTGACGAAACCTACCAGTTTGCTAAATTAACAGAATGTATAGCTGATATAAAAAACTGGATGACCAGTAATTTCCTACTACTAAATTCAGAAAAAACAGAGATTCTAATTTTTGGACCAAAAACTTCTTCATGTAATAACCTAGAATACTGTCTAACACTTGATGGCTAGAGTTCTTACTAGAACTAGGAAGTATGACCATATTAGCCCAGTTCTGTCATCACTGCATTGGCTTCCTGTTAAACATCGTATAGATTTTAAAATCTTGCTAATTACTTATAAAGCTCTAAATGGTTTAGCTCCCCAGTACCTAAGTGAGCTCTTAATGCATTATAGTCCTTCACGTTTATTGCGATCTCAGAATTCAGGCCAGCTGATAATACCCAGAATATCAAAATCAACTGCAGGCGGCAGATCCTTTTCCTATTTAGCACCTAAACTGTGGAACAATCTTCCTAGCATTGTTCGGGATGCAGACACACTCTGTCAGTTTAAATCTAGACTAAAAACACATCTCTTTAACCTGGCATACACATAATACATTCAAATCATGTAAATTGTTAGGCTGCATAGATTAGGTCAGCCGGAACCGGGAACACTTCTCATAACACCTGATGACCTCGCTACATCAGAAGAAGAATGGCGTCTACGCTAATATTAGTCTCTTTCTGTTTATCCCGAGGTTTGCCGCAGTCTGCCAGATCCAGGCTGTATCCAGATGAGATGAAGGACCTGCATCTAGACATGATGATAACGCAGCCCTGACGTTTCAACTGAACTATCCCTGTGAAGGCCCATTTCACTTTCCTTTCCCAATGTATAGATAAAACGTTATCAGAATTATTCCAGTTCGCATAGATCCGTGGAAACGATTAATTATTCTGTGTTATGTGGTCCAGTAAAGTAATTTGGCAAATATCACTAAAAAGACTAAGCGTCTGCACACATAGGATACACATTCAAACACGCATACCTATAGACTAAACATGTAAATGAACGGCAAGAACGCATTAAAAGTCTTCTGTTTTCAGTTAAAAAGTGTCATTTATGCTAAGTTAATAATTAACGATTTTTACAACGGAAGTGATTCAATCAAAAACTTACTTTAGTTCGATAATATTTTTTTCCTAGAGCTGATGTAAAGCCAAAAGCCATCTCTGTCCAATAATTTTCCTATTATCACTGTGAAGCTGCTTTGAAACAATCTGTAGTGTAAAAAGCGCTAAATGAAGATGACTTGACTGCACGTGGATGCGGTTATTTACGACCCACAGGATCTCATGAATGAAGATTTAAAAACGAAAGAAAAGATGAGAGTCGTCTGTTTTTTTGTCTATTATAAGTTTAAAGTGTTTGTGATTTTAACACATAGCTTATGTTTTACCACTTGCGTGAGCAACGTAGTATATAAATCTAAAGTGTTACTTTATACTTACTTTATAAAGTGTTACTTTATATAAATATGAAGTAATGAATTGAATAAAAACTTTAAAGGCGGATTACTTTCTCGAACAAAACTGGACGCTCTCTCTCTCTCTCGCTCTCAGATATTAGTGTGCGCGCTCAAACTTTGTCCTCCTGCATGTTGCCGGAAGCGCAGCAATATAGTGTGGGCAGAAACATTAATCTGCGCATAGCCTATGCCAAGTTTGTCAACGAATGTAAATCAATATTTACATAACATAATAGCAGAAAACATACGTGTCTCACACGTGTCCCGAAAAATCACATATACTGGAACAGATCAATAGCAGGTGCTCACCCTGTTGATGGACGTGACTGATCGCAGCATAGTTCCTGGAACAACCATTTTCTGTAAAGATGATTTCAAACAATGTCTTGTGAAAATCGTGATATAAATTAACTGATCTGTCACTCACTATCCCGCGCGCGCTGCCTGCCGGACTTCATTAATGAGCGCGCTGCGCGCGATTTATATACTCGCATATAGGATGACGCCCGCCCTGCCCTGAATCAACCACATCGAGGAAAACCAACTCATCAGAATACCAGAGGGGTGATGCTCATGAATATCACGAGTGATGATAGTGATTGTTCTGAAACCACTGAGACTATAAGAGAAACAGCTGAAAAAAAGTCACATCTAGAGATTTACCAAGTTCTGAAAGTTCTGAAACAATTAAAAAAATAATAAATCTTTATATCTGGCTGTGATCTTATGATCTCTAGATGTGACTTTTTTTCAGCTGTTTCTCTTAAACTCTCAGTGGTTTCAGAACAATCACTATCATCACTCGTGATATTCATGAGCATCACCTCTCTGGTATTCTGATGAGTTGGTTTTCCCCGATGTGGTTGATTCAGGGCAGGGCGGGTGTCATCCTATATAAATTGCGTGCAGCGCGCTCATTAATGAAGTCCGGCAGGCAGCGCGCGCGGGATGGTGAGTAACGTTTACACAATGATTGGAGAATGATACAATGGAATGATACAATGTAACGTGTCCATTGAACGTTCGTATAACCAAGGGGAACTTTTTTTTTAAAGAACAATTTAGAACAAAAAAG
Source organism: Chanodichthys erythropterus (assembly GCF_024489055.1). Taxonomy (NCBI): domain Eukaryota; kingdom Metazoa; phylum Chordata; class Actinopteri; order Cypriniformes; family Xenocyprididae; genus Chanodichthys; species Chanodichthys erythropterus. Next base: position 14,771,213 of record NC_090235.1, read on the forward strand.
AACGTTTTCGTTTCCAGGTTCTAGTTGAACAGCTGTATATAAATGTGTGATTGAAATCTAGAACAAAGAGTATTTGAACAGTGTATGAACTGATTCATTTCTATGTGTTTTTGACAGTAACTTGATTTGTAAATGATGTGACTATAACAGCAGCAGTATTAGTTAGGGAGTTCTAGCGCCCCCTGTCCTGCTGAAGATGGAAATGCAGCAGATTAATTCAGATCACTCAGTCTGGTGCTTCATGTCATATAGTGTCAAAACATCAGGGTTATTATAGTTACAGAAACTAAAACTAAAACTACAATTAAAACTATAAATAAAATAAAATACTGTTTAACCCTCTGGGGTCTGAGGATTTTTGGGGCCCTGGAGAAGTTTTGACATGCCCTGACTTTTTTTCAGTTGTTCATAAACATATTATTGACAAAAGTGTCATTACACTGTATTCAGTACAAACTAGGCTACCATAATATGTGAGGAACATGTATGTACATGTTTTTGTTTTTGAAGGAATAATGTTTATGCGTGGTTATTGAAAAAACTAAAAACTTAAGTCACTGAAATAAAGCCAAAAATATATATATTAAATCTGTGTTCACAAGACTTCTGGGTATTGAGATTTTGCTTTAGAATGATGTAAAAATTATGCTGCCTACTCGTTCATATAAAACAATAGAGAGATTTACATTTTGTAAGACACTTTTTGTCAAGAAACACAGTATGCGTGGAGGCTTGAATCATCATGAATACTGGGCCATTTACACCTGAGAAGACAAAAGAATTGCATAATGAGTTTTAATGACCTGCATAAATAATGAGCTCTTTCAGACAGATAGGCTGTGAAAAAACCCTCTGTGATCATGTCTCAAGCTCATCAGACATACAGAAAAAACAGCAATACTGTGAAATATTATTACAATTTAAAATAATGGCATTCTATTATATACTTATAAATATAATGCATTTCTGTGATGCAAAGTGTCTGAACAATTATGTTACCTCTATGGCATTTCATATAGGCTTTTAGCTTAAAAGCATGCACATTTGGAGAAATATTGATGGATTCTCATATGTTTATGTCAATTTTCTATACAGAGGAGTAATATTTATTCAGTATTTATTGTCATCACTATGAACGCTGGATACTGTGTTATCAATTCATACTTGCAGCCGGAGGGCGTTCTGTACACCTTTAGTCCACAAATTAATCCAAAGAAGAACAACCATGTGACTCTCCAGGAACAAACAGAGGCTTCCAGATATCACTATAATATGCAGATAAACACTTTTCAAGACAATAAATACACGATTGAGACGATGCATACATGTATTGCCTCTGAATTTGCGTCTGAATAGCGCTGGCTCCGTGGGCGTGGCCGCATTAGCGGGAAATGAGCTGAATCACGGACTTCTGACATGGCTCTTTTTTCATACAGACTACATAAACACAGAATTTTTGTTTTCGATTTGACACGATTTAAAACCTGACATTTCAACATTTCTTTAGACAAAGTATCATTTTTTTGTGATTAGTATTCACTAAGTTACAGTTCATTTTCTGAGAACTATCAGATTGGACTTCGTTCAGAGGGAGACGACAGATCACGCATCATGTTAGTTTTCTTTATTTTACAAAAAGCACAACATTTTGTTCTTACTCTGAGTGTACACAAATAAAAGAAGATATTCCACATATTTAAATGGTGTATAGCTCTTAATTGTATGTGCAACATTGACAGAGTGTTTTGAGTCTCTTTCACACTGGTAAGAAAAAAACGAAGTGGTATCGCTGGGCGTGACCGCCGACCCGAGGTAGTTAAAGGCAATTTGTTTTATAAACATTTTTTGTTATTCTGGTTGAAACTGGTTGTACTAAACATGTGCATATATCTTCTGTGAAAGTCTCGGTCCGAATATGATCATATGATGTCTTAATTGCCTGTTGGCACAGAAGTTGACAGCGGAAGCCGGGGGGTGGAACCGGGAACAATGGCCAGTGCGCCTCATACCGCTGTTGTCTGGAGAGATGCAGGTGGCTGCCCAACAGTTGCCCGTCCAGAACCTCCTGGTCTTTGATGACCTCAAGAGATCCATCATCCAGCGGGTCGGCCGAAGCCCAGAACATTGTTCCGGTTGCTGGAACTTGGCGAGAGCGGTCGACCCTTTGTGATGGCACAACAGCTCCGGGACTCATGCCACAAATGGCTACTGGCTGAGGGAGGTGACGTCAACACCATCATTGATCGTGTGGTACTGGAGCAGTTCGAAACTCGTCTGCCAAGGAAGACGGCAGAGTGGGTCCAGTGTAACCGACCGACGTCGCTGGACTCAGCCATCCAACTGGCAGAGGATCAGATGGTGGCGTGCCCTGGGGTCGGCGGATCCCTTCCAGCTGTCTCTCTCTCTTCCCCTTTTTTTTCTCCCTCTCCCTCTCAACCTGTCCCTTTACCAAGGTCCTCCTCAAGTCCCACCCGAGGGCGGGGTGGGTCAGGTCAGGACTATGCTGCCACACTGAACCATGGCTGGGACCGATACAGCGTCCGCTTCCCCACTCTCTCCACGCGCTTAACCCATTTCCTGCCACTAGGGCAGCAGGGAGGTCTGGGCTGGCCTGTTGGCATTGTGAGGACCCGGACCACTTTATTGACAGGTGTCCCATGATGGAAGTGGGGACATTGATCCGGGTCTTGGACGTCCCACAGGCCAGTACCAAGTACCTGTGAGTATTAAGGGGGGTACCTATCAGGCTCTGGTGGATTCAGGATGTAACCAAACCTCTTTCCATCAAAGCCTGATTCAGCTCGAGGCATTGGATACAAGCCGCATGGTTCAGGTACGGTGTGTGCACGGTGAAATATCCTTTAATGTAGGCTGTTATCCAATTTAAGGGGAAAAATCATAGTGTAGCGGTTGCAGTTAACCCGCACCTCCGACATCCGCTAATTCTGGGAACTAATTGGCCTGCTCTTAATGAGTTTTTGGGATGCTTATGTGCGGATGTCTCTTGTAAAACGAAAAAGCAGGAAAGGGGGGCGCTTGTGCAGTTGGGAGAGGCTGAATGGGGACCACTGAGATCTGATCCAGGGGAACAGAGTGACATCGAGAGGCTGATCCTCTCGGAGCGCAATGATTTTCCTCTGGAACAATCTCAGAACGAGTCATTAAAACATGCTTTTGAACCGGTCCGTTATATCGACGGTCAACCTCTCCAGCCTGCTTGTGCGCTTTCCTATCTCTATTTTGCAATTATAAAAGACCGGTTGTATTGAGTGACACAAGACACTCAGACAAAGGAAGATACAACGCAGTTATTGGTACTGCGTCGTGAATGCCAGCTGGTAAATCCACCGGCCTCCCCAAACGGGTCGTTGCGCCCTCTTCCATTAATGAATGTCCCCTTCGAAAGAATTGGAATGGACCTCATTGGGCCATTGGAATGATCAGCAAGAGGGCATCGTTTTGCATTAGTGCTGGTGGACTATGCAACACGATATCCTGAGTCAGTGGTGCTCTGCAGCATCTCCGCGAAGAGTGTTGCGGACACACTGTTTCATCTAATCTCCCGAGTGTGGATTCCGAAAGAGATCCTCACTGACCAGGGCACAGCGTTTATGAACAAAACTGCGTTTATGAACACACTTTGGGGTGGCTATCTATGGAGAATTTGTTACAGGCTCAGGACAAACAAAGCCGGCTGTACAACAGGGGAACCAATTTACATAAATTTTCACCAGGAGATAAAGTGCTTGTATTACTTCCAACTTCAAGCTCTAAATTACTTGCAAAGTGGCAAGGACCGTTTGAGGTCACACGGCAATTCGGGGATCTCGATTATGAGGTAGTATGGTCAGATAGGAGTGGGGCATGTCAAATTTACCACCTCAACTCTCCTAAAGAAATGGAGTGAGGCGGAGTCAGTGATGCTGGTGACGGTAGTGAGTGGAGAAGATGATCTCGGGCTAGAATTGAACACTAAAACTCAATCTCTCGCTCTGGCCCGGGATAAGATCATCTCTTGCCCTCCCAGCTCACTGATGTAGCCAAGTTGCAAGCAGAATTTGCTGATGCTCGAAATGCATCACTTCCAATTCTGGGGTTAAAGTATTAAAGTGCATTAAAGTAATCTAGTCTAGACATCATGAATGCATGAACTAACTTTTCTGCATCAGAAACAGATAACATATTCCGTATCTTAGCAATGTTTCTGAGGTGGAAGAAGGCTGTTTTTGTAACATATGAAATATAATTTTCAAAGGACAAGTTGCTGTCTAATATAACACCCAGGTCTTTAACTGTCGAGGATGGAGTAACAGTACATCCTTCTAAATGCAGATTGTAGTCTGAGAGATTCTGTGTACAGGTTTTTGTCCAATAAGTAATACTTCAGTCTTATCTGAATTTAATAGAAGAAAATTACTGGTCATCCAATGTTTTACTTTTTTAACACACTCTCTCAGATTGGATAATTTGGAGATTTCATCTTGTCATGATGAAATATATAACTGAGTATCATCGCCACAGCAGTGGAAACTAATTCCATGTTTTCTTAAAATATCACCTAGTGGCAGCATGTATATTGAAAATAGCAGAGGGCCTAACACAGATCATTGCAGCACTCCATATTTTACTATCGTTATCTTAGATTTTTCCCCATTTAAATAGACAAAATTGTAATGGTCTGATAGGTACAACCTAAACCACCGTAATGCCTGTCCCCAGAGCTCTGTAAGTTGTTTACCTTTAATTGAAATATATATTTAAAAAAAAAAAAAAAAAAATATATATATATATATATATATATTAAATATATATATATTTCAGCTAGTTTCTAAAGAAAAAAAATATCATTTTCAAATAGAAATGACTAAGACTAAAAACTAAAGTTAAAATAAAAACTATAGACATACAGTATTAAAAAACAACACCAAAACTAAATCAGTACGACTTTACAATAAGGTCCATTAGTTAACATGAGTTAATGCATTAACTAACATTAACAATGAGCAATACGTTAATAGGTAATAATTATTTAATACAAATTAACTAAAAAGAAAATGAAAACCAAAAATAAATACCAACTCAAAACTATAAAAACCCAGTGAACTGACTGGAATCATAAGAGTTTAAATATCACGAAAATGTCATGTCAAATATAATGAAATGTTTTTTCCATATGATCTCAAATGTGAACATCTCTATTTAGCCTATAGCTGATTCATTATCACACACTCACGCTTGACGACTAAAACAAAGTATTTGGTAGTAGGTGTGAGATGATGATTGTAGTAAATCTGTGAGTCATCTATGGGTCACTTCCTATTTTCATTTCCATATGTCTTCCTTGTTTGTTAGGGATTCCACGAACGTGTTTGAGCGATTAGTCATGAAACCTGAGAGATGCGTGTTACAGTAACAGAGACTGACGGCAGACGAGCAGAAGACTGAGAACAACACCAGACCCTCCCACACGATCAACATGACCTGATAAACCCGTCACACTCGATCTCCAACAGTCTTTCTGACAGTTAGACTGATTTATTATGTGAAAATCTTTTAATAATTTTATAAACGTCCTTCAGCTCGTGTTTTACATGTCTGAGATCTGATCTGCACTGATTTTATCAAGTAAACGTAAGAATAACTTTGATATTGTAATGTAACAATTCAGGTTTGCTTGATTATCCAGACATCATTTATTATAAAAGTCATGAGTATCAAATATGATCATCAGGTTTATTTGTTCATCCCTCAATCATCATTGTGTTGCATTATATGTTTTAAAACTACAGAGATCTAATCATAAAACTGAGCATTAATATAAATATAAAACTGAGCATTAATATAAATACAAATATCATCTTACTAAGACATATTAATTGCAGATATTGATATTTATATGCATTTCATGTGCTATCATGTTATAAAGATCCAACTGATTTCCATTACAAGCTTCAGAATTTCATATTAATATCAGCATCTGCAACAAACAGCATGTTTTTGTATATAGACTATGGGCTCTTTGTCAAAAATCTAAACTCATGGTCTGACGCACATGGCACAAGTGTACTTAGGGTGTATCCGAATCCACTTTTCTAGTTTAACAATGGAAAGAATGGTAGATGCATGGACCAAAAGGGTTGTATGTCATTCGTCATTACCGCAGATAGGTCATTCTGATACATGCAATGACTATCCATTATGACATGTAGGTATTTTTATCTTTATGTACACAATAATAATCTTTTACATTCCTTATTTTTTGAAGTCCCCATGAACTGGAAGTTGCAAATGTCTTTTCTCCAGTGTTGTGACGTATTTCCAAGTGAAATGGAATATTGAATAGAGGGCAGAGTTTTACTTTAGCACTTCTCCTCTCCATATCTCACTCATAGCAGACGAACGGTTGCAGGGGAGTGGTTTAAGCGATTTCAACCCAAGCCGTCAAACTGACGTCATCAGAGAAGGAACTCCATTCCAGACCGGAAGTAACTTTTCAGATTTTGATTAAAGATTACCGCAACAAAAAAATATTTTTCTCTGCACAGATAACTTGCACGGATTAATTTTTTACCACAAGACTAGAAATATGCACTAACAAAGTAAATGGGGTCGATTTTGATTTCATGAACAGTCATGTCTCAGTCACTAGATGGTTTCATTCATGAAGAAATGAATCCACAGTGGACAAACTTGAAATTAAACAAAGCTGAGATTGGAAATTTAAATAGTTACTCAACAGCAGAAGCTTCGGATCTAATGCAAAACATGTGCGAATCACAACCGGCGAGTTTACATTCACACATTTATCAAAACCAGTCATCCGTGAATCAGTTCCTGAGCATCAATCCTGCAATTCCACAGAAACACACACCTGGAATCCTGCATGTGTTCAGGATTTCCCTTCAGGGAAGCTTGTGTTGCACCTGAAATTCCAGTGCAATTCAATGGAGACAGTCCAATGTAAACAAGGATCTAGGAAACTAGGAGTGTTCTTTGAAAGAGCTTGTGATGACTGAAATCACACACATCAGTAAATGACAGCTTCTACACCCTTAGCAACCACTCTTAGTAACGAAAACTGTATGTTCTCAGTTGATATTGTTCATTGAAGCTTACTGTATCATGTAGAAGAGTGTTGTGAGAAAGAGATCGAGTGAGCGAGTTTATTACCTGCATTCAGATTTAGTATTTTCCTTCAGGTCAGTCCTATGTTCATAATAAAATCTGTTTAAGTGTCCACTGCATATCTTGTCCTTTTAACAGTTAAGGGGTTTTCCCATGACTGACAGCACTAGTCAAAGTTCCGTGCGTCTTGTTCCGTGTTCACGACAATTCAGTCTTTTCAATATAAAAGTCTTCGCTACTGACTGACACACTCATAAAGACTGTAAAGGATGGAGCGGGACAAAGAAGTTGGAGATCCCTGTGCAGGCTTTATTAATATGAAACTATTAAACTCACATCTAACCATTACTGAAACATAGGAAAGACCGAACACTGATCACACCTCAGAGTCACTGTTTCTCCTGTGGAAAACAGCCCAGTAATGTCACATTTGTCTCCTCTAGAGCTTCAGAAGAGATCAACAACGTCTAAATCTATATAAACACAATAGACGGCCCTTTCCACGGATTGGTCAACATCAAACCCTGCCGTCATCAGCTGTTCCTCAGTGTCACGCTGCTACAGTTGAACGGATTATTAAAGTACATTTTCTCTTTCTCATCAAACAAACTAACCACTCTGTGGGTCAGAAAAAGTCCGATGAGAGTTGTGTAAGTGGTGTAAAGGTGAAGCAGCTGCTGTTTTACTGTAACTGCAGTGTCACAACTGATTCACCACTAATGACCCGTCCGCTTCTGAACCACCTGTGTCACTGCAGACAAACTGTGGAAATACTTTGTTATTTCCTTCGTTTTTCCAGGTTTGCATAAAGAAATGTCAGATATTTCCAAGAAAAATTACACCCCTCCTTTATTCTGCTGATTCATAAAGCAGTTTCACTGCAGACGACATGACAGCTCTGTGTGTGTGTGTGTGTGTGTGTGTGTGTGTGAGTGTGTGTGTGTGTGTGAGAGTGTGTGTGTGTGTGAGTGTGTGTGTGTGTGTGTGAGTGTGTGAGTGTGAGTGTGAGTGTGTGTGTGAGTGTGTGTGTGTGTGTGAGAGTGTGTGTGTGTGTGAGAGTGTGTGTGTGTGTGAGTGTGTGTGTGTGTGAGTGTGTGTGTGTGTGTGTGTGTGTGTGTGTGTGTGTGTGTGTGTGTGTGAATGTGTGTGTGTAGGTGTGTGTGTGTGTGTGTGTGTGTGTGTGTGTGTGTGTGTGTGTGTGTGTGTGTGTGTGTGTGTGTGTGTGTGTGTGTGTGTGTATGTGAGTGTGTGTGATTCTCACTCTTTGATCTTCTCCTCCGTGTCTCTCAGTCCGTCGCAGGTGATGCCACACCTCTACACACACACACACACACACACACACACACACACACACACACACACACACACACACACACACACACACACACACACACAGAGAGTTTAGTTTTGGGTTGTAACGGTTCAAATGAATCACGGGTTTGGTTTGGTACTGTTCGGTATGTGCTATGTTAAGGGGGAAAAGGACTACTGTCAAATAAAAGAAAGAAAAATAAGAACAAAAATAATCAAACTACAACCAACAGCACAAATAAATAAAATAGAGCAAAGATTCAAATAAAATAAACAGTGCTTTTCATGTTATTTAGGTATCTAACTGTAGTTTTCAGGTACAGAAATCGAATAAAGTAATCAAATGTAGAATAATACATCATAGTCCGTGTTGTCTTTCTCGACTGTTTACGTCACTTAAGACATAACCGACTATGTTTACTATAGAATACTCACTGAAAATATGCTTGCTCACTATTAAAATGATTAATCATGCATAACAAATAATCACAAATGCACAGCACTGATCATAAATACACAAGTACATTTGCACATTTCTGGATGATATTGACTGTTGAATCTCAATCATCGTTTATTTTTAATATTGTATTTAATATTTTTAAGTGGATGTTCTTTTTAGCCAATCGGATGTGAGTTTTCAACCCAGCCGATCGCTCAAAGCTTTAGCAGTAACGGCACCTGCTGCACAGTTTTTATCTCATGCACTTGTCAATCAGTCAATCATATTTTGTAAATAAATGAATTTTGAGACTATTTCAGCAGCGTGGGACTCACTCTTGAAGGCGGGATACATGGGAACTGTGTTGGTGATGAGAGAAGCATCATATCTGGATTCAGCCGTAACAGAGAAATCTGCCCAGAGATCAACATCAGTCATTAACACACATGTAACTAGGCCATTCTCATTTGAATTCACAACAGTACTGACAAGATCGTTTCCAAACTAGTTGAGAGAAAACATTAAATACACATTGAAGTGTTTGTTTCATTACACTACTGTATGTGCATCTGTAGATTTCAACCACAATACTTGTCTTTAAAGGCGGCTTTCACAAAACAAGGCGGACAAAGTTTTTTCTCCACTTCAGCAGCACTTACATACACCAAATTTTACAGGTTTTTTCCTTCCTATATTCTGAAGATTTTTACTGAGGGGATTTTTCATATATCATTCACCTGATTATATTTTTAACATTTTACTCCTAAAATACAGTGAAAATGTATTTTTTCTGTCTGTTGACAGTATTTTCTGATTTATGGAGTGATAAAGAAACAAATCCAAAATCCCCTCAGTAAAAACATTTAACTCTTTATAATATTACAGTTTTTTCCGATTGCTAAACGACAGTGGGCACAACTGGAGTCACATGTGCAAAACTCTAACTACAGTCTGCACAGCAGCAGTTCATGTGGACCAAACTCTAGTTTGTTTTTCATTGCTTGAACACAGTTTTCAAAACTCTACACACTTATCCCATGACTTTAACCACAACCTGCACAACACTGTGGATTTACAGCACTTTGTTCAAATGCTAACACACTGCTGTCAAAACTGTGAACCACACATTCAAAACAGAATAGATTTCAGCCTTGTGCCTTTCAAACACTGCTGATTGCAATTTCAGCTGAAAGCCTAAGCAGGTGTCTTGTTTTTTTTTTTTAGACTTGTTAGTGAACACACACACATATAGGCTATATATAGTTTCTACCTTTTTTTTCTCATTACTGTAATTCCGTAAATTACTACAGACTACTGAAGCAATTTTCATTTACCTTAAAGAATTATTGTTCTAAAAATTTAAATAAATCATGTGAAAGAATGTCACTCTTTTCTTTGAAGAAAATATTACTTTGTATGAAGTCACTGAAACTGTTCAAACTGTAAAAATGAAAACTTTGTATTTTCTGTGTTGGTGTTTGATGCTAGTGTTTTTACTCTCAGTGTGTTCTGAGTGACAGTGTGTTTTATCTCAGTGTGTGTGTAAGTCTGTGTGTATCTCAGTGAGGGTTGTGTTAGTGTTTGGTTGCACTGAGCCGGTTTTGAGCCATGTGTTAACTGTTTAGCTCAGGTGACTGTTGGTAGTGCAGACTGTAGTTAGAGTTTTGCACATGTAGCTCCAGTTGTGCTCACTGTCGTTTAGCAATCGAAAAAAACTGTAAGATAGAACCACTGAACTCACATAAATAACAAACTGTTTTAAATATGTTTTAGTACCTTTATGGATCTTGAGAGTTTCAATGGCTTCTTTCTCAATAGAGCATCAGATTTCATCAACAATATCTTAATTTGTGTTCTGCAGATGAATGAAGGTCTTACGGGTGTGGAACGACATGAGGGAGAGTAATTCATGAAAGAAATCATTTTTGGGTGAACTAACCCTTCAATGAATCGACAGCCCATCGGCTAATCTTCAGCATGTTTGTCATTAAACATTAATTTTGAATTGAACTATTTTTAGAGTTATACCGAGAAAAAAAAAAATGCTGGATATCAAGAGTGAAGAAGAGTTCATAAACTCTCACAAGAGGCTCAGGCAGCACACTTGAGTGTGTGAGTGTGTGAGTGTGTGAGTGTGTGTGTGTGTGTGTGTGTGTTAGACACCTACACCAATCTGAAGCCATAAACAGTTTTAATTTAAATCAGCACTACTAATTTACTAACAACTGATTCATAGATAAGGTTATTTTACGAGGATAAAAGGGAGAAAACAAATTACCAATTTACTTTTTATGTTTGAATTTTTACATTCAATTTTTACATTCAATTTAAGACTATGCTATCAAAAAAGACAAACATGGTGACAGAGTAATCATTTATTTGAAAAAAATATAAATTTCAATAACTTAAAGTACCTAACAGGTAAGAATAAACAATAAACCTAACAATAACTCAATCAAAGTAAATGGTAACACACATAAGAATAAACAATGTACAGCATTTTTTGTTTGGAAGCATCAACACATCTTGCAGTAGACTTGATATGACATTGAAGGTTTTGTGTGTTTTGCACAGTGACACATTTTTAAAACATTGCATTCTTGCTGGTATAATATGATTTTTGTATCGAAGAGAGTTTTAAACTTAAATCTCTATGCAGTCTGTGTCTATATGCTATTTGCTCTTCATGCTAAATTCCCACTTTTGTGTAGATGCAGTCAGTTTTGACTGCGAAAGATGAGGTAATTTGACTGAATGTCGTGCATTTACGGCATTTTTTCCTGCTAGAAACACATGCTCAGTTTTAATGTTATTTTAAGGTGGAGTAGAATTAAATGAACAGCAAAGCATTTTGTTTGTGTACGTCAGTTTGAGAACCACTGCTGGATATCAGCCTATACTTTGGTCACAGAAACGAGCAGCGCAATATAGACTGACTAAATGACACTTTCATTTAAGTAGAAAATCTCAGTGAAGATCGCTAATATGGTAGTATACAATACATCGTTGTTGTACAGGAAACGCACCCCAGATTAAGGAAAAGGGGAAAAAAAAAAGATTTTGTCCAAATTTGTCCCAAAGGACCCTTTAGGGTTAAACTAGGTGACGTGTGAAGATGATGATGATGATGGACAGGATGATGAAGATGCCGTCATTAGTGCTCTTGTTTCCAGCGTTATTAATGTGCTGCGATTCTGCTCAAAAACACAGAAAATGATTACTGACTGTAATCTATAGTTTTATCATTTCATACCTCACAAATATTGTTTTGATTGTAAAGTGTCTTGTTGCATCTTTCTTCATAATAAATGACATGTTTAAGTGTGAATTAAGTGTTCTGATATTATAGTTTCATAATTCAAACACTTTCTCACCTGTAGCTGCGGCGAGTGAAGATGGACAGAGATCTGATGGAACAGACAATACTGATTAATCTGGACAATAATCACATCAGATATTTTAATATTTTAATATTTTAATAATTTAATTTTAATATTTATGTGTAATAATAACAATATCTTATTAATTTAATTAAATACCCATATGATATTGTAACACGGTTAGTAGTTGTGGGAAGAAGGAGGCGGGAACCGGCGAACGTTCAACAAAACTTTAATTCAAAATAAACAAAGAACAAAACGAAAGTAATGCCGGCAGACCCTCGCGGACGTCTGCCGGCCACACAAACATAATAAAACATAAAATAAAGTCCAGGCCTGGTCCTCTCTCGTCTTTCACTGATGTCGCTCCTCCTTTTATGCCTCCGGAGCTCCTCCGTGAGAGACTCGAGGCCGGCACGCCTCGCAGGTGATGCTCGTTTTCACTCGCGTCACCGGCCTCGCGCCGTTCCCTCACGGCTCTCGCCCGCCCTGCTCGTCACAGATATTTTATGCTAATGATGTACATTAACACTTAAAGGTTGAGTAGTAAATCAATACTTTAATTCATCAATGATGGATTAAATTGATTAAAAGTGACAGTAAAGACATTAATAATGTTACAAAAGATTCTATTTCAAATAAATGCTGTTGAACTTTCTATTCAACAAAGAATCCTGAAAAATAACATGTATGACGGTTTCCACAGAAATCTGAAGCAGTTTTCAACATTGATAATAATCATAAATGTTTCTTGAGCAGCAAATCATCATATTAGAATGTTTTATGAAGGATCATGTGACACTGAAGACTGCAGTAATGATGCTGAAAACTCAGCTATTTAAGTTTACTATACAAACCCGATTCCAAAAAAGTTGGGACACTGAACAAATTGTGAATGAAAAAGGAATGCAATAATTTACAAATCTCATAAACTTATATTTTACTCACAATACAATATAGATAACATATCAAATGTTGAAAGTGAGACATTTTGAAATGTCATGCCAAGCAAGAATGTCATGCCAAGCAAGAGTGTTGGCTCATTTTGGATTTCATGAGAGCTACACATTCCAAAAAAGTTGGGACAGGTAGCAATAAGAGGTTAAGGAAAAGTTAAATGTACATATAAGGAACAGCTGGAGGACCAATTTGCAACTTATTAGGTCAATTGGCAACATGATTGGGTATAAAAAGAGCCTCTCAGAGTGGCAGTGTCTCTCAGAAGTCAAGATGGGCAGAGGATCACCAATTCCCCCAATGCTGCAGCCAAAAATAGTGGAGCAATATCAGAAAGGAGTTTCTCAGAGAAAAACTGCAAAGAGTTTGAAGTTATCATCATCTACAGTGCATAATATCATCCAAAGATTCAGAGAATCTGGAACAATCTCTGTGCGTAAGGGTCAAGGCCGGAAAACCATACTGGATGCCCGTGATCTTCGGGCCCTTAGACGGCACTGCATCACATACAGGAATGCTACTGTAATGAAAATCACAACATGGGCTCAGGAATACTTCCAGAAAACATTGTCGGTGACATTCGCCACTGCCGGCTAAAACTCTATAGGTCAAAAAAGAAGCCATATCTAAACATGATCCAGAAGCGCAGGCGTTTTCTCTGGGCCAAGGCTCATTTAAAATGGACTTTGGCAAAGTGGAAAACTGTTCTGTGGTCAGACGAACCAAAATTTGAAGTTCTTTTTGGAAAACTGGGACGCCATGTCATCCGGACTAAAGAGGACAAGGACAACCCAAGTTGTTATCAGCGCTCAGTTCAGAAGCCTGCATCTCTGATGGTATGGGGTTGCATGAGTGCGTGTGGCATGGGCAGCTTACACATCTGGAAAGGCACCATCAATGCTGAAAGGTATATCCAAGTTCTAGAACAACACATGCTCCCATCCAGACGTCGTCTCTTTCAGGGAAGACCTTGCATTTTCCAACATGACAATGCCAGACCACATACTGCATCAATTACAACATCATGGCTGCGTAGAAGAAGGATCCGGGTACTGAAATGGCCAGCCTGCAGTCCAGATCTTTCACCCATAGAAAACATTTGGCGCATCATAAAGAGGAAGATGCGACAAAGAAGACCTAAGACAGTTGAGCAACTAGAAGCCTGTATTAGACAAGAATGGGACAACATTCCTATTCCTAAACTTGAGCAACTTGTCTCCTCAGTCCCCAGACGTTTGCAGACTGTTAGAAAAAGAAGAGGGGATGCCACACAGTGGTAAACATGGCCTTGTCCCAACTTTTTTGAGATGTGTTGATGCCATGAAATTTAAAATCAACTTATTTTTCCCTTAAAATGATACATTTTCTCAGTTTAAACATTTGATATGTCATCTATGTTGTATTCTGAATAAAATATTGAAATTTGAAACTTCCACATCATTGCATTCTGTTTTTATTCACAATTTGTACAGTGTCCCCACATTTTTGGAATTGGGTTTGTATATTAGAAAATAGAAAATGAGAATTTTTCAGTTTTGCACTCACCATTACAAGGCATCATTACAAAGATCTGCAGAGAGACAGTGTTGAGAAGAATGAGAAACACTTGATTTATATATTAACACTGAATAGTCTTCATCACACATCATTAATGTGATGGATTGTACAGAATTCCTCACCTTCGTTGATGCACAATCCATCTGGAAATTAATCTCAGTGTGTCTCTCTTTCAGAATGAGTGTCTGTGGTTCTGCATGCTGAACTCTGGTCAGATCCGTCGCTCCAGACTCGTCCACCACCACTATATCCTACAGACACACAGTCAGAGCTGTGAATGCTCACCGTCAATGCTTTTGAGTTTATTAAACATTACACTCATTAATGTTCATTAAATCACTCCACTGAGGCTGGATTATCTTCTCATGTTTCCATGACAGAAAATGCAGTGAGCTAAGGCTTGTTCCTGTTAATGTTTGGTCCAGTACTGCACTATTTCATACAATATATGGAAGAGAGACTTCATATCATAAACCCTTCATATACAGTCTTGAGAACAGTTTACATCATACTAAACAATGAATAGAACATCAAAACCCAAAGCATGATGAAGAAATCATAATTTACCAAATCATAAGTTAAAATAAAATAAAATTTCATTATGATGAAATAAAAACTCAAAATGTTAGATTTAAAAGTCAAAATTATAACATAAAAGGTTGAAATTATGACATGGAGAAAAAAAAGAGTTGTAAAAACAGTCATTATTAATTTACTTTTGTTATAATTTTGAATTATAATTTACTCTTTTTGTCACACTTTCAATTTTACTCATAATTGACTTAGTGTGTCATCATTTTGACTTTTTATCTCATAATTATGTTATTTCATGTCATTTTATATCTCATGTGTCCTCCATGTGTGATGCTCAGACTCACGTCAGCGATCCATTCTGTGTCACAGGTGGGATCCGGAGCGTCGCTCAGCTGACAGGAGGTGGATCCGTTGCTGAAATCTCTCCTGCAGCAGGTGAGAGCGTCCCGTCCGGACGGCAGCGCCAGCAGACCTACAGGAACCGGATCACAATGGTCTGCACATGATCTACAGCTGGAGCTCAAGCACGCTAAAGGCTGATTTAAGCTGGATTTATACTTTCGCCTGGCTCCGCACCGCGAGTCTCCGCAGACTGCGCGCGCACCTCCCCAAACGGACGAGGCGTTTATACTCGACGCGCTCGCCGTTGTTCTATTGAAATGACAGGGGGCGACTCTGAGAAATTGTTCTCTAGATCAGCAGTAAGCAGTGGTGAGAAGAAGAAAAGGTACATGTGACGATGTTTATTCTAGTTTGCACTTAACCAAAACCACACTGCAAAAAGAATTGTGTGAAACCCAATAAACCTTGAGATTATAGAGATAACCTTGAGTATAACCGTCCCATCCATTTGGGGAGGTGCGCGCACAGTCAGCAGAGGCTCGTGGTGCGGAGCCAGGCGAAAGTATAAATCCAGCTTAACGTATGTTCAACACCTGCACATCTGCTTCATCTCCGTTGACACCATCACTGACACAGACGCTCATAACAGCTGTCATTTTTAAAAGAAAACATCCCAGAATGCCAACATGAACAATAGCTTCAGGGAAATTTACTTTAACTTCTGAATGAATTAACAAGACCAAGTTTAAAGTTTTTCTAACTACAGAAGAAAGAACACACATCACTTACATGAACACATTAGAACATAGCTTCTGATCCTCTGTTTGTGATCCATCGAGAACTCCAACTCTACCAAGAACTTCAGAGCTGTGAGAGGAAAAAAAACCCAAAAGAGATTAAGGAGTGAAGAGGGTATGACTCAATAACATGCATACAGGAGCTTTATCTGTCCTCTCTCTCTCTCTCTGTGTGTGTGTCTGTCATAATAAATATTAAAACAAGAGGACCTGTTGAAATATGTGAGATGTATGGTTTATTCAAACTGCAAACATAAAACTTTGTTTTATTAACAAAGTTCGGCAGGTGCATGTTTAGATAACACGATTTTTACTTGATAAAAGAGTCTAAACTGTCAGAAGGACTGGAGGAGATGTTATCAAAATGTTATCAAAATTATTCCAGTTCACATAGATCCACGGACACAACTGACTTTTTTGTATTATGCGGACCAGACAAGTAATTTGGCAAATATCACTTTTTTAAAAAGACTAAGTGTCTGCACACATAGGTTACACATTCAAACACACAAACCTATAGACTAAACATGTACATGAACGGCAAGAAGTCTTATACTTTCAGTTAAAAAGGTGTAATTTAAGCTTCCCCTAAGTTAATAATTAAGGCTTTTTACAATGGAAGTGATTCAATCAAAAACTTACTTTAGCTCGATAATATCTTTTTCCTAGAGCTGATGTAAAGCCAAAACAATCTCTGTCAATACTTTTCCTATTATCACTGTGAAGCTGCTTTGAAACAATCTGTAGTGTAAAAAGCGCTATATAAATGAAGATGACTTGACTTGACTGCATGTGGATGCGAACAGGTGTCCTTACATTTCATACCCATCAGTGTCCTACCCGGGCTTACTGCACATGCGCACATCAATATTACATCATTTTTGTCATGATAAATAACACAAAATTACTGTATTTGCATTATTGTCAGGTAGGTGTAGACATTAATAAAGTGCACTCTGATAAGTAGCATTTTTCACTATCGATTTATACTTGTTCTAACAATTAATGCTTTATTGTGATACCACTACTGTACTTGCATTATTATAAAGGTAGGTTTAGGGTTGGGGTAGGTATAGATGTTAATAAAGCCATAAACCACGTTAATATCATGCTGGAAGCACAATCTGATAGGTACTGTAGCATTTTTCACTGTCAGATTTTGCTACCTACTGTTTCAGTGGGAGGTAGGGTAGCACAAACTGTCAGAAAAGCGAAAGAAAAGATGAGAGTTGGCTGTTTTTGTCTATTGTAAGTTTAAAGTGTTTGTGATTTTAACACATAGCTAATATGTTTTACCACTTGCGTGATACTTCATATAGCCTAAATATAAAGTTGTTTTTATATAAATTAATGAATTGAATAAAACTTTATTCAAATGTAGTGCGTTTAAACGTGACATCTATGAAAGAGCCTATATACAAAGAGAATCGCAATGCTGCTGATAAGCCATGTTGACCAAAAAACTTTTGGATTTGAAATAAGTGAATGCTGTGTTTGTGATAAACAGCCACGGATCAGTTGCGCACTGCAGACGCGGAATGTGTGAAAGCAGAATAGCACGTGCTGCTCCTGCAACACACACACGCCGCATACGAACTTCAAACGGAGTAAAACAGGCGAAAGACTCGAAGACGATCGCTGCACAGCCGCAGACGCGCCGCTCCTGAAACGCGCTGCCGGAGCGCATCCGTGTTCATTCCGAGCACCTACGGAAAAACATGAGATATTCTACATTTATTTTTTAAACAATAAAAAAAAATGGTTGCAACTTTCAGACACGACTGTCTTTTCAGGTGTATACTTCACGTAAGGCGGTTTCTATAGCGTAAGTGTAACGGAGGCCAGTTAGTAGTTGCTGTGCGAGTAAACCTCACTCCTCTGATCTCAAGAGATGCTCTGGCGACTGATGCTAGAGGTTGCAGCCTTTAGCCTCCTCGTTAAAGCGTCCGACTCCCACGCCGGAGACCCGGGTTCGAGGGGTCAGGGGTTACATAATGACAAATGTCGAGAGCGCATTATTGTAACGCGAGAGTGCATCTCTCTCTCTCTCTCTCTCTCTCAGATATTAGTGTGCGCACTCAAACTTTGTCCCCCTGCATGTTGCCAGCAGCGCAGCATTATAGTGTAAACACCCATCTGCAGAAACATTAATCTGCGCATATGCCAAGTTTGCCAACAAATGCAAATCAATATTTAGCCTACATAACATAATAGCAGAAAACATACCTGTCTCACGCGTGTACCGAAAAATCACATAGGCTATAGCTACTGTCCTGCAACAGATCAATAGCAGGTGCTCACCCTGTTGATGGACGTGACTGATCGCAGCATATTTCCTGAAACAATCATTTTCTGTAAAGATGATTTGAAACTATATGTCTTGTGAAAATCGCAATATAAATCTGATCTGATCTGATCTGTCACTCACCATCCCGCGCGCGCTGCCTGCCGGACTTCATTAATGAGCGCGCTGCGCGCGATTTATATAGGATGACACCCGCCCTGCCCTGAATCAATCATATCGAGAGAAAAAACAACTCATCAGAATACCAGAGAGGTGATGCTCATGAATATCACGAGTGATGATAGTGATTGTTCTGAAACCACTGAGACTGAGCAGAACAAAGCCTGAAGGCATCTACAGACCATCACAGCCAGACAGGAAGAAAACACCTGGCAAACAAACACATCACCCTAGCAACGGCACATCATTGCACAATAAACAGTTTTGAACATTCAGAAATAACGTTTTCATAACTTAATGGGAACGTTGGAAAAACGTTCTTACAGTTCGTCAGCTGGGTCATTGTCATCAGATATTATGAAGATTTTGTTATTATCGATCAGTTCAGACACTGACTGATCAAAAATCTATTTCACCACCAGAGAAATTCCCGATATTCATCGAACAGAATAAAAACAGGTTTTCTTTTCCAGGTTCTGGCTGAACTTCACTGTCAAAGAACTTCTAATGAATTTCATATGGCTGAATAAATGAAGTAGTTTCCTTACGAACACTGCAAACTACCATGAGGTCGTTTCACCTCGTTTCTGTAGTTAAACAGTGCACTTAAAAGACATACATATTAAAGCTGTTATCAATTAATTACCGATCTAAAGTAATGACTCTGTTGTCTTCTGTAGCTGCTTTACAGCAGAGTCTGAATTTGTTTGCATCATTGATTCTGTTATTTTTCTGTTTATTACTGTGAATCTGTATCTGTATATAAATAATGATCCCCGATTCATTTGTATGTGTTTTTGACAGTAACTAGATTTGTAAATGATGTTGACTAACAGCAGCAGTATTAGTTAAGAGCTCTAGCGCCCCCTGTCCGCTGAAGATGGAAATACAGCAGATTAATTCAGATCACTCAGTCTGGTGTCATATAGTGTCAACACATCAGGGTTATTATAGTTACAGAAACTAAAACTACAATTAAAACCATAAATGAAATAAAATACTGTTTAAAGGCAGGGTTGGCAATTTGTTTTATAGATATTTTTTGTTATTCTGGTTGAAACTGGTTGTAATAAAACATGTGCATATGTCTTCTGTGCAAGTCTCGGTCCGAATGTGATGATGTCTTACCTGCCTGTTGGCATATGTATGATGTTCAATACATTTTCTAATCAGATGAGTGAACAGAGCCACTAACTGCAATTACATCTAATAATGAACATAAACAATGTTACGGGAACACCGGGATAAAATCCCCCTTAACACAAAGCATTCCGCCAAACATGCATGCGTGAACTTTGATTTCTGATGTAAAAAGCAGAAGCGCTGGTTTCTGTTCTTCTACAAAGAGGAAGCTTTCTCTTCTAACATTTCTTTTTTTAGTTTCAACTACCATATATCAGAAAGATTTGGGAGGCAAGGTAACATAACAATGACATTTATAAAAAAAACAGCAAATGAAAGCAACATATTGTAAGATAAAGTTCTTTTGCATATACCCGGCCGTAGCTCACATCCTGAGGGTTGCGAACTCTGCATTTCCTGCCTGAGGATGAAGGCGGGGGTGTAGCTGACCCCCAGGAGATATGGACAGGGACCATCCTGATGGTGGTGAAAGACATCATCATCTGTGAACTCAAACATGCACTGTAACAAATTTCTGTAGTTTCCACAGCATTTATACTGTAAAATGACCAAATCCTGACTGTGGAACATGTATACAGCATGTTGCTGTAAATCTGCAAAGCCTCATGGTTAAATTTCAATAAATTCGACAGTAAATATATTTTTTACTGTGAATCACAATGAAGAAATGTTGAGCAGGGCATTTTCAGCAGCAGAAACAGAGGAGATTCCACACGTTCTCTAGGATTTGACTTCAGCATGGTAACTTTGCTCATATTTTGCCATGTTTCCTCAGGTAACTTTACCTGTGTTTAGGAGTGTGCCAGGAGAGAGATGCAGGGAGCGGCACTGTAAGCCATATCATTACGAAGATAACTGTTTACTCACATAAATTTGATAGATTTTATCTGTCAATATTTGATAACGTCGTCAGTTTGGTGGAGTAACATTGTTGGATAAAAGTAAACTGGAACTCCATGCACATGCACGTGTGTTAGCAAAGTGTGCTAGCCGTTTCCCATTTCTATGGCATGAAGTGAAAGAAAATGCAGCAACTGGTGAGAATTTTAAACAGCACTACATTTTTTACAGCATCAAGTTTTTCTGAGCTTCTTTGCCGGGCAAACTACAGCAGCTACATACTGTAGAATAGATGCGTGCCTTTTTAAGTGAATTCCGGCCTTGTGGAAGCATAATACGGACATGCCATTGTACACGCATTAACAGTATTTTTTGTATTTCTTCAACAATTTTTCAACAGACACAAGGTAGCATATCTACATTGTGGGGAATATAATATAGTTGTCACAATTATGTTTAGTTGGTTTTGTCATGCACAGATTTTTAGAATGTATTTCATTAGTTCCTGTTTTTCTTTGTTTAATTTCCCACTTCTCATTTGTTTCTATAGTAACTGTCATTAGTTCATGTGGTTTCAACTGTGTTTGATTAATTAGTATTATTTGTATTTACTAAAGTTGTGCCTTTGCCTTCATTTTCTGTTCAGTGTTACTCGGGTGTGTTACTCTGCCTGTTTTGTGGATTATCTTGGCAGAATTTATTAAACTTCATATTGGATTTATATTCATCTGAGTTTTCTTGTGTCTGCCTGACTATAATATAATAAAATATAATATAATTGTTAAAATACGTGGCTAGGAAAGTCACAAAGAAGAGGAAACATTCAGGGACAGACTTTAATGATGAATGCATAGAAAGCAAAATATTTTTATTGCTGAAGACTTTCCACAAACACCAGGCTCTTCCTGATCAGGAACTCAACACACAACATTAAAAGTGTGTTTTAATCAAACCACATGCAAATGAGTGACGTTCCCGTGAAAGAGGAATAAATGCTCTGGTTTTGCATGTGAGACACAACAAGTACAGTATCTGAATGTCACATTAATGACACTGATCATCGAACTGTCTGCCTGCCTGTACGCCTTTCCTATTTCCTATTCTACTTACAGAAAAACGGAACTGGCGCCGCGTTCGTTCTGTAAGTAGAATAGGGAAGGTGTAGGACATACAGCGTAAGCTTTTGAAGAATACAGAAAGCGGAAGCACACGCAATGCGATCATTTGTGTTTATAAAGCATATACAGTTGTATTTTTTTCGAAAGTGAACTAATCCTTTAATAAGAGCTCTTAATGCATTATAGTCCTTCTCGTTTATTGCGATCTCAGAATTCTGGAACAATCTTCCTAGCATTGTTCGGGAAGCAGACACACTCTGTCAGTTTAAATCTAGACTAAAAACGCATCTCTTTAACCTGGCATACACATAACACATTATCAATTTATATTTTCACATCCGTTAAAGGATTATTAGGCTGCATAAATTAGGTCAGCCGGAACCGGGAACACTTCCTATAACACCAGATGTACTCGTTACATCAGAAGAAGAATGGCATCTACGCTAATATTAGTCTTTCTGTTTATCCCGAGGTTTACCGTAGTCAACCGGATCCAGGCCGTATCCAGCTGAGATCGAAGACCTGCGACAATCTGCATTGTAAAAAGCTCTTTATAAATAAAGGTGATTTGACTTGACAGGTCTTCCTCGTTTGTTTGGGATTCCACAAACGTGTTTGAACGTGTTTAGTCATGGAACCTTCTGAGAGATGTGTGTTACAGTAACAAGAACAGAGACTGACGGCAGACAAGCAGAAGACTGAGAACAACACCAGACCTTCCCACATGAACAACACGACCTGATAAACCCTTCGCACGTGATCTCCAACAGTCTTTCTGTTGTCTTGTAACAATGTTACTTGTTACCCTTTTTTTATCATACTCACCACTAGGGGGTGCTGGAGCGCTAAAACCCCAGGTATTTAAACTGTTAAGAAGTCAGTTTGTTTGGAAGAGGGAAGCACGGTCTTACCCTATAGCACCTCCAGCAAAACTCATCGGAGTCCTGATCGAGAAACTTTTTCCAGTTCAATCATGTAAGTTTTGTCTCTTCTAGTGTTGTGTATTTGTTTTCTCTTGATGTATATAATTTATGTGTGGGTTTCTTTAGCTAATGTTAGATTTCTTTTCTTTTTGTAGATGGACTCTTTAAATGTTGCTTTATATTTTGGTAGTTTCAAGGGCACTACTTATATGGACATCAAGTGTTTTTCCACATTGGATTGTTCACATTATCAAATGTCCTGAGTACAAGGATTTGATTGTGGACTATCTCTGGATTATTTGAAGAGCACTTGAATGGTATTTTCTATTTTGTGTGTGTGAGTGAGTGGGCTTTTTGGTTCATTATCAATCTAAACATTGACTATTCAACATTCATATTAGTGATATACTTACCCAAAGAATCACTCATCTACAAATTTGAACTGATCAGATAAGCTTTTTTTAAGCATTGCCATTCTTTTTCTGTTGTTTCACATTACTTTATAGACAATCTACAGGTATATTACTTTGATTTACTGTACTGGTATTATTTCAGTTCATTCTCATTTTCATGTTTCATGTTCTATTTATTTTGTTTTTGGTTTACCCAAAACATTCAATTCATGTAAAGGCATAAAAATATAATTCTTGTCTTTGTTGTGTGTGACATTACACTTAGGAAACACATTAATCTATATTTTTAGCAGTGTTAAGTTAATAGTTGTCGGACCCCTCCTGTTATTCAGATATGTGTAACTGCTTGCTATTGTTGACAGAGCTTATATTCTGACAGACCTTCAGACACTTTAGACTGTATTCTCAAGCAGAAATCTTTTAGTATCACAGTACAATTACTTACATTGCTTACAACACATTTGTAAATCATTAGCACATGAGGACACACACACAGAGTGGTGCAGTATGTTTGGAATAGTGTACTACTGTTAATGACTTCAAGAACCATAACTATATTAGTGTCCACACCAGCGGACAGTACGGTTCTGTTTATCATAAGAGCGTACACAGTTGTTGTCTTTGAAACCGTGATGCATTTTATTTTTCAGGATTCTTTAATAAATAGAAAGTTCAAAAGAACAGCATTTATTTGAAATAGAATGTTTTGTATCATTGTAAATGTCTTTACTGTCACATTTAATGCATCCTTCATGAATAAAAGTATTTGACATACAACCAATTTACTGTTTGCAATCTACAAATACTATGTGTGATATAATGGTTATAAAGGTTCATTTGTGTGATAATGCTAATGTGGATCTGTGAAGTGTTTTTTTTTTTTTTTTTTTCTCAGTCTCTGATCTTTTTTCAGATCCGCCATTAGAGGGCATTGATGATCTTACCTTCAACACTGAGGAATCTGGGAAATAAACCAGTCTCTCAACTCCAAAACCATTTTAAAGGATTAGTTCAGTTCAGAATTAAAATTTCCTGATAATTTACTCTCTTCCATGTCATCCAAGATGTTCATGTTCTTCTTTGAAATTAAGGTTTCTGAGGATTGTATATATTATATAATATCACATTATATACTTTTTAGCCACAAATGCTCGTCTTGCACTGCTCTGTGATGCTCCACGCATGACGTAATCATGTTGGAAAGATCACGCAAGAGGCTTCAAGGTTAGTTAAAAAGCATAAAGCTGCAGTACGCAGGGAAGGAGACACGAAAACTCCTTGTTGTTCTTTATAGCCAATGCGCCCTGGAGCGGGATCTACATCTGGCTGCCTTAAATCTTCGCACATAGCATCAGCTCTTTGAGCCTTCTCAATATCATGCATAGTTACTGGTAAATCTGCCCAGGACGTTTTTGCCACAGCAACATGCGCATCACCTTCTGGTGGCTCTGGTGACCTGGACAAAGCATCGGGTACAACATTACAGCAGCCTTTTCGATAATGTACCCGAAATGAGAAAGCTTGCAACCTCAAGATCCATCTTGTCAGTCGTGAAGTAGCTTTTGGACAATTAAAAGCCCAAGTTAAAGCACTATGGTCTGTAAATACATCAAAAGTATTACCCTCCAAGTAATGACACCATTTCTCTACTGCCCAGACCACCGCTAAGCATTCTTTTTCTGCTGTTGAATACCTTGTCTCTGCTCCTGTTAAAGCCCTTGAGGCGAAAGCAATAACCTTCTCCTCTCCATCCAAATTTTGCATCAGGACAGCCCCCAAACCAACATTGCTGGCATCAGTATATACTTGAAACAAATGGTCAGAGCTTGGAAAAGCCAATACTGGTGGTTGCAACAATGCTTGCTTTAATTTTTCAAAAGCTACCTGACATTCCGGTGTCCAATCCCAAAGTTGCCCCTTCTTTTTCAAATTATTCAAGGGAGCAGTGGTATCAGCAAGGTGGGGAATAAACTTGTGATACCACCCCACCATGCCAATAAAACGCTGTAAACTCTTCAAATTACTGGGGCGAGGGTAATCCAAAATTGCCTGCACTTTCCCCGGATCAACCTCCACCCCATTACCTGAAACCACATGCCCCAAAAACACTATCTGGGACATGAAAAAATGGCACTTTTTTACATTTAACGTAAGGTTAGCTACATGAAGCTTCTGGAAAACAGCCTCCAGATCTTGTAAATGTTGCTCTGGTGTCTGTGAAAACACAATCACATCATCAATATACACAAAGCAGACTGTCACTTTCAACTCACCAAGGACATTTTCCATAAGCCGCTGGAAGGTGGCACCAGCATTTCGTAGCCCAAAAGGCATAACCTTAAATTGGAATAGCCCCTGAGGTGTTATCACAGCTGTCTTTTTCTTACTGCTCTCATCCATCGCCACCTGCCAATAACCACTCTGTAAATCCAATGAACTGAAGACCTGTGCACCACGCAAAGACTCTAAGATTTCATGCACCAAAGGCATGGGATATGCATCATGATGGGTTTTCGCGTTTACCTTGCGGTAATCAACGCAAAAGCGAAAAGTCCCATCCTTCTTTGGTACCAAAACAGCAGGAGAAGCCCATGCTGAAGATGATGCCTCAATAACACCCTCTTGCAGCATGTTTTGAATATGCTCCATTACAATTATCTGCTTCTGAGGAGATACCCTATAAGCTCTTTGCCGCACTGGTACTTCATCAGTAGTTAGAATCTTATGTGAAGTAATATCAGTTTTCCCTCTTTGCTCAGTCCACACTGACGACCACCTTTCCAGCAACGGTCTTACAATTTCAGGCTGTTCATACAAAAGTGGGCATGAAGCTTGCTGAGATATTGACTCCTGGACCGCATAATAAAAGTTCACTTGAGGTACTTGCTCTCCCCACTGCAAAGAACTACCTGTCTTCTGAATTAATTTATACTCCCTACCCCCTTGTAAGATGTATTTCCCAAGGTAAGGCTTTAAAGTAACCTGACCTGCACACAAAAAATCCAACCCCAGCAACAATGGCATATACAACTGGGTATCATCCAATACATGGATGGTAACCACCAAATGGATATCATGAAGGTTAACGAGCAAATTAATCTTCCCTATGGCTCGACTCTCTTGCCCATTAGCCATCATGAACTTTTGACCAATACAAGGATCCAAAAACTCATTCTCCTTCTTAATTCTTTCCCACAAACTTTTGCGCATCAATGAATATGTACATCCTGTATCAAACACAGCATCTCCCTTAAAACCTCTAATTCCAACAGGCACAACCAACAGGTCGGGAACTGCTGAAACAATAGCCACATCAGCATCCCTTCCCCTATCATGTCCCTTTTTCCCCATCTTTCTCAAAGAACGATCCACACCAGTAGACTGCACTCTGGACCAGTACCCTTTAGTATTGCTCCAATCTTTTTCAATCAAGGAGCCTATCTTAACCAACTGTTCAACAGTGGGTACCAAACCTCTCAACCCACTGGCCAACCTGGGGTTACAAGCATTAAGAATACGCCTAACCATCTCTTCTTCTGACATGTTTGGCCGCCACTTTAAACATAGGGCTCGGTAATCATATGCAAAATCCCTCAAACACTGTGTTGGGGCCTGTACCATTGTTCGCAACTGTTCCTCAATCTCAGCTTCATAGTCCATAGGCAGAAATGCTTCTAAAAAACTTTTCTTAAAATCGTCCCAAGTGTTTATCTTAGCACGTGTTGCCAACCACCAACTTCGGGCTGGCCCTTTCAACACAGTATTCAACGTGCCTAATAATTCTTGATCGCTCATTGGTCGTAGAGACAAAAAACTCTCACACTGTTCAATAAAATCTGTAACATCAACAGACTCCCTTGAATCACCAAATTGTGGAAAATCCATACGAATGGGAGGCTTTACAGGAGCAGCTTGGGACATAATTACTGAGCTTCCTGCCCGACCACTAATTGCAGTAGGTGTAGAACGATCTGCAGGTGTCCAAGACAAACAGCTCTTCTGAAAATTCCTTTTTAGCTCTTCTTCCCATTTCTTATCTCTGCGCTGAAGACATGCCACTAGTGTCTCATCTAAATGTTTCAATTTCTCATCAACATACTGTTTCACATTCTCAGCCACCCTATCAATTGAAGCACGAATCGCATCTTCTCTATTCAAAATGCTATCAACCGACTGCTTATGACGTTCTTCCAAAATATTCAAACGTTCTCTGAGAAGCTCTAACTGCTCATCTACGGAGTCTTCTTTCCCTCCTAAACCTACCTCTTCTTCCTCCTTCTGATCTATATACATCTCGTCCAAAAGACTGGCGAGCTCACTAACCTCAGTTCGTGATGTCTTATCATGAGTCAATGAAGGATTCATTCGGTCAACATCTTGATCACATTGATCTATATTTTCTTCCGACAAAACCCTATCCATTTTTCCACCCTATTTCCTATTAAATTGTATAATAATACCATGAATTCCCATATACAACTAACAAAAAATAAATAAATAAATAAATAAATTTGCATTACAGAACAATTTGCAAAAAACAAAAAAAAAACATGCATTTGTGCATACATGCATTTCACAATCACAGAACCTCCATACGTCCCCGTACGGGCCACCACTCTGTAAAAACCCACTTATATCTCATCAAATATTATAAGGGATTTCACAGCACGCTTCAAGGGGCATAGGCTGGAATCTGATTGCGTTTGCATAAAAACATTTGTTGAACCAAACTAAAACAAAATGACCAGAAAACAAAAAAAAAAAAAAAAAAACAACAATAATAAAGCTCAATATAAATCAAAAACCACAACATACATCATGTCTTGCTTACAGTGTATGTATTGACCTCGTGTCTAATCTTTCAGACAAACATATCTTTACATCGTACACCATCATATACCTTAAAAAAAACCCACACAAGTTACAACACATAATCAGTGAGAAAGCATTCAACTCTGTCATAGTCCACAAAGTCCCTCAATTCGTTCCTCAGAGTCCGTTTAAAAAAAAAAAACAAAAAAAACAATCTCTTCTGTTTCAAACACGTCTTGTGAAGCCATTTGAGCTCGTGACACACATAAGCACAACACAGCGGTTCAGACATTTAAACTCCAACCGCTTACACGCCAGCATATTGACGCGTGCTCTGTCCGATGCATTCATTTCATTGTCATTAGGACTCACAAGCATAGGCAGAACACAGCGGTTCACACATTTAAACCCCCCGCTGCTTACCACACCGGTACTATCGACAGCGCAGCTCACTCGTGGCATTAACGTTGACTCAGTCCAAAGTTCAAAACAGGGCCCATCCTTCTGAGCTTCGACGAAGTGTCCCACGTAAAGGTGAACGCCAGTCCAAAGTCACCGCATGAACGGAACCGCAGCCCTTTTTTTAACTTGGTGTTCTCCCTATATATACCCGAGTCGTCACAACAATCAACATGCTAGTTCCGCGTCACACTTTTCTTCCGCATCCTACTATAAAACTTTGTTCCCATATCAAATACACAGAGTAAACATGACGTGACATACATACAAGATACATGAAAAAAAAAAAAAAAAAAGAAAAACAAACCAAAACATCATTAATGTATTCAATCATATGCAAGAATCAGCCTCAGCTAATGGGCACCATTACAAGCTAATCTTCAGCATGTTTGTCATGAAACATTCATTTTGGGTTGATCTATTGATAGAGTTACAGTGTTTTATAAGAGAAGTCACAGATAATTCTGCATCAGGTTGGATTCAGTTACTCAAACAGATTGACTGTCGCACAACACGAAATTCAGTGACGTCAAGGCTGTAATGTGATTGGTTATCAAGGCACACGTGATCCAAGTTGGCTTTTACACTTTTTCCAAAGTTAGAGCCACAGACCCTCGTATCTCCCTCGGCTCGACTCGAGTCATGAATATAAGAAGCATTCATGAACACTGCACTAACCTGTCATGTGACGTCATTTCCAGAATAATTAACCATCTGTATAACGTTACATCACACATTCATAGTGATTCAGTGTCATTTTACAATGACACAAAACCACTGATGTGTTTCATTTCTTAAAGTATACAGGCCTCAATGTTTTTTTATTTTTAATTTATATTTTAAAACTTGTGTTGCAAATTTTGTTCTCAGATTTGATTTTTTTTTTTTTGCATCATTTTTTAAAACATCTCTGGTAATGGCCATCACAGGCATGTTTGTTACAACACAGAAGGGGACAGAGACACTGGAACGCAGTCATGGTAGATCCTGGCGTGCCTGTGACAGTGTTCCATGTGTTTGTTTCTTATAAAGTGACGCCCTGATTCTCCTAAACATATATGACTGATGATGATGATGATGATGATGATAAAGAATCTGTGAATCAGGTTTGATCAGTGACTCTCACATCAGCCCATCTTTTGTTTGTTCTCCAGCGTGTTTTCACAGCGAGAGATCTTGTTACTGAGTGACCAGACTTCAGAATAAAACAGGGGCCGTATTCACAAAACATTTTATCTTACCACTAAGAGTTCTCCTAAATAGCAGTAAAAGTTCTTAGCTAAGAGTTTTCTCTCAAAACCTGTTCACAAAGCTGCTGAGACAAACTTTTACTAAGGAATAGACTGAAGTCTTAAGCTAAGAGTAAGGGCGGGTCTGACCTCGTTGCTATGGAGTAAACACACAGTGATTGGCTGATGGGGAGGAGTCAGCGATTTAATCACAGAAATATTGTAGAATGAGGTGTCGTGTTTCCATATTAAAATAAAGGTTTAAAAATACAAATATTGCCCTATTCAAAATAAAATGTTGCCATATTGTTGCCATAAAGTTTTTAAAATATAGGCCAAGTGTCACTAATTAAACTAGTATATATATATAATGAATATAATGAAAGTGCTGCAGTTCAAGGTTCCTTATATGACTTTAGGGGGACGTTCCATTTTGGTTATTTTATGGTCAAAAAAAGAACGTTACAAAGAGAATATTTGGGATATTAACAGAACGTTCCCACACGGTCCTCTGTTGATCGTTTAATAACGTTCCATTTTGGTTATTTTATGGTCATGCATGAATGTTACAAAGAGGACATTTGGGAAGTTAACAGAACGTCCTATAGTGATAGTCCCCTCAACATTCCTAGAACGTCCTGAATGTTCCCTGAAGGTCCACCAAATAACGTTCCCCAAACCTTAAAAGAACTCCACATCGTGACCGTCTCTGAATGTTCTGGGAACGTTACTAGGTGACAGGTTACCCCGCTAGAAATTTTACGTTCCCAGAACATTCTCAGAACGTCCCCACTGGTGTTGAGTAACGTTCCCATTATGTTCAGAGACGGTCACGATGTGGAGTTGTTTTAAGGTTTGGGGGACGTTATTTGGTGGACCTTCAGGGAACATTCAAGACATTCTCTGAACGTTTAGGGAACCATACTTTATTTGGAAATGTTCTTAGAACGTCCCTGCTGCCCTTTTCAAAAACATGAATTGAAAATTAGAGCTAAATTGGCTAATAAAAGTTTTTGTTTCTTTGTTTCTTTCATACACATCTTCTTAATGAGGTGTAGATGTTTTATCAAAATTTATAAATGTCACCGTTATGGAGGTAAGCGCTTGTTTTAGCTGGGCTCCTGACCCTTGACAATTTGACTTTAGTTTTTCTCCAATTGTTGTAACTGTGTTTTTCTAAAGCATTTGGTGCAGTAAAAAATTGTGAAAAAATTAAAATCTGTTCAAATTGGTTTTGGATGCTTGATTATTGATGATGATATAAACTCATACAGTGGTCTTATTCACAAATCTTTGAAAATTGTGTTATCATTCATCTAGACATAATGCAGGATTATGAAAGTTTTTATCCTTATGCAGAAATTATTCAGACAGTATCACGTAGATTCACACAGACATCAAGATTCTGCATATGATCCTCAACAATGGTGACAAAATTTTCAGATAAACACTGAACATCACAAAACAAGCTACAAAAAAGATATTTTAGTGACACCATCGCTGAGGATCATACGCTGATTCATGATGTCTGTGTGAGAAACACTGCTCAAAACTCTGCATAATGTATTAAAATATTAATAAAAAAGAGGGTAAAAACACCTTTAATTAATGCAAAAATGCAATTTAATACACTCAGTTTACATTTTGGTGATGATCAATGAATCAGGACACTCCATGATGATCGCATCACCAGCACAAAACAACCAAATTCATCTGATGAACTAATGTGTTTTGATAACACAGTTAAAGCAGCCAGAGAAAATCAAATGCTAAAAATGGCAAGAATCAAGAGCACATCTAAAGCAAACGCTCTCCTCTATAACGGTGACTTCAAACTTTATTATTTTCTATAAAACACAAACGCAGAAGGCGATGTTCTCGTGACCTTGTTCAACTTTGCCTAAAAGTTCTCTAAAAGTGACAAAAATTCTAAAACTTTACAGAACATTTGGGACATAAAACGTCCTCTTTTGGTAATGAAAGTGCTGCAGTTTAAGGTTCCTTATATGATTTTAGGGGGACGTTCCAATTTGGTTTATTTTATGCTCACACAAGAACGTTACAATGAGGATATTTAGGACATTAACTGAACGTTGCTACATGTTTTTTGTTGGTCATTTAATAACGTTCCCGATATGAGTTTAGGGGAACGTTTTATTTTGGTTATTTTATGGTCATGCAAGAACGTTACAAAGAGGACATTTGGGAAGTTAACAGAACGTCCTATAGTGATAGTCCCCTAAACACGTCCTGAATGTTCCTTAAAGGTCCACCAAATAACGTTCCCCAAACCTTAAAAGAACTCCACATCGTTCTTGCATGACCATAAAATAACCAAAATAGAACGTCCCCCTGAAGTCATATCGGGAACGTAATTAAATGATCAACAGAGGACCATGTGGGAACATTCTGTTAATGTCCCAAATCTCCTATTTGTACACTGTAAAATGTAATTTTTTTGTAATTAGTGTAGTTTACTTATAAAGCTTAATTAAACTGTTGGGTTTACATAAAAAAAACTTACGGAAACCGATTGCCTTAAATTTAGCAAGTAAGTTAACTCATCATTTTGAATTGATAAAACTAGCTTCCACACAGTACAGAGTACTTAGAAATCTTGAGGATTGGTAATTCAATTTTACAAATTGAGTACTTAGTTCAGTCATGTTAAAAATCTTGTTCACATTATGTAGAAACTGCCTTAAATTTCTCAAGCATTTTTTACTCAAAGTTGCAGCAATGGACCATACATTTATTTGTATTTATTAAACTGGAGATACTGTTGAAAATAATAAAGTTTGATGTCACCATCATGGTGGAAAGTGTTTGCTTTAGTTGGGCTCTTGACCTTGACTTTTAACATTAGTGTTTCTCTGGCTGTCGTAACTCAGTGTTTGTAAGACACAGCTGTTATGGTGAAAAAAGCCAAGAGAAATGCTGGGATTGATCTGTTGGATCTGTACCACTGATTCTTGATGTCTCCGTGTGTCTATATAGTCCAAAATGTTTTTTGACTAACATATTAAAAATATGATTTCAACAGTGCTCCGTCTCTTGCTATAGTTTCATTGGTTATTTAAAAAAGATACTTATTTGTTTTTAATGACAAACCACACTTTTCACACTTTTGATTAAGAAAAAACCTCAGGATTAAATCTGTGGGTATTCAATGATATCATCAGGAAAGATGCAATAGATCAATCCCAGCATTTCTCTTGGCTCTTTTCACCATAACAGCTGTGTCTTACAAACACTGAGTTACGACAGCCAGAGAAACACTAATGTTAAAAGTCAAGGTCAAGAGCCCAACTAAAGCAAACACTTTCCACCATGATGGTGACATCAAACTTTATTATTTTCAACAGTATCTCCAGTTTAATAAATACAAATAAATGTATGGTCCATTGCTGCAACTTTGAGTAAAAAATGCTTGAGAAATTTAAGGCAGTTTCTACATAATGTGAACAAGATTTTTAACATGACTGAACTAAGTACTCAATTTTTAAAATTGAATTACCAATCCTCAAGATTTCTAAGTACTCTGTACTGTGTGGTAGCTAAACCCAACAGTTTAATTAAGCTTTCTAAGTAAACTCAACTAATTACATTTTACAGTGAATACTCAAGATTTCTAAGTACTCTGTACTGTGTGGTAGCTAGTTTTATCAATTCAAAATAATGAGTTAACTTACTTGCTAAATTTAAGGCAATCGGTTTCCTTAAGTTTTTTATGTAAACCCAACAGTTTAATTAAGCTTTATAAGTAAACTCAACTAATTACATTTTACAGTGTAACATTCTTTTTTGACCATAGAATAACCAAAAGAGAACGCCCCCCTAAAGTTATATAAGGAACCTTGAACTGCAGCACTTTCATTACCAAAAGAAGACGTTTAAGGAACGTCCCGAATGTTTTGTAAAGGTTCAGAATTTTCATCACCTTTTGAGAACTTTTAGGGAACGTTGCGCAAGGTCCTGAGAATGTTGCCTTCTATGTGGGAGGTTGTCCTGCTAAAAATTTTACGTTCCCAGAACATTCTCAGAACGTCCACTGGTATTAAGAACATTGTCTAGTATGTTCAGTTCAGTAATGTTCAGTTTAATGTCCTAAATATCCTCATTGTAACGTTCTTATGTGACCATAAAATAAACCAAATTGGAACGTCCCCCTAAAATCATATAATGAACCTTGAACTGCAGCTCTTTCATAACCAAAAGAGGACGTTTTATGTCCCAAATGTTCTGTAAAATTTGGTTTGTAATAAGTGAAGATGCAGAGATCTAGAGAGATCTGGGGCCGTATTCACAAAACATCTTAAGGCTAAAAGTAGCTCCTAAATTGCCGATTTAGGAGAAACTCTTAAAAATAATGGGCGTGTCAGTCCTAATTTTAGGAGTCCTACATTTTTGCTCTAAGAGTATTTCACAAAGCATTTTAGCGCTAAAACTAGCTCCTAAATCTGTGAAACATTAGGAGTAGTCAAGAGGACTCCTGAGTCACTAAGACCAAATCACAATCAGTCCTAATCCACACAAAGACACTGAAAACCATTGAGGGAATAGAGGATAGAGCCTTAGGTGCTGAACATTTTCTTCATAAATGCAATAAAATGCAATGCAATAAAAAAAATGTAATTTATAGATTTGAATCAATGCCAAAAATTAATCTTTAACAAATAAATAAATAAATATTGTCTGATTACCTGTGGCAGTGGTTTACATGGGTTCACACTTACAAATAATTGAATAGAGTAAAGAAAAAAAAAAAAAAATATATATATATATATATATATATATATATATATATAATATATATAAAATCTCATCTGTGTATTTATTCCTCTTCTCGTGCTGATTAGAAAGACCGTTTGAATGTGTTTCTCCCAAACTTTGTTTATAAAACATAATTTGTCGGTTGAATTCTGCATTCTCTTGAGATGAAGACATCCAAGAGGTGGACAATTAACTGGATAGTTTAATTAGTGACACTTAGCCTACATTTTAAAACCTTTATGGCAAAAATATGTCAACATTTTATTTTGACTGTGGGAACATTTTTATTAAAAAAAAACATTTATTTGAATAGGGCAACATTTGTATTTTTAAACCTTTATTTTAATATGGAAACATGACACCTCATTCTACAATATTTCTATGATTAAATCACTGACTCCTCCCCCATCAGCCAATCACTGTGTGTTTAGTCCATAGCAACGAGGTCAGCCCCGCCCTTACTCTTAGCTTAAGACTTCAGTCTATTCCTTAGTAAAAGTTTGTCTCAGCAGCTTTGTGAACAGGTTTTGAGAGAAAACTCTTAGCTAAGAACTTTTATGAGAACTCTTAGTGGTAAGATAAAATGTTTTGTGAATACGGCCCCTGTTATTGTTTAATGTCGTTTGTGTTATCTGAGTTTTATGTGTCACCATTGTGCTGGAGAGTAGATCCTGAGCTTCAGTCAGTGATGATCCAGAAGCACAGATGTTCTGCTGCATGTTGCTTTATTTAAAGACAGTAACTGTGTAGTTACTGATGCAGTGATACAGCAGTTACATTAGCTCATGTGTGTGTTTTTGTCAACTAATGATTTAATGCAAGAGATTTGCAATTTAAAGAAAAGGTTTCAAAATATTAATTATGAAAAGACCTGTATAGAGCTTTAAGTGAAAATAGTTTTTGTTTGAACAGCCACTTTTATTAGTCAAGTTTTTGACAAGGGCAGCAGGGACGTTCTGAGAACATTTCCAAATAAAGTATGGTTCCCTAAACGTTCAGAGAATGTCTTGAATGTTCCCTGAAGGTCCACCAAATAACATCCCCCAAACCTTAAAAGAACTCCACATCGTGACCGTCTGTGAACATAATGGGAACTTTACTCAACACCAGTGGGGACGTTCTGAGAATGTTCTGGGAACGTAAAATTTCTAGCGGGGTAGTGACTTAGGAGTCCTCTTGACTACTCCTAACGTTTCACAGACTTAGGAGCTAGTTTTAGTGCTAAAATGCTTTGTGAAATACTCTTAGAGCAAAAATTTAGGAGTCCTAAAATTAGGACTGACACACCCATTATTTTTAAGAGTTTCTCCTAAATTGGCAAGTTAGGAGCTACTTTTAGCCTTAAGATGTTTTGTGAATACGGCCCCTGATCATTTATTTTTGCTTGTCTGGCTGTTATGACTCAGTTAAAACAGCCCAGACAAACTCTAATATTAATAAGGCAAGGGTCAAGAGCCCAACTAAAACAAACACTCATCTCCACGATGGTGGCTTAAAAATTGTGATTTTTCTCCTTTGGTGATTGTGCGTGTTCGTCTATATCGGATGTCCAGAAGACGTCAAAAAAAGACGTTATAAAAACTTTCATTCTGGCCCCTCAGTGGACGTCTTTTCAACCTGAGACAAGACCTCAAAAAGACGTCTTCTGGACATAATTTGCTCAGTGGGATGCACCAAACAAATAAACGAGAGATTATTTGTTATTAACTAACATCAGCTATAATGAGAATTAGGAAATTATAATATATGTATATTACGTAATTTGCTCAGTGGGTAGTACAATATTCGAGAAATGGAGGGGGAAGAAATAAAAATAACAACTGACAAGAAATATAAAGCTCATATATAAGAACAACCACAAGGTTGACCAAAGTGCTGTACATTAGAAACAATACATAAAAAGAAAACTTCAAACGGCAGAATAAAATACACACAATAAAATTCATTTGTTGTTAAACACCGTAGATCATACAAGTGATTAAGTTGGGTGTGGCTATGGAAGAGTTACGTTATCTTAGGGAAAGATAAACTGTTTCTCTGAAAATAATAAGGTGGAGGACCTTATTATGCACCAAACAAATAAACGAGAGATTATTTGTTATTAACTAACATCAGCTATAATGAGAATTAGGAAATTATATACTGATAATATACATCAATGCCAAGGTTTTTGGAAAGAGGTTTGGTTAAGTGATATTTATGTTCCACTTGGTTGAGTCTGACGGTGTTACGGACAGAGAGGGGCCCGGCCGTAAACTGGGCCCTGGAATGTGCTGTTCACTACAGAAACAAAAATCACAGTTATCATAACAGATGACAGTCTAAAATCAAATTCAGATTCATACTATAACAAATGTATTGTTCATTGTTAGTTAACATTAAGCAATATATATTTATACAGCATTTACATCTGACTTGACATTTAAAATGACTTAAAATAAAGCAATCTTCTTCTTCTTTTTATTTCCTAGTCGAACTTTCTGTCATTGTACACTATGAATATTGTTTGCTCTGTTGGAACTGCTTTTGTTCCTCTATTTTAGTCACTTTAAATGCTGTATATATTGCTCAATTTTATGATAACTGTGGTTTTATGGTGAGAGAATTTTTGTTTCTATTAAAATATGAGTCATTTACTGTGTGAC
This sequence comes from Chanodichthys erythropterus, assembly GCF_024489055.1. Lineage (NCBI taxonomy): Eukaryota > Metazoa > Chordata > Actinopteri > Cypriniformes > Xenocyprididae > Chanodichthys > Chanodichthys erythropterus. The sequence goes on from NC_090235.1 coordinate 14,808,474, forward strand.
TCACCAGATCTTCATTTCACAAAAAAAAAAAAAAAAAGGAAATCGGCTTGTAGTTAGTGGACGTGTTAGTCATTGTGATTGTGAACATGAGCACTTTACATTTACATTGGACTGTGTGTTTTGTTTTTATGGTTTTCTTACTTATATTTTGATATATAAATATTTTTTATTGTCTTTTGCATTGATGTAAAGCACACTGGTTAATTGTGTAGTTGTGCTATAGAAATAAAATTGATATTGACATTTATGTGTGTATATAAACTCAATAACCATAAAAACAAACCGCACGATGACAGTGTGAGTGTAACACAATATTTAGAAAAACCTTTAAAAACATTACCGTCCATTATGTGTCAGGGTTCTGTCACTTCTGTCTAGTTTACTTCTTGGTTTTGTGACAGAGCTCTGACACTCCTGTCTTTGTGTGAGCGTACGGCCTCGAGTTCTCGAGCCGTGAGATTATACTCGGAGCTGTTCACGTCCTTTTGGACCTTGGACTGGGAATTATGCGTTTCCATGGCACCACTATCAAGCCCTAAATGGATCTACAGCGGTCAGGTGGTACATGTGGGAGCTTTCAGAAAATTCCCAGTTTACAAGCTGTAATTACGAGCTCTACGAGGCGTCGTCATTGTGACGCTATTGCTCGTGAGAGTACGTGAACCACTGGGTGACGTGTGACCCGCTCAGGCCTTTATGAGCTGCCGAAGGCCCTAATGATGATGATGAGGAGGAGGAGGAGGATGTGGTGAAAACCTCAACACTGCATTCATGATGTTTGTGGTGATGAAGCAGTAATTGTAGACAGAATAGAAACTTTCCCTCTGATAATGAAGACAGCAGCAGCAAGAGCCAGGCTTCCTTCAGGTCCTCTCTGCAGGCTTCTCCTCTGGTGATCCTGCAGTTTCTTCTATTTTAGATAGTAAACAGCTTTTTTTTAAACTTTGAACAAATGTTCTATTAACGTTACTGGAAGAACATTTGTTCATAACTGAGAGAACGTTAGCTAAAGTTCTGAGAATGTCCCTGTTATCTGGGTATTTTGACCCTGTAAACTGGAAATGCAGAGATTCCAAGAAATGTAAATTGCTCAAATTTACACTCTAAAAAATGCTGTGTTAAAAACAACCCAAGTTGGGTTGAAAATGGACAAACCCAGCGATTGGGTTGTTTTAACCCAGTGGTTAACCCAGGGTCCTACAAAGTTTTATTTAACTCAACTATTGTTTAAAAATGACTATGGCTGGCTTAAAATGAACTCAAAATAGGTTAAAATTAGACACATAATTACTAGAGGCAACAATAATAATCAAAATGTCAATATCTATTAATATTTATTATTGTTTAATTATTATTCATTAAACTTATTAATAAGTGTTAATTTCCAACATATTTTGGGTTCATTTTAAGCAAGCAATACAGTAATTTTTAAACAATAGTTGAGTTAAATAAAACTACCCAGTACGTTAGGCAAACATTTAACCCAACCACTGGGTTTGTCCATTTTCAACCCAACTTGGGTTGCTTTTAACCCTGCATTTTTGTACATAAAAACCTACGTTAGACTAAAAGAATCCCTCATTGTTTGTCCTTTGCTAGTCAGTTTTCTGAACAGAACATTTTCATACAGAAAAATAATCTTGCTTTACATTGGAAATCATTTTATTTTTCTGCCCCCACTGGTTTATTTTTAAGCGTAAACTCACTTCATTTTGAGAAAGAAAATGCATCTTGATTTAGGAAAGTTTAAATATTTGTTTGTTTTGGAAAACAAGAAGGAAATACTGAGGAAGAACATCATTTTTTTACAGTGTAACAATACTGCTGAACTATGCTGAATGACATAGTCATGGGATAAAATACTGCCGTTCCGTTCCGATTAGAGCATCAAACAGGTTCTCCCCACTGAGAATCCTGTTGTATAAGACATATTTATTGGTGTTTCTATTGTACAGAATGTGATAATGGAGAAACCAAACATCATAGTCATCAAAGCATCAAAGCATGAAACCTTGACAAACTAGGGCTCAGGTCAGGAAGCAGATAGACTGGCTAAACCGACCGTCTGCTAGCTGTCTCATGTTACAGAAGTCAGATAAATGCCTATTTCACCTGCATATCATCACATAGAGACGGTTTCTGTTCACCAAACTATGAAATAGAAAAAAAAACAAAAAAACATTTAAAGGTAAACAAGGTAAATGAGCCTCATCTGAAAGGCAAAGGCGGAGGTGTTGCTGTAATTTAGAGTAATATCTTCAGGTCTAGTTCAAGTATAATTCTTTCGAAGTGATGGTGCTTTATGCAATGTTATCTAGTGTAAGTGACAAATCATGCTGGCTACTGTATACAGGCCGCCCGACACCATACAGACTTTAACAAAGAATTTGCTGAATTAGCAGAATTAGTACTGGCTGCAGATAAAGTCCTAATCATTGGTGATTTTAATATCCATGTAGAAAAAGACACATTGGAATTGGAATTTACAGACATTCTAAACTCTACTGGAGTTACACAACTCATGTCAGGATCCACTCATTATCGTAATCATGCTTTAGATCTAATATTGTAACCCAGCCAGCAGAACCATGTGGGGCCCAAATGGGTTTGACCTGGGCTATCTAACTGGGACCCAGCCAGTTTTGCACCCAGTTTCCATGTAGGCCCCACATGGGTTAGCCCAGATGAACTGAACACTGCTTAGTGTGCACACTACAGGCTGTTTAATGTAACACTTAATCAGTGTTGGAGGTAATGAGATAATTAAGTGATTGAATAATGATTTTGTATTAGTGAAGAACACCTGCTGTTAACAAGCAGAATCACTGAAGGAAAGAGAAACACAAGAACTACTTCCAGCCACAGCCTTGGATGAAATCAACTGAAGATAAAATACATTACATCTCTCAAGATCTGATTAAACAACTCCACAAACAACATTAGCTTCACTTATTACTAACCAGACTGACTTGATTTCTGTCAGACGTCTACAGAAGTTCGTATTAAGAATTAAGAAGAGGCTTAGATGTTGATTACTTATTTGAAAGTAATAGTTTGATTTGATGTTACCATTGTGGCGATCAGTGTGTGCTTTAGTCAGGCTCTTGACTTTTAACATTAGTTTTTCTCTTGACAGCTGTGTCTGTTTGTTATGGCGAGAACAGCAAGAGAACATATAATCAGATGCTGTAAGCTGATTGATGATAAGAATATAATCATCATATATTGGCTGAACTCATTGATATTATGTGGGAGGTTTATACGGGTAGTACGTTATTAATTCTGTTTTATTGTTATGATTCTACAGCAAGAGAATAATAGAATTTAATCAGAACATCAATCAATTTATAACACACCATTTACATATTTTGGGCTCCTGTGAGTTTTACTCGCACACAGACATCAAGAATCAGCGTATGATTCTCAACAATGGTGACATGCTTCAATGGTGCAATGCATTCTGGGTGCATCATACGAAACTTATCCATGGCTCCCAGAATGCATTGCAGCATGAAGCATGTCACCATTGTTGAGAATCATACGCTGATTCTTGATGTCTGTGTAAGTGAATCTTGCAGGAGGTTTGAAGTGTTTAGTGAACAATGTGTTTTTCAAATTTTCTGATTAAAACATTTTTAGTGTGGTAATTTTAGAAAAGATCCAGCACAAAGTTAATCACATTTTGCTCATAAAAAGCTCAGTCATTAGATCAGTGAATTAAGCCACTAAATGATGACTATATTTTTATCATTTAGCAGTCGACCACATTGTCTCTTGTTTTTCTTGCCATAACAAACAGCCAGAGAAACATTAAAACAGTCAAGAGTCAAACTGCCTAACTGAAGTAAGCGCTGACCTCGATCACGGTGACTTCAAACCAAACGTATTTTCAACAAATCATCAACATCTAAACCTCTGGTAATTCTCAATAAGAGCTTTTGTAGATGAATGTCAGAAATAAAGTCAGTCTGGTTAGTGATAAGTGAAGCTGGTAATGCTGTTTGTGGAGATGTTTAATCAGATCTTCAGAGATTTAATGTCTTTTATCTTCAGATGATTTCATCGAAGGCTGTGGCTGAAGTCGTAGTTCTTGTTGTTTCTCTGTCCTTCAGTGATTCTGCTCGTTATCACCTAATTATCTCATTAACTCCAGCATGTTTCTGTGTTTCATTTAACAGCCTGTAGTGTGCACACTGAGCAGTGTTCAGTTCATCTGGGCTAATCCATGTGGGGCCTCCATGGAAACTGGGTGCAAAACTGGCTGGGTCCCAGTTAGATAGCCCAGGTCAAACCCATTTGGGCCCCACATGGCTCTGCTGGCTGGGTGGTCAGTAGATGAGGTGCAGACTCTTTGGCAGATGAGGAACGGATCCATGGCAGTAAAGGCGGCACAACTATAAGGATCAGTCTATAATCCCACCCACTTTGAAGCGGTACTAACTGCAGTACCGAAAGTAAGCAAGCCGAGCCTTGTCATGCCACGCCAAACCGAACTGAGCCGAGCAGAGTTGTACCAAAGCGCCATTAGTTTCACACATCCAGGGAATTACTCTAATCACATCTACAGCTGATAATTTGAGGCTCGGGTAAACGTTCACTAAAAACTATAAATACAGACCTGTCTCTCTTCTCCCATTCATAGCAAAAACACTTGAACGAGTTGTTTTCAAACAGGTATCATCTTTCCTTTTGCAGAACAACCAGCTGAACAGTCACTGCTCAACTGAGACTGCACTGCTGTCGGTCACGGTATCCCTGAGGTTGACGAAGTCTGATTCCAATTCATCGGTTCTCATTCTGCTCGATCTATCTGCGGGGAATCATCAGATCCTCCTGTCCACCCTCTCATCACTGGGCATCGCAGGTACTCCACTTCTCTGGTTTGCATCCTATCTCACAGGAAGGTCTTTCAGGGTGGCCTGGAGAGGGGAGGTATCCAAAGCTCATCAACTGACCATCTCGGCATGGATGAAAGAACATCTCAATCTGGCAAAGACAGAGCTTATTATCTTCCCAGGCACTCCAGCAAAGATCCGACTGCATTTTCAAACAGGGACAGACCAAAGAAATGAATTGTACCAAGGCCCTGTGTTTATCTCTAAATGTCTTAGCTGGACATATGAGCCGTGGATCTACAGAGATCAACAGCTTTTAATAAAGAAGCGTGTTGATTTAAGTAACCGGATAGAAGCTGTCAGAAAGACACTTAAACGAATTTATATTTCAAAATCTTTTAGTTATGATCTCTTTTCTAAATATTCCAATATTCCCGTAGATCAAACTATGTCTTTAAAGATTTTAAAGTATATAAATGATAATATAATGTATTTTATGAAGGTTGACTTTGAAAAACAGTTTTCATTTAGCATAATTGTGTTTAAAAATGGATCATATAAACTAATCGGACCATTCACACCTATGCCTAGAAAAAACAAGTCAAACAAACAAAGTAAATGCTGTCCTGATTTACAACATACTGAAGAACAAAGTATTACAGCAATAGAAGAATACTTGAGTAACAATAAGAATATTATAGAACAGATTGAGTCTATATTAAATTTTACTAATAACAGCCCCTGTTTAGACAAAAAGGATGATGAATCTTGTACGATTAAGTTAGGTAATTTCTCTGAGAAAATGCACCGTACTTATAATATAAAGGTTCACAATTTCTTTGAGTGCATTTATGGTGCAACAGGGAGGAATATATTAAAAGAGATACAGGAACTGAGTGCTGATAAAGATTATTTTATTATGTTTAGATGGTTAAAAGAAATGGTTAACGAAGAACACCGAGGATCAAAATTTACATTTTCACAGATAAACCAACAACATAGAAAGAAATCAGATATGCGACAAAATATCATAAAAGAAAGTAAGAAAAAAACTGAAGATAGAAAGAAATCAGATATGCGACAAAATATCATAAAAGAAATGAAGAAAAAAACTGAAGATAGAAAGAAATCAGATATGCGACAAAATATCATAAAAGAAAGTAAGAAAAGAACCGATAAGAAAAGTTATTTTTTCCTCTCTTCTCTACACAAATTTGAAATAGTTTTTCCCAGTAATCCACTGACATTAGATGAGCTGAAGAGCTCTGGAAAACAACAGGCAGATAAACTGAAAATACTCATGAAAGAACAGAATATTAGTGAGGAAATTAGTGAAAAAGTCTGTTCGCTTTTTCATTTGGAGTGGTGTAAACTAATAGATAAAGAATATATATTTAATAAAGAATATGATGAACTAGAACTTAAAGGGAAAAAATATAAAGCGTTAGAGTTTAAATATCTGAAGCTCTGTGATGTCATCAACGCATTTACTGTAAACTTCGCTCTCAATGATATGAAGACCATCACAAACCATTATCATCTGACCAGAGTAGATTTGTCAAAGTTTAAATGATAATTTTTAGATGAATTCTTATATACATATTATACTTATTCATATATTACTTATTAATAATAATATAATAATTAAAAAAATAATTAATTAAAAGTGATCCTGAAATAAAAAATTTTAAGATGTGCAAGGCCTTATTTCCCTTTGTCTCCTGTTTTCTGTTCTTGGTGAATCTCTGACAGTTTTTTCACAGTAAACCAGAACAGATCGAGAACACTGCAAGTAAAGTCTGTTACATAAAGCTTAATGCAAAGTAAAACTATTACATTTTATTAAGGGATTTAGTTTTATTTTGCGTGGCTCAACATTTCTGAGTAAACGCTCCTATTTAAATTATTATTTTTAAGTTTACCGAGTGACGTCATCCACGTCTCTGTGAGTGTCTGTGTGTCTGTCTAGAGACATCATCCTGATTGGTTTCTGCAGGCTGATTGCTGCTGTGTCCTGATTGGTGCACAGTACTTTAAAAAAGCATGTCATCACTTCCTCTATAGAGAGGAGGATCTTCTGATTTGAGTGTCTGGTTGTGTAGTGCAGAATCTGTGTGTGTTTACAGTATTAGAGACTGAGAGTCGTTTGATTGTTTGTTTGAATCTAAATTGTTTGTAATTGAGGAACTTTGTTATATTTGACCCATTTGCCTGTTTTGACGTTGAGTTTGGATTGCACTTTCAGTTTTGGTTGCCTGGTTGTATATATTGTAAATACTGATTATTTGGGAAAGTAGGGAGTCTGATGCCATTTTTGTTTATTGTAAACTGTTTAACCTCTGTTTTTTGGTTAGGGAGTTAGGTTTGTATATTGTATTTTTCTTTTCTTTTCTTTTGGGTTAGGGTTTAGAAATGAGGTTTTAAAACAAGGAAATTTTGTTTGTTATTTTGGCTCCTGAATCTCAAGTCCCAAATTTAAAGTCAATAAATGTGTCATTATTCAATTTCAGTTCATTTCTCAGAGTTTTTCATGCTGCGTAACAATGCTGGACGTTCGAGAGCGACCGGAACAAACTGAATGGAAATCAAAACAGGACTTTTAATCAAACTTTAATCAAGTAAGACTATTATTGACTATTATTTTAAGTATTATAGCGTTAATGGCAAATTACAGTATTTCTCATTTTTTTAGATGGGGAAAATTACTGTATTTATGTAGTATTTTTCTTACATTACATACAAAATCATGTAAAATTGCATGAATAATCATAATCTGTAATTAAACATATAGCTTGTTTTATTAAAGGTTGATATTCTTAGTAATATGTTCAATGGGATAAGCAAAATAATGATATTTCAAAACGAAGTCAATTATTTTTCTTACCCCACTGGTAGATTATTTTACTTGTTTTAAGCAAAAACTCACTTAATTTTGACTAATTTAATTCTGAAAACAAGGCAATTTTTACTTGTCTAGAAAATGCTTCTTGATTTAAGCATTTTTAGATATTTGGACTGAAACAAGACAAAAACTCTAAGTAAGGAAATCATTTTTGCAGTGTTGCTGTGAATCATCACGCTGCTGCAGACGCTACTGTGATGAAATGAATAAACATGCATTAATTATCCGTCATTGTGTTTTCCTGTTTACCCTGTTTCCAAGAGTCAAGAGTTTGTTATGGTTTTTGATTTGAGTCATTGCATTGTCTCGTCAACATGTTCATGTTTGATCATCTCATTATCAAAGAGCTCAGTTATTGTTGAATTAGTCAGACAGCATCATGTTCAGTTTAGGGTCTCATACAGTGAATGTGTAATGGCCTAACCACTGCAGTTAACTGCTGTTAAATAAAATCTGCAGACAAATGTTGAAACTTGTATGCGATTCTGTCAGTGTTTGAATAAGTGTTTCTGTGGACAGAGGAATACAAACACTGCAGTGGTACAGAACATCACAGATGTGCACAGCTGCATTTAGACATGAGACTGGCTCTAAAGCAGGGCTTTGTTCAAATGTGAAAGAGTAAGTCACAAGTACAGACAAATATGTGCACATATTCTTCCCCTAACCCTAATTTAACCCTAAATTCAGAGGGAAATGATAGATGCATATGTGAAAACACCATCTGACCAATTAATTAACACATTTGCAATCTTTAGTTTAAAACAAGTGTTTTTTTTTTTCTGTAGTTGCAACAGTATTGGTTGTCTCTCTCTTTGAGTGTGATTGGTTAATCTGAACGTCATCCAGGAATCTGGCCAATGACAGCATAAGTTGTGGGATGTTGAAAAAACGTGAATGCGAACACAAGACATTTTCCAATGGCTAACGGACAAAGATAAATGCCTTTTATTATAAATACTTTTTCTATTGTTACATGTAGATATAGTGCAGTGAGCGTTATGACAATGTTGTGGCGATAAAAGATTCAGAGAATGGTGGTTTCGATTTTATTCATGAGAACATCAGCTCTGGAATCTACCGTCTGTCACACTGTGGCTGTAGTAACATGAACGATGAAGGAGATGGAGAACAAAACTTTATTTAATCCACAGAAGAACACTCACAGGAGAAATAAAGGTAACACTTTGTTTTAGGGTGACATATCTACATGAACTTACTCCAGTAATAACAGTAAATTCTGCATAATTACAGGTATCCTAACCAAACACTTTATTTACAGTGTCATTGTTACATATGTTACATATGTGGTTACAATAATAATAACTATAAATTATGCATAATTTCATGCAACTAACCCTAAACCAAACCAAACCCTAACCCTAACCCTAACCGTATAGTAAGTATATGTAGTTAATTAATGTTACTCAGTACTTATTTGAGTGTAATGTGACTGTCACCTTAAAATAGAGTGTAACTGGAATAAAACACAACCACGTTTACAAAGATGATACCAAAACAATGAACAAACTACATCACACTTTGAAACTAGGCAAGTTTATTTTTAGGCAAGTTTATCTATATTAACACATTTCATACACAATGATAATTCAAAGTGCTTTACAGAAAAAGGGAACAAATACATAATAATAAAAATGGAATGCATATGAAATGAAAGTATCAATAAAGCAGAGAATACTGAGTTTGAAGAGTCAAAGAATATTTGTTCTGTGTGTTTTTTTATTTGTCTTCCCCATATTGGCTGTCTTTCTCTCTGGTTTTCTCTCAGCGCCTAGATAATCTGTCGGACGTCTCCAACAGATCCAATATTTCACCTAAAATCAGCCAAGCAGAGCTGTAGGTCTGCCTTCAGTCCACGCTCAGCAAATCTGGTCCCCGATTTATTCAATCTAGGTCAATTTACAATGACAGGCAAATGGGAACAGGGAAAATAATCAAAACACAAAAACAATCTGAAACTACAAAACTTTTAAAATCAGATGAAATCTGCATCGCTCTCTTCATTCAGCAGATAAACCTGTGAGTAAAACACTAAACTACAGAATAACAGAGAAAACAAGAACAACACGAGCCGTATTCACTAAACATCTCAAGGCTAAAATTGGCTCCTAACTTGTTGATTTAGAGAAGCGCATCTCTCTCTCTCTCTCTCTCTCTCAGATATTAGTGCGCGCGCTCAAACTTTGACCTCCTGCATGTTGCCAGAAGCGCAGCATTATAGTGTGAACACCCATCTGCAGAAACATTAATCTGCCAAGTTTGCCAACGAATGTAAATCAATTTTTAGCCTACATAACATAATAGCAGAAAACATATCTGTCATATACAGCTACTGTCCTGGAACAGATCAGTAGCAGGTGCTCACCCTATTGATGGACGTGACTGATCGCAGCATATTTCCTGAAACAAGCATTTTCTGTAAAGATCATTTGTCACTATATGTCTTGTGAAAAAAACAATATAAATTAACTGATCTGTCACTCACCATCCCGCGCGCGCTGCCTGCCGGACTTCATTAATGAGCGCGCTGCGCGCGATTTATATAGTCGCATATAGGATGACGCCCGCCCTGCCCTGAATCAATCATATCGAGAAAAAACAACTCATCAGAATACCAGAGAAGTGATGAATATCATGAATATCACGCGTGATGATAGTGATTGTTCTGACACCATTGAGACTGTAAGAGCAGAACAAACCCACACAGCAGGATCCGCATTCAAGCCGCCAAATCCGCGTGCCTGTCACATCTGTTTTGGCGCTGCCCAGAGGATCAGGTCCGCATCCGCGCGGCGCCATTAATTCTACTGTCAATCAGCGGATCCTGAGCGGACCCATGTCGGATCCGCGGACGCGCCTTTACTGTAACGGTTGTATCAATTTGCGGGTCCCACACGGACCCGCCGCGGAGGTAAGGTTTTAATCGCGGATGCAGCGCGGAGCCAAGACGGGAATGATCTGTTTATCAGAATATGTTGCTTGTCACCGTCGTTGAGATTCACTTTTGATCAGAACAACTTTTAGGAAATATTTCATATTTTATTGATAAAGCTGATCTTGTGCTGTAGAATCACAGTTCTGCTGTAATCAATAATGTAAGTCTTATTCAGAGATTGGGCTCTAAATGAATTCAGTGATTCAGATCCAATAATGATCATGTGAAAACATAACCAACACCACCTGATCATCTTTTCTCTTTGCTTGTCTGGTAATGCAGTTAAAACTGCCCAAACAAAATCTATTATTAAAAAGTCAAGGGTCAAGAGCTCAACTAAAACAAACCCTGACCTCGACGATGGTAACTTAAAAATTGTGATTTTCTCCTTTGGTGATTCTGCTTGTTATCATCAGGTGTCTTCAATAATGCTCAATCATCACTCAATTAATCACTTATTTACCTCATTAACTTTAACACCGCTTCAGCGGGTGGAAAAAAAAAATATGGCAGGACTTTTACTTTCTGAGCCCTGGACTTTCCACCTCTGCCTTCTTTACAGATCCGTCACTGCGAGCAAGTGGACTCCGATACGGGTCCGTTCGCGGCAGAGGTGGAAAGTCCAGGGCTCAGAAAGTAAAAGTCCTGCCATATTTTTTTTTTTCCACCCGCTGAAGCGGTGTTAAAGTTAATGAGGTAAATAAGTGATTAATTGAGTGATGATTGAGCATTATTGAAGACACCTGATGATAACAAGCAGAATCACCAAAGGAGAAAATCACAATTTTTAAGATACCATCGTGGAGATGAGGGTTTGCTTTAGTTGGGCTCTTGACCCTTCACTCTTTACTAGTAGAAATAGTTTGGGCTGTTTTAACTGAGTTATAACAGCCAGACAAACAAAGAGAAAAGATAATCAGGTGGTGTTGGTTATGTTTTTACATGATCATTATTTGCTCTGAAAATTTCAACTCATCTAGAGCCCAATCTCTGAGTTAGATGCACATTATAGATTCAACAGCACAAGATCAGCTTTGTCAATATAATCTGAAGGAATTCTTAAAAGGTCTCTTCATAAAATGAAGTGATCTTTCTCTTAGGCACACACAGACATCAAGAATCAGCCTGTGAATCTCAACAACGGTGACAAGCAACATATTCTGATCAACAGATCAACTCTGAACATTAGAAAACAAGCTACTAAAAAAGGTGCGTTCACGCGGTCTCGTAATTCCTGTAGTTACGAGATTCTAACTTGTAAAAAGCGTTCACGTCCTCGTAGAGCTCGTAATTACAGCTTGTAAGCTGGGAGTTTTCTGAAAGCTCCCACATGTACCACGTGGCCACTTGACCACCTGACCGCTGTAGATTCATTTAGGCGTTGATAGTGGTGTCATGGAAACGCATAATTCCCAGTCCAAGGACCAAAAGGACGTGAACAGCTCCGAATATAACGTCATGTGTTGTCAATTCAAGATTCCGGTAAATACGAGGTGACGTGAACGCAGCTAAAGTCACATATTTACAAGCTCATAATTTATTCATGCAGCAATGCATGATGGGAGCCATGGATGAATTTTGATTGGTGGCTCCCAGAATGCACTGCAACATGCTTTATGATGGTCACCACTGTTGAGATTCACAGGCTGATTCTTGATATCTGTGTGTCTACAACATGAGAGAGCTTCCTATTATTTCTTTTCTAAGAACAACTTTTGATGAAACCTTTGAATTATTTTGAAAAAAAAAAAACTGGCTCTTGTGCTGTAGAATCACAGTTCTGCTGTAATCAATAATGTGAATCTAACTCAGAGAATGAGCTCTAAATAAGTTCAGTAATTCAAATCAAATAATAAGCATGTGAAAACATAACCAACACCTGATCATCTTTGCTTGTCTGACTACCATAACTCAGTTAAAACAGCCCAAACAAAATTCTAATATTAAAAAGTCAAGGGTCAAGAGCCCAACTAAAGCAAACCCTCATCTCCACGATGGTGGCTTAAAAATTGTGATTTTCTCCTTTGGTGATTCTGCTTGTTATCATCAGGTGTCTTCAATAATGCTCAATCATCACTCAATTAATCACTTATTTATCTCATTAACTTTAACACTGTTTCAGCGGGTGGAAAAAAAAATATGGCAGGACTTTTACTTTCCGAGCCCTGGACTTTCCACCTCTGCGCGATTCCTCCGCGGTGGATCCACCACGGAGTCCTTTTGCTGTGTGGGAAGCCTGAAGGCATCTGCAGACCATCACAGACAGACAGAAAGAAACACACCTGGCAAACAAACACATCACCCTATGTTCAATAAACCACATGAAAATGAGTCGTGTTCACGTGAAAGAGGAATAAATGCTCTGGTTTTTCATGTAGTGCCTTTTCTAGGTATAGGCAAACCAGGCAAACTAATAACTTTAAACTCCCGATTCACAGAGTGTGATCATGAAAAGCGAAAGTAAAACGTAAGCATGAATTTTAACGTGATTTCATTGTGTTGTGAACTTATGTTTGCTTTTTTAATTTCCTTGTGTTGTTGCAATATATGTTGCGTGGTTACTATTTAATTGTTGTTGTTGATTATTTCTTTGTAAGATTTGTTTGAATAACAAGAAGGTTACAGATCTGCAGAATCTTATTATGTTCTTGATATGGAGGATATGGGGTTATTTTAGGTTGACTCCTAAGTCATTATTATACACTGTGTTTATTATTTATTTGCTTACATTATGACTGCTTGAGTTTTGGTAAATTCTAAAGTAAGTGTAAATGCTCTCCAGGAAAAGGGGAATATGTTGTGTTGAGTGTTCTGAAATACCGTATGTGGCCAGAAGGGGGAGTTGTAAGAGGAGGCATATTGTAAAATAAAGAAGGAGAGTAAGTACACTGGCTGTGTCCTCAAGTTCTTGGCTGATGTAGGTAAAAAATATAACAAAAACGTAAGAATAACTTTGATATTGTTAGTAATATTTCAGGTTTACTTGATTATCCATCATTTATTATAAAAAATCATGAGTATCAAATATGATCATCAAGTTTATTTGTTCATCTGTCAATCATCATTGTATTGCATTATATGTTTTAAAAGAGATCTGATCATAACTGAGCATTTACATATCATCTTACTAAAACATGTTATTGGCATTTTGATATTTATATTGTTACGTCTATGACGTATTGTATGTTGTGTACGCTGTGTATGTGTGTCTCTCCTTTAACAGGATTGGCCTATGGCTTGATGAGACTGTTACTGTTCGTTGATTGGACCAGAGAGGAGACCTGGACTATAAATTCTTCTGGATCTCGCTGGAGGGCGCTCTCACTTTTGCTCTCGTTTCCGCTGTACTCTTTGTTTGTAATGATCTCTTCTGTGTGTCTCTCTCCCTGATTACTGTTGTTCATGTGTCAATTCTGGTGTGAAGCTCTTAGTGAAATGCTGTTAAATCAAGTTATAATCTAAGAGAGTATTGTAAACCATTGCGAGAGCCTTGTGTCCTGAACTTCATTGTCTGACATGTTTGTAAACCATGTGCGAAGCTGTAGGGGGTGAGTGCCTTATTTTTGTAGGCCACTTGGCCACCACCTTTTCTCCTGTTTTGTGGTTTAGTTAAGGAGTGAGGTTATGTTGTTGTATTTTGTTTTCTTTACTTTTGGATGCACAGGGAAGTTAGTTAATTAATGGGAAGTTAGAGTATTGTTTGTTTATTATTTTGGCATTTGCTCACCCCTGATTATTTGCTTCTGTTCTTTTGTTTATGTACTCTTCATGTTTTTTTTTTTTATTATTTCTAACTGCTGCCGCACAAAAAGACTGAGCAAAGAGCCTAAGGAAAATTAAGAAAATAAAAATGAGTACTTTAACGGCCATTTCGTGTTGTGTCATTTATGTTGCGGTCCTGACCTAGACCGGGGCCGTAACAATATGCATTTTATGTCATATCTGTTGTACTGTGATGAAGATCTCATTGAATTACTTTACAAGCTTCAGAATTTATTGTAAAATTCAAAATCTATGGCACAGCATAATTTTCTATATAGACTATAACAGTTTTTATATAGATTATATTAAATAAACTGCACAATTACATGCACAACCTCATTTCATAAATGATTCATTTTGCAACACTGTTACTGAACTGATCTGAGTAATGACTCTATTGTCTTCTGTAGAGCTGCTTCACAACAGAATCCGAATTAGTCTCATATTTGTTGAAGTTTGCATCATTGATTCTTGTATTTTCCTGTTTGTTTCAGATATACTGTACTGTATAAAGTGCTATAGAAATAAAGCTGACTAAAACTAACAGTCAGGGTTCGGGATTTCTCTTCAGAGAAGACTGAATTCCAGACAGTTCAATAGGGATCTAGGAAACTAGGAGTGTTCTTTGAAAGAGCTTGTGAAGAGCTTTCGGTTCTGCTTACACCTTAACTTCATCTCTAGATAGTATCTGTCCTCTGTCATCCAGGCCTGCACGAGCCACTCCCTCTAATCCCTGGTTATCTGATGTTCTTCGTGAACACCAGACCAAACTCAGGGCTGCAGAGAGGAAGTGGCACAAATCAAAAGACCAATCTGACCTAACTAGCTGCTGCCTTTGACACGGTGAATCATCAGATCCTTCTGTCCACCCTCTCATCACTGGGCATCACAGGTACTCCACTTCTCTGGTTTGAATCCTATCTCACAGGAAGGTCTTTCAGGGTTGCCTGGAGAGGGGAGGTATCCAAAGCTCATCAACTGACCACGGGTGTTCCTCAGGGTTCAGTGCTTGGACCCCTCCTCTTCTCCATTTACACTACATCACTTGGTCCCATCATTCAGGCACATGGTTTCTCCTACCATTCGAATCTCAAGCTGTCTGGCGGACATCTCGGCATGGATGAAAGAACATCATCTACAACTCAACCTGGCTAAAACTGAGCTTCTCGTCTTCCCTGCCAATCCGACTCTAAATCACGATTTCAGCATCCAGCTACACTCTAAAAAACGCTGGGTTAAAAACAACCCAAGTTGGGTTGAAAATGGACAAACCCAGTGATTGGGTTGTTTTGACCCAGCGGTTGGGTTAAATGTTTGACCCAACCTGCTGGGTAGTTTTATTTAACCCAAAAATTGTTTAAAAATTACTGTATTTCTTTCTTAAAATGAACTCATAATATGTTGGAAATGAATATTTATTAATATGTTTAATAAACAAACATTTGAATAATACTTAAACAATAAACATTTATTAAATTGCTTATTAATAAATGCTCATCTTTTGATTATTATTGTTGCCTCTAGTAATTATGTGTCTGATTTTTAATTTCCAACCTATTTTGGGTTCATTTTAAGCAGGAAATACAGTAATTTTTAAACAATATTTGGGTTAAATAAAACTACCCAGCAGGTTGGGCAAACATTTAACCCAACCGCTGGGTTTGTCCATTTTCAACCCAACTTGGGTTGTTTTAACCCAGCATTTTTTAGAGTGTAGACACATCCTCAATTACCCCATCAAATTCAGACAGAAATCTTGGAGTAATCCTTGATGACCAACTGTCCTTCAAAGACCACATTGCAAAGACAGCTCAGTCATGCAGATTTGCACTATTCAACATCAGGAAAATCAGGCTCTGATTAAGTTGGGTGTGGCTATGGAAGAGTTACGTTATCTTATGGAAAGATAACCTTATCATGCACCAAACAAATAAACGAGAGATTATTTGTTATTAACTAACATCAGCTATATTACATCTAATGAGAATTAGGAAATTATATACTGATAATATACAACAATGCCAAGGTTTTTGGAAAGAGGTTTGGTTAAGTGATATTTACGGACAGAGAGGGGCCCGGCCATAAACTGGGCCCTGGAATGTGCTGTTCACTACAGAAACAAAAATCACACCATAAAACCACAGTTATCATAACAGATGACAGTCTAAAATCAAGTTCAGTTTCATACTATAACATATGTATTGTTCATTGTTAGTTAACATTAAGCAATATATATTTATACAGCATTTACAGCTGACTTGACATTTAAAATGACTAAAATAAAGCAATCTTCTTCTTCTTTTTATTTCCTAGTCGAACTTTCTGTCATTGTACACTATGAATAGTTTTGGAAGTAGTATTGGAACTGCTTTTGTTCCTCTATTTTAGTCATTTAAATGCTGTATATACACAGTAAAATCCCCAGAGTTAAATCAACTCTGCTCAGAGTACATTTGGTCCCTCTCTGAATAGTGTTAAAGTAACACTGAAGCAGAGTTAAAGTTAATGAGATAATTAAACAATTAATTAAGTGATGATTGAACATTAATGATGAACACCTGCTGTTAACAAGCAGAATCACTGAAGAAAAGAGAAACACAAGAACTACAGCTGACTTCAGTCACAGTCTTAGATGAAATCACCTGAAGATAAAAATCATTACATTTCTCAAGATCTGATTCACTTATTACTAACCAGATTGACTTTGTTTCTATCACACGTCTACAGAAGTTTTTAATGAGAATTAACAGAGGTTTAGATGTTGGTGTTTTATTGGTCAATAAATTATGCCACCATCGTGGTGGTCAGGGTTTGTGTTAGTTGGGCTCTTGACCTTTTTATTTTTTTAAAATAATTTGTGTTTGATCAATTGCAATAGTGTTTCACAACAAACACTTATGCATTGCTGAATCAAAAGACTAAAGGAGCAGATCCACATAAATTTGCAGCTTGAAAGCCATTTCAAATAAGCATCACAAAGAGGTCTTGTTCTCTTTGGTTTCTTGACTGAGATTCAGCTATCAAAAAATTCCATTAAACAAATGCCACCGTAATACTTCAGTGCTAAAAATGAGCAGCTATTACAGCTCAGGCTTATACATGAAAATATAGCATACAATCCTCAACAGTGGTGACAATAATTATTCATACTGCAGGGCATGATGGGAGTTTTGTCCTATGGTGATACCCAGCATGCATTGTAGCATGAAGCATCTTATTTTTATCACCATTGTTGAGATTCATATGCTGATTCTTGATGTCTGTGTGTGTCTAAGTGATCCTGTAGTTCAATTTTTTTTATGCACTGCATGGTTTTAAAATTAAAATATATCTGTTTGCTGCAGCACTTCTCATGCTGTAGTTTCACAGGTTTGCTAATGCAAAACCAAAATGTACAAATGACTAAACATATGATCAGTTGCTTTGGATACAATCAGGCCTCATCACATAGGATATCTCAACACATAAGAACTAATTTCACTGCTTTACAACAACATATATGCATTGTTGCAGAGAAAAATCTAACATAGAAAGGATCTGCTCCTTTAGTCATTTGATTCAGCAATGCACAAGTGTTTGCTGTGAAACACTATTGCAATTGATCAAACACAAACTTTTTTAAAAACAGAAAAAGGTCAAGAGCCCAACTAAAACAAACCCTGACCACCACGATGGTGGCATACTTATTTGAGCAATAAAACACCAACATCTAAACCTCTGTTAATTCTCAACAAGAAATTATTTAGACATGTGAAAGAAATAAAGTCAATCTGGTTAGTAATAAGTGAATCAGATCTTGAGATGTAATGATTTTTATCTTCAGGTGATTTCATCTAAGACTGTGACTGAAGTCAGCTGTAGTTCTTGTGTTTCTCTTTTCTTCAGTGATTCTGCTTGTTAACAGCAGGTGTTCATCATTAATGTTCAATCATCACTTAATTAATTGTTTAACTATCTCATTAACTTTAACTCTGCTTCAGTGTTACTTTAACACTATTCAGAGAGGGACCAAATGTACTCTGAACAGAGTTGATTTAACTCTGGGGATTTTACTGTGTATTGCTCAATTTTATGATAGCGGTGGTTTTATGGTGAGAGAATTTTTGCTTCTATGAAAATATGAGTCATTAAGTGTGTGACGCACCAGATCTTCATTTCACAAAAAAGGAAATCGGCTTGTTTTTAGTGGACGTGTTAGTCAGTGTGATTGTGAACTTGAGCATTTACATTTACATTGGACTGTGTGTTTTGTTTTTATGGTTTTCTTACTTACATTTTGATATATAAATATTTTTTATTGTCTTTTGCATTGATGTAAAGCACATTGGTCAACTGGGGTTGTGTAGTTGTGCTATAGAAATAAAATTGACATTGACATTTATGTGTGTATATATATAAACTCAATAACAGGTTTCTGCCACGGAAACAAACCACACGATGACAGTGTGAGTGTAACACTATATTTAGAGAAGCCTTTAAAAGGCCATCATGTGTCAGGGTTCTGTCACTTCTCTCTAGTTTATTATTGTGACAGAGCTCTGACACTCCCGTCTTTGTCCTGTCTTTGTGTGAGCGTACGGCCTTGAGTTCTCATGTTGGGAGTGTGGCGTTCGGATCCCGGCCTCTGTGTGCTCGCTGGCTGCGTGTTCTTGTTATGTTTTGTGTGAACATGCTACAGCTTATGAGGATCTCTTGGTGGTGTGTTCATGTCTCGTTTTGTGCTTGTGTTTTTGTTATGTTTGGTGTGATCACATGGCTTGTCATGTGTTTCTTTTGCTGCGTTCACGCAACCTTGTCTTTCCCAGAATCTTGAAATGACAACACGTGACATTATACTCGGAGCTGTTCACGTCCTTTTGGTCCTTGGACTGGGAATTATGCGTTTCAATGGCACCACAATCAACGGCTAAATGAATCTACAGCAGTCAGGTGGTACATGTGGGAGCTCCCAGTTTACAAGCTGTAATTACGAGCTCTACGATGTGACGCTCTTACTCGTGAGAGTATGTAAACTGCTGGGTAACGTGTGACCCGCTCAGGCCTTTATGAGCTGTTGAAGGCCCTAATGATGATGAAGATGATGAGGATAATGAGGAGGATGTGGTTAAAACCTCAACACTGCAATCATGATGTTTGCGGTGATGAAGCAGTAATTGTTAACAGAATAGAAACTTTCGCTCTGGTAATGAAGACAGCAGCTCATCTTGACATTAAATTATGTTCTGACAGCATCAGCAAGAGCCAGGCTTCCTTCAGGTCCTCTACGGGTCTCTGAGGGCTTCTTTAGGAATCTCCTCTGGTGATCCTGCAGTTTCTTCTATTTTAGATAGTAACAAATGTGAACAAATGTTCTATTAACGTTACTGGAAGAACATTTGTTCATAACTGTTATCTGTGTATTTTGACCCTGTAAACTGGAAATGCAGAGACTCCAAGAAATATGAATTGCTTGAATCTACACTCTAAAAACAACCCAAGTTGGGTTGAAAATGGAGAAACCCAGTGATTGGGTTGTTTTAACCCAGTGGTTGGGTTAAATGTTTGCCCAGGGTCCTGCACAGTTTTATTTAACTCAACTATTGTTTAAAAAATGACTATGGCTGGCTTAAAATGAACTCAAAATCAGACACATAATTACTAGAGGCAACAATAATAATCAAAATGTCAATATCTATTAATATTTATTATTGTTTAATTATTATTCATTAAACTTATAAATAAATGTTAATTTCCAACATATTTTGGGTTCATTTTAAGCAAGAAATACAGTCATTTTTAAACAATATTTGAGTTAAATAAAACTACCCAGCATGTTGGTCAAACATTTAACCCATTTTCAACCCAACTTGGGTTGTTTTTAGCCCAGCATTTTTTAGAGTGTACATAAAAACCTATGTTAGACCAAAATAATCGCTCATTGTTTGTCCTTTGCTAGTCAGTTGTCTAAACAGAACATTTTCATACAGAAAAATAATCTTGCTTTACATTGGAAGTCATTTTATTTTTCTGACCCCACTGATTTGTTTTTGTTTTAAGCGTGAACTCACTTCATTTTGAGAAAGAAAATGTATTTTGATTTAAGAAAGTTTAGATATTTGTGCTAGAAAGCAAAAAAGAAATAGTGAGCAAGAACTTTATTTTTCCCCCCAGTGTAACAATGCTGAACTGTCCTGAATGACATATTCGTGGGATAAAATATCACCGTTCCGTTCCGATTAGAGCATCAAACAGGTTCTCCCCACTCAGTGACACACCCACTGAGAATCCTGTTGAATAACACATAGTTATTGGCGATTCTATTGTACAGAACGTGATAATGGAGACACCAGACACCATAGTCATCAAACATCAAACCTTGACAAACTGGGGCTCAGGTCGGGAAGCAGACAGACTGGCTAAACCGACCGTCTGCTAGCTCTCTCATGTTACAGAAGTCAGATAAATCCCAACATATAGAGACTATTTCCCCCACATATCATCACATAGAGACGGTTTCTGTTTATAATTTTTGCTTTTTTTAATAAATCTATTTCCAGAACTGAATCATGTGAGAAGATCGATGATGGAGATTTTATAATAAAAATGATTGGTTCAGACATCATTTATAGAGAGTTCTACAAAAGAAACCCATCCTTGGAATATTTATCATATTGAATTCAAAATATTATGAACTACAACTACTAAAGATTTAGTAGATATCCATAATGAAACTTTTAATGAATTGTTTAATTAAGACAAACATGATTCTATTAAAGAAAACAAACAGCTTGCTTTTTTATGTTTTAGGAAAAAAGATGGATCATTGGACAAGAGTAGAATTAAAGTTCATTATCTCTCAGAAGGAGAACATACTGAAGATAAAATATTTGAACTACTGCTAGATATTTATGATGAAAGTAACTGTGATTATTCAGAAATGTATATCTTCTCTACAAATAGCCCATGTTTAGCCAGGAAAGACCGTGTGCCCTGCATGATCAGGGCTTTTGTTATAGCATATATGTTAAATGAGAAGCATGGCATAAAAACAATTACTGGATTTCAATGGGTTTCAAAGACGTCACTTCCGCTATGCCCGCCGCCATATTTGTGTCCGGTCACAGCTACGCGCTCTGTTTAAGTCTATGGTGACAGCAGCTACAACTACCAGAGGAAGGCCAACGAAACACTCTCAGAAGGTTCACAACAAATTTACAATATATCTGGGATATGTGGTGCTGTTAGCCGTTTCAACAGTCATCAGAACTACAAATTTATTTGATCTCAAAGGAGTTAGATCGGCGGAATTATTGGCTTCATTCAGAAAGGACCACACCACTGGCAGCCAAACAGCAACGCACAACATTAATAACTGCTGGGACTGTCATTTACATAACATTATAACGAGAACACTATTGTAATAAAACGTTGTGTGAATTCTCTGTGTTGTTGTTTCAGCGTGTTGTTGTGGTAAGAAGAGCGCGTCGACTGCGTTAAACATTGATTACATAACTTGTTCAAACTTCACTTGTGCATTCGCGTCATTTTGTGCAGATAAAACTTGTAATATTAATTTTATGAAGTATATCTGATTATTCTCATAAACGATGTGTTTCGTTGAGGTAAATAACCCACAGAGCTGATGATCATATAGCTTCAGCGCGAGCGCTCAAAAAGTAAGATAATATTATGATTGGGACTGTCTTCTTATAAATTATATTATAATCGTATATACTTGTAACATAACGTGAATTATTTGGGCTTATTTGCTGTGTTTCGGAGTTTCAATGACGTTACTTCAATTTCATATGTGCGTGATTTTGTGCAATTACTAGTTGTAGTATTATTTTCATTTTGTATAAATATCTGAATTATTTTATATAGGATGTGTTCCGTCGAGTTAATTAACTTTCAGTTTATGAGTTTTCAGCGTGCGCAGCTCAACCAGCAATGATTAAGTCATTAAAATGTTTACAGTAATATTAAAACTTTAATATTTTTTTTTTTAAATGAATGCGTTATTTTTAATAACTAGCTCTTATATTGTTCTCGTATTTTTTCATCAACACATAGTTTCAATAATGATCGCGAACAATAACAGATTTTTTTCTCAAATCATCTCATTTTGATAACAGTATTATTTGAGCTGCACGCGCTGAATGAACACCTGTAAAATGAAGCGCTTTGATAGAAGGTTAATTAACTCAACGGGACACATCCTATATAGGGTAATTCATATATATTTATACAAGATAGACATAAAATTACAACTTATATTTGCACAAAATCATGCACGCATGTATGTACTTGTCTTGAACTAAGTAATGTAGTCAGCTCGTGTCGTGAATTTGCTAATCCTGTAATAACACGCCGAAACACAGCAACTAGAATTCACAATATTTTAATACAATATTGTATACAATTATAATGTTATGTAAATGACAATCCCAGCAGTTATTAATGTTGTGCGTTGCTGTTTGGCTGCCAGTGGTGTGGTCCTTTCTGAATGAAGCCAATAATTCCGCCGATCTAACTCCTTTGAGATCAAATAAATTTGTAGTTCTGATGACTGTTGAAACGGCTAACAGCACCACATATCCCAGATATATTGTAAATTTGTTGTGAACCTTCTGAGAGTGTTTCGTTGGCCTTCCTCTGGTAGTTGTAGCTGCTGTCACCATAGACTTAAACAGAGCGCGCAGCTGTGACCGGACACAAATATGGCGGCGATAGAATACAGTGACGTCACATGAAACCCATGGATATTAAAAATTATGGCCTAAATGGCTCAGTTTGTATTTGGAGGCTTAAAGGGTTAGTTCACCCAAACATATAAATTCACTCATTATTTACTTGCCTTCACGCTGTTCAATCCCTGCTGGTATCATGTCTGCTCCACCACAAAAGCTCTGCTGCAAACATACCGACATCAAGAATCAGAAGTGCTGTAATAACTCTGTTTGAAATTACAGTAATTAAAATAAACTACAAGTTAATATTTAAATAGATTTGTATTAATTTCTGTAGTATACTCACTCAAAGGCTTTGAAGGCATCATTCCTTCATCACCGGATAAACACACGTGATCATCTGTCCCTGTAACATCAGACAAGATTCATGTTTCCTCTGAGATTTATGTGCTCAAATCTACTACCTGCTGATGATGTGTTAACTCACTTTTTATCCAATACAAATGTTCCTTAATTTACCAAAAGTACTAACGGACAAATAAAATAGATAACTTAGGTCTAGTTACTTGTACATTTGTTTATTTACATTCATTCATTTACTAACATTCATGTAAAGTGTTGACAACAGTGAATTCTACATAATAGCACACACACATCACTCAAGATGTATATTTCATATTGTGATGTACTCATTAGCTGCAATACTTATTGAATATTTTCCTGTCAGATGTTAAATAAACATTTAGTAATCGACTTTATGATGTATATGGTTTGGAATTCATGTAAATCCACTTTGGAGATGAACGTGTGTTTATTGAACCTCAGCTGTACACAATAAAACGTGTTTTTACAGCAAAATCACAACTATACTACACTGACTAGCGTCTTTACACCTCTACAGTAGTTCAACAAATGCGATTTTAACACAAGGAACCAAGTTTTTCTCCTCCGTGTTCGAGCGTGACGTATCCTCTCCCGTGGCCTCCTGGGATAGAAGAGTGTCCATCGGATGAACACTTCAGAATCTGGGCGGGAGCAGTAGATCATCCGGGAACTTCTCGACTACTCTTTTATGATTACTGAGGATTTCGGACATACTGCTCCTTTCACGTACTATTTTCCCCTACTATATAGTAGGTAAGTAGGCATATTCGGACGCACTTTAAGTAGACGCACGTCCGAATCTCGCGAGAATAAGACGTCACCCAGGTAATTCTCGCCTACTTTTTTATGAATACTTCGGATTCGGACATACTTTTTTGCTCGCCTACTGCTTTTCCCCTACTATATAGTAGAGAAGTAGGCGGTTTCGGATGCAGCCCCTGATTCTCCTATTCATATCTGACTGATGATGATGATGATGATGATGAGGATCAGGTTTGATCAGATCAGAGGGAAACACGATCTCATGGGTTCAGTCAGTTGCAGACGGTGTGTGACGGTCTGATCCTGACAAGATCTTCTCTTTTCTTCAGTGATTCTGCTTGTTAACAGCAGGTGTTCATCACTAATGCTCATTCATCACTTAATTAATCACTTAATTATCTCATTAACATTAACTCTGCTTCAGTGTTGCTTTAACACTATTTAGAGAGGGACCATATGCACTCTGAGCAGAGCTGATGTAACTCTGGTGATTTTGCTGTGTAATTTCTTTAGTGACTACAGACTGATTAAAAGAACATTTGTGAATGTCTCGCAAGTTGTTTGTTAATGCTAGCTGTTTTTGCATCTAATGGCCATGTGCAGTGTGTTGCTGTTCAACCGCAATGTTTATGTGATTTGTGAGTATTCAAGTAACATTGTTTGTAGTTTAACTGAATTAAATTGCCTTAAAATGATCTCATCGTTGTGTTTAGTGACTCATATATATTTATAAATGGTTTGTGTTTCTCTGTATAGGTTATTAGGCTAAGTGTCTGAATTAAACAAAAAATCGCTTCAGTGATGAAGAATCGGATGTTTTGAGTTATTCCATGCGCCCTCTGAAGTTGATTGAAGCCTTTTTCAAGTTTGGCCAGACATTGAGTCTGAGAACCCCTACATCACTCAATCATCCATCAGATATGTTCAGAAGAATTAGAGTTTGACTTTAGAGTAGAGCTGCAGCTGATCGACGTGTACAGTATTATTGCAGCAAATTCCCATCACAGGTGTGTGTTTCTCTCGTCTGATGTGTTTCTGTTTCCTATAAAGAGACGCCCTGATTCTCCTAAACAGATCTGACTGATGATGATGATGATGATGATGAAGTAAAGAATGTGTGCTGAGGATCAGGTTTGATCGGTTAAGAGGGAAACAGAAACTCTTCACTGATGGGGTTTGATTCTAATTGGTTTTAATCCACTATCTCCAGTGTCACTGCATGTGTAGCATTATGATTTAATTACTGGAATAATCATTACAGCAGCTTAAATCAGGCACTCAAATAAACTCTCACATCAGCCCGTCTTTTGTTCGTTCTCCAGCATGTTTTCACACGTGTGTCTTGTTGAGGAGAGATGTTGTTACTGAGTGATCAGACTTTAAAGAATAAAACAGGTCAATAAAATCCCACAGATTCCTTCATCATCATTGAAACATGTTTAGATGAATGGGAGTGTCAGAGTTTCACTTGATAGGAAACAGAAACACTTCCTGCGACATTTTGAGAAACACACAATAAAACTGATTCAGATTTACTGGATGTAGAGTTACTTTAAGAAACGTGAATGTATGAAATGTGTTGTAAAATTCATGTCACATTATGCACTATACCAGTAAGGTTCTTCCTTCTTGTTTTCCAGCACAAATATCTAAATGTTCTTAAACCAAGATGAAGCAAAGATTGTCTTATCTGTCTCATGCAACCAGATTTCATCACTGATTCTGATTTGAAAACTCCTGAAGTCTGAGTCTGGCTTAAAGTCTGCACAGGAAACAGAAATTAGTCATCTTTATTTCTATAGATCTTTCGATTGTTTTCTTTACAGTATTAAACAGGAAAACTACGTTTATTTGTGTGATGATGATAAAGTGTAACTTTGAAGGAAACTTGATTCCTCATGACACTAAGACTGTGTCTGAAATCACATCCTTCTTTACTATATTGCTTATAATTTGAAGTTTTAGATAAAGCAGAAACACTACTATGAAGTGCACGTTTTCCCAAAACAGATCGGTCGTCATTACGAGAGCTGTAATTTAGTATTATAGCATTTTGGTCCAAGGCAATATCTGTGCATCTTAAAACTGCCATTGAACTATACTGCACAGACCATAAATCATCACAGATCATTACTATAGTTTATTTCGGGACACTTTTGCCTCTGTTAACTCAGAACGGGAACACAAAAATGAGAAAGATTTGATTATATTGAACGAAATGGTCTAAAAAGACTAATTTACGAAGGGTTCAGTTGATTGTGGGAATCAGTATCTCATGCAGTGTTGTACACAGATTTCAGCAAATATGCCATGCATACAGAAAATCTTCATACTACACACAGTATAGAAATAGTAAGAGTAGTATGATAGTGTGCATTTTGAACACAAGAGTTAGTAAACACTACTGGGTCATGTGATGCTCACCCGTCTCCACCATCACAGGCTATAATTAACCACCTGTATAACGTTACATCAAACATTCATAGTGATTACTAATGATTTGCTCTTATCATCAGATCGTGGTTGTATCTCTCTATTAGTGTTACTGGATCTTAGTGCTGCATTTGACACTATTGATCACAATATTCTTCTAAATAGACTCGAAAACTATGTTGGCATTAGTGGAATTGCATTGGCATGGTTCAAATCATACTTATCTGACTGTTATCAGTCTGTAGTAGTTAATGAAGAGATGTCGTATCGATCACAGGTTCAATATGGGGTACCACAAGGCTCAGTACTAGGACCGTTGCTTTTCACTCTGTACATGCTACCCTTGGGAGATATCATTAGGAAGCATGGTGTTAGTTTTCACTGTTACGCTGATGATACTCAGCTCTATATTTCTTCACGCCCTGACGAAACTTACCCATTCACAAAATTAACAGAATGTATAGCTGATATAAAAAACTGGATGACCAGTAATTTCCTACTACTAAATTCAGAAAAAACAGAGATGCTCTCAATGCATCTCAATGAAGAATGCAGAACAGTTAGTTCATGCGTTCATGACCTCAAGGCTAGATTACTGTAACGCTCTACTGGGTGGTTGTTCCTCCCGCTTGATAAATAAACTACAGCTCGTACAAAATGCAGCAGCTAGAGTTCTTACTAGAACTAGGAAGTATGACCATATTAGCCCAGTTCTGTCATCACTGCACTGGCTTCCTGTTAAACATCGTATAGATTTTAAAATCTTGCTAATTACTTACAAAGCATTAAATGGTTTAGCTCCCCAGTACCTGAGTGAGCTCTTAAAGCATTATAGTCCTTCACGTTTATTGCGATCTCAGAATTCAGGCCAGCTGATAATACCTAGAATATCAAAATCAACTGCAGGCGGTAGATCTTTCTCCTATTTGGCACCTAAACTCTGGAACAATCTTCCTAGCATTGTTCGGGATGCAGACACACTCTGTCAGTTTAAATCTAGACTAAAAACGCATCTCTTTAACCTGGCATACACATAACACATTATCAATTTATATTTTCAAATCCGTTAAAGGATTATTAGGCTGCATAAATTAGTTCAGCCGGAAACGGGAACACTTCCTATAACACCAGATGTACTCGTTACATCAGAAAAAGAATGGCATCTACGCTAATATTAGTCTTTCTGTTTATCCCGAGGTTTACTGTAGTCAACCGGATTCGGGCCGTATCCAGATGAGACCGAGGACCGGTGCCTTGACACGACCACAACGCAGCCCTGTATCAGCAGAGATCGAGTCGACTGGATCATCCATTGTGAAGACATCATCGACACGACAGCCAGTGCCACAGTTTCCTCAAAATTATAATCACGATTATTAATCATGTTTATTCTATCAAAAGAGTAATGAAACTATGGCTATTTTGCAAGTTCTTTACCAACCTACACTTCACCCAAAAGGCCTGTAGGTGTCACAAAGACTTAAATTTAACCAACTATGATAACTTCGTTAGATGGTAAATCAATACAAAACATGGTTTTGGTGAGCGCTTTGTAATATGTATTCACATTAGATTTTAAAGCGACAAAATTTGTTTGCAATAAGACAAACCAGATTCAAATTGCCCGGCAAATTCGTAAAGCAAAGAAAAATCATTTCTAGCTGATCAACATTATGAAAACTGGTGAAACCTTTAGGAACTTCAAAAGATAAAACAGCGAAACTCCTAATATTACTTCCAATATTTCCAAATTATGTTCATTTTCATAGAGTGGGCCAATATCGTGACGATTATTTAAAATCAATCGAGAGAAGCAGATATCGTTATCGTGATTAAAATACGATTAATCGTGCAGCCCTAATTTAATTTAATTTGACTTGACATTTGATATTCAACAGTATCCTTGACATTTATTCAACAGTGCTTTTGATCTGCCTGCATTGACACTATTCTTTAAAAGGAAAAATTATATACCAATTATCAATGTAAAGCTGCTTTGACACAATCTGCATTGTAAAAAGCGCTATATAAATGAAGGTGACTTGACTTGATTAGTGGGATTTTTTTTAATGTTATTTATTCATGTATACAGGCTTTAAATGTTTAGGTTTTTATTTGACTTTTTCAAACACATTTAAATGCTCATCACTGCAGTGTTGTGTGTGTTTCAGGTCTGATGTGTTTCTGTTTCCTATAAACTGACGCCCTGATTCTCTGAAACATATTTGTCTGATGACGATGAAATCAATAACCAGTTCTGTTCATTACAGTTCCTGAAGAAATACTCAAAATCCAATGGAAAATAACTCTAATTGAACAATCTGCAGGTTTCTATCCCTGAATCCACTCACTTCTGTCAGGGATTATGATGTTTTAAAGTGAACATTCCCAGAATTCAGAGCGATTTCAGTGTGTTTGTGTGTTTGTTTCACAATGAAACTGAGAGCCCAACCCTTACACCACAGATTCTGAACATCAGTCAGTCACAGAAGAATCAGTGTGACTTTAAACTACAATATTGACTTTTAATATGAATGTAATGTGAGGTGAATCCCCATCACAGCAGTGTTGCTCAAAAACACTCCTATAAAGTGTTTTGATAAACATGAACACATTCATCCTCCTCAGAACTGAACCAGATCATGATCAGATGTGGAGATTTGACACCACTGTGATCATTTTAGCTTGTGTTCAGAAAGTTATCAAGGCATTGACTTTGATTAAAATGAAATGAATTAAAGACCGGCTCAAGGAAGTGCCGTCAGTCGTTGTTCATCACCCGACGAAAGTGAATCAAGACGAACAGCATTGTTTGGTTTGACACTGATGGAACAGGTTTAGGAAATAAAATAAAATGATATCACTGAATAAGAGACACACATGTCCAGTTGTGTTTAAAGACGGTTTATTTTCTTGAAAGAGAAGGTCAGCAGATCCTGATGGTGAGGAGATATTCTTCCTCTCGTATAGCCTCGTCTCTCAGTGTTTTCTCTCGATGATGGTTTCTCCTCGTGTGGAGCATTCTTAGACTGGTTCATCTTCTGTCTTTGGGTGAGGCCCTCCGGTCACGTACCAACACCCTTTACTATTATATTCTGAATTCTTTAAATATATTAAATATTCCATTAAACCACACCTTTAAAGGGCGTGGCCTCAGCACACTATAAAAGAGCAAACTCACCTGCTATAAAGAAAACACTAAAGAAAAAACTGGACTATGAATAATCAAAACATTAACACAAATCATTTGTATCCTAACAGCTTTAAGGAAACAAAAGATTTTATAGGACACTCATCTCGGGGCAGGAGCACCAATACTGATCTAGAAGCAGTAGAAACAGACTCGGCGGGTCTATCAATCGAGAGCGATCGTACTATAGGCAGGCATACAGCAGTCCCTCATCAAACAGACAAGTTAGTCCAGATGGTCTCGGGTGCTCCTGCCCCGGGAGTTTCTGCGGCGGCAGCTACGGTGAGGGATTCTGATCAGTTTAACCTTTAACTGTCACATTCTCCTTTTACAGCACAGATCTTCAAAAAATGAAAGTGTAAAGAAGCTTAAGTTTACTGTAAAGCAAATGCACAGAACTAAATGTTCTAGTTAATGAGTAATGAAAGTAATGAAATGATGCGACATTTGAGTCTTCCAGGTAACTCCCATTTTTTAACACAAAATATATATATTACAAAATAACTTGGCTAGAAAGTCAAAGCCATGTGTCTTACCAAGTTGTGTTCCAAATGTGAAGTTGATATCACAAAAATTGTCAAACATCTCAGAGAGGCACAAAATCACCTTTTTTCTATTAATTAAAATAAAATCATGGGACGTGTTCATGATGTTCTGCACTAGACAACACACAGCTCTTATATATTGTTGTGCTATTGTTAGTTTAACTGCTTCTATTGAAATGATTAGTTAAAGTAAGAAATGTGTTTTAAAATGTGTCACATTATGCAGTGAATAAACAAAACATTTAAATATAAGTGGTCAAAGAAATATTTGTTAATCAGTGAATCAGTCATCTAATGTTGCGTGAGATTACTTGTCTAATGTTTTTAAGTGTCACTATTATAGATGAACAAACACCCCACTATGAATGATGATTCTGAATGAAGTTCAAACTGCCTTTTACTTCACTGCAAAAAATGATGACTTACTGACTCATTTCTCTTCTCCAGTAAATGTATCTTGATTTAAGAAAGTTTAGATGTTTCTGCTGGAAAACAAGACAGAAACACTGAGAAGAACATCTAAACATAAATAAAGAAACGATTTATTAGACAATGATCAGTCATTAAAAAGACCTAATTTTAAGAATAGAAGATAAGTGAGCCTTAATGCTAAATTGTTCTCCACAATAGTGCATCTGATTTTACAGTCCTTACTAGTTAATATGCTTGAGCTTATTATTACAAAGGTTAAAGAGCTGGTAAATCCTATGTAATGATTATGTACAAGGGTGCACTTTATTTTACTGTCCTATTTCCATGTACTTACTATGAACGTACTAGTAAATTTACCACTTAGTTCATGTGTAAGTTACACATTACTTTGGTTGGGGGGGTTCCTGTTATTACTCAATTGTCTGTAAGTGCTACATAGTTACTGTGTATATACTATTAGTAAGTACAGTAATGTGTCTTACAAGTTACCATAGATAAGTGCCTTTTATTATACCCGCACAAAATCATTATTTATATATCATTCATGGAACATATTTTTCTGAAACCTTTTTGTTGGAGGTTTATCTAAAGTTTTTTTTAAATGGTGCTGTTTGTTTACTATTTATCAGGTGATGGGCATTCAGGTGACGGACGTTCAGGTGACGGACTTTCAGGTGGAGGTCATTCTGGTGACAGGCGTGAATGATGATTCTTCTGTATTGGACTCTGCAGTTCCATCAGTTGAAAGAAACCATGCTTCTTTACTAATAGCGGTGAGTTACAACTTTTATATATCCCTTAATTACTCTTGATCTCATTGTAGAATCAAAGTTTGCATTTTATGTCACTGCAAAAAAATATGACCTCATATCTTCAGTCATTTCTCTTCTCCAGTAAATGTATCTTGATTTAAGAATGTTTAGATGTTTGTGCTGGAGAACCACACTGAGGAAGAACATCATACATCTAAACATAAATAAACTACAAACTAAACTTAAATTTAATCCTAATCCTAAAGTCAGACAGAGAGCTGATTCTTACTCCTCTATGAATCTCTCAACCTGTATCATATAAACTTCGTTGGAGAAAAACTGCAGCTTTTTCATCTGAGGTGGGCTTCTGCTCCGAGTCATTCATTCTTTTGTCATGTGACAGCCCAACATGTTCTCCAACTAATATGCAGATATAGGTTGTATGTCACTTCCCTGAAATATGACCCATATGAGCATTTGCTAAAGTTGCACCCCTATCGACAACGGGACACTTTCATTTTAATGCATTGTACCATGAGCTGTTGAAACTTCAAGAATGATCTACATGTACATCTCTACATCAGATTCCCCATCCGCCTTCACTAAACATCTCTGGCAGTAAATGCCCATCGCATGAGTGTTCATGTGTGTTTCTGTTTCCTATAAAGCGACCTGAACCCTGATTCTCCTAAATATAACTGACTGATGATGGAAAGAATCTGTGAATCAGGTTTGATCAGTTAAGAAGAAAACAGTGGAAAGAGTCCGTCTTTTGTTTGTTCTCCAGCATGTTTTCACACCGTGTGTTTGTCACGATCACCAGTGAGAGTACCCATAAATTAACACCAGAGGGCACTCCAAAAAAGTAAATGTAAATGAAATAAATGTTTTTCTCCGAAACACGTTGGCCACAATTATTGGCACCCTTTTATTCAATATTTTTTGCAACCAAGATAACAGCTCTGAGTCTTCTCCTATAATGCCTGATGAGTTTGGAGAACACCTGACCAGAGATCAGAGATCATTCCTTCATGCAGAATCTCTCCAGATCCTTCAGATTCCAGCTCCATGCTGGTGCTTCTTCTCTTCAGTTCACTCCACTCATTTTCTTTAGGGTTCAGGTCAGGGGACTGAGATGGTCATGGCAGAAGCTTCATTTTGTGCTCAGTGACCCATTTTTGTGTTGGATTTGATGTTTGTTTTGGATCTGATGGAAGATCCAACCATAGCCGCCCATTATAAGATTTCTAGCAGAAGCGGTCAGGTTTTGATTTTTTTTATCTGTTGGTATTTGATAGAATCCATGATACCATGTATCTGAACAAGATCTCCAGGACGTCCAGCAGGAAAATAGGCCCACAACATTAAAGATCCAGCAGTATATTTAACCGTGGACATGGGGCACTTTTTATCCATGTGTGCACCAAACCCATCTGGTGGGTTTGCTGCCAAAAAGCTCTTTTTTTTAAGTTTCATCTGACCATAGAAGATCGTCCCATTTGAAGTTCCAGTCATGTCTGACAACTGAATATGCTGGAGATTGTTTCTGGATGAGAGCAGAGGATTTTTCTTGAAACCCTCCCGAGCATCTTGTGGGGATGTAGGTGCTGTTTGATATTGATAAAGCTCAACAATCTTTTGCTGCACATCAGATCTATATTCTTTGGTTTTTCTCATTGTGATGAACAGAGGTGGACATTCCAGGGGTCAGAAAGTAAAAGTCCTGCCATATTTTTATTCCACCCACTGAAGCATTAATGAGATAAATAAGTGATTAATTGAGTGATGATTGAGCATTATTGAAGACACCTGATGATAACAAGCAGAATCACCAAAGGAGAAAATCACAATTTTTAAGTTACCATCACAGAGGTCAGGGTTTGTTTTAGTTGAGCTCTTGACCCTTGACTGTTTAATATAAGATTTTTTTTGGGCAGTTTTAACTGCATTAAAACCAAACAGACAAGCAAAGTTAAAAAGTGATCAGGTGTTGTTGATTATGTTTTCACATAATCATTATTTGACTGGAATCACTGAACTCATTTAGAGCCCAATCTCTGAGTTAGATTCACATTATTGATTACAGCAGAACTGTGATTCTGCAGAAGATCAGCTTTATCAATACAATTATTATTTTTTTTTTTTAAGAGTTCTGATTTTTTTTAAAAAGCGCTCATTTAAACAGAAACATCAAGAATCAGCCTGTGAATCTCAACAGTGGTGACCATCATAAAGCATGTTGCAGTGCATTCTGGGAGCCACCAATCAAAATTCATCCATGGCTCCCATCATGCATTGCTGCATGAATAAATTATGAGCTGAATTGTCTTAGTAATTTCCTTTATTCTCACTATTAAAATTTTGCTGTTTCTATGTGACTTTTTAGTAGCTTGTTTTCTAATGTTCAGAGTTGATTTTTTTTTTTTTTTTGTGATAAGGACAACTTTAAAAAAAAAAAAAAAAAAAATTCTGTATTGTATATGTCTGGTTGGTTTTAATGCAGTTAAAACTGCCCAAACAAAATCTAATACTAAAAAGGCAAGGGTCAAGAGCCCAACTAAAGCAAACCCTCATCTTCACGATGGTGGCTTAAAAATTGTGATTTTCTCCTTTGGTGATTCTGCTTGTTATCATCAGGTGTCTTCAATAATGCTCAATCATCACTCAATTAATCACTTATTTATCTCATTAATGCTTCAGTGGATGAGATAAAAATATGGCAGGACTTTTACTTTCTGACCCCTGGAATGTCCACCTCTGGTGATGAATGATTACAGGAATTTGACGTTTGTGTTTCCTCATGTTTATACTCCTGTGGAAAAGGAAGTCATGGCTGGACAATTTCATGTTCATGATCACTCTGGTGTGCTAAACATGTAAATATGAATGGGAATATACTTCAGAGATATTTTACTCAGAAGAAATTCTAGGGGTGCTAATAATTGTGGCCAACGTGTTTTGGAGAAAAACATTTATTTCATAATGTGATTTTCCCCCCACTTTCAGTTTTTTTCCTTCAATGAAATGTTAGATTTTTGCTCATTTTATGAATTAAAGATCAAAAGGATAAACAATGCAGATTTATTTTTATAGTCATCTTCGATCATATTTACCAAGGGTGCCAATAATCCTGAGCACCACTGTATATACATGAAGATGAAGATGAAGATAAGTGTAAACAAGTTGGGCTCGGGGTTCATTTTATCTGCTTAACTACAAACATCGAGTCTTATGGTTCTAATTGAGTTAGTTTGGATTACAGTGCTTATGGTTTTATACAATTTCTCTTTTTTCTGATTCCTTGTTTTCATTTTAGGATTCTTCACTAAAAGTCTCTCGCCTTATTCTACCGATGAGTGATTCGTAAGTACATTTAAACCCATTTGCATGTTCATTGCTTTAGATGCTTCATCATGTGTTTGCTGTTACTATTATGTTTTAAAGCAGTGAGTCTTAAGCTGTTTTGTGAATGTGAGACACTTTTGAGGGGAAAATGAATGCAGTGTCAGGATTCATTTGTTTTACTGGATCAACCTCAAGGACAAATGAGGACTGGAGGAATATGAAATATTGACTTCAGATAAATGGCATCATCAGTTTAATTACAGCTGTATTCATATAAAAATATTGTGATGATTAATCTAGTCATCAAAGAGACAAATGAAGATGCTGAGTGTCCATGAATGTTTAGAAAAATGATCATAAAATCAAAAAGACTGAGTTACTGTATCACAGACGTTACAAATTCTTAAAACTGATTTATTCTGAATCATCTCTCTCTTTATTTATCTTTGGAAGATTAAGACTCAGTTCTTGTGTTGTACTTTAGATCCTTTGATTAAAAAGATAAGAACTGAAAGAAAGAGTCAATGACCAGAAAGAGTCATTTATATAACAAAAAATAAACATTTTAAATAAATTAATCCTTTTAATATTTCCAGAAACTTCTTCAAAGATTCACCAGATCTTCAAACATACAAACTTACAATTGGCAGGTAAGTTCATACAGATACAGATATAGATTACAAGTGTAAACTTATGTAAAACAGTACGCCTCAGTGGGGTTCAAGCTTGTATAGAGAGGGTTTGAGTCACATGAGAAAATCTTAAACCCCAGAGACTCTGGTTTAACACTATTTATTATAATGAAGTGATATATAATATTGAAGTAGTGGGGTATTTGTTAAGAACATGATTGTGTGCATCATTTAACTTTCTGCTGTTTATTATATTGTGTATAATTTTTGCTTTTTTTAATAGACCTGTTTCCAGAACTGAATCATGTGAGAAGATGGATGATGATTTTATAATAAAAATGATTGATTCAGACATAATTTATAGAGAGTTCTACAAAAGAAAACCATCCTTGGAATATTTATCATATCGAATTCAAAATATTATGAACTACAAAGTTTTTAAGCCAAAAGATTTAGTAGATAGCCATAATGAAACTTTTAATGAATTGTTTAATTATCTTGATAAAACAGCAAAAGATTCTATTAAAGAAAACAAACAGCTTGCATTTGTAGCTTTTAGAAAAAAAGATGGATCATTGGACAAGAGTAGAATCATAGTTTTAGAACTAAAGTCCCTCCCAGAAGGAGAACATACTGAAGATAAAATATTTAAACTTCTACTAGATATTTATGATGAAAGTAACTGTGATTATTCAGAAATTTATATCTTCTCTACAAACAGCCCATGTTTAGCCAGGAAAGGCTGTGTTCCCTGTATGATCAGGGCTTTTGTTATAGCATATATGTTAAATGAGAAGCATGGCATAAAAACAATTACTGGATATATTAAAAATTATGGCCTTAATGGCTCATATGATAACAATGTGCCTTTTTACCCCATTAAAGACTGCATTTATACCTTTGATTCCCAAACATTCGGAAGCAAAGATTTAATTAGTGCCTCCTCCCATCCACGCAAAAAACAAAAACAACATACAAAAGTTGACAAGGAATGTTTAATCCCAGTTTATACACAAATTATTGCCGAAGAACAAAATTCTGAATTTTCAATGAAAGTTACTGTACCCACACCACGATTTAATCTTAAGAAATCTTTCCCAGAAATATCCAATTCTGAAATTTACAATCAACTTAATGAAATTAAACAAAATTTGTTCAAAGATCCAAAATTAGATAAAAAATCTTTTGATGATTTTCATGCATGTGGTTTAGAAATGTTTGAAAAATATACCAAAAAAATTGATAAAGATGAAAATATTTATAAAAACATCCGCAAACATCTGCAAACACGTTTCTTTCCCTGGTGGGCTAAAAAACTGGAAGAAGCATCCAGTAAATATTTAAATGAGAAACTCAGTCACAGGCTTCAAAATTATGCTTTGCATCTTTTTATGTTGGAAACCGAAGAAATTCAAAAAAAAATTGGAAGACAATTTTTTGAAATTGGTCTTGTGACTTTTAATTGAGTGTTAAATTGTTCTATTGTAAACATTTAAATAAAGATGTAAATTTGGCTCTATCATTGTTGTTGTGCAGTGTTGCTTTATTTATACTCTTGTGTGAGAATCGCATTGCGCATTAGTTTATAGGACAGGATTTTTATGGTTTTTTATCTGGTGTTAAAACATGTGCTGACAAGATTCTGATTAAGGGGGGATTTTAATATTCATGTCTGTTGCCCAGAAAAACACTCTTTTAATCTTACCCAGAGTGTAATGGGGCATACACTGGATCTGGTGTTATCTTTGGGTATAAGCCTTGAGAGTATTTGCATTGATGAGATTCCTATTTCGGATCATAAGCCTGTTAGGTTTACTTTGAACATGCCTCGTGTTGTACAGGATGTTTCTTTTCTTCCAAAAATGTCCAGAGTCATTACAGATCATACACATGATGCTTTTATTGCTGCTTTTACCCACTAAACACTGGACGTCGGATAGACGTGCAGATCATGTCTATATTAGGTCCGTCGGTCCATGACCATTTCTGAACATCTATTCGACGTCCAAACTAGGTCCACTATTTGGACGTCCAACCATGACCCAACTTGGACGTCATCTTGACGTTCAACATTTGACCTTTGAACGGGGTAATTTTTTTGGACGTCATTTGGACGTCAATAACAGATGCAGGAAATTGACATGATTAATATGTAATATTTGTTTTATAGGGCCTATCAACATGATTAATACATGAAGAGCTCAGATGCAAAAGCCTCTAAGTGCCATCTGAAATTTTCTTCTAGAATTATCATTTTTATCAAGCTTGTATATTTAAGTTCAATAATTTCACTTAAATGGCAATGCAAATTACCTATTAATTGTCATTTAAGTGAAAGTACTTAACTATACCACAGCAAAATCCCCAGTGTTAAATTAACACCCAAAGTGAACATATGAGTCCATCTTACCGGGTGTTAAAAATTAACACTGAAGCGGTGTTAAAGTTAATGAGATAATTGATTGATGATTGAGTGATGATTGACAATTAGTGGAGACACCTGATGATAATAAGCAGAATCACTGAAGGAACGAGAAAAAAGGTCTTAATTAATGTTTTATGGAGTTTCATTTCAAGTCACCATGAAAGAGGTCAGCGTTTGCTTTAGTTGGGCTCTTTACCTTTTGTTATCAATTTTGTCTCTGATTGCTCTAACTTTGTGTTTGTAAAGCACATTTGTAATGGTCAGAGAAAATGTGATCCAGTCACAACATAATTTGGTGATGATATTGTCATCATGTGATGGCCTGATGTCTATTTGAGTCTAAATTCTGACCATATGCTTGATGTGGAGCTTTAGTATTGAATGTAGTCCTGTGACTTTACAGTTTGAGATCCAACAGCAGGGTGATTTTTTTATTAAGGATAATACATTATGAACTGAAGCTTCTGTGTTTAAACACACATGATTTATTATGTGAATGTCTATTTATTTATTCAGGCCATGTTTTTTTTTTTGTTTTTTTTTTTTTTTTACATTTTCCTGTTTTTCTTTAACTGGTTTATTTAAAGTAGCCTAATCAAGTTATTTCTTTATGCATATGTATTTTTGCATGTATCTGTTTATTTATTTGGAAATGCAATTTGTGGGAAATTATAGTTCAGAAAATAATTTCATGGTAGCATATATTAGGCCTATCCTCCTTATTTCTAATTTTAAAAGAACCAACAGCAGCTAAAGGACAGGCGAATTTCAGCCAAAGAGACAAAACCAGTCAACATCACTCTGATTGGTCGAGGCAGCAGATCATCATAACCCAACCAGTAAACGCCACTCTGATTGGTCGAGGCAACACAACAGGCATTTCGCGCGAGTGTTCAACCATTGCAAAATGACGGCACAGCTTTTCAGCCTCGCTGCATTTATTTTTGAATAAAGATGAAAATGGTGATATTGAATTGTGATTTATTTGTATTTGTATAACTGTAGTGTTGTATGTACTCCCGTGTTTCCAGAGGGTGGAGGACATATTGTGCCAGTTAATTTTCCTGTAGCTTTCATTTTAACTGGCACAGAAAAGCATGTCCTCCACCCTCTGGAAACATGAGACCACAGTTATAAAAGTTATAAAAACGACGTCCAAAATAAGTCTAAAGTTGATGTTGAAAAGACGTCCACAGACGACCACAATTGGACTATAAATAGCCCTTTCACGGAGGTTCACGGACGTCAACATTAGACGTGCGGAAGACGTCGAAAAAAGACGTCGCCTGGCGTTACAAAACAACCCCTTCAATGAACCGAATTTGAACGTCCAAAAATTACATGAAAAAGACGTCACCCCG
The DNA here is from genome assembly GCF_024489055.1 of Chanodichthys erythropterus. Classification (NCBI taxonomy): domain Eukaryota; kingdom Metazoa; phylum Chordata; class Actinopteri; order Cypriniformes; family Xenocyprididae; genus Chanodichthys; species Chanodichthys erythropterus. The sequence continues at coordinate 14,847,859 of NC_090235.1, forward strand.
ACGGCACATTGCGCAGTGGGTATATGAATCCTTGGAACATTTGATAAATTTATTACAGCAATTGACAGTCAGGTGAAACTAGAACTTGACTAACATGTAACATGTAAGTCAGTTACTGGTCCATCATTATAACCTTTTTACAATTATTAAGCAGTGGTTCCCAAACTTTTTTGGCTTCAGTACCCACTTTACCTGATTTGTGTATCCAGGTAATCCAGGTATGAAAGTATTTGATTTATTTGACTTCAACATTTTGCCTAAAAACTGCAGCTTATTGTATGATGCAATTATCATTATAAAAAAAGTTGCGCAATGTGGCATCGTGTTGTGTTTTTCGGGTTGTGCAACCATTTGACGCCATCGACTGCACACCTAAACAAAATGGCACCGCCCTTGATCCAATATATATATAAAATGATGTGGATTTTTTAAATAACATTGATCTTTCATATTTTTTTTTTACTACATATTTCATTAAGAGACATAATTTAAGTTATACTAAGCCATACAAGTCTTAACACAGGGGTTCCCTTTAAACTTCCAAACTGGTTCCCTGTAGTTTATACGCTCAACAGCGCCACCCCCAGTACTAAAGAGGGAAAGCACTGAAATCACTGATGACTGTCACAACACACATTTGACTTCATTTACCTCTAAACCACTCGCCCTGGTTTCACATACGAGGCTTAAGCTAGTCTCAGACTAAACCGCAGTTTGAGCTGTTTTAACTGAAAGCTTATCTTACAATATCTCAGTACCATTGTTTTGTCTCACACCAGTAATGTGTTTTATTTCTAGTGAACTTTTATAAAAGTTACTTAAATATCTTAATCAGAGGTGGAAAGTCCAGGGGTCAGAAAGTAAAAGTCCTGCCATATTTTTTTCCCACCCGCTGAAGCGGTGTTAAAGTTAATGAGATAAATAAGTGATTAATTGAGTGATGATTGAGCATTATTGAAGACACCTGATGATAACAAGCAGAATCACCAAAGGAGAAAATCACAATTTTTAAGACACCATCACAGAGGTCAGGGTTTGCTTTAGTTGGGCTCTTGACCCTTCACTTTTTAATATTAGAATTTATTTGGGCTGCTGTAACTGAGTTATAACAGCCAGACAAGCAAAGAGAAAAGATGGTCAGGTGGTGTTGGTTATGTTTTCACATGATCATTATTTGATCTGAATCACTGAACTCATTTAGAGCCCAATCTCTGAGTTAGATTTACATTATTGATTACAGCAGAACTGTGATTCTACAGCAGAAGATCAGCTTTATCAATAAAATATGAAGGATTTCTTAACAGTTGTTGTGATAAAAAATAAATAAATCTTATTTTAGGCACACACAGACATCAAGAATCAGCCTGTCAATCTCAACGACGGTGACAAGCAACATATTCTGATCAACAGATCAACTCTGAACATTAGAAAACAAGCTACTAAAAAGTCGCATAAACGGAACAAAATAAAATATGAGAATAAAGGAAATTACTAAGACAATTCAGCTCATAATTTATTCATGCAGCAATGCATGATGGGAGCCATGGATGAATTTTGATTGGTGGCTCCCAGAATGCACTGCAACATGCTTTATTATTCTCACCACTGTTGAGATTCACAGGCTGATTCTTGATATCTGTGTGTCTACAACATGAGAGAGCAACTTATTTTTATTTTTTTTTACTGAGAACAACTTTTGATGAAACCTTTGAATTATTTTGAAAAAAAAAAAAAAACTGGATCTTGTGCTGTAGAATCACAGTTCTGCTGTAATCAATAATGTGAATCTAACTCAGAGATTAAGCTCTAAATGAGTTCAGTGATTCAGATCAAGTAATAAGCATGTGAAAACATAACCAACAAAACCTGATCATCTTTTCTTTCTGCTTGTCTGGATGTTATAACTCAGTTAAAACAGCCCAAACAAAATTTAATATTAAAAATTGAAGGTTCAAGAGCCCAACTAAAGCAAACCCTCATCCCCACGATGGTGTCTTAAAAATTGTGATTTTCTCCTTTGGTGATTCTGTTTGTTATCATCAGGTGTCTTCAATAATGCTCAATCATCACTCAATTAATCACTTAATTATCTCATTAACTTTAATACTGCTTCAGTGGGTGGAAAAAATATATGTCAGGACTTTTACTTTCTGAGCCCTGGACTTTCCGCCTCTGCGCGATACCTCTGCGGTGGATCCGCCACAGAGTCCTTTTGCTGTGTGGGATTATTATTTATGGTGTATGCCCTTTTTGTTTTCTTTCTGAATGCAGAAGGGATCTAGCCAGTCCACAATGAAAGCTTCGTTGCCCCCCTGTGAGTCTTCTGGCAGAAATGATGGCGCCTGTATTCTTTGGTTTCCCTAAACATCACACCCTGTTTATACGAGGCTCTTCAATTAAGTCTGCACCCAAAGATTCAATAAGAGGTAAGCAGTGGTATTATTCAAGTTTTGCAAAAGAAAGATGGACAGGAGACACTAATCTTAATCAGCCGAGCTCAGGTTCATGTCCAGGTGAGCAGTTTCATACGATGAAGGAAACTGACGCTATAAAATGTAGATTGAATGATAGGTCTCATCACCATGCATTCAGTCATTAACTTCAAGTTTTTGATGAAAACATTCCAGGATTTTTCCCTATATTATGGTCTCCAATGGGACCCAAACGGTTCAAGGTCCAAATGACAGTTTCAGTGCAGCTTCAAAGGGCTTTAAACGATACCAGACGATGAATAAGGGTCTTATCTAGCGAAACGATCACTCATTTCAAAAATAAATAAAAAAGTTTAAGTTTTATAAGCACAAATGCTCGCCTTGCTCTGTTCTGTGATGTGCATTCGTGACGTCACGTAATACGCAATTACGTTGAAAAGGTCACGCTTGAAAAATTTCTGTCCTGAAGAAAATTTTCTTTTAGGCTTTTTAATATTAAAGCACCCAGGATACACACACGAAATGGGCATTTTAAACGATAAACTGACACAAATACATTTGAATATGTGGTGTATATGGTCCTCCTTCCGCACATTTGTAAACACGTCAACTTGACCTTTTCAACGTAATTGCGTATTACGTGACGTCACGAACGCGCATCACAGAACAGAGCAAGGCGAGCATTTGTGCTTATAAAACTTAAACTTTTTTATTTATTTTTGAAATGAGTGATCGTTTCGCTAGATAAGACCCTTATTCATCGTCTGGTATCGTTTAAAGCCCTTTGAAGCTGCACTGAAACTGTCATTTGGACCTTGAACCGTTTGGGTCCCATTGGAGACCATAATATAGGGAAAAATCCTGGAATGTTTTCATCAAAAACCTTAATTTCTTTTCGACTGAAGAAAGAAAGACATGGACATCTTGGATGACATGGGGGTGAGTAAATTATCAGCAAAAGTTTTTTTAAAAGTGAACTAATCCTTTAAGAACTGCATACTTTACACCTAAGAAATCATTTATCATTAGATCTGTTTTTGACAGCACGTTTTGTTCATTTCTGTGCATTTTGCTCAAGCACTGATCAAACTTTTGAAACTTTATCCATTTTTTTGCTGCAGAGGGGATCCTGCCAGTCCAAAGTGAACTCCTGATGGACATTGAAGTACTCCTGCAGAGCTTGTATCTTCGACACCATGCGCATTAGAAACTCCACTGAGTGCTTTCCTTCACCAAGGCAGGACCCAGTGACTCATTACTGTTGATCGGTCAGGGGCAGGTCATTTTTTGTTTCATGTTTATTCATTTCTCCATGGATTACCAGCCATATATATGGACACATGCTGTATTCTCAAGATCTATGCTGTTTGGTAGGAATAGAGAAAATGATATGTTTAGTCTGTTTTCAAATGGTATGTCCAATTTTCTCATTGTTTATCAGTAATATTCACTACCTTGGTTATATATGAGCATCTTTAGATTTTTCTATATTTAGCGGTTGCAAATGTAAAATGTACGGTAAACTATTTATGTTCCTCATATTGTACTGTATTTTTAGCGGTAAAATACCGGCAGCTGTGGTTGCCAGGAATTTACCGTAAAATGTATCTGGTCAAAATAAAATGCTGTAATTTGTTATACAATTTCACTGTGTTTTTTACTGTCAAAGGTTTTAATAAGGTTTAACATATTTCTGTTATTTTTACAGTTATTTACCATAATAGGGTCTATTAAAAAATGACCGTGATTTTAACAGTAAAAGACTGTAAAAATGCTGCAGTGAAAAACTATTAATTGGTTTACAGAAAGTTTCCGTACTATATACGGTGAATAACTGATAAATCTAATGGTACATTTAATGTAATTTTATGGTAAAATACCATTAAATTCACAGTTTTTGGAAGTGAAAAATAACAATTCATTGTAAATATTACAGTGAAAAACCATAAATTAACATTCCCACAATTCCCTGCGTGACATTTCACATTTGATATATTTTTGTTGAAATAACTCTGTTTCTTCTTAGTTTTTCTCATTTTTTTCTAATCAGTTATGTACATTAGGGTTTTATGTTACATCTAATGTTGTTAAATTAATGTTTATTGCATTTTTAAAATTTCATGCATGTTACCATGATGGTGTTTAGTGTGTGTGTGAATGACACTGTGTGCACCTTCTATATATTAGTATTGTGCTTCTCAGCTTGTGGAAAAGCTGCTTGTGATGAACTTTGATTCATCATGTGACTCTCATCACCACTGTGTTTGGTGACTGTCAGTGTATTATAAAAGTACAAAACAGATATTAGTACTTCATTAGGTTGGTAAATTAACATTATATCAGTTAATGAAATGCCTTATTTTACCGTAAATTTAACAGATTTTTTTTAATGTTGCTACTGTATTTTTTACGGTAAAGTTCTGGCAACCACAGCTGCCGTTTTTTTTACCGTAAATTTTACTGGGATTTTTTTTTTACAGTGTATTACTGTTAAATTAACAACAAATTACTGTATATATTATTATATTATAACTTTTTTTTTTTTACTGCAAATATCCGTAAAAAGCTATGGAAAGTTGCATTTTTTACATAAAATTACTGTATAATTGACAAATATATTTGTTTTTTTCTACCATGATTTTGGTAAAAAAAAATACGTTGTCTACTGTAAAATTTAGGGTTACAAAACCAGTATACCGTATTGTCTTTTACAGATTCCACATTTTTTTCACGGTATATTCCTGGCAACCACAGCTGCCAGTATTTTACCGTAAATTTGACTTTTTTTTTTTAACAGTGTAGGATTATGGGATGTAGAATATGGTCATGCAGAATAAAGCTTAAGCCCAACCCTCCTATACTTAATTTTCCATGTTTCGCTCCATTTCGCACAGTCTTTCAAAGTATTCTCCTTTGTCCATGAGCACAGAAAGACATATATGTTGCTCTAGTGGATCTTTCGCATTCATAGTGGACTTTGTTGTCAAGTGCTCAAGTCATTCACGTATGGGCTGTTCTTCTTCTGCTCTTTTTCCTGTTGTGGTGGTAAGCAGACAGCGTTGTATTGCCATGCACTCCCCCTTCTGGATTGGAGTGTGGATCACCCGTGACTGACTATTCATTGTACCTGTCATGGTTCATGGATTCATTTACTTGCCCTCGTGTGTTTGTTGTGTGTGTATGTGTGTGAGTGAATGATTGTGTGGGCGTCACCCATTATGGTCTGATTGTGATCTGTTGCCAGCCATGTCTTGTTAATGTGTGTTATTTAACCCTCTGGAGTCTGAGGCTGATTTGGGGCTTGGAGAAGTTTTGACATGCCCTGACATTTGTGCTTTTTTCAGTTGTTCATAAACATATAAATGACAAAAGTGTAATTACACTGTATTCAGCACAAACTAGGCTACAATAATATGTGAGGAACATGTATGTACATGTTTGTATTTTTGAAGGAATAATGTTTATGCATGGTTATTGAAAAAACAAAAAAATTAAGTCACTGAAATAAGGCCAAAAAAAGTATATTAAATCTGTGTTCACAAGACTTTTGGGTATTGGAGGTTGTAGACTAGAGTTTTTGCTTCAGAATTATGTAAAAATTATGCTGCCTACTCCTTCATATAAAACAATATATTGATTTAGTTTTTGTAAGACACTTTTTGTCAAGAAACACAATATGCGTGGAGGCGTGAATCTGCATGAATAATGGACCATTTACACCTGAGAAGACAAAAGAATCACATAATAATGACCTGACATGACTTGCATATTAATGAGGCCTTTCAGTCAGGTAGGCTGTGAAAAAAACCCTCTGTAATAATGTCTCAGCTCATCATAAACAGCAATACTGTGAATATTATTACAATTTAAAATAATGGTATTCTATGATATTCTTTAAAATATAATGTATTTCTGTGATGCAAAGTGTCTGAACAATTATGTTACCTCTATGGCATTTCATATAGGCTTTTAGCTTAAAAGCATGCACATTTGGAGAAATATTGATGGATTCTTATATATTTATGTCAATTTTCTATACTGAGAAGTAATATTTATTGTCATCACTATGAGTGCTGGATACTGTGTTTTCAATTCATACTTGCAGCCGGAGATCGCTAACCATGGCTTTAACATCCAAATAAACACTTTTCAAGACAATAAATACACGATTGAGACGATGTATGCATGTATTGCTTCTGAATTTGCGTCTGAATAGCGCTGGCTCCGTGGGCGTGGCCGCATTAGCGGATAATGAGCTGAATCACAGACTTCTGACATGGCTCTCTTTTCATACAGATTATATAAACACAGAATGTTTGTTTTCGATTTGACTTGCACGATTTAAAACCTGACATTTCAACGTTTCTTTAGACATAAGTTTAATTTTTTTGTCATTCGTATTCACTAAGTTACAGTTCATTTTCTGAGAACTATCAGATTGGAGTTCGTTCAGAGGGAGAGGAGAGATCACGCATCATGTTAGTTTTCTTTATTTTACAAAAAGCACAACATTGTGTTTTTACTCTGAGTGTACACAAATAAAAGAAGACATTCTATAGTTTCAATTGATATATTACTTATGTCTCTATGACACGAAATGACGGAGTATTTTAAGTCTGTTTTGCTGCAATGTTAAAAAAATCCTGCAAAAAGCGTTGCCGCGTTTTCAGACCTCAGGGAGTTAATGTGCATGTCTACATGTCGTCTTTGTCAGTTCGTTGCAGGCTGCCCTGGTGTCGTGCTCTCTGTTTGTCTCTCCCTGGTTCTCGGATCTCTGGACTGTCGTCATGTGCCCTGCTTTCTGGGCTGGATTATCCTTGGTCTCTGACACCCGTTGCAGCCCTGCGCCACCCAGCTCGTCACCACTCTGCACACCACCGTCTCTGCATCGTCTGTCCATTTGGAGTGAAGTTATTGTACAGTGAATTAGGTCAATAAACATTGTTCTACTTGCATTTGGATCCTCTGTCTGTGTTCATTTCCTGACAGAACGAACTGACCAACATGGATCCAGCAAGGTCGTCGGATCTTCAGGAATATTTGAGCAAGAATGCTCAACGGATGGATCATCAGGACGAGCAAGTGATTGACACTGCTCGTGCCGTTCAGGCGTTGGTGGCGCAGGTGGCTGAGCTTTCTACCCAGGTTCAACATCTCTCATCTCCCACTGTGCCAGCTCCACCATCTGTTCCCCACCCATCCGCCAACATCAGCAGTCAACAAGAGCCACGTATTCCTGCGCCAGAGAGGTATGCTGGAGAACCAGATGCTTGTAGAGCATTTTTTTCGCAAGCTCGCGGACCTGCGGCAGGGAATTTGACCAGTTTCTGACTACACCATTGAGTTCCGCACCCTGGCGACGGAATGCAAGTGGAATGAGGAGGCGCAGTGGGATATGTTCCTGCATGGGTTGGCCGACCATGTTCAACAGGAGATCTACCCGTTGGATTTGCCCACCAGTCTCAACGGACTTATCGAGCTCATGCTACGAGTGGATGCCCGCTTACAAGAACGTGCGGAGCGTAAGAGGCCAGTAGCGCGCTTCGAAGAACTGTAGGAAACGGGAGCCAGCGGAGGTAACACGGTCGGTCCCCCGTTCGATCATGAACCCATGCAGGTGGGTAGAGCTCGGCTCTCCCGGGAGGAGAGATTACACCGGAAAGAGATGGGACTGTGTTTGTACTGTGGTGGAGCAGGACATTTTCTAAAGGTATGTCCCGTAAAAGGCAGAGCCCGACAGTAGGACCGAAGTTACTGTCGGGTGGTCTTTCCCTGGAGAAATCCTCGTCTGCGACACTCCTCCCGGTGAGACTGCAATGGGTATCGGAACATCACCTCTGCCAGGCTCTGGTCGACTGGGGGGCGGAGGGCAGCATCATGGACCACGATTTGGCCACGTGACTGCACATACCTATTCACCCCCTGGAACATGCCATATCTGTTCTCGCCCTTAACGGACAGAAGTTACCCACCATCACACATGCCACGGAGCCCTTAACCATCATCACATCCGGTAATCACACTGAACAGTTGTCATTTTTCATCTCCAGATCTGCACTCCATCCGGCCGTCTTGGGACATCTGTGGCAGGTGAAACACAAGCCCAGGATCGAGTGGGGCCAGGGTTCGGTGGCAGAGTGGAGCAGTCACTGTCATGCGTCTTTTGTTTGTTGTCTGCTTGTTCTTCTGTGTCTCGTTCTGTGTTACAGGAGGAGTCGGTGAATCTGTCAAACGTGCCTGAGGAGTACCTCAACCTGAAGGAAGTGTTCAGTAAGTCCCGGGCTGCTTCTCTCCCTCCGCATCGTCCCTACGACTGTGCTATAGAGTTATTGCCAGGGTCTTCTCCGCCTAAAGGCAAGTTATATTCACTTTCTAATCCAGAAAGGGAGGTCATGGAGAAATACATTTCTGATTCTCTGGCAGCTGGGATCATCCACCCTTCCTCGTCTCCCGCGGGGGCAGGTTTTTTTTCGTGGGTAAGAAGGATGGGTCACTGTAGCCGTGCATTGATTACAGAGGACTGAACAACATCACGGTAAAGAATACTTATCCTTTGCCGTTGATGTCTTCTGATTTGAACGGCTGCAGGGCGCGTCTCTTTTCAAGAAATTGGACCTGAGCAATGCTTATCATTTGGTCCACATTAGGGAGGGGGATGAGTGGAAGACGGCATTTAACACCCCTAGAGGGCACTTTGAATACTTGGTTATGCCCTTCGGCCTTTCCAACTCACCCGCCATGTTCCAAGCACTCGTTAATGACGTGTTGAGAGACATGGTCGATCAGTTAATTTATGTCTACCTGGACAACATATTGATATTTTTTTCTTCTTTCCAGGAACATATGCAACACGTCAGACGAGTGCTCCAGAGGCTGTTAGAGAATGGGCTTTTTGTCAAGGCGGAGAAGTGCGTTTTCCATGCACAGTCAGTTCCATTTTTGGGTTATATCGTGTCGTCCGAGGGGGTGCGCATGGATGGATGGCTGTGGTGGATTGGCCAATCCCAGATTTACGCAAAGCCCTGCAGAGGTTTTTGGGATTCGCCAATTTTTACCAGCGTTTTATTCGCAATTTCAGCCAACTAGCTGCTCCTCTGACTGCCTTGACCTCCACCGCAACGGCGTTCAGGTGGTCTAATGCAGCTGATGCTGCATTTTCCAACCTTAAAAGCCGCTTTGTTTCGGCTCCCATTCTTGTCGCCCCTGATCCGTCACGTCAGTTTGTGGTGGAGGTTGATGTGTCAGAGGTGGGGGTAGGTGCAGTGCTATCCCAGCTAGTGTTGTCACAATACCAAAATTTTGACTTCGATACGATACCCAACTTCAGTATCACGATACCGATACTTAAACGATACTATGGCAAAAACCTAAAACAGTAGGAAAAGTAAATAAATAACATATGACAGAACTTCTTTCTTCACCAGTGTGCAGCTGAAAATTCTGGATTTGAGCTTCATTGCCATGAAGTTACAAAGTTAGATTTAATATAATTTTTAAAGTTTATTATTTTCATGCTCAATAAAATTGTAAATTATGTGCTATTATGCTTTTTTCAAAAACAACAGTAAATTAAAAATAATCTTTTTTCAGATACACTAGGTTTATTTAACATATAGCCTACATTTATTTAACATCTTTTGTTGTTTGATTAACATTAATGATGGACAGGCCTATTTAATTGGGCTGCTGAATGCATGGACGTAACTGACGCATATCCAGTTATTACCCACCTGTTTACGTCCACTTAAGCCATAACCGACTGTATTCACGCGAGATACTCCACACGATGGACATTTAGACATCTGTGTGCACGTGTATTTGACTATTCAGGTGCGAGGAGAACTGATCGCGCGCGCGACAGAGAGAGAGAGCGCTTCTCTTGTGTGTCATTCAGCGCAATTCCGCCTATCCTTCACTAACTGCACGTAAATAACGAATTGTGTGATTGGAATTAGAGCAATAATATAATGTAATTAGAGCAATGTTATTAAAGCATAAATTGGTTTAATATAACTGTATATTCCCTTCACATATTTATGTTTTTTAAAATTAATTTTATTTTAGCAACCAGATATCACTTATTAGACTCAATAATACACCTCTTTGCGGATGTCTGCTTGCATGAGTAATATAAATAACACTTATTTAATTTTTGAGAGCATAAACATAACGCTGGTATCACATTCACTAACCTGTCGCTCTTTAAATTCTTTGTACAAATCGGGATGTTTGTCGGCAAGATGCTTTGCCAAGTTGGATGCTCCCTTCGCTTGCGTTATTTTGTAACATCTTTTGCAGACGGGCTTTGTGGTGTCCGTGGGCTTGCCCTGACTGTCGGCAATGTAAGCAAAATAATGCCATATTTTGCTTTGTGCATCTGCTTTCTCAACAATTTGTGGACGGTCTGCAAAAGTACCTGTATTTGCAACCATACCTCTCGTTTCGTCACCATAAAAGCCGTTGCGCAGTTGAAAGGAATAAACACGCACTCAATAATGTGCCTTTGAAGCAGCGCGCTGCACGCACACTGCCCCCTGCTGTCGCACATTAGGAAATACAGCTGGCACTCAAAGTACCGGTACTAATAAAATGAAGAACCGTACCGTTTTTAAAAGCAGGGTATCGCGATACCTTTCTAGTACCGGTATATCGTGCAACACTAATCCCAGCGCGCCGCCGCGGACAATAAGATGCATCCTTGCGCGTTTTTCTCCCACCGTTTATCGCTGCCGAACGTAATTATGACATTGGTAACAGGGAGCTGCTGGCGGTCAAATAAGCTTTGGAAGAATGGCGTCACTGGTTGGAGGGTTCGGGGGTACCTTTCATCATCTGGACCGATCATAAGAACTTAGAGTACATCAGATCCGCCAAACGACTAAACTCTAGGCAGGCTCGGTGGGCTCTTTTTTTCAGTCGTTTCGATTTCTCACTATCTTATCACCCCGGATCTAAGAACGTCAAGCCCGATGCGCTATCCCGTATTTTTGACCGTTCCGAACACCCGTCCACTGCCGAGTGCATTCTACCTGAGAGACTTATTGTCTCTTCACTCACATGGGAGGTCGAGTCGAAGGTCCGCATGGCCTTAGAAGGGGTAACGCCTCCGCCGTGTGCCCGCCGAGTCGATTATTTGTGCCAGAGAGGTTACGTTCAGACGTTATCCGATAGGGCCATGATTCCAATCTGGCTTGTCATCCAGGGGTTAGTCATACCTAATTTTTGGTTAAGCAATGATTCTGGTGGCCCTGCATGGCTCGCGACATTCGTAATTTTGTTTTAGGCTTGCTCTGTCTGCGCTCATGGTAAGACTTCCAGTCGTTCCCCAGATGGGCTTCTTCAACCGTTGTCTGTCCCTTCGAGACCCTGGTCCCACATAGCGCTAGATTTTGTCACAGGCCTCCCTCCTTCACAGGGCAATACGGTGATTTTGACCGTAGTGAACCAGTTCTCGAAGGCGGCACATTTCATCCACTTGCCCAAATTACCTACTGCCAAGGAGACAGTGGTTACTGTCATTAATCACGTCTTCTGTATTCATGGCCTCCCGGTAGACGTGGTTTCTGATGGGATCCCAATTTACCTCCAAATTCTGGAAGGAATTTTGTCGATTACTGGGAGCGACTGTTAGTTTGTTGTCTGGGTTCCATCCCCAGAGTAACGGGCAAGCTGAGAGAGCCAACCAGGATTTGGAGAGAACGTTGCGATGTCGGGTAGCTCAGAATCCTTCCTTCTGGAGTCAGCAGCTTCCTTGGGTGGAGTACGCGCACAACTCGTTACCAGTGTCGGCTATGGGCCTGTCGCCTTTTCAGTGTAGTCTAGGTTACCAGCCACCTATCTTTCCTAGTCTGGAATCCGAAGTTGCGGTCCCCTCCGCTCACGCCTTCGTCCAGAGGTGTTGTCACACGTGGAGAAGAGCCCGGGAGACTCTTCTTCAGGTGGGAGCGCGCACCAAGGCCCAGGCCGATCGCCACCGGCTGAAGCCTCCCATATACGTCGTCGGTCAAAAAGTGTGGCTTTCTTCCAAGAACATTCCGCTCCACTCCGTATGTAATAAGTTGGCACCCAAATTCATTGGCCCATTTACTGTCACCAAGATTCTTAGTCCAGTGACAGTCCGCCTCAAATTCCCTCCAGCGTACCGTAGAATTCATCCCGTGTTTCACGTATCTAAAATCAAACCTGTTTTTCATTCTAACATTAATCCGCCGGTCCCGGTTCCCCCCCGCCGCATCTCGTAGATGGGGAACCCGCTTATTCGGTTCGTCGTATCTTGGACGCTAGGCGAAGGGGACGCGGATTCCAGTACTTGGTGGACTGGGAAGGTTACGGTCCGGAGGAGAGGAGTTGGGTTCCTGCCAGGGACATCCTGGATCACTCTCTTATAGATGATTACAATCAACAGGTAGGCTCTCCTGGGAGCGCTCGTAGGAGGGGGTACTGTCATGGTTCATGGATTCATTTACATGCCCTCATGTGTTTGTTGTGTGTGTATGTGTGTGAGTGAGTGATTGTGTGGGCGTCACCCATTATGGTCAGATTGTGATCTGTTGCCAGCCGTGTCTTGTTAATGCGTGTTATTTAATGTGCATGTCTACATGTCATCTTTGTCAGTTCATTGCAGGCTGTCCTGGTGTCGTGCTCTCTGTTTGTCTCTCCCTGGTTCTCAGATCTCTGGACTGTCATCGTGTGCCCTGCTTTCTGGGCTGGATTATCCTTGGTCTCTGATACCCGTTGCAGCCCTGCGCCACCCAGCTCGTCACCACTCTGCACGCCACCGTCTCTGCATGCCACAGTCTCTGCATGCCACAGTCTCTGCATCGTCTGTCCATTTGGAGTGAAGTTATTGTACAGCGAATTCTGTCAATAAATATTGTTATACTTGCACTTGGATCCTCTGTCTGTGTTCATTTCCTGACAGAACCGTACATGTACCGTTACCCTACTATCTATACTATTTTATACTATTCATTAGGGGTGTGATGGGATCTCGTGCCGCAAGATTGAAATGTGACAAGATTGAAATGTGACAAGATTTCACGTCAAGGTGAAAAGATGAAGACTTGGCTGCGTTGCCTCCCTCTGGGACAGCAGTTCTGCCCGAGGCCAATCCCGAGTTGACGGCTATGCTTTCCCGGGCTGCCGAGAAGGTCGGGCTCATTTGGAATCCTCCACCGTGTCCCGGTCCTTCTCGGCTTGATGATTGGTACCTCGGGGCGGCCTGCCCGATGCCTTTCTTCCCAGAGGTACATGAGGAGGTGACCAAGTCCTGGAGAACGCCATATAGCGTTTGTGCCAGGCATGGTCCCTCCAACGCCTTCACCAACCTGGATGGCGGAGAGGCCAGGGGATATACACGGATTTCCCCAGGCAAGCGGTCTGTTGCGATGCAGCTGTGTCCAACCACAGCTTACAGAGCCTGTGGTCAGGCCACCTCCGCCCTGCACGCCATGGCCCTTTTGCAGGTTTACCAGGCAAAATCGCTTATGGAGATTTTTCCCCCGTGTCTCAGGTCAGTCTATTCGGTGACACGGTCGAGAGCTTTGCCCAGCAGGCCCCACCTTGCCACTCTCAGCTGCCTCTCACATGCTTCATATGGGCCGCTTCAACACTGGCTCCACGGCCAGGTCCAGAGATCGGTGTGGCAGAGCGGTACGTTCCGTGTCCCCATGACACCGAACTGCTGTCACACTCTCACCAAGTGGTCAGACCCTTCTTTCCTGCAGGCTGGAAACACACAGATGGTCCACACAGATGCCTCCGCCACGGGGTGGGGTGCCACGTACAACGGGCATGCAGTCTCAGGTCTGTGGATGGGACCTCAACTGCATTGGCATATCAAGTGCCTCGAGTTGCTGGCAGTACGTCTTGCACTGAGCCGCTTCAAGGAGCTGTTGACAGACAAGCATGTACTGGTCCGCTCGGACTGCACTGCAGCCGTTGCTTACATTAACCATCAGGGTGGTCTACACTATCGTCACATGTCGCAACTCGCCCGCCATCTCTTACTATGGAGTCAGAAGCATCTGAGGTCGCTTTATGCCATTCATGTCCCAGGCGTGCTCAACCGTGCAGCCGACGAGCTCTCATGGCAGCCTCCGCTTCCGGGCAAATGGAGATTCCATCCCCAGGCAGTCCAGCTGATCTGGCAGCGCTTCAGGGCCGCACAGATAGATCTGCTTGCATCTCTGGGGTCATCCCTTCGAGCCTTTGCAATCAGTTGAATTAAAAGTACTGCCCCTTAAGACCATCCTCCTGGTTGCATTGGCCTCAGTGAAGAGGGTAGGTGACCTGAAATAAAAATGTTGGCATATATAAAGGTCATTACCCCTAGAGGCGGCGGGACCCTAAGCAGCTGCTTAGTTCACTTATAGGGAGGGCCGTCTCTGAGTTGACATAAACAAACAAATTTACATTGCACAAAATAACAACAGCAAAACACCAAATAGAAAATATGAAAAGGAATGAAAAGATAATCAAGAATTATTCAAGAAATGTTCAATGTTTGGGTGGTATGGACCAGAAATATGAATGTTAAATGATGATGAAGCCAACAATGTTTGGTAATGGCTGAAATTGTGATGTCCATGCAAAAGCCAACACTTTAGGAAATCAAAGTGTTCAATTAGTGGTAATCCAATGTTGACATGAGCAAGTCAAACATGATGTAAAAATGAATCCTCCTCTCTTCCACATATAAAATCCACCAGTTCTTTGTGTTTGTGTAAAACACCCCATGAGTCCGGTAACAAAGTGGGCAGTGGAAACAAACCTTTTGAAATACTTTCCTCATAAGAAAGAAAGCATATAAATAAAGGTCCATCTAAACAAAAAACACATTCACAATTAGCATGCATGATTGTCTGAAGTGATCAATACATACACCATACAAATACACATTAAATTCAAATCACTAAAAACATACAATGCATGAAAAAATACTGATTGACCAAAAGGCATCAAATTCCTCAATCATAGGACCTCAGAAAGAAAGCTTGAACAGCACCAGAAAGCCATTGCTTCCTCTATCCAAATGCTTGCCTACTTCTTCAGGTATAGTACCTGGCTAAATACTCATCTAAGAAGATGGTTAGCGCCCCCTAATGGCACAGAAAAACATAACCTTTAAAGGTAACAGTGTTAGAGCTGTTACAGTAGTAATAATATATTGCTTTATATGAAACATATGACATCACTATTCGGATATAGGGACATATATGTACAGACATTACATTTCCGTATTGGCACTCTTGGTGTAGTTTAGTGCCCTACACACACACACACAGTAATTGAGATGAACAGCATTGCTTCTTTGGTTAGCATTGTTGGAACTTGTTTTGGAAATCCCCCAACTTTGAAGGGTGTGGCCTAATCACAGTACAAAAGAGCAAACTCACCTACTCTAAAGCATAGCCAACTAAACAACCCATGGTAAACTCAGATAATTTGTATTGTAACAGCTTCAAGAAAGGAAAAGTTTTTGAAGAACAATCCACCCGGGGCACGAGCACCAGCACTTTTCTGGAGGCAGTGGAAATAAATAAGGCTGTTCCATCGATTGAGAGTGATCATACTAGGCTGACATACAGAAGTCCACCATCAAATAGACAAGTTACTCCTCGGTGCTCCTGCCCCGGGTGTTTCTGCCTCAACAGCTGTGGTGAGTGATACTGCTTAATTTGAATTAGTTTAGGATTAAATTACTTCTTAACCTGTTCACTGTCACATTCCCCTTTTAATGTTGTAAATCATGAATGCTTGACGTGAGGTTCAAAAGATGAAGGTAAAAAAGTTCTAGAAGCACAGGTGCGGGTGTTGTGTCTGAATAAGAAACAATATCGAGTCTATAAAACACGTAAAAACTCCACAAAGCACAACA
Source organism: Chanodichthys erythropterus (assembly GCF_024489055.1). Classification (NCBI taxonomy): domain Eukaryota; kingdom Metazoa; phylum Chordata; class Actinopteri; order Cypriniformes; family Xenocyprididae; genus Chanodichthys; species Chanodichthys erythropterus. Next base: position 14,864,170 of record NC_090235.1, read on the forward strand.
AGTGTATCAGTGAGTTTACACAGCATATACAAACTGGGACATTACATTTTTAAAAAATACATTTAAAGATATTAGAAATATATTTGGAGATACTGGAGAAAGATCCAGTATCACTTCTTCATATTTCTTAGTTATAAGACGACAGTTTTTAATGATCTGATTTACTGCTAAAATCATTTAAGTCTTTGAAATTAGAGAGAAATTAGTTTTTGTGTTTTTAAGAATGTGTTCAAATAGATAAACATGAATCTTATTCATCATCCTCAGATTTGAATATGATCATATTTGTGTCTTTTGCTACATAATGATTCTCAACTAGACGGTGTTATATATTATAGTATAAATATTTAAAGTAAATCATTTGCTGATCTCTTTTCAACAAATTAGAACTTGTTGAATTATTTTTCTTTGACTGACATCAGAGTTGGTGTAGGTGTGTCGTGTCGTGTGTTTCGTGAAGTTTCACTTCATAGGAAACAGAAACTCTCAGTGTATGTGTGGCCTCGAGAAACACAAGAACACAAACAGGGAAACAGACAAAAACTTCATTTTTTTTGCATGTATGATGGCATATTAATGGCATGAACTGTTTTAGTTTGGACTCAGAACAAGGAACATTCTGTCAAGGTTATCTCAAAGTTATGAACAAACGTCCTTACATTAACATAAAAAAAATAAAAAAAAAACTTTTTTCTGAAACCTTTTTGTTGGATGATCATCTAATGTTTTTTAAATGTTACTGCTTACTACTTTTTTCAGAGGGCGGACGATCAGGTGACGGACGTTCAGATGGCGGACGATCAGATGGTGGACGATCAGATGGTGGACAATCAGATGGTGGACAATCAGATGGCGGACGATCAGGTGGCGGACGATCAGATGGCGGATGATCAGATGGCGGACGATCAGGTGGCGGACGTTCATTTGGCGGACGTTCAGGTGGCGGACGATCAGTTGACGGACATTCAGGTGGCGGACTATCAGATGGCGGACATTCAGCTGACGGAGGTTCAGGTAGCGGACGATCAGATGCCGGACGATCAGGTCGCGGACGTTCAGTTGACAGACGTTCAGGTTGTGGACGTTCAGTTGACGGACGTTCAGGTCACGGACGATCAGGTGAAAAAAAAAAAACAACTTTTTTCTGAAACCTTTTTTTGGATGTTCATCTAATGTTTTTTAAATGTTACTGCTTACTACATTTTTCAGATGGCTGACGTTCAGTTGACGGACGATCAGATGGCGGACGATCAGGTGGTGGACGATCAGGTGGCGGACGATCAGGTGGCGGACGATCAGGTGGCGGATGTTCAGTTGACGGGCGATCAGTTAACGGACGATCTGATGGCGGACGTTAAGGTCGCGGACGTTCAGTTGACGGACATTCAGGTCGCGGACGTTCAGTTGACGGACATTCAGGTCGCGGACGTTCAGTTGACGGACATTCAGGTTGTGGACGTTCAGTTGACGGACATTCAGGTTGCGGACGTTCAGTTGACGGACGTTCAGGTCGCGGATGTTCAGTTGACGGACGATCAGGTGAAAAAAAAACTTTTTTCTGAAACCTTTTTTTTGGATGTTCATCTAATGTTTTTTAAATGTTACTGCTTACTACATTTTTCAGATGGCTGACGTTCAGTTGACGGACGATCAGATGGCGGACGATCAGGTGGTGGACGATCAGGTGGCGGGCGATCAGTTAACGGACGATCTGATGGCGGACGTTAAGGTCGCGGACGTTCAGTTGACGGACATTCAGGTCGCGGACGTTCAGTTGACGGACATTCAGGTCGCGGACGTTCAGTTGACGGACATTCAGGTTGCGGACGTTCAGTTGACGGACATTCAGGTTGCGGACGTTCAGTTGACGGACGTTCAGGTCGCGGATGTTCAGTTGACGGACGATCAGGTGAAAAAAAAACTTTTTTCTGAAACCTTTTTTTTGGATGTTCATCTAATGTTTTTTAAATGTTACTGCTTACTACATTTTTCAGATGGCAGATGGTCAGTTGACAGACGATCAGGTGGCGGACGTTCAGGTGGCGGACGATCAGGTGGCGGACGATCAGGTGGCGGACGATCAGGTGGCGGACGATCAGGTGGTGGACGATCAGGTCGTGGACGTTCAGTTGGTGGACGATCAGGTGGCGGACGATCAGTTGGCAGACGATCAGGTGGCGGACGATCAGGTGGCGGACGATCAGTTGGCGGACGATCAGTTGGCGGACGATCAGATGGCGGATGATCAGATGGCGGACGATCAGGTGGCGGACGTTCATTTGGCGGACGTTCAGGTGGCGGACGATCAGTTGACGGACATTCAGGTGGCGGACTATCAGATGGCGGACATTCAGCTGACGGAGGTTCAGGTAGCGGACGATCAGATGCCGGACGATCAGGTCGCGGACGTTCAGTTGACAGACGTTCAGGTTGTGGACGTTCAGTTGACGGACGTTCAGGTCACGGACGATCAGGTGAAAAAAAAAAAACAACTTTTTTCTGAAACCTTTTTTTGGATGTTCATCTAATGTTTTTTAAATGTTACTGCTTACTACATTTTTCAGATGGCTGACGTTCAGTTGACGGACGATCAGATGGCGGACGATCAGGTGGTGGACGATCAGGTGGCGGACGATCAGGTGGCGGACGATCAGGTGGCGGATGTTCAGTTGACGGGCGATCAGTTAACGGACGATCTGATGGCGGACGTTAAGGTCGCGGACGTTCAGTTGACGGACATTCAGGTCGCGGACGTTCAGTTGACGGACATTCAGGTCGCGGACGTTCAGTTGACGGACATTCAGGTTGCGGACGTTCAGTTGACGGACATTCAGGTTGCGGACGTTCAGTTGACGGACGTTCAGGTCGCGGATGTTCAGTTGACGGACGATCAGGTGAAAAAAAAACTTTTTTCTGAAACCTTTTTTTTGGATGTTCATCTAATGTTTTTTAAATGTTACTGCTTACTACATTTTTCAGATGGCTGACGTTCAGTTGACGGACGATCAGATGGCGGACGATCAGGTGGTGGACGATCAGGTGGCGGACGATCAGGTGGCGGACGATCAGGTGGCGGATGTTCAGTTGACGGGCGATCAGTTAACGGACGATCTGATGGCGGACGATCAGGTGGTGGACGATCAGGTGGCGGACGATCAGGTGGCGGACGATCAGGTCGCGGATGTTCAGTTGACGGACGATCAGGTGAAAAAAAAACTTTTTTCTGAAACCTTTTTTTTGGATGTTCATCTAATGTTTTTTAAATGTTACTGCTTACTACATTTTTCAGATGGCAGACGGTCAGTTGACAGACGATCAGGTGGCGGACGTTCAGGTGGCGGACGATCAGGTGGCGGACGATCAGGTGGTGGACGATCAGGTCGTGGACGTTCAGTTGGTGGACGATCAGGTGGCGGACGATCAGTTGGCAGACGATCAGGTGGCGGACGATCAGGTGGCGGACGATCAGTTGGCGGACGATCAGTTGGCAGACGATCAGGTCGTGGACGTTCAGTTGGCGGACGATCAGTTGGCAGACGATCAGTTGGCAGACGATCAGGTGGCGAACGATCAGGTCACGGAGGTTCAGGTGGCAGACGATCAGATGGCGGATGTTCAGGTGGCGGACGATCAGGTCACGGACGTTCAGGTGGCAGACGATCAAGTCACGGATGTTCAGGTGGCGGACGATCAGTTGGCGGACGATCAAGTCACGGACATTCAGGTGGCGGACGTTCAGTTGGCGGACGATCAGATGGTGGACGTTCAGGTGGGGGATTTAAGTCTTTATTATTCTACTGTGTTTAAGGATTATATAAGGATAAAATCATACTAACCATTGACTCTGATTCCTCTGTTCCATTATAGAAGAAAAGAAAGAGAGAAGAATCTGATGAACCTGAAGAGAAGAACAAGAAGCGCTTTAAGCCCAGAAGGTAAAAATTTACATATTTAATGTATGTGCAACAGGACTAAACACACTGTGACGGTATTTGGACTTAAAAGTTTTGGATTCAGGGTAAAAAACAGTTAAAAACCATTAAATTAATTATTAAAGAATTAATCAGTTCTATTATGGAAATCAAATCAGTCAAGGAAAACTTTTCTTTTCAAACTCAATTCAGATCATATCCTCACATCTCAATTTAGTACATCATATTCAAAATAATAATAATAACTAGATATGTACATTCTGAAGAAAATGTGAGTGGTTGCTAGGACTTGGCTGTTGAAGTTGATATGTTATGATTTATTGGCTTAAGCCGAGTGAAATGAGCTGCGCACCCCAAGTCTCTATGCCATTCTGATGTGGAGAGATGACATCACAAACTTAAAGGATTAGTTCACTTCAATCAAAAAGAAATGAGGAAATGAGGCTTTTGAGGAAAACATTCCAAGATTTTTCTCCATATAGTGGACTTCACTGGGGTTCAACGGGTTGAAGGTACAAATGTCAGTTTCAGTGCAGCTTCAAAGAGCTCTACATGATCCCAGACGAGGAATAAGAGTCTTATCTAGTGAAACCATCGGACATTTTCTAAAAAAATACAACTTTATATGCTTTATAAACACAAACGATTGCCTTGCGGGTGCTTCCGCTTTCCGCATTCTTCAAAACGCTTAGGCTGAATGACCTACACCTTTCCTATTCTACTTGTAAAAAAACAAAACTGGCGCTGCGTTCTTTCTGTAAGTAGAATAGGGAAGGCCTTTTGACCTTCAACCATTTGGAGGCGACTGAAGTCCACTATATGAAGAAAAATCCTGGAATGTTTTCATAAAAAAACTTAATTATTTTTCGACTGAAGAAAGAAAGACATGAACATCTTGGATGACATGGGGTTGAGTAAATTATCAGGAAAATTTATTATTTGAAAGTGAACTAATCCTTTAAGTCTATGAGACTGTTTCACCCACCCATCATACACCCGCTCACTTATAAAAGATATAGCACACCAAAATCCTTCTCAAAACACTCTACATGATGCCCTGAATTAGTGTTTAAACCATAAGATGACCTCACAAAGTTCTCACACAAACGCTCCATTTACAAAACTGTTCTCAACACAACTTTCCAATGCTTTCCAAAATCATAAGCATTAAAAGAGCAAAAGATGTTGAATTAACACTCACTTTCACAACACGTCTGCTACCATGACCGTGACCGGGAATAACCTGCATGCCTGATGAGACAGAGAGAGAGAGAGAACCGCAATGGCAATTCTTAAAGGGATAGTTCACATCATTTACTCACCTCAAGTTTTTCCTAACCTATATAAATTTCTTTGTTCTGCTGAACACAAAGATATTCTGAAGAATTTTTGTACCCAAGCAGATCTCGCAGATCTTGACTACCATAAAAGGGGGGGGGGGGGATACTATGTTATTAAATGGAGGGCAAGATCTGCTTGGGTACAAACATTTTTCCAAATATCCTTTTTTGTGTACATCAGAACAAAGAAATTTATATAGGTTTGGAACAACTTGATGGTGAGTAAATGATGACAGAATTTTCATTTTTGAGTGAACTATCCCTTTAAATAACTTCGTAACTGGTTCCCTGTAGTATATACACTCAACAGCGCCACCCCCAGTACTAAATAGGGAAAGCACGAATCACTGATGACTGTCACAACACATATTTGACTTCATTTACCTACTACATGTTTTAAAAACCTGAAGTTGATTCTTCAATAAGTTGATTGTATGATTTTCAGTTTTGCTCAAGGCAAGTTTTTCAGTAACTGTAGAATAATATGGTGTTTGGGGTAAAATGTGCCCTTGTTGTTTGGGCTAGAAAAAACACATTGCTTTAGTCAAATTAATTGCATCACTAATGGAATAAAAAGCCCTGCTTGTGAAAAAAAACCTTTAGTTTTATATGATTTTTAATGAAAACAAATGAAAATATCTTTCCCACAAACTGTTGTTGTGTCAATGTTCAATGAAAAGAAATGTATTATTTCTGTAATAATTTTTTACTATTATGACTTTTAGAACATGTTCTGCTGGACAGTAAATTAACAAAACATTATAAAAGTGTTTTTCCTTTTCTAGTGAACAACATGAATGCTAAAGTTCTCATGAACCGTGTTCAGTCAGTGCTGTAATTACTGTCATTAGTGATTATTGATCAGGATTCACTCTGAATGTTTTGTCAGATTGATGGAGGAGCCACCGTGGATCTACAGAGATGAAAATGACATCATCAGGAGCAATGATTTGAGCAAGAAGGAAATAGCTAAAATTACAATTAAATTAATGTATTTTTGTGGTTATCTGTTTCCTATATTTTCCCTTTTTCCTAAAAATCAAAAAATATCTTCTAAGGTTTCAGGGTTCATAAAACATTTTAATATCACTGAACACAAATTTAACAATCAGTGTGGTTTTGCTGTGATTGAACTAAAAGATGGACCGCCTATATTGATTGGACCCTTTAAGCCAGTTAATGTTTCTGAGAAAAAACGTCTTTCAGATATAGATCACAGTGAAGACCAATGTATTCATGAAATAAAGAAAGAAATTAAACGGAACGAGCAAATGATGAAAGCTATATATATATTTACTAAATATAGTCCCTGCTTTTCTAGAAAAGATCGTGATTCTTGTATGATTCAGTTAGTTTGTTTCTCTGAGGAAATGTTCAGTTTTAATATAGAGGTTGTCATCGCCTTCCAGGACTTTTATGGTGCATCAGGGAATATAGTTAAAGAGCTGAAGGTCCTGATGAATGATAAAGATCCTTTGATTAAAAAAGCATTACAGGAGTTCAAAAAAAACATGAAAAAACAACACTGTAGATCAAAGTTTATATGTTTCCATGGAAACAAAAAAAATAAAAAGAGAAGTAGCACTATTAAAACACATATCACAACAGAAATAAGAAAAATAAGAAATACTGAAAATATTATTCTTTTTCCTTCTCAGAATAACTTTAAAATTGAATTTCCATCTGAGGAAATGACATTAAACGAGTTCAAGACATTTGGAGAAGAACAGGCAGATAAACTGAAAACACACCTGAAAAACCTGAATGTTAGCGAGGAAATTAGAGAAAAAGTTTGTTCATTTTTTTATTCTAAGTGGTGTGAACTAGTTAATGAAGATTATGAAGAGTTTATCTATGAGAAGCTCAGTGATTACATTAACAGCTTTGCCGTTATATCCACTTATAAAGATATAAAGGCCATCACAAAACACTTTCATCTGGAAAGAGTAAAGTTAACCTTTTAAGCAATCATTTTTTGCACCTTTTCTTTTTTTTTTTGTTGCATTTTTAGTTCAGTCTGTCTCTGTCCTTTCTTCATTTCTTGTTGTAATGTTGTGTTGTGCAGAGGATCATGTGTCTCTTTCATTTGTATTAGTGAGTGTTTCACTATACTCGTCTTTATAAATCCACCTGATAAAGACGAGATGTCTCCATCTAAAGACACTGACACTGCTGATCTCTCTGCCTGTTGATTGTCATTCTCTCACAACAAGCACACAACTGACTTTATTTAATAAATATATTCTTATTTATTTTTGTGTCCTGTTTTCTGTTCTTCTCTATCAGCCTGAATCTAGAGATCTTTCAGCTATAAACCAGCTGAATAAACATTCAGTTCAATTCACATTTATTTGTATAGCACTTTTTACAATACATGTTGTTTCAAAGCAGCTTTACAGAGAAGTGTCCTCATTACAGTTTAGAGCGATCTGTTATCAGAGCTGACTGAGATCAAATTATGTCCATGTATCAGAAATGTAGTTCTAAGATAATACACTTAATTAACATCATGCATTTAGGCACAATGAGCCATTAAGTTCTAGTCTTACTGTGGGAAGCATAGGAAATATCCTTATAATTTGTGACCCCCCCTCCCCCCTTAAAAGAAACTACAGATGTTTTGTTTTGTTAAATTGTTATTTTATTTAATTTAATGTTCTTTTATTTACAATTGTTTATTTACTTTCATTTTGGAGATGGTTAAAAATGCATAGCATTATCAGGCTCCAGCTGGGCAGCTAGAGGAGGAGTTGCTGGGGTCCCAGGGTTGTTGCCGGGGTCCTGCAGAGAGGAAGAGAAAAAGAGAATAATGATGCACGATGATGTGCACGCTGTAAAGTTTTGCTTATTTCTGCTTTAATAAATACCACTTGATTTCCATTTCATCACGCTTGTCTACAGCTTTGTATACTAAGTGTGGAACAAATATTGGTGAGCCAGTAGCCAGGAGAGATCACGGAACAACAGCTGGAGCGGCGCGAGGAAAACAGGCAGAGCTGAAGCGCGAGCGAGAGACGCAATCGGGAGACGCGATCGGAAAAAAATCATGGATCTAGAACAGATGCAGGACAGAATTACAGAGAGTCTATTCCGGCTGGATTTAGACCAACATTGTGAGTACATACCCCCTTGAGATTGTGTCCATTGATTTCCTGCACTTAGAGAGATGTAAGGGAGGCTATGAGTATATACTGGTCGTGATGGACTATTTTACCCGGTTCGCACAGGCTTATGCTTGTACCAACAAAGCCGCTAAAACTGCAGCTGAGAAAATCTTTGGAGATTTTGTCCTTAAGTCCGGGTTTCCAGCTAGGCTCCATCACGACCAGGGCAAAGAATTCGAAAATCAGCTGTTTGCTAAGCTCCAGCAGTACTGTGGGATTCACGGTTCACGCACCACCCCGTACCATCCGCAGGGGAATGGTCAGGTCGAAAGGTTTAATAGAACCCTCCTGGCCATGTTGAGAACTTTAACAGTTGAGGAAAAAGCTTACTGGAAAAGTTCCCTTGCGAAGATGATACATGCGTATAACTGTACGCGCCATGAATCCACAGGCTTTTCGCCATACTATCTCCTCTTTGGCCATCACCCCAAACTCCCAATTGATCTCATGTTTGGTCTGAGCCCCAAAGATACAAGTACTTCCCCTCAAGAGTATGCAGCCAAATGGAAAGAGAGAATGGAGGAGGCTTACCAACTGGCGTCCAAGATGGCTCGCAAGAGTGGGGACAGAGGGAAGGAGAGGTATGACAGGAAGGTGCACGGTGCAGAATTGGATCCAGGATGCAGAGTCCTTGTCCGAAATCTCACAGAGAAAGGTGGCCCAGGGAAACTCAGATCTTTCTGGGAGTAGAAAGTTCACATAGTGACTCAAAGGAAATATCCAGACAGCCCAGTGTATGAAGTGAGACCAGAAAATGGCCAGGGGCGAACACGAGTGGTTCACATGAATCTGCTGCTACCATGTGACTTTCTGCCTGTGGAAGAACTAGATACATCAGGAAAGAAGAAAAGACAGGAAAAGAAAAGGGCACACAAAAGCACAATCAGGAACAGAATTGAACCTACCAGTTCGGAGGATGAGGATGAATGGGAATACATTGACGGAGTTCAGCTGGAATCAGCTGATGAGCCTGTTAGAAGCACTCTCAGACCAGAAGCAGAGAAGTTCCAGCCACGGAATGAGATAACGCACTCAGAACAGTATGATGGAGATAGGGAACAGCTCCAGATGACATTGGAGGAGGAAACAATGGAGGAGCAACCTGAAAATGAAGAAGAGACACTACAGGAGGACACTGTACACACAGCACGGGTTGAAGAAGAAGGGCAGCTGAAACTCTTTTTGGACCAAGAAGAAGAAATAAATGTAGCAGATGAAAAGCTTACCAGTGACGAGACTCCCGATGAGCACCATCAGCAGCGAAAGTATCCTTTGAGAATTAGAAAAAGCACAAAGACTTTCACGTATGATATCCTAAGCCAGCCAACATTCACTTAAGTTTAGAAGGTAATATCAAGTCATTGAAAATAGAAAATGTGTTTATAGGAGTGTTTAAGTTGTTGCATTAATTAGTTTTGTTAGAAACTGAAGTGTTATGAACTGTTCAGATATTTTGTAGTTCTGTAAGGGGGAATTATACATTAGATGCACTTAAGATGCTGAATGCAATATTCCAGTTCGTTGATGCTCTTTACAAGCTCAAGATGACACTGCAGACAGAAGAAGGAAATAATATGAACTCTGGCAGTATGTGCTTGAATATTGCGAGTGATAAGGGAAAGTCCAGAGTAGTTGTATTCTTTTGGGTGTTTTTCTTGAGGAGGATGAATGTTCAGGTCAAAAGGTTAAACCTATTTTCAGTATTAGTATTTTACCTGTGAGTATTCCAGAGTGAGTGGTGGGTTATCATAGTGCACAATGATACCTGCCACACCCATGTTACGTTGAATGGGGTTAGACGTGATGTGACAGAACTGAAATGTATCAGGAGGTAGTACTCAAATTGAGCCCCGGACCTGTTTATTTAGTTCACTAGAGATGTCAAGGACATGGCCTGCTCAGATAAATGTATAGGAATGTCGGGGCGACATTTAATTTAATGTTCTTTTATTTACAATTGTTTATTTACTTTCATTTTGGAGATGGTTAAAAATGCATAACATTATCAGGCTCCAGCTGGGCAGCTAGAGGAGGAGTTGCCGGGGTCCTGCAGAGAGGAAGAGAAAAAGAGAATAATGATGCACGATGATGTGTGCGCTGTTAAGTTTTGTTTATTTCTGCTTTAAAAAATACCACTTGATTTCCATTTCATCACGCTTGTCTACAGCTTTGTATACTAAGTGTGCAACATTACCAAAAATCAATTAGCTAGAAGAGCTAATCAGTCTTACTTTTCTGATTCAAATTAGATCGATACTTTTTCATGTAAATGACTTAAAGTTAAAGGGTTACTTCAGGATTTAGCATTAAGCTTTGTATTAGTAGAATACCACTAGTATTTTCGAATTACCGTGCTTTCCCCCTTCATATCAGCCTGAGATGAGAGATTTATGCATTTTTATTCTGTAAAAAAGCCTCCGATGACGCAAAAATCGTCATTTTGCGTCATCGGAGGCTTTTTTGGCCAGAGGCTTAAAACTACAGCCAGTAATAGCAGGTAGTTCCGCATTTTTTCGCCACGCCCGTACATATGCGCTTTTGAGGTTACTCACGGACATAGATCAAAGATTTTATCAAAAGTGGGTGTCAATTATATTTTTAAGCTTAACATATTTTGTTATTGTCTGCACTACATCAGTGGTTCATCTCGCAAATTTATCGGTCTCTGCAGTCATCTCAACCAATACAGCAACAGGCTTTTGTGGTAACGTTAGCATAAATAGACTAACTCAGTTTTACAGAACAGTGGCTTTACTTTGATAACAGTCAACTTATATGCAACTTATATGTAATTGTCTATCTAACGTTACTTTGCTAAGTTTGCAGTTTTACTGCTACCTACAACACTACATATAGGCTACTGTGTTATCAGTCTAGTATCAGCGAGTCTTACCTCTAGGCGAATACGCTTAGTACCAGATGGCCCAGGCTATTCGTCCTCTGGGAAAGTGAATATCGATGGTATCGCGGTGTCCTTCAGAATGGTTCTCTTCATTGCAAGGATATTTGGTTCGTAGTCCTCGTGCTTGAAATGGAGACTACATATTCTGCGTTTTTTTAGGTTTTCTATAACGGTGTCATCTCCAAACTTCGGGTGTTTGATGGCCCGCAGCCACCGTTTACATCGCTCCAAATCTTTAACTTAATCGGAAAATGATGGAAACTTACTTGTCCTTTCCTGGTTTTGGGTGTACATCCAGATACAAAGCAGTTTAGCACCATTTCGCTGTAAATGTATGAACTAACTCACGATTTATAGAATTAATATGTAATAAAGCAAGCCTAGTTGTTTGAATTTTCCTGGTAATACCGCCTGTAACCGATAGGCGTGGTTTGGGCGTGGCCTCGCAAGGGCAGCAAAACAAGTGCATTCTGGGAGTTGTTGTCTTTCATCCACATTAGTCAAAAATACATTTTCTGCCTTTTCTCAGTCTAGAAAGCTCCAAATTCAAAAATAATTTCACATTTCTACTACATAAATGACCAATTTTAAATACACATTCATCTTTCCAGGGGTGAAGTACCCCTTTAAGACAAGTCTTGAAAAAAAAATGATGAACTTTAAGACTAGTGTAAGCTGTTTACAGCTGGCTATTGGACTAACCCCGCTAGAAATGTTACGTTCCCAGAACATTCTCAGAACGTCCACTGGTATTAAGGACGTTGCCTAGTAACGTTCCCAGAATGTTCAGAAAAGGTCACGGTGTGGAGTTCTTTCCTCCCTCTCTCTCCTTTTATTTTTTTATTTCTCTCCCTGTAAAAAGCAGGGTAAAAGTAAACATGAAAACTTGGGTTGCAGAGCAGCTGTGAGGACAACTGTCCTGTCCTGAGTCCCAAGAAAAGCAGTGACATCCGTGTGTGTGTGTGTGTGTGTGTGTGTGTGTGTGTGTGTGTGTGTGTGTGTGTGTGTGTGTGTGTGTGTGTGTGTGTGTGTTTGACACCGACACCGATCTGAAGCCATAAACAGTTTTAATGTCAGATGAAATCAGCTTTAGCTGTTAAACAGAGAAATACACTAAACTAGAATAACAGAGAAAAACAAGAACAACTGATTTATAGATCAGATGATTTTACCAGGATAAAAGAGAGAAAACTAATTACCAATTTACTTTTTATATTTTTCCAGAATGTAAAAACTATATATAACAAGTTTAACAAGTTTATATATAATATAACATATTTTATATAGTATTTAAATATAAATGAGAAATAATAATCTATTATAAATAGATTAATAATAATCTAAAAAAAATATATAGCCTAGTTTCATGTATGATATAATATTGTATGTTGATAATAATTCTTATAATCTAATATTTTCAGGAAGTGAAAGCATTGAAAAGCATCAGATGAATATTTGAGCACAAGCTACTCTATTAATATCAGTGCTGTTTATCATATCATAAAGCAAAGATACTCCTGAATCGCTGCGGCTGGTCAAGCGCTGATGCAGATCCACAGCAGACGGTCACATGATCAGTTTGTGGTTGATCTCTGGTTTTGGTCTCCACGACGCAGAATCAGAGTCTTCACCACAAAACACACTCGACCGGCCCTGAAACGAGAGACGAGACGCTTTACATCAGTGAATGTCACTGTACATCAATCTCCTTCATTTCTCTCATTTCTTCTTACTAGGTGACAGTGAAGATGATGATGATGATGGACAGGATGATGAAGATGCCGTCATTAGTGCTCTTGTTTCCAGCGTTATTAGTGCGCTGCGATTCTGCTCAAAAACACAAAATAATTACTGACTGTAATCTGTTTTTCTTCATAATAAATGTTGTTTAAGTGTGAATTAAGTGTTCTGATATTATTATCGTTTCATAATTCAAACACTTTCTCACCTGTAGCTGCGGCGAGTTCATCTGAAGACGGACAGAGATCTGATGGAACAGACAATACTGATTAATCTGGACAATAATCACATCAGATATTATATATTAAATATTTATGTGTAATGATAACAATAGATTATTAATCTAATGAAATATCCATATGATATTTTATGCTAATGATGTACATTAACATTCAAAGTTGAATAAGAATTTATTACTTTTTTATTCATCAAGGACAATTTAAATTAATCAAATTGACAAAAGACACTAATTCTTATTCAACTTTGAATGTTAATGTACATCATTTACACTTGCAACTGCATCACCGACAACATTCTGGTAAAACCTCTGCACTTTTCTGATCATTTTTTCATTACTTTTAATCTTCAACTCCCCATTTGTTCACCACCAACCCTTACGAAAAACTAGTATACTTCAAGTTCATTTGATCAAGTATACTAAAGTAATGTTCAAGTATATTTTTTAAGTATACTTTATGTAGTAAGTATAATATCAATGTACTAGTAGTAAACTTGTAAGTGTACTATTTTAATACCGCTTGGGACTAAATTGGCCCAATTGAAGTATACGTTTAAGTGTACTATAAGTGTAACAGTAGAAAACTTTAACTAGTTCACATTTGTACTGCATCTGTACTAAAAGTGAACTTATACTAGTATACTAGTAGTTTACTATTTTAATACTACACAGCAAAAACTGCAGTGTTAAATTAACTCTCCAGGGAGTACATGTGAGACCATACTCCAGAGTGTTAAAGTTAATGAGATAATTAAGTGATTAATTGAGTGATGATTGACCATTATTGAAGACACCTGATGATAACAAGCAGAATCACCAAAGGAGAAAATCACAATTTTTAAGCCACCATCGTGGAGATGAGAGTTTGTTTTAGTTGGGCTCTTGACCCTTGACTTTTTAAAATAAAATTTTGTTTGGGCAGTTTTAACTGAGTTATGACATCCAGACAAACAAATGGAAAAAATGGTCAGGTGGTGTTGGTTATGTTTTCACATGATCATTATTTGATCTGAATCACTGAACTCATTTAGAGCCCAATCTCTGAGTTAGATTTACATTATTGTTTACAGCAGCACAAGCTCTGCTATATCAACATAATCTGAAGGATTTCACAAACAGTTGTTCTGAGCAAAAAAAATATATATATATATTTCTCTTAGGCACACACAGACATCAAGAATCAGCCTGTGAATCTCAACGACGGTGACAAGCAACATATTCTGAGCAACAGATCAACTCTGAACATTAGAAAACAAGCTACTAAAAAGTCACATAAACGGAACAAAATAAAATATGAGAATAAAGAAAAATACTAAGACAATTCAGCTCATAATTTATTCATGCAGCAATGCATGATGGGAGCCATGGATGAATTTTGATTGGTGGCTCCCAGAATGCACTGCAACATGGTTTATTATTCTCACCATTGTTGAGATTGACAGGCTGATTCTTGATGTCTGTGTGTGCCTAAGTGAAAGATTTTTTTTTTTTTTTGCTCAGAACAACTGTTTGTGAAATCCTTCAGATTATATTGATAAAGCTGATCTTGTGCTGTAGAATCACAGTTCTGCTGTAATCAATAATGTGAATCTAACTCAGAGATTGGGCTCTAAATGAGTTCAGTGATTCAGGTCAAATAATGATCATGTGAAAACATAACCAACACCACCTGATCATTTTTTCCATTTGTTTGTCTGGATGTTATAATTCAGTTAAAACAGCCCAAACAAAATTGAATATTAAAAAGTCAAGGGTCAAGAGCCCAACTAAAGCAAACTCTCATCTCCACGATGGTGGCTTAAAAATTGTGATTTTCTCCTTTGGTGATTCTGCTTGTTATCATCAGGTGTCTTCAACACTCTGGAGTATGGTCTCACATGTACTCCCTGGAGAGTTAATTTAACACTGCAGTTTTTGCTGTGTAGGAACATAGAAGTATGCTTAAAGTGCAAAAATAATATATAAAAAGTAAACTATAAGTGTGATGTCATGTTCACTTAAAGAAAACTTAAAAGTATACTTGCACTAAACTAGCAGTTTACCGAGAGTATATTTCAAAGTGTACTTTCGTATACTAAAAATGCAGCTACTACTAGTATTAAAATAGTAAACTACTAGTATACTAGTATAAGTTCACTTTTAGTACAGATGCAGTACAAATGTGAACTAGTTAAAGTTTACTACTGTTACACTTATAGTACACTTAAACGTATACTTCAATTGGGCCAATTTAGTCCCAAGCGGTATTAAAATAGTACACTTACAAGTTTACTACTAGTACATTGATATTATACTTACTACATAAAGTATACTTGAACATTACTTTAGTATACTTGATCAAATGAACTTGAAGTATACTAGTTTTTCGTAAGGGAACCCCGCTACCAGTTACCTTCAGACGAAACCTGCGCTCTCTTTCTTCTTCTCATCTTTCCTCTACTGTATCATCCTCCCTTCCCTCACCCTCACAATTCTCATCTCTGGATGTGAATACAGCAACAGACACTTTATGTTCCACATTAACTTCATCTCTAGATAGTATCTGTCCTCTGTCATCCAGGCCTGCACGTGCCACTCCCTCTAATCCCTGGTTATCTGATGTTCTTCGTGAACATCGGACCAAACTCAGGGCTGCTGAGAGGAAGTGGCACAAATCAAAAGACCAATTTGACCTTTGTAGCTATCAGTCTCTGCTCTCATCCTTTTCTGCTGAAATTCATGCTGCTAAATCCTCCTATTTCCACAACAAAATCAACAGCGCTTCAAACACACGCACACTTTTCAAAACATTCAACTCTCTCCTCTGTCCCCCTCCACCACCACCCACCTCATCCCTTACTGCTGATAATTTTGCTACATTTTTCACTGACAAAACATCTACCATCAGCAGTCAGTTCTCCGCTCCACACACACAGGAACTCAGACCAACCACACACACAGCCACACACCTCCTCTCTTCATTCTCTCCCCTCACTGAGACAGAAGTATCCAAACTTCTCCTCTCCAGTCATACCACCTCCTGCCCTCTAGATCCCATCCCCTCACACCTTCTACAAGCCATCGCTCCCACACTTTTACCAGCACTGACACACATCATCAACACATCTCTCCACACTGGCACTTTCCCTAACACATTCAAACAGGCTCGGGTAACCCCACTGCTTAAGAAACCCACATTAAACACATCTCTTGTAGACAGCTACAGACCTGTTTCTCTCCTACCATTCATAGGAAAAACACTTGAACGAGTTGTTTTCAACCAGGTGTCATCTTTCCTCTCACATAGCAACCAATTGGATGTCAATCAATCTGGTTTCAAGAGTGGCCACTCGACTGAGTCTGCACTGCCGTCGGTCACTGAATCCCTGCGGATTGCAAAGGCTGATTCCAAATCATCAGTTCTCATTCTGCTCGATCTATCAGCTGCCTTTGACATGGTGAATCATCAGATCCTCCTGTCCACCCTCTCATCACTGGGCATCACAGGTACTCCACTTCTCTGGTTTGAATCCTATCTCACAGGAAGGTCTTTCAGGGTTGCCTGGAGAGGGGAGGTATCCAAAGCTCATCAGCTGACCACGGGTGTTCCTCAGGGTTCAGTTCTTGGACCCCTCCTCTTCTCCATTTACACTACATCACTTGGTCCCATCATTCAGGCACATGGTTTCTCCTACCATTGCTATGCTGATGACACACAACTCTTCCTTTCATTCCAACCAGATGATCCCACAGTAGCTGCACGAATCTCAAGCTGTCTGGCGGACATCTCGGCATGGATGAAAGAACATCATCTACAGCTCAACCTGGCTAAGACTGAGCTTCTCGTCTTCCCTGCCAATCCGACTCTAAATCACAATTTCAGCATCCAGCTAGGCACATCCTCAATTACCCCATCAAATTCAGCCAGAAATCTTGGAGTAATCCTTGATGATCAACTGACCTTCAAAGACCACATTGCAAAGACAGCTCGGTCATGCAGATTTGCACTTTACAACATCAGGAAAATCAGGCCCTTTCTAACAGAACATGCAACACAACTTCTGGTCCAGGCTCTGGTCATTTCTAGGCTTGATTACTGCAATGCACTTCTGGCTGGACTGCCATCATGCACAATCAAGCCTCTACAAATGATTCAGAACGCAGCAGCACGTCTCGTCTTCAACGAGCCCAAAAGAGCCCACGTCACGCCTCTCTTCATCTCTCTTCACTGGCTACCACTTGCTGCTCGCATCAAATTCAAGGCGTTGACGCTTGCTTACAGATCTACCACAGGCTCAGCACCCTCCTACTTCCACTCACTCTTACGAGTCTACACTCCTACCAGAAACCTGCGCTCATTAAAGGAGCGAAGGCTTGTGGTGCCATCACAGAGAGGCACGAAATCACTTTCCAGAACATTCTCATTCACTGTTCCTACTGGTGGAACGATCTTCCTGCCTTCATCCGGAATGTGGAATCCCTGGCAATATTCAAAAGACAGCTGAAAACCCATCTCTTTCGTGAGCACTTAACCTCATCTTAAATAAATAAAAAAAACAAAAAAAAACAAACAAAAAAAAAACTTCTTATTCCTATCCTTTCACTTCCTTTAATCCCTCTCTATTGTAGTTTAGGATAATCTGAGCACTGCCTATAACTTGTATTATGAGCACTTCTTGTCTATTTGCCTCGTCATGACGACTCGCTTGTTGTATTCCTCACTTGTAAGTCGCTTTGGATAAAAGTGTCTGCCAAATGAATAAATGTAAATGTAATAATGTTATTAAAGATTCTATTTAAAAAAAAAAAATGCTGTTCTTGAATACTGAAAAATAAAATATATCAGTTTCCACAGAAATCTGAAGCATTTTTCAACTGTTTTCAACATTGATAATAATAATAAATGTTTATTGATCATCAAATCATCATATCAGAATGATTTCTGAAGGATCATGTGACACTGAAGACTGGAGTAATGATGCTGAAAATTCAGCTTTGATCACAGGAATAAATTACGCTTTACTATATATTCACATAGTAAATGAGTTTTGCACTCACCATTACAAGACAGTTTCACAAAGTTCTGCAGAGAGACAGTGTTAAGAAGAATGAGAAACACTTGATTTATATATTAACACAGAATAGTCTTCATCACACATCATTAATGTGACGGACTGTACAGAATTCCTCACCTTTGTTGATGCACACTCCATCTGGAAAATAATCTCGGTGTGTTTTTCTTTCAGAACGAGTGTCTGTGGTTCTGCATGCTGAACTCTGGTCGGATCCGTCTCTCCAGACTCGTCCACCACCACTATATCCTACAGACACACAGAGCTGTGAATGCTCACTTCAAGATAAATAGTTGTACATCATTGCACCATAGGCCCCGCCCACTAGCGTTCAGTCACATAATGGCTGACACTTGCCTACACTGGATGTGAGCGTCACGTCAAAAGCAAATAGTCATTATAAGACATCATTATAACGACTGACACTGTCTGATACAGTATACAGATGTGCGTTCAGTTTCTGACTCTTGAGTCTGTCGACAACAGGACAAATGAGTGAAAGAACATTAGCTTTGATTGTCCAGTTTAAACAGGTTTGTGTCTCTGTACAGACTTCAGAAGGATCCCAGCGTCAGAAACAAGTGGATGCTTTATTTTAATGGATCGTGACGGAGGATCGTATGTTTGTTCGGAGCATTTCGTTTAGTATTTTTAAGCACAGTGCAATAGAGAGTTCGCAAAGAAACTTTTGTTGACAGATGTTTTTTGTTGTTGTTGTTGTTTTGTGTAAAAAGTTTATTAACATTATGAGTGCACCTCAAGGAACATATTAAAATAATAAATAAAAAAAATCCATGTCATGGCCCCTTTAAATATTAAACCATTTATGCTCAATAATGTTCTCATTTGCATATTTATAATGTTAATGACTGTGATTGGACATTGCTCATGAATATGTAATGAGATAAGCTTTGTTCATGTTTATGATTGGTCTAGAACACAGTTTCATACTGTATATGGAAGAGAGACTTCATATCATAAAGCCTTCATATACAGTCTGAGACTGACATAACATCAACATTATGAGATTAAAAAGTCAACATTTTCATAATTTTCACTTTTATTGTCATAATGTCTTTTACCTCATGATTATGAATTTTTATAATTATAACTTTCATCAAAATTTTCCCTTTTTTCATACTCTTGACTTATAATCTCATAATTTTGACTTTTATTTCATATATTCAACTCTTATAATTTTCTCTTCTTGTTTCATAATGACTTTTTATGTCACAACTATGACAGGTAATTAATTTCATGTTATTTTATGTGTCATATAGCAGGATCATGTGATGCTCAGACTCACGTCAGCGATCCATTCTGTGTCACAGGTGGGATCCGGAGCGTCGCTCAGCTGACAGGAAGTCGATCCGTTGCTGAAATCTCTCCTGCAGCAGGTGAGAGCGTCCCGTCCGGACGGCAGCGCCAGCAGACCTGCAGGAACCAGAACACAGTCATGAAAACCTGCAGCTGTGGCCTGGAAAACCCAGATATCAAGAAATCACTGAATAATGTTGATGCGTCAATGCTAATGTCATTGAATTAACGTTACGAAGTTGCTTAAATATCACTTTTGCACCCGAAATTAATGTTGAAACAGTAAGATTTCTACAAAAATAATCATTGGTAATGCCATTGAATCAACATGAACAAAAATAATCATATACTTCAAGTGAAATCGGAGAATAAACTGATGTGTCCAACAAAATCATAAAGTTCATTTGGAGTTCAATCAGCTTGCCAAAGCGAACTTTCCAGAAACGTTTCCAGAGTGCCGAACTGCAGAGCTCGTGCAAACATTCCCACATGATCAGATTCATATGCTTTATTTAAAGAGCTGCTTGCTGTTTTCTCCTTTTGTTTTGTGTTTATTTTGTTATTGAGAGGGACGAGCACATCGATATTCATCCAGACGTCTCTCAGCAGTGTGAGTCCATTATCAGCGCATCACTGCTCACGTATACAAACTTCCTGTTTCCTTGAGTGTATCGAGCCTCACACTGGTTCTGTATCTCAGTGGTTTTACACCCGCAGTGACGGCCTGATCTGTGATTTACTATGATTTATGTGACGCTCATTCATCTGCTCATCTGTGTGTGTTGTTGTCCAAAGGCACCATGATCTGCTGCTGGAGTGAAATCACGCTAACATGAGACGAACACCGGCACATCTGCTGGATCACACATCAAACACTCGTGAACGCCTGTCAGACTCCATGAGAGTTTGTGTGTTGTGCTGTTTTTATTGTCTCAAGAAAACCAATTCCAGCATACTAACAAAACAGGAAGTTTTACGAACAATAGGAAACCTCCAGGAAATGAACTTTCACTTTTGAAAGTTTACAAACAGATACATTTATAAAGTTTCACCAACTACAGAAGACAGAACAAACATCTCTTACATGCACACACTACAATGCAGCTTCTGATCCTCCGTTTGTGAGCCATCGAGAGAGATTGATGAACTCCAGCTCTTCCAAGAACTTCAGAGCTGCGAGAGGAACAAATAAGGAACAGAGAGAGAGAGAGGGAGAGAGAGAGGGAGAGAGGGAGAGAGGGAAAGGAGGGGCTGATGAGGGTGTGACCTAATGACAAATACGACCTCCTTACTCAAATCTCTCTCTGTGTAACGGCTGGAGGACAGAGAAATGAGGACACAAGGAAACATCACTTTGAGTATTGAGAAGCTCTCTCAGAATATTCATCCTATTACTGGACGATTACATCACTGTTTTCTCCAGAGCTGCTGTATAGATGAATTCACTAAATTAATAACTATTGATACTTACAACAAAATGAATCAACACTGAACTTACTTAAGCTGGACATTGACACCATTTTCTTTAAGAGCTGCTGTGGAGCCAAAATTATTTACCAGTTATCACTGTAAAGCTGCTTTGACACAATCTGCATTATTGTACAGTTTACAAAAAAGGTAAAACAATAAACTTTAAACATGTAAAGAGCTTATACACATCATAACTTCATGAAATTTGTGTATAATCATTCATCAAATTCTAACATAACTGACCGATTCTAAAAAGAAAGAAATTATGTGTAATACTTAAAGCCCTAATGCATAATAAAGGTATTCATAATGTTTGTTGTGATGCATTATATGTTTACATAAATAATTGTAACCAAAGTTAAAATGCATTATAATATTTGCAGATTTTGAAATTGGTTGTTTGTTGTGTGTTTTAATGCATTACACTTTCTAAAGGTTTATTCAATGAATAGACAAGTATTATAACTGTGGTTACAATTATTCATGAGGCCATACAATCCATTATAAGATTCATTATAAGGCATAATTAATGCATTAAAAATAATTTTATAATGTGTTATACATAAACAATTTACAGTGTTACCAAATTATGTCAAATAGTGGAAACGCCACTAATGACTGAGCCACTTAAATCGTTCAAAAGTCAGATTAATTTAGGAAGAAAACAAACACTGATGTGAATAATTTTGTCATTGATAATTAAAGACACTATTGAAAAATGAACACATGACAGACGGCTGTTTTGGTAACTGGTTAACTGGATAGTTATGGCTAAATTGTAGTGGATTAGCTAGCTAAAATATATGTGGAGTATATTAGACAATATTCTCAAGTTTTATTCTTTTTAACGTCCCTCTTTGACCAGCAGGTTAATATAGTGAGCTCTTCTCTTCATCTTTGGTGCTATACCTGCGTTCTGTCGTTCATACACTCTTGTGATGGTGAAAGTGCAGTTTTCAGGTCTTTCCTCTCAGATCTCTCCAGCGCTGGAAAGCTTTTCTAATATAAACGCGGGTCCTGAAGCGCTTGCCCAGTCATAAACCTTCATTTCAGTGATATTCTTTTGAGCTCTTTATATCTCATCTCTCGTTCTGCAGTTTTTTTCTTCTTATTTTCAAATTTCAGCGTTTGTTGTTGGTGTCGGCCGACTAACTTCTAAACAGTAGTTTTGAAATTCTACCTTTAACTACTATGTACTTACAAAAATAATAAATAAATAAAAAGTACAATGTACTAACCCTAATATCAAGATATTTGCAGATGAATTAAACCCGTCACTCAGCTGTTGTGCTTGTGATAACACTGTAGGTCACGATAACTTCAACATGGTGGATCAGGCTATATAGTACATACTCTTTTAGCGTTCATTAAGTAAGTACTTGTTGAAATTAAATACCTCTTCAGTGAGCATGTGGTTTCGGACGCAGCCTTTCATTCATTGGTTACTAACCACTAACCTGTCAGGTGGTGTTGTTTCCAGGACAACCAAAGCATTGTCACGTGTCTCAATCATCACCGGTTATAATTATTAACCAACTGTTCCATCAAACTAGTAGTAACTATAGTGTGGCTTTACAATGACATAAAACCACTGATGTGTATTGCTGTGAGAGTATATAGGCCTCAAATATATAGATTTTTGATATTTTCAGACTTTTTTTTCCTGCATACTGTGGCATAACTTTTGAAAACACATTTCTTTTTTTTCACTTCTTGCAGTAAACACTCACAGGCGTGTTAATGTTTGTTTGTTTTTTTGTCTGGGTTGGTGACTGGAGATCACAACAAGTATGACAGTTTGTTCTGTGTATTTCTGCATTCAGTACTATATTATAATTACTACAAAAATATTACATGATTTGTTTATTAGAGAAATACACAGTACAATAACCGACGAGGGACTGAACAAAACAGGAGTTTAAAGTTTAAATATGAGATGAACTAAATGAAACAGGAACTAAACAAAACCCAGCAGAATATCAAAATAAGAGTCCATGACAGCTGTCTAACACACACACACACAGTCACAGTTGTTAGTTTAAATCGAGCGCAGCGTTAGTTCAGTCAGGCCACGTAGGCATAGTGACGCGGTCAGCTGTCAAATCGCTCCAATCACTATCATTCTCCGATTAGACACGGGACATATATACGTGGCATTGCTGCTCGGTAAATATGCTCAAAATGCTCGCAACCCTCCCTCCCCATTATAAGCATGAGCATATTACTGTGCACCTTCTGGTTGTCATCTTCTTTAGTTTCAGATCACTAAGGCTTTCACGTCCCAGCTGGCATTGACCTCACTGCTGAGAGACACTTATCATCATAACCAAGCTACAGTATAGACGTCCCACTGCCACATCTACACGATTACCATGTTCGCTTTAAAGACATTACTAAGTGTCTTAATTGTATTTCCAAGCTGATGGTTCCATGGGGTTAATGTTAAAGCTCTTGGATGTTCAATTAATTTTGGAGCAAGAACCCCCATAAGGAACCATACCGCCAAAGATAAATTGTTCAATAAACTCAAGTAACTTGCCAAAGTGGTCCTGTCTGAACTGCTTCTATTGAAATGTTTAGTGAACCTAAGAAATGTTTTAAAATGTGTCACATTGTATGTATGCACTGTGCATAAACAAACATGCGTATAAAACATTTAAAATTAGTTGTCAAAGAAATGTTTATTTGTTAATATTTGTTACAGATGAATTTTATCTAATGTTGTGAGATTACTTGTCTAATGTTTTTAAGTGTTACTATTATAGATGAACAAACACCCCACTATGAATGATGACTCTGAATGACAAATCAAAATACAAATTGCCTTTTACTTCACTGCAAAAAATGATGACTTACTGTCTTCGGCTTCTCTAGTAAATATATCTTGATTTAAGAACGTTTGATATTTGTGTTGGAAAACAAGACAGAAACACTGAGGAAGAACATCATACATCTAAACATAAATAAAGAAAAGATTTATTAGACAATAATCAGTCATTAAAAAGAGCTAAATTTAATCAAAGAGATTTTGAAACAGGAAGGGTAACAGAAGATAAGTGAACCTTAATATGTTTAAGATTGTTAATACACACATTTGATGATTTATATTTTTATGACACGTTTGACCATGCCACCTGCTACTTAAAATCACTGGTATATTTGTGTAGATGGCATGAGATCTGTCTCATCTCTGGTGAACACTTGAACACTTGAATATAGTGTCGATCAGATTAGCTTCAGTGTCGCAGCTCGAGCTAAACCTGTACTTGAGCGACATGTATTAGAGGGAGAAGGGTGGCATTGAGTCCATGGCTGAGAAAGGGACATTCTTTGATAACTTTGAGTAATGTGGGATATAGGGTCAGGTGGAGGAGAAGCTACAGACTTATCTGCTCTTTAATAATGTTCTCAAAAGATAGCACAAAATCATTATTTATACATCGTTAATGGAACATATTTTTCTGAAATCCTTTTGTTGGATGTTTAAAGGTTTTTTTGTTTGTTTGTTTTTTAATGTTGCTGTTTGTTTACTTTTTTT
Source organism: Chanodichthys erythropterus (assembly GCF_024489055.1). NCBI lineage: Eukaryota > Metazoa > Chordata > Actinopteri > Cypriniformes > Xenocyprididae > Chanodichthys > Chanodichthys erythropterus. Next base: position 14,888,862 of record NC_090235.1, read on the forward strand.
TCAGGTAGCGGGCTTTCTGGTGGAGGTCGTTCAGGTGGAGGATGTGATTGATGATTCTACTGCATTGGACTCTGCAGATCCATCAGTTGAGGGAAACCATGCTTCTTTATTACGGGCGGTGAGTTACAACTTTTATATCCCCCTTAATTACTCTTGATCTCATTGTAGAATCAAAGTCCCAGCCAACACAGCATGGTGGGGTCCAGATGGGTTTGACCTGGGCTATCTAACTGGGGCCCAGACATTTTTGTCCACAGTTTCCATGTAGGCCCCACATGGATTAGCCCAGATGAACTGAACACTGCTCAGTGTGCACACTACAGGCTGTTAAATGAAACACAGAAACATGCTGGAGTTAATGAGATAATTAGGTGATAACGAGCAGAATCACTGAAGGACAGAGAAACAACAAGAACTACGACTTCAACCACAGCCTTCGATGAAATCAACTGAAGATAAAAGACATTAAATCTCTGAAGATCTGATTAAACATCTCCACAAACAGCATTACCAGCTTCACTTATCACTAACCAGACTGACTTTATTTCTGCCATTCATCTTCAGAAGTTGTTATTGAGAATTACCAGAGGTTTAGATGTTGATGATTTGTTGAAAATACGTTTGGTTTGATGTCACCGTGATCGAGGTCAGCGCTTACTTCAGTTAGGCAGTTTGACTCTTAACTATAACTTTTAATTTTTTCTCTGGCTGTTTGTTATGGCAAGAAAAACAAGAGACAATGTGGTTGGCTGCTAAATGATAAAAATATAGTCATCATTTAGTGGCTTAATTCACTGATCTAATGATTGAGCTTTTTATGAGCAAAATGTGATTAACTTTGTGCTGGATCACTAAACACTTCAAACCTCCTGCAAGATTCACTTACACAGACATCAAGAATCAGCGTATGATTCTCAACAATGGTGACATGCTTCATGCTGCAATGCATTCTGGGAGCCATGGATGAGTTTTGTATGAGGCTCCCAGAATGCATTGCAGCATGAAGCATGTCACCATTGTTGAGATTCATACGCTGATTCTTGATGTCTATGTGTGAATAAATCTTGCAGGTGTTTTAAAGCATTTAATGTACATTGTATTTTTCAGATTTATTATTCTGATCTGATTTTTATAACTTTTTTCTTTTTTAGTTGCTCTGGAGAAGATCCAGCAAAAAATTAATAACTTTCTTTTCATATAAAGCTCAATCATTAGATCAGCGAACAAAGCCATAACATGATGACAATTAGATTCATATCATTGAACAGCTGACAACAGCTAAACACATTGTCGCTTGTTTTTCTGGCCATAACAAACAGCAAGAACAGCCAGAGAAACATTAAAACAGTCAAGAGTCAAACTGCCTAACTGAAGTAAGCGCTGACCTCGATCACGGTGACTTCAAACCAAACGTATTTTCAACAAATCATCAACATCTAAACCTCTGGTAATTCTCAATAAGAGCTTCTGAAGATTAATGTCAGTAATAAAGTCAGTCTGGTTAGTGATAAGTGAAGCTGGTAAAGCTGTTTGTGGAGATGTTTAATCAGATCTTCAGAGATTTAATGTCTTTTATCTTCAGTTGATTTCATCGAAGGCTGTGGTTGAAGTCGTAGTTCTTGTTGTTTCTCTGTCCTTCAGTGATTCTGCTCGTTATCACCTAATTATCTCATTAACTCCAGCATGTTTCTGTGTTTCATTTAACAGCCTGTAGTGTGCACACTGAGCAGTGTTCATTTCATCTGGGCTAATCCATGTGGGGCCTACATGGAAACTGGGTGCAAAACTGGCTGGGTCCCAGTTAGATAGCCCAGGTCAAACCCATCCTTTTACCTCACTGCAAAAAAATGATGATCTTCAGTCATTTCTCTTCTCCAGTAAATGTATCTTGATTTAAGAAAATGTAGATATTTGTGCTGGAAAACAAGACAGAAGAACTGAGGAAAATCATAATACATCTAACAAAAATAAACTACAAACTTAATTAACATAAGTTTATTCCTAAAGTCTGACAGAGATCTGGGGCCGTATTCACAAAACATTTTATCTTACCACTAAGAGTTCTCCTAAATAGCAGTAAAAGTTCTTAGCTAAGAGTTTTCTCTTAAAACCTATTAACAAAGCTGCTGAGACCAACTTTTACTAAGGAATAGACTGAAGTCTTAAGCTAAGATTAAGGGCGGGGCTGACCTCGTTGCTATGGAGTAAACACACAGTGATTGGCTGAAGGGGAGGAGTCAGCGATTTAATCATAGAAACATTGTAGAATGAGGTGTCATGTTTCCATATTAAAATAAAGGTTTAAAAATACAAATATTGCCCTATTCAAAATAAAATGTTGCCATATTGTTGCCATAAAGTTTTTAAAATATAGGCTAAGTGTCACTAATTAAACTAGTATATATATAATGAATATAATGAAAGTGCTGCAGTTCAAGGTTCCTTATATGACTTTAGGGGGACGTTCCATTTTGGTTATTTTATGGTCAAAAAAAGAACGTTACAAAGAGAATATTTGGGACATTAACAGAACGTTCCCACACGGTCCTCTGTTGATCGTTTAATAACGTTCCATTTTGGTTATTTTATGGTCATGCATGAATGTTACAAAGAGGACATTTGGGAAGTTAACAGAATGTCCTATAGTGATAGTCCCCTAAACATTCCTAGAACGTCCTGAATGTTCCCTGAAGGTCCACCAAATAACGTTCCCCAAACCTTAAAAGAACTCCACATCGTGACTGTCTCTGAATGTTCTGGGAACGTTACTAGGTGACAGGTTACCCCGCTAGAAATTTTACGTTCCCAGAACATTCTCAGAACGTCCCCACTGGTGTTGAGTAACGTTCCCTACAGTCAGTGGGCGACTGTTTACTATGGCCATAGCTTCATAGAATAAAGTCCTTAGTGAAGCATCATTTAATCTACCATGTGCAAGTGACAGAGTAGTATTCAATACACTTCTGACAGTCCTTATCTGGCGTTCCCACACTCCGCCTGCATGACTGGAGTGTGGTGCGTTCATCACAAAGTCGCACTGCCTTTGGGACAGATAAGTACTCAGTCTTTGAGTTCACTTAGGGCAGTTTTAAACTCATTCTTTGCACCAACAAAGTTTGTTCCCTGATCACAATGGATTTGTCGAATTTCACCTCTGATAGAAATGAAACACCTTAGTGTGTTAATGAATGTGTCAGTGGATAGGTCCTCTAATAGCTCAATGTGAATGGCGCGAGAGCAAAAACAAGTGAACAAAAGTCCATACCGTTTATGTTGTTTCGGCCTTCTGTAGTTACAAAAGGACCGAAACAGTCCATACCGCAATATGTGAAGGGTGGAGAGCGCTCTAAGCGTTCTGCTGGCAGGTCGCTCATTCTCTGACCCTCCGGAGCCTTGCGAAGTCTACGACAAATGACACACTGGCGGATGAAAGAAGCAACGGTTCTGCTCATCCCTGGGATCCAGTAGCCGCTGGATCTGATTTCGTTTGTGGTGAAGCCTTTTCCTTGGTGTTTTACTTTGTCGTGACAGTGAGCTATTATAAGTTTAGTCACGTGATGTTCTTTTGGATGTTTGAAAGAGTCTTTGATAGATGAAAGTCTCCCTCCGACCTTGATGAGACCATCCGTGTCCCTGAAAATGTCTAAGTGGAACAGTTTGTTGTGGTGTGGGAGCTGATTGCCTTTGTTTAATAGCTTTATCTCTTTTCCATATGTGTGTTTTTGTACATCCTGAATGATGACATGTACTGCGCTTTCTTGTTCACTCACTGTAGTCGGCGCATCTGATTTAACTTTCTGGGCCCTTCTTATGAGACGTGCTACAGCTTTGACTGCTTTGGACCATGACGAGAACTTGGACAAACGGCTGAAAAGGCTGAATGTCTCTGTAACTTTGGTTAACATTGACTGCATTTTTCTGACTTCTGGATCACCAAGAGACAATTCTAGCTCTACACTTACCAGTTAGATGAGAGAAGCTCAGTGACAGATTTACCCCTAGATGCACTATCGGCTGGGTTCTCTTCAGATGGCACGTAAAACCATTGCTGAGGGTTTGTACTTTGGCGAATCTTTTGGACCCTATTCGCTACAAAAGTGTGGAAACGCCGTACCTCATTGTTTACGTATCCCAAAACTACTCCTGAATCAGTCCAGAAATACTCTTTGATTTGAGCATAGCAGAGTTCATCTCTCAACATGTTACTAACTGAGACTGAAACTACAGCTGCAGTTAACTCGAGTCTGGGGATTGTAGTTAGCTTGGTAGGAGAAACACAGGCTTTGGCTATTACTAGTGAACAGTGGATCTCCTCTTTGACGTTTTTGGCTCTTAAATAGGTGCATTGTCCATAACCACTCGTGCTCACATCAGAAAAGTGGTGCAACTCTATTTCTTTAAGTTCTCCGAAACTAGCAGGAAAGTAACAGCGAGTTATGTTTACCTTGTCTAAGTTGGCAAAGTCACATTGCCAGCTCTCCCACCTTGGCCTCAGTGCTTCTGGCAGAGAGTCGTCCCAGTTGATACCTTGATGACACATTTCCTGCAAGATCCTCTTTCCATGAAGCACGAATGGCGCCAGGAAGCCAAGGGGGTCGTAGATGGATGCAACAGTAGATAAGATACCTCGACATGTTGCTGGTTTGGTCCTTTAAAGTGTTATCAAATCTGAAACAGTCTCTTTCAACGTTCCATTTGATGCCTAAGGCCCTTTCTTGTGGCATGTCTTTGAATGTCAAGTCCTTTGTTTTTGTCTCTATTGCACGTTCAGATGGCGGGATGCTTTGTAGAACAGCAGGACTGTTTGAGATAAATTTGTGTAGACGGAGCCCTCCTTGCTTGCATATCTCTGTGGCCTCTTGTGCAAGCTGTATTGCCTTTTCAACTGTGTCTGTGCTTGTGACTCCATCGTCCACATAAAAGTCCCTTTCCATGAACTCAGATCCTGCAGGGTGTGTGTGACAGTGTTCTTTAGCCAAATAACTTAGACCGTAATTTGCACACCCTTCATCCTGTATACCTGTGGCTGTGTCTCTGTGTTGCCATTTTTCCACCACAGAAAACTCAGGTAATCTCTGTCGCAATGTTGAACGTGAAACTGGTGAAACATCTTCTCTATATCGCACATTAGAGCAACAGGATGTTGTCTGAACTGAAGGAGGATGCCTGTTAGATTGTTAATCAGGTCTGGCCCTTGGAGAAGATGTTCATTTAGACTTGTACCATTGTGTTTGGCTGAACAATCGAACACAACATGTAGTTTAGTGGGCTTTTTGGGGTGATAAATCCCGTGATGGGGAATGTACCATCGTTCACCTTGTTTTCCTTCATTGCGTACTTCTTCGACATCATTCCTTTCGATCATGTCTTTCATGTAAGCTATATAGTCTCTTTTGTAATTTTTCATCTTTGTTGAACTTTCGCTTTAAGTGTTCGAGTCTGATTTCAGCAAGTTTTTGGTTGTCGGGTAAGTGTGGCCTTTGTCTGAAAGGAAGAGGCATCTCATAGTGTCCTTGTTCGTTTTTCCTCATTCCTTCCTTGAGTTTGTCCAAAAAAATGAGATCCTCTTGTGAGACAGTGTTGTCACTTGCCTTTGTGTCCTTAAAATCTGACTCTAGCACATTAATCACGTCCATGGGAGTTACAATGGGTAATTCCTTTATTGTGATTCGATGACACAAACTTGACTGAGTTTCATTGAGCTTTGGTGCGGAGCCTCCAACGATACTCCACCCTAGGTCCGTGCAGATGGCATATGGCTCCTCACCTTCTCCTAGTAGAACTTGTCTTGGAGCTAAAGTTCTGGGACAGTTAAATCCTATAAGGAGTCCAACATCACAACTCAGAAGAGGTGGTATCTCACAATTTCTGTCAGGTGGGGCCATTGCTTTGCTGTGTCACTAGTGGGTATGTTGTCATAGTTAACTGGGATAAAGTCTTTGGTATAAGGGGGGTAGGTCGATGCAAATGTCTGAGTCATAACCCCTCACACGCATTCCAGTTACTCTGTGACTCTTGACAATAGAGTGAACACCCAGCATGGTAGTTAGCTTTAACTTTACGGGGTGAGCGTCCGCTCGTAGCTGTTTGCTTAATTCTTCACAGACAAATGTGCTGTCACTCTGTGTGTCTAGTAGTGCGTAAACTAATTGCTCTTTAGACGGGCTCTGAACCGTAGACACCCACACAGGAACAATCATGGATGTGCTACTTGACTGGCCCACCTTAGATATGTTGAGAGCTGTGACTGCCGCAGTTTCATTTGGAGTGCTTGGAGCGGTGTTTCCATAGCTTTGAGACCTTTCATATGCCTTGTAATTGTCATTCTGCAGACAAGTGGGATGCCTTCCTTTGCAAATGTCGCAAGTGTGACGATGGCGACAATCTTTGACATTATGGCCCACCTTTAAGCATCCATAGCACAGTTTATTGTCCTTAACATATGTGCGTTTCTCTTCTAAGGGCTGATCTGAAAAGTTAGAGCACTTTGACAACTGATGGGTTTCATCTTTGCAAAACATGCAGGGTACCTTTACGTTCGTGTAACTTGTCCTTGCCTTGTTGTTTTGTGGCGTTGCTTGCGTTGTGAAGACTTGTGTGGATCTGTTTGGTTTAAAGTCTTTTGTGGACCTTTTCTCGTGAGATGCGTTGCATGAGTGAAGAGCATACGAAGAAGTGGTCGGGTTGCATGCGATCTCCGCTTCAACTGCCACAAATTGTGCAAAGTCTTTAAAAGAGGGAAAATCCTTGCCGTCCATAAGTGTAACTGTGACATGTCGATTCCAACGGGCTGCCAGCCAGTCAGGAACTTTCTGTAGTAACTTTTGATTTTCATTTACATTTACATTTACATTTAGTCATTTAGCAGACGCTTTTATCCAAAGCGACTTACAAATGAGAGTAGTAGAATCAATTAAATCAACATGAGAACAACAGTGTATAAGTGCTGAGTGAAGTCACAGTTATGTCAGTAAAGTGCTCATAGCGAATTTTTTTTTTTTTTTTTTTTTTTTTTTTTTTTTTTTTAAATAAATAAATACACAGATAGGAGAAGAATATTAGTCAAGGTAAGTGCTACTACTACTGGGTCAAGTGCTGACGTGCTGAGTATATTTCCTCACAGTCACTTAGTATTGCTGAGTATATTTCCTCACAGTCACTTAGTATTTCTAGGCCTTTTACGTATGGTGTGGCTTGGAGACATGCATTTAAAAAGTCTGAAAATGTTCTTAATCCTTCAGCGTCTTTTGAGTTTATTTTAGGCCATTTTGACAGTTTGTCTCTGAAAGCTCTCTGGACGATAAAGGGCGGTCCATAACATTGGTCAAGTTTTTGCCATGCGTCCTTGTATGCCTCTTCATCGCTGCGAAAGAATGTGCCCTCAAGACAATTTTTAGCTGGGCCTGTGACGTACCTTTTGAGCAAGTGCAGCTTATCAGCAGGTGAGATGTCTTTGCAGTCTACAAGTGAAGAGAATGAAGCCTTCCATTCAGTGTAGTTAACTGGATCTCCGCTGAACACTGTGAGCACTGGCACTGGGATTCTGTTTACAGCTATACTGTTTTGAATTGCTTGGGCCAACTGGGAAATGTCTGTGAGAGGCGTTTGAGTTACAATTTGAGGGTTTGGGTTGTTCACCGTGTGACTTGACATATGAATAGACACATTGTTTTGTGGCATTAATGGAGGTAAGCCACTAGAGGGAGCTGGCGCTTCATGAACAGACTGGTGGTCAACAGAGAAAGGAATATTGTTTGGTTGTATTTGCTGTCCACATCCATGTTCATTTCTCTGTCATTGATCTCAAGTTTTGCGCGAGCAGCTTGCATTTCCTTTTCTGCCTTTAAACGCTCAAGTTCGGATTCTATATCTTTCATTTTTTCCCTTTGTTTAATTTCCTCCTGCACAATCTTATATTCTGCTTCCTTTACAGCTAACTCCGCCGCTGCATCAATCCTTTTGACTGCGATGCTTGAAGTGTCGGACTGCTTACTGACGCTAGACTGAGAAGCGGTGCCGTAGATTGCTGTTATACGTTCATTAAGTATTTTCATAATGTCCTTAGTTACTGCTTCACAGGAGTCCATTTTGCGTCTTGTTTCAGAGGATGGCATAGTACGCTCCCTTATTTCACTGTACACCTTCATCATGTTGTTCAAACCCTTTTCAATATCATCGGCCATTACATATAATTCGTACTCTGATAAGTCCGTTTTTAAGCTTTCTCTGGATGTTCTGATTAGCCCTTTCCATTGTTCATAGAGACTCATCAGTTTTCTGTCCTTTTTCATCATTTCGTCTTTTTGGTAGGCTAGGATTTTCTCCGTTAGCACACTAGGCCGCTCTGAACGCCTGGGTAACGATAACTCGGTCGCAGCCTCCATTTTATGAAGTTCGGCTAATTGTTTTTCTTTGCGTTCAATATCTTCCTTTAACTCCTGTCTTGACATGCTCTCTGCATCTCCTTGATGTAATAAAGCTCTCCTTTCATTGATTTCAGTTTGTAGCTTACGTGTTTGCTCTTCGATACCGTCCATTTTCCGTGTCGTTGTAGCTCGCTGAGGAGAAGCTCTTACTGTAGCAGGCCCCCGTACAAGGATGAGACTTTTACTGATGGTTTTATGATGTTTAATCCTTCCTTTTACCATATCACCAACGTAAGAGCTGATGCATACAAAACATGTGACCGATTAGCTAACATTGTTCACATACTGCTGTCTTACATTGATGCAAAAACGAACACATTATCAAACTAAATGATCATATCTCAACTTATTTAAATACCTTTTGCCTCTTTGGAGGGGCTGCAAATATGAATTTAACGTTCATCACTGCTCCGCGTCGAAGTTACTGCCGTATTTGGGCTAACAAGCTATATACACTGCAAAACTGCGCTAGCCAGGGCGCGCGCGCTTCCAAAGGAAGAGGAAAAGCGCGTAGCTTAAAACCGGAAGTCAACCATTTCACTATATAAATTTCAAAATAAAAGACAATTACCTTTTGAGTCATGTGAACATGAAGCCATTTCACAAAACCTTCTCAAATTTACTTCTGTACTTGGCTTTTATACATGGCCCAGGAGGTGTAGCAACCATCCAATGAAAATATACATTACATCTAGAATTTAAGACAAGTCCTTTTGTGGTCACTTTCCGGCTGAAGGCACCATTCAAGTCAAGTCACCTGTATTTATATAGCACTTTTTTTTGGCCGCACAGCAGCTCTTAAAGAAAATGATATCATTGTCCAGCTTAAGTAAATTCAGTATTGATTCATTCCTTTGTCAATAGTTATTAATCTAGGTAATTTATCTATATATCAGTTCTGGATAAAACAGTAATGTCATCATCCAGCTCAGTTCAGTTCGCATACAATCATCCATTCATCCGTTCATCCCAGAGCACCCTTTCAGGCCCTTTCTCCTTTAAAAAAAAAAAAAAGAAGGAGGGACCCTTTCTAGGCTGCTTCCAGGAAACACACACACATATAGAGCGTACATTAAAACAGATGTGTGCAGAAGCAAGAACAGCTTTTCTCCCCTCCGACACTTACAGACCAGAAAGAAAGAAAACGGGGAGAAACAGAGACAGAAACATCAGGCTGATAAGATTTATCTTTCAGAAGTGCAGTCAGTCTTTCTCACTATTGGTGTAGTTTAGTGCCCTACACACACACAGTAACTGAGATGAACAGCATTGCTTCTTTGGTTAGCATTACTGGAACTGGTTTTGGAAAACCCCCAACTTTGAAGGGTGTGGCCTTATCACAGTATAAAAGAGCAAACTCGCCTGCTCTAAAGCACAGATGACTAAACAACCCATGGTAAACTCAGATAATTGTAATTCCAACAGCTTTAAGAAAGAAGTTTTTATAGGACACTCATCCCGGGGCAGGAGCAACAAGACTGATCTAGAGGCAGTAGAAACAGACTCGGCGGTTCCATCGATTGAGAGCGATTGTACTGTAGGCCGGCATACAGCAGTCCCTCATCAAACACACGAGTTACTCCAGAGTGTCTCCGGAGCTCCTGCCCCGGGCGTTCCTGCGCTAACAGCCGCGGTGAGTGATTCTGATCTGTTTGATTTAGTTTAGCTTGCTTTTTAACCTGTTCACTGTCACATTCTGCATATACAGCACAGATATGAACTTTAATAGTTGTGATTCATGAATGCTTTGGAATACAGACCTAAGCTTCAAAAAATCAAAGTGTATGAAGTTATAGAAGCTTACATTTCCTGTGAAACAAATCAATAATTTTTTAAAGACAAAATATATGTTTTACAATATAACTTGGCTAGAAAGTCAAAGCCATGAATCTTACCAAGTTGTGTTCTAAATGTGAAGTTGATATCACAAAAATTGTCAAACATCTCAAAGAGGCACAAAATCACCTTTTTTCTATTTATTAAAAGAAAATCATGGGACGTGTTCATGATGTTCTGCGCTAGACAACACACAGCTCTTATATATTGTTGTGCTAGTGTTAGTTTAACTGCTTCTATTGAAATGTTCAGTGAACGTAAGAAATGTTTTTTTTTTAAATGTGTCACATTATGCAGTGCATAAACAAAACATTTAAAAATAAGTGGTCAAAGAAATGTTTGTTAATCAGTGAATCAGTCATCTAATGTTGTGTGAGATTACTTGTCTAATGTTTTTAAGTGTCACTATTATAGATGAACAAACGCCCCACTATGAATGACGAATCAAAATCCAAATTGCCTTTTACTTCACTGCAAAAAATGATGACTTACTGTCTCATTTCTCTTCTCCAGTAAATGCACATCATACATCTAACATAAATAAACTACAAACTATATATTAAAATATACATATAAACTGATATATTCAGATAGTTGATAACATAACATAACAGTGATTATACAAATGTAAGAAATAAAATAGAAATATACAGAAAAATCAGCATTGCATTATAAAATAAAAAAATATATAATAACACATTAAATTTACTCATACCTCAAATAAATAAACAAGAAGCAAAGAAACGACAATAAATATGCAATCTGTTGAGATATTAATTTAGATTTAACTGTTTAAATACTATTCTACTGTGTTTGAAGATTATATAAGGATAAAATCATACTAACCATTGACTCTGATTCCTCTGTTCCATTATAGAAGAAAAGAAAGAGAGATGAATCTGATGAACCTGAAGTGAAGGACAAGAAGCGCTTTAAGCCCAGAAGGTAAAAATGTACAAATTGAATGTATGTGCAACAGGACTAAACACACTGTGACGGTATTTGGACTTAAAAGTAAGATCAAATACTAGATTAATTACTAGATACTAAACTAAACTAAACCTTGAGACATATGAACCATTACACCCCTAGTGTTTGAACGGGGTATATTTGTAACTTTGAGTTTTACATGATCATTAACAAACACATGAAGATGTCAGCCTAACGATCAGAACGCTAAATCTAAAGAAAGAAACAACACAATCAAACAACAGTCATTTAACCTGCAGTTATGAAAAGGTGAAAAACAGCTGCTAAATCCAAGACAATCTGCGTCTGCTATACTGTTATTAACTGTGTGAAGTCAATTATATCATCAACACACATCTGATTGTTCATTTGGTTTCAATTTCAATGTTTTTCAGATTCTTGGATTTTTTGAAGAATGAAGAGAAGCTGTGGATATACGAAGATGAAAAGGGCAACATCAGTATTATTGATTTGAGTGTGAAGAATGAAACTTTAAAAAAAGTACAGAAACTAATTGATTTATATTTGCCAACGTGTTGTTTAAATGATCATACTCACTTTCTTAAAACAATTTTTTTTCCCATCAATGAAACTATGTCTTCAGAAATTGTACACTTTATAAGGCGCTTTAAAATTGATAAAACGGTTGATTTAGACAGTCAGTTTGCCTTTGCAGTGATTGAATTAAGAGCGGGACGACCTATACCTATTGGACCCTTTACACCAGAAACTGTGGGTCAGACTACACAACATCCTGACAGACATCACAGTGAACATAAATGCATACAAGATATAGATAATTATTTTAATAATGACAAATTTAGGAGAAATATTAAAGCTGTACACATTTTTACTAAATTTAATCCTTGTTCTGGCATTAAAGGAAATTGTGATCCTTGTATGATCAAATTAGCTAATTTGTCTAAAGGAATGTATAAAAATAATATAGATATGAACATTACCTTCCAGGACATTTATGGTATAACAGGCCCTATAGTAAAAACACTAATGAAACTAAGTGATAAAGACCCTTTAAATAAAAACATAGTTAAATTTAAAAACATACTTTCCAAACAGTATCCTAAACCAAAATTTGAATGTGTCCTAGGAGACAAAGAGCAAAATTTAATTAAAAATTATATCTTACAAGAAATTAAGAAATTAATTCCAAAAACAGACATTAAGTTAAATATTGAATTTAATAAAAATAAAATGAAATCAGATGAGTTGAAGAGTTTTAGAAAAGAGCAAACTGATAATATAAAGATACAACTAAAAAAACTGAATGTTAGTGAGGAAAATATTAAAAAAATTTGTTCACTTTTTAATTCTAAGTGGTATAATCTTAATGAAGAATATGAAAAGTTTATATGTGAGAAGCTCAGTGATCACATTAACAGCTTTAGTGTTAGATTCGTTTATGAAAATATAAAATCGTTTTTTCCACATTTTAAGCTGGAAAGAGTAAATTTATCTTTAAAAACAAACTTTCAAATTTCAGTTGAGGATAATTAGAGTATATGATTACTGCTTTTGTTTTCACTTGTTTATCTTACAGTTTTCTGGATTCAATGATTTAGCTCAAACCTTAGACTCCATGAAACTATTAATCTGTTTTTCTTCTCTGGTCATTTCTTGTTGTGATGTTGTGTTGTGCAGAGGATCATGTGTCTCCATCTTTATAAATCCACCTGATAAAGACGAGATGTTTCCATCTAAAGACACTGACAAACTGGTGATTCTCAATCTCACTGCCAGTTAGAAAACACCTGCTCAGTGTCATTCTCAACAAACACATTTATTCAATAAATCTATTTCCTTTCACGTCGTCTCCTGTTTTCTCTGTTTTCTTGGCTGCAGGAAAGTGAATTTCAGCTCTCTTAACCTCAACTCTATCAGCCTGAATCTAGAGAGATCTTTCAGCCAGATAATCTGGACCAACACTGTGTTAGTATATAATAATAATAATAATAATAATAATAATAATATACCCAACAATCGACCACAAAGCTGTGTTGGTGATTGTTAAAGATTACTACTCTAATTGAATGCTAGCATTGTCAACATTGTAACAGGGTAAAGAGTTAACCTGTTACAGGGGTGAATTTCTTCTTCTTGGCCACTAGAGGGCAATAGAGAGAGGACATGGTTTCCAGGTTTGGATGGAGTGTGTAAATTAGTAAAAGATATTTAGATATGGTATGCACGTGACGTCACTGATGGCTGTTATGCTGCGGTTACGCCCACTGAGTGGCAAAAAGATGGAGCGGCAGCGTGAATGCAGCGAAAAACACACAAAACTCATCCAGAACGGGAAAGAGCTTGTGATTGACTGTACAAATAGCTTTGACACAAAACCTGAGCTATATATTTACAGACTGCCGAAATACACAGAAAAAAGAAGCAAATTTATCGCTGCAATTCACAGAAACAGCTGGACTCCAGCAGAGAAACACGGATTTGCTGTTATCATTTTGTGTCAAATTGCTGGATTTTGAGGTAAAATCATACTGTATATATTGTATTGTTATATATCGTGTTGACAACTCATCTATTAAATATTTACCATCTTATATTCTGCATAATTGTGTGTTTTTAAATAAACACTGACAAAAACTACACAAGTTTCAGGGCTGGACGGAGGAGCTGTGGAAGATGAAGAAGCTCCAGTGTCTTGTAAACGGGTTCAGTGTATTAATGCAGACATACATTCATCACAGATTTACTGACTTCTGTTATTTGTGCGAGCTCATATAGGGAGTCCCGCTCACACATAACTATAACAATACCAAACACATATCCATAATTACACAACTGCATCACCCACGAACAGCAAACCAAATTACCCGACATTATCACACAAAATAAATCCCACAAGTACAATGCACTTTCCGTGGCAAACATCCAATGGGTTTACCCTTACAAAAACGTTTATTAGTGCTATTAGTATACCTTTTTAAAACTAAAAATAGAAAAGTATACTTTGTCTACTTTTTTATGTACTTCTTAGAAATATACTTAAAATTATACTCAAGTATACTTGACATACTGACAGAAAGCTCTAAGTATATTTGGCCTTTACTTGTACTCAATCTTTTTATATAATTGAGTTCTTGTCTACATCTAAATATAAATTCATTAAGAAAACAGATATGTTCCTAATTATCTGAATTCTTGTGTTGGCTAGTCCACTGGTAGTGTACACATGAATTTACTTCAAATCTCCTCTTTCCCTGCCATTGACTGAATTTATCAGTCAATCAGTGTTTTCACTGTTTTACGGTAGGTGGCGCTATTACACATTTTCTGAAAGATTAAAGAATCTCCAGATCAAAACTTGGGTAAAGAAGAAGCTGAAACATGCAGTATCATGTTATAATCATACACATCTGTACATTACAAACATTAAACAGCATGTAAATCAAAACTGCCTAATGTTACTGAAGGAAATGTGGACTCAGGACTGTGAAGGACTCAATCTACTCCATCTGTATTTCGATCCTTGTTCTGAATCCCATTCGGATGTCGTCTCTAACAAAAACACAATTTCTCAGATTTTTGCTCAAAAATCCAGCGTCAGCGTCAGTTCTGGCAGGTCACGTCAGTCGAGCTCACATCAGCTGACTCCTTATATACAGTCATGTGACTGCAGTGGTTCAACCTTAATGTTATGAAGAGACGAGAATACTTTTTGTGTGCAAAAAAAAACAAAATGGCATAATTTGATAATTGATGAATAAATTAATTTTCCTGTTATCACTGTTAAGCCGCTTTGAAACAATATTGTATAAAGCACTATATGAATAAAGGTGACTTTATTTCTCATTGTTTTGTCTTGTCACGTGATACTCTTCTGTATTCTCATTGGATCATTCCCATACACAAATGTTATTTATGTAATCATTTCATCATTCATTCATATGTCTTTGTACTATATGTGTAATACGCAAATTAGAAATACATGTTTATTATATATATAGCATATTGTTTACATACTATGTATCAAAAAAATTATATGGATTTTACATATAAAGATGTATGTAAAATGAGCTGGTGTGCACGTGCATTTTGAATGTATGCTGGTTTATTGTCAGGTGAGGGATGTGAGGAGGACTCACACACATTTATTATATGAAACAATCAGAGGGTCATCTGGGAAACAAAAGCAGCTTTTCCATGTTTTGACCACAAGATGTCGCTGGTGTGCACGGTGCTGAAAAACTTTGAGTAATGAAACCGCTTGTTCAGGCACGTGATCATCCAATCAGCCAATCAGCATCACGTGATTTTATTCTCCTGCATCTCCAGATTGATCAGATTCACGGCTCAGTAAAGCTGCTCTACAGCAGATATATATTAACAGTGGAGATATTTGTTCTTAATGACCCTACAAGTTCAAAATATTTATTTATTTTTTAAATATTTTAAATATGTGGGAAGAACAAACATTAATATTGGTTAGATATTGTAAAGTGTTGCCTGTGTACTTGAAATGTTTAGATAGATAGATTATTCTGATAGATTCGCCTCTTTAATCCAGTGAAAGTCTTTTAGTATAATTGAACAAACGTCCTTCAGCTCGTGCTTCACGTGTCTTTGAAATCTGCACTGATTTTATCAAGCAAACGTAAGAATAACTTTGATATTGTAATGTAATATTTCAGGTTTACTTGATTATCCAGACATCATTTATGATAAAAATCATGAGTATCAATTATGATCATCAGGTTTATCTCTCAATCATCATTGTATTGAAAGACATTATTGGCAGATATTGATATTTATATGTATTTTATGTCAGTATCTGTTATAAAGATCTCATTGATTTCCATTACAATCTTCAGAATATCATATTAATATCAGCAAACAGCATGTTTTTGATCAGTTTGAGTCTCTGAATGAAACTGAGCTGTTTTTCCTCCATATTCTCACATAAAACACACATGCAGAGTTTTATTAATGTTTCAATAAACTTCCATTTCAAATCATCTGATTTCTATATTGTGTCATTAGTCAGGGATAAAATGTTTACAAGTTTGAAGGATTGAAAGCATTGAGTCCCTAAACCAGTCTCTTGTCAGCAGGTTATGACAGTGTAAACCACAGAATGTTTTCATCATAATCATCAGTCAGATATGTTGAAGAGCTGCAGTAAATCACAGTATTACTGCAGTAAACACCGTCAGACTCGAGCGGCCGCAGGTATGAGGAGATTCTGGTTCCTGTAAAGACACACCTTGATTCTTCTGAAGATATTTGACTGATGATGATGATGATGAAGATGATGAGGATGATGTAAAGAGTTTGTGCTGAAAAAACATCAAATGTTCAACCGTTTGAATAGATTTTTCTGACTCCATTGGCAGATATTTGTTCTTGTTTTAATCACAAACTCACTTCATTCTGATGATTTTTCATTAAACAAGTCTTAATATCTTCAGTCTCCAGTAAATGTATCTTGATTTAAGAATGTTTAGATATTTGTGCTGGAAAACAAGACAGAAAGTGAGAACATCATTTTTCTTGCAGTGTGAAAACATTTAAAATAAGTTTATAAAAAACAAATATTAATGTATTAATCAGTGATCCAGCAAACAGAGGAAGAGTTTCTGTACAGTTGTGTGAGATTTCATGATCATTTGAGCTAAAGTCACTGTGAACTGGACAAACAGAAATGAGTTTTTGTGTTTTTAACAATGTGTTCAAACAGATAAACATGAATCTCCTTCATCATCCTCAGATTTGATCATATTTGTGTCTTTTGCTCCACTGTGATTCTCAACTTGGACATTGTTGTATATTATGGTATAAATATTTTATTCTGATGACCTTTCAACAAATTAGACCTCGTTGAACTACTTTCTCTGTGGCTGACATCAGCACACGTGAGTTTCTGTCGGTGTGATTCACTTTACAAGACACAGAAACACAATCTGTGGCCACTTGATCAACACAAGAGAAACTGTTCATTTGTTGGTGTGTAAGATGATATATTCATGACTTCACTGGATTTGATGAACAGTTTTAGTTTGGACTCACAGGGAATGTTGTGGCAAGGTTCTCTCAAAGTTATGAACAAACGTTCCTCCAGTAATGTTAATAGAAAGTTATCTGGTCTGTAATAATGTTCTCAAAGTTAGCACAAAAACATTATTTACAATGTTCATGGAATGTTTTTGTTTTGTTTTGTTTTCTGTAATGTTTCATTTGGATATTGTGTAACGTTTTCAAATGTTACTATTTGCAGAATATTCAAAGAACATTCAAAAGTAACGTTCCTGTGTTTGAAGAATGAAACAATGCAATGTTTCCTCTATAACCAAGTTTAAAAAAACAAAAAAACTGGAGAGAACATTCAGAAATAATGTTTTCAAAATGAACGGGAAGCTCTTCTGGAATATATTTGTTAGCTGTGGAAATGTCTTGGGTTTGTGTGGACTGACTGGAATCATCAGGGTTGTGAAATCAGAAACTCAAGTATGAGGATTTGATCATCTGGGCAGCATTCTTTCCATCGTTCAGTGCCTGAAGGCACGTGTTAATGGAGATGAACAGCATTGCTTTGTGTTGTGATTTGAGTCATCAAAACCTGAAGGGTTGATCCTCATCAAAGAGAAACCATTTACCAGCTTTTCATTTTACATTATACACCAAACTGACTTCTTCCAATTTTTATTATCACATAAAACACGTAAAAGCACAAGCGTGACAATATATACAATGTTTACATAAACAATAGAAGGAAACAAAAATAAACCGGGGAAAAGGACAAAAGTGGCACCAAAGAAAAGAATAAAACAAAAATCAACTCAAGTTTAATGTCTAACCTAACTAATGAACAGGAAATTAAGAAAAGCAAGTCTTCATGTTTCACGCCATAACTATACTCTCTAAATATATATATATATATAACCAGATCTTTGAGAAATGCATTGCAATTCGGTACATCAGCCAAGACAATATTTACCAGACTCTGAAACATTGCGGGTGTGTTTTTGAGCCCAAAAGCCATCGCTGTATATTGAAGGAAGTTATCTGGGATTATAGATGCTGAGATGTCTGATGCTTGTGGTGTAAGTGGGACCAGCCAGTATCCTTTCAGCATATCCAGTTTACTAACAAACGTGCAGAACCAATGGTGTCTACACAGTCTTCCATGCGCAGTAAAGGATAACTGTCTGGCACAGTCACAGCCTTTAGCTTGCGGTCATCGG
The DNA here is from genome assembly GCF_024489055.1 of Chanodichthys erythropterus. NCBI lineage: Eukaryota > Metazoa > Chordata > Actinopteri > Cypriniformes > Xenocyprididae > Chanodichthys > Chanodichthys erythropterus. Next base: position 14,907,307 of record NC_090235.1, read on the forward strand.
TGCAGAATCTAAACGTGCCATCAGATTTAGGCATGAGCAAACATGGAGAACTCCAGGGACTGCAGATGGGTTTGGCTGAACCATTCTCCACCTGATCACTTACCTCCTGACGCACAATAGATCTCTTGACTGTATTCACACGATAAACATGCTGCTTAATAGGGCGAGCACCATTCACAATAATGTCATGCTTTTGTCTACGAACATCACCAAACAAACACTTCAAATCAGAGATTAACTTAGTGATGTTGGGTTTCTGGTCTGAAGTTAAATGATTGTGGAGTACGACACCGTCCTCGTCAACACCTGAGATACCAGGAGCGGCCGTCAGCTCTACGGCTATCACGACAGAAGAGACGACGGGCATCAGATTTCATCAAAAATATCTTAATTTGTGTTCTGAAGATGAAAATGCACGTCAGCATGTTTCTGATCAGTATAGGCCTTAAATGTTTAGTTGTGTTTGAAAATGTCAAATAAAAACCTATTTAAACGCTCATCACTGCAGTGTTGTGTGTGTTTCAGGTCTGATGTGTTTCTGTTTCCTATAAACTGACGCCTGATTCTCTGAAACATATTTGACTGATGATGATGAAATCAATAACCAGACCTGTTCATTACAGTTCCTCAAGAAATACTCAAAATCCAATGGAAAATAACACTAACTGAACAATCTGCAAGTTTATATCCCTGAATCCACTCACTTCTGTCAGGGATTATGATGTTTTAAAGTGAACATTCCCAGAATTCAGAGCGATTTCAGTGTGTTTGTGTGTTTGTTTCACAATGAAACCGAGAGCCCAACCCTTACACCACAGATTCTGAACATCAGTCAGTCACAGAAGAATCAGTGTGACTTTAAACTACAATATTGACTTTTAATATGAATGTAATGTGAGGTGAATCCCCATCACAGCAGTGTTGCTCAAAAACACTCCTATAAAGTGCTTTGATAAACATGAACACATTCATCCTCCTCAGAACTGAACCAGATCATGATCAGATGTGGAGATTTGACACCATTGTGATCATTTTAGCTTGTGTTCAGAAAGTTATCAAGGCATTGACTTTGATTAAAATGAAATGAATTAAAGACCGGCTCAAGGAAGTGCCGTCAGTCGTTGTTCATCACCCGATGAAAGTGAATCACGACGAACAGCATTGTTTGGTTTGACACTGATGGAACAGGTTTAGGAAATAAAATAAAATGATATCACTGAATAAGAGACACACATGTCCAGTTGTGTTTAAAGACGGTTTATTTTCTTGAAAGAGAAGGTCAGCAGATCCTGATGGTGAGGAGATATTCTTCCTCTCGTATAGCCTCGTCTCTCAGTGTTTCTCCTCGTGTGGATCATTCTTAGACTGGTTCATCTTCTGTCTTTGGGTGGAGGCCCTCCGGTCACGTACAAACACCCTTTACTCTCATATTCTGAATTCTTTAAATATATCAAATATTCCATTAAACCCACACCTTTAAAGGGCGTGGCCTCAGCACACTATAAAGAGCAAACTCACCTGCTCTAAAGAAAAAAATAAAGAAAAAAATAAATGAAGAATCAAAATATTAAATCAAATAATTTATCTAAGCTCCACTTAGATAAATTAACTCAAATAATTAGTATCGTAATTATCATATCATTTGTATCAATTTTTTTGTATGGTTTGTATCATAGCTTCAAGGAAAGAGGTTTTATAGGACACTCATCCCGGGGCAGGAGCACCAAGACTGATCTAGAGGCAGTAGAAACAGACTCGGCGGTTCCATCGATTGAGAGCGATTGTACTGTAGGCCGGCATACAGCAGTCCCTCATCAAACACACGAGTTACTCCAGAGTGTCTCCGGAGCTCCTGCCCCGGGCGTTCCTGCGCTAACAGCCGCGGTGAGTGATTCTGATCTGTTTGATTTAGTTTAGGATTAGCTTACTTTTTAACTTGTTCACTGTCACATTCTGCATGTACAGCACAGATATTAACTTTAATAGTTCTGATTCATGAATGCTTTGGAATACAGACCTAAGCTTCAAAAAATTAAAGTGTAAGAAGTTATAGAAGCTTACATTTCCTGTGAAACAAACATATAGAACTCATTTTTTAAAGACAAAATATATATTTTACAATATAACTTGGCTAGAAAGTCTTACCAAGTTGTGTTCTAAATGTGAAGTTGACATCACAAAAATTGTCAAACATCTCAAAGAGGCACAAAATCACATTTTATCTATTTAGTAAAAGAAAATCGTGGGACGTGTTCATGATGTTCTGCGCTAGACAACACACAGCTCTTATATATTGTTGTGCTAGTGTTAGTTTAACTGCTTCTGTTGAAATGTTTAGTGAACGTAAGAAATGTTTTTTTTAAAATGTGTCACATTATGTACTGTGCATAAATAAACATGTTTAAATCATTTAAAATTAGTTGTTTATTTGTTCATCATTGAAGCAGTAAATGATACAGAGGAACAGTTCATCTAATGTTGTGTGAGATTACTTGTCTAATGTTTTTTAAATGTTTCCATAATAGATGAACAAACACCCCGCTATGAATGACGATTCTATAGTAATGGACTCTGCGGTTCCATCCGTAGAGAGAAACCATGCTTCTTTACAACTGATTTTTTTTTGTTTTTTATTTGCTTTGGTACTATTTTCACAGGTAAGGTGTATATTTTCAGAACTCTTAGTACAAAACTCCAAACTGATCACACTTGTAACACAGCTAGGCGTCAAAACCTGATCTCATGCTTTCATTCTAGTTGTACAAATTCAGTTTCAAACACAAGATCGTTGTTATGTGTAACGAGAATATTTGGTTTAATCACTGAAACACAACAGTATGATCTTCTTTCAGTTTAGTACTTTTAACAATCAGTTCATTCAAATGCAAACAATGCAAGATACACATTTTAAATCACACGTGATGCTGAAATAATTACAGTTACACATGCAGGCTACAGCAGCCACACCATGTATCAAAATAAAATACTGTATTTTTGTATTTTAAAAATACTAAAAAAATACTTTTACAAGGAAGCATTAAATTTCTTCGCAAACCTTCCATCAACTGTCCTGTTTGGTTGGCAAGGGCAGTGACTGTTATATTGAATGTATTTTGCAGTATTAAATACGCGACTTCATCAGGCTCTGAAAATTCTTCACAAAGAACACAAAGAATGGCCTTCTCAGCTGCCATAGTTGCAACTCTTGTGTCACCAGAACAGGGTGTTCAACGCACCTCTGTTTCTGTTTAAAAAATGTTTTGTCGGGGCTGAACGCAACCGTGATCGTTGTCATGTGGTGAATCCAGCCAATCGGGAAACAGCTGTGTCGTCATCAGAGCTCTTGAGATGCTGCGCAGAATGAACCAGCCAGCTGCTCTCGAACCGCTCTCGCAGTACTTTGATGCCATACGTCACAGTCACATGGCGTCGGTCTCTCAACAAAATTTCTAACCAACATGCACTGCTTCAAGTCAGGCGCCAATCGGTCTGCATTAAGTTAAACACACTTCTAATTATTTCTGTTTTCAGTATAGAACCTATGGGATCCGCACCCAACACAAAATGAATCACGAGTATTCGCTGGGTCACATGACCGTAAATGATAAAATTACTTCCTTGAAGTGTGGGAAGTGTGTCAAGGGCGCAGGTTGATGTTTTAAGGTGCTGTACTGTTTCTTCTAACAAGTTGCCATCAGTTACTTCGAAATCAGACATAATAGCTACTTTCTGGGGTAGTGATCTGTGCTGATCGCCTTTCTGATATTATTATTATTGATTATTATAATTATATTATTGATTTCCTCAGAGAAGAAGGAAGCAAACTCACAGCATTTGCTGTCTGAGAGCATTTCACTGGGAATCTGACTTGGGGGGTTTGTTAGTTTCTCTACAGTAGCAAAAAGAGTGCGGGTGTTGTTTAAGTTTCTGTTTATAATATTTGAGAAGAAAGTCTGTCTAGCTTTGCCTAATTCCACATTGAAAGCATGAAGAATATCTTTATAGATGTTATAATGGATTTCAAGTTTTGTCTTTCGCCACATGCGCTCAGCTTTTCTGCATTGTCTTTTCATATTTTGCACTGCTGTTGAGTTTCTCCATGGTGATTTTTGTCTGCCACTCTTCTTCCTGACTTTCACAGGAGCAATGTTATCAATAACATTCTGTACTTTTGAGTTAAAAGAATCAAGGAGAAAATCAACAGAGTCTGCACTAGTATTCTCATTCAAGCTTCGCTTTTTGACAGCAATAGATTGGACTACATTGCTTGATGTTTAAAGAGCATATTTTTGGTTTTCTAATAATTTATTATTTCTGGTTTCTGATTTCTGGTTTTGATTATAGATTTCTTTTTCTGCTGAGGGAGTGCCTGTGGAGTCCAAGAACATGGAGGGAAGCCCTGCCCAAAACCCAAATGACCCTTTATGTAATAAACTAACATCTTTGGAACATATTATTAATCAAAATAAAAATGCTAAAGTTTCTAAAGAAAAAAATTATCTTGAAGAAAAATATAATGACATTTTTAATAAGTATATTAATATGCTTAAAATAGACATTGATAAATCCAATCAATTTGCTTTTGTGATTTTTATTAAAAAAGATGGCTCATATGATGAAGTTGATTGGGACAACATACCAGATAGCACTGAAAAATGTCCAAAACTGTATAAGCCAAAAGGTAGAAATAAACACAGTGAAGATGATATATTTGATTTACTAAAAGAAATTCTTAGTAAAAGTGATTGTCCATATAAAGAAGCACTGATATTTTCTTTAAATAGTCCCTGTTTAGCAAGACCCAAAAAAACGTCCTGCACGGATCAAGCCGTTGATATCGCAGAGAAACTACATGAAAAGCATGGAATGAAAATGATTATTGGCTTTTATAAGCCCTGGGGCATTAATGGTCCATATGAAAAGATTTTACCTTATAAACTTCTTAATGTTTGCACTTATACTTTTGAGTCCCAAACATTAAAAACCAAAAATATAAGTGTCTCCAGCAAAAAAACAGAAAAGAAAAGAGAAGCTGATATGAAATTAGTAGACCCGATTTACAATAAAGTAATTCCAGATGCACAAAATAAACCATTCTCAATGGAAGATATTATAAACAGACCAAATGATGATATTCAGCCATTTTTTAAGAAAATATTCAACCATGAAAATAAAGAAAAACTTAAAGAAAAAGTATTGAATTTATTTAGTCATGAAAAAAATCTACATAAAACTTTTGATGATTTCAAAAAACATGGTTTAGAAATGTTTGAGAAATGTATGGAAGAAATATTGAAACTTTTAAGGGATGATTATAATTCATATTTATCTGATTCTTTAATTGATTATTATTATTATCCAGATTTATATGAAGAAATCTTCAAATATCTGCAGAATGTTTTTTTCCCTTGGTGGGCTGAAAAAGTGGAATGTGCATCCAGTAAGTTTTTAAATGAGGAAACCAGCTGTTTTCTACAAGAAAGTGCTGTTTGTCATTCCCTTACAGACATAAAAGACATTGAACATTATTTTGTTATTGGTTATGTCAAAAAAGCCAAAATATGAATATTTGAACAATGCCTATGTTGATGTAAACATTTAAATAAACTTGCAAACTGGACCCTGTGTTTGTGTTTGTGTAATATTTTGTGTTTATGATGACCTGTCGATCAGAATAATGAAAATGTTTTGTTAGAGATTAGAAGTTTGTGCAATTTTCTGTGGAAAACAGTGTTCCCTTTTGAAAGGGAACTCTACACTGCGTTTGAAGCACATATGGGAAAGCCTTCGCGTGAACCGGTGTCTGAAAAACAATATCAACTCACGACAATCCTATTGGCTGGTGACAGCTTATGGTGTCATCATTGCGTGACCCGGAGCAGCTAGAGAACCAGTCAGTATCTCATCGTCTTCAGGGACTGTTTTGTTTGTTTGAAGCGATATCAAACCGATATTAAGGTAAGACAATTTATGTCTGACAAACGTTTCAGGAAGTGTGTGCATCCATGTCCCATAGTGTTGAGATCTGATCACACACATAACTTATAACGTTCCTTCTTGATCTTTATACTGAGATTGAGAAGGCATGGAAGGACTTGTATTCAGCTCGCATTCATCAACATTAGCAGGTTAATTCTTTAGTCAAGATGATGAAGAGAAAGAGTCCCAAAACTGTTAAACAGACTAACTCATGTAATCCAGTGTCAAGAAGGCAATGAAACAACGTGTGAACACAACAATACAGTCAACTGAATACAAGGAGGAACTTGAACATATAATGATGGCGAGCAGGTGTGTTGATGGCATGAGTGTCCAGAGTAACTCAACTAGAACAAAGGGAACAGGTGCTGGAGAGAAACTAACTGTCCATGGAAATGGAGCTAAACACTAACAGAACGTGACACTTGTGTTGCTGTGAGATCTGTTTGTTTCATTTCTATCAGTATATAGACCTGCAGTGGAAGACTTCAGCTCCAGCATGAGGATAAATGTCACTTTACCTCATTCCTGAGACCTTGGCATTAATGTATAATATATACAGTACTGAACATGATTTTCTCATTTCCATTGAATGTTGTATAGTTGATATTCTGTTAATAAAATTTTGTTTAATGTGGAAAAAGGTTCTTCCCCTTATTAATTTCAACAACAGTTTATCTTTTTGTAAAATGACGAGACTCTACCATAACAACACTGAGATTAATTGCTTGTACGTGTGTTAGTTCCTCTCATCAGGCGAGTGTGTGTCGGACGGCATCTCTCCTCTGACCCGACGCACCAGATACAGAATTTCAAAGAGTGTTAAATAAATAAAATGTAAATGTAAATTGTTTGTCTTCTGACCAATCTGATGGATTTGAGGTTCAAAAACTGATGGTCAGAAGACAAAAAACTTCCTGGATAAAGGAGGAGTCAGTCTGACGCACACTCACCTATAAAGAGCAATAACACCATCTCTAAACTACTGAACAAACAAACCATGTGACCACGTCAGGTGACTCTACGGCTCCATGCGTTCAGAGGAACCGTGCGGCAGGCCTCCGTATCTCTGATGATTCGGTCCTGATGTTTCTGATGTTTGAGAAAATCACAGGCAACAACACAAAGTTGATTCTGAGGTAAGCTGATCTAATAAATCAAATGTAGATGATGAGAATAGATCAAACTGCCAAATATTATTGTACTGTTTTCATCAAAATATGGTGTTTGGGCTACAAAGTGCTCTTGTTGTTGGGCTAACAAATTATAACTAGTAAAATATATTATCATTAATAACCTAAACTATCTGTCAAAATGTCAGATTGATTTTACGAGGGTCAGCAGCTGACAGTGACAGTTTAATGGGATGATTTACAACTCTGATTGACAGGTCATCAGATTGAGGGTCAGATGGATTTATGGTTATATTTATGGGGGTTATATCTCTGTGAACATGTTTCCTTTGGTTGTTGGAGTTAAAGACACTCAAGCAAGTTTTACATTTTGTCGACCCCTCAGTGTCAGGATCAGAGTTAATCCAGACAAGAAATCTGAGTCAAGACATTCAGAAAGACCATTTAAATAACATGTCTGGGCATGTTCTTTTTAGAACAATAGTGTGTGTGTGTGTGTGTGTGTGTGTGTGTGTGTGTAGTCCTACACAAGATACTGTTCTTCATTTCTTCAGATATATCTTCACTGCAAAAAATGCTGTTCTTACTTAGAGTTTTTGTCTTGTTTCTTAGTCAAAATATCTTAACCCTCTGGAGTCTGAGGCTGATTTGGGGCCTGGAGAAGTTTTGACATGCCCTGACATTTGTGCTTTTTTCAGTTGTTCATAAACATATAAATGACAAAAGTGTCATTACACTGTATTCAGCACAAACTAGGCTACCATAATATGTGAGGAACATGTATGTACATGTTTGTGTTTTTGAAGGAATAACGTTTATGCGTGGTTATTGAAAAAAACAATAATCTTAAGTCGCTGAAATAAGGCCAAAAAATATATATTAAATCTTTGTTCACAAGACTTCTGGGTATTTGAGGTTGTAGACTAGAGTTTTTGCTTCAAAATCATGTAAAAATTATAATGCCTACTTTTTGTCAAGAAACACAGTATGCGTGGAGGCGTGAATGATCATGAATAATGGGCCATTCTCACCTGAGAAGACAAAAGAATTGCTTAAAGAACCTCTAATGGTGCTGCATATTAATGAGGCCTTTCAGTCAGGTAGGCTGTGAAAAAACCCTCTGTAATCATGTCTCAGCTCAATTTAAAATAATGGTATTCTATTATATTCTTTAAAATATAATGTATTTCTGTGATGCAGAGAGTCTGACTATAGCTTTTTAGTTTTAAAAGCATGCACATTTGGAGAAATATTGATGGATTCTCATATGTTTATGTCAATTTTCTATACAGATTTTATTCTATACAGAGTTTATTCAATATTCATTCTCATCACTATGAGCGCTGGTGTTTTCAATTCATACTTGCAGCCGGAGGGCACTCTCTGTGCACATTTAGTCCACAAATTGGCTTAAAAAATTGGCTTTTACATACAGATAAACACTTTTCAAGACAATAAATACACGATTGAAACGATGAATGCATGTATTGCCTCTGAATTTGCGTCTGAATAGCGCTGGCTCCGTGGGTGTGGCCGCATTAGCGGATAATGAGCTGAATCACGGATTTCTGACATGGCTCTCTTTTCATACAGATTATATAAACACAGAATGTTTGTTTTCGATTTGACTTGCACGATTTAAAACCTGACATTTCAACGTTTCTTTAGACATAAGTTTAATTTTTTTTGTCATTAGTATTCACTAAGTTACAGTTCATTTTCTGAGAACTATCAGATTGGAGTTCGTTCAGAGGGAGACGAGAGATCACGCATCATGTTAGTTTTCTTTATTTTGCAAAAAGCACAACATTTTGTTTTTACTCTGAGTGTATATAAATAAAAGAAGACATTCTATAGTTTCAATTGATATATTACTTATGTCTCTATGACAAAAATGACGGAGTATTTTAAGTCTGTTTTGCTGCAATGTGAAAAAAACCCTGCAAAATGCGCTGGCGCGTTTTCAGACCTCAGAGAGTTAAAGTTCTTGAATCAAGAAGCATTTTCTTGACAAGTAAAAAATATTTTCTTGTTTTCAGGAAAAATAAGTCAAAATTGAGTGAGTTTTTCCTTAAATCAAGCAAAATAATCTGCCAATGGGGTAAGCAAAATAATCTTATTTCAAACCAAAAATAAAGTATATAATCTTGTTTTCAGTTTGGATTAAGATTATTTTGCTTGTTTTAAGGAAAAACTCACTTAATTTTGACTTATTTTTCCTAAAAACAATACAATAAATCCAGAAACAGAGCAAATAGTCTCTGGCAGGTGAGGGTGGATGCACAGACGGGGAAGGAGGTCTCCAGGGCAGATCCGAGGACACTAGGTGTCCTGGCGGGTCGGGAGCCTTGGGACACAAAGGCGGGTCAGGAGTGTCGGGTAGCCATGGCAGTTCGGGAGCCCCACCCACAGGTATATGGCCCCCCCAAAATTTTCTTGGGGATTTAATGGTGGCAGTGGCGGCCTCGTGGGTTAGAGTGGGCTCATGGGTAAGGAGCTTAGGTGGCGCCAGCAGGGCAGCCATTGGTCCGAAGACGCTGGCAAAGCGGCCATCTTGTCTGTAGATGCTGGTGATGCAGCCATCTTGTTCGTAGGGACTGGCAAGCTTGAGTTCGAAGCGGCCGGCGGAAGCTTAGGAATGCCAGCTGCTCATACTGAAGTCAGCGGTGGAAATCGTAATAATCGTAAATCCAGAAACAGAGCAAATAGTCCAAAGGGCAGGCAGCAGAGAATCGTACACGGGGAACAGACAGGATCAGTAACAGACAGACAGACAGGCAAGATAATAACACTCAGAATTGCAACCGGTAAACAAGACTTCGCAAAGTATGTGAGGGTGTGAGTGGTTTAAATAGTCCAGATAATGAGCTGGGTGTGGTGATTAGTGATTGGTGGAGTGAGTGCAGGTGATTGCCAGGGAGGATTGTGGGAAATGAAGTCCGGGAATGACTGGGAACGTGACATGTTTATTCATTTGTTTTTACTAGAGCCATAATCAAGAAGAGAAAGGTGTTTTCCGGGGCCTACAGTCGGCAATCGAGTGATCGGTGGAGAAAATCGTCAGTGTTTTCAGCTGAGGTGTGTTTCTGGTCATTCACTCGTTTGTCACGTGACTCAAGCTGCGTTTCCACTGCACACAGCATCGCCCCCTTGTGGCAGTGGATGAACTTTCATTTTGATCACACTCGGGAACATGGGAGAGAAGCACATTCTCACTGTCTCAGACTAGTATCTCCATGCAGTAGTATTATTAAACATTTTACTGTAACATTAACATTTTTAACATAGATGTTGATATAAACTAACAATGAATAAAGGTGAAGAAGTGCAACAGCAAAAGCTGTTATCCTCCACACATTCATTATAGTTGAATGAATATATAAATACAAACAATAACAGCTATGCATAGAGGACAAATGACTGACAGTAATTTTGTAAGAAAGATATGGAGAACACCATTAAAAATAATAAAATACAAATATTAAATTAATTTATTGCTTATTTAATAATATACATAAAAGTATCAAGTTTTTCTGACAAAGTTAAACAAAACATTATTAATAAATCTCACCTCACGCAGCTCCTGTGCGTCTCTCCATCAGGAGTGAATGATTCGGCTGTCGTGTGGGAAGACAGCGTCGGAGTCGTTCCTTGTCATGTGACAGTGTCAGCCGCACAGGGATAGGCTCGGATTGTGCGTTCACAACATGTTATAATTACTGTATTCATGAATTAAAAACTGTAGTCTGAGCTTAAACTCTGTGAAACACTGTAAAACATAACTATATTAATAATTTAACACAATAACTCTTTAAATTACCTGTTTCCTCAAATAAACATCCTAGAAGCAAGAAAACTATATTAAACACACTAACTGTGCAGATATTCAAGATCAACAGCGCTTTAGACACGAAACACTTTAAAACATTAAATTCCTCTGTCTCTCTCCACCTCTTTAACCTTCTGATCATTCTGCTCATTTCTTCTCACAGAACTACACAATCAGAGTCAGTTCAGTTTCACACATCCAGGGAATTACTCTAATCACATCCACAGCTGACAATCTCAGGCTTGAGTAAACGTTCACTAAACACTTCACCTGTAGACAGTAACTGACCTCTCCTCTTCTCCATTTACACTACACCTCACAGGCACATGGTTTCAGTGCTGATGACACACAGATCTACCTTTCATTCCCATTAGACAGCTGCGAGGATCTCAGACATCTCGGCACGGATGAAAGGACATCTCAACCTGGCAAAGACAGAGCTTCACATCTTCCCAGGCTCTCCAGCAGAGATCCGACAGCGTTTTCAGACAGGGACAGACCGAAGAAATGAACAGTACAAGGCCTTGTGTTTCCCTCTGAATGTGTTAGCTCATGAGCGTATATGAGTGTATGTGAGCGTATATGAGCGTATATGTGCCATGGTTTTACAGAGATCAACAGCTTTTAATAAAGAGGCTTGTTGACATTTTTCAATTATGATATAAATAAATATTCCAATATTCCTGTAGATCAAACTATGTCTTTAAAGATTTTGGAGTATATAAATGATAATAGAATATATTTTATGGAGGTTGACTTTGAAAAACCATAATTGGTTTTCATTTACCATAATTGTGTTTAAAAATGGATCACATAAACTAATCGGACCATTCACACTAAAAAGTGAATATCGTCCTGATTTAAAACATACTGAAGAAAAAAGTATTACAGCAATTGAAGAATACTTGAGTAAGAATAAGAATATTATAGATGAGCGACAGATTGAGTCTATATTAAATTTCACTAAAAACAGCCCTGTTTAGACAGAAAAGATGATGAATCTTGTACGAGTAAGTTAGGTAATTTCTCTGAGAAAATACGCAGTACTTATAATATAAAGGTTCGCAATTTCTTTGAGTACATTTTTGGTGCAACAGGGAGGAATATATTTAATGAGATACAGGAACTGAGTACTGATGAAGATCCTTTTATTAAAATTACATTACTATGGTTAAAAGAAATGGTTAATGAAGAACATTGTAGATCAAAATTTAGATTTTCACAGATAAACCAAGAACATAGAAAGAAATCAGATATGCGACATAATATCATAAGAGAAATTAAGAAAATAACTGATAAGAAAAGTCATTTTTTCCTCTCTTCTCTACACAAATTTGAAATAGTTTTTCCCAGTAATCCACTGACATTAGATGAGCTGAAGAGCTCTGGAAAACATCGGGCAGATGAACTGAAAATACACGTGAAAGAACAGAATATTAGTGAGGAAATTAGTGAAAAAGTCTGTTTGCTTTTTCATTCTGAATGGTGTAAACTAATAGATAAAGAATATATGTTTAATAAAGAACATGATGAACTAGAACTTAAAGGGAAAAAATATAAAGAGTTAGAGTTTAAACATCAGAAGCTCTGTGATGTCATCAACGCTTTTACTGTAAACTTCGCTCTCAATGATATGAAGACCGTCACTAACCATTATCATCTGACAAGAGTAGATTTGTTAGGGAAGTTTAAATTATAATATTTAGATGAATTATTATGCATATATTACTCATTCTTTCTTTTTATTCTTTTACTGTATTTTTTTTCTTATTGTTTTTTGTATTTAATTTTACGGTAATTTTACAACAATATTGCATATATAACTATCAGTCTGTTGCTGCATAATCTTACTTTGTGCAAAAGATCATCGGGTCATTTGTATGAATGAATCTGCAATCATCTTTAATTTGTTTAGCGCCTTTAACAGTTGCTTTCTCAAAGCGCAACAATATTAACACAAAGTACAGAGCAACACAAAAAAGAATAATAATAATATAATAATAATATAACAATTAATTAAAAGTGATCCTGAAATAAAAGTTTTAAGATGTGTAAGGCCTTATTTCCCTTTGTCTCCTGTTTTCTGTTCTTAGTGAATCTCTAACAGAGAATAAATGATTATTTTTAAGTTTACTGAGCGACGTAAAGTGACATCACATCACTGCTCTAAGAGAAGAATCCATTCATCATGGCTGTTACGACCCTATGGCTGTGTTTCTGCCTATTTCTGTTTTTCTGTGAGTGTCTGTCTAGAGACATCATCCTGATTGGCTTCTGCAGGCTGATTGATGCCCTGTCCTGATTGGTGCTCAGTACTTTTAAAAAAGCATGTCATCACTTCCTCTATAGGGAGGAGGATCTTCTGTTTTGTTTTGAGTGTCTGGTTGTGTAGTGCAGAATCTGTGTGTGTTTAGAGTATTAGAGACTGAGAGTTGTTTGATTGTTTGTTTGAATCTAAATTGTTTGTAATTGAGGAACTTTGTTATATTTGACCCATTTGCCTGTTTTGACATTGAGTTTGAATTGCACTTTCAGTTTTGGTTGCCTGGTTGAATATATTGTAAATACTGATTATTTGGGAAAGTAGGGAGTCTGACGCCATTTTTGTTTATTGTAAACTGTTTAATCTTTGTTTTTTGGTTAGGGAGTTAGGTTTGTGTAATGTATTTTTCTTTTCTTTTCTTTTCTTTTCTTTTCTTTAATTTATTTTTCTTTTCTTTTCTTTTCTTTTCTTTTCTTTTCTTTTCTTTTCTTTTCTTTTCTTTTCTTTTGGGTTAGGGTTTAGAAAAGAGGTTTTAAAAACAAGGAAATTTTGTTTGTTATTTTGGCCCAGTCGGCTCTTGAATCTCAAGTCCCAACTTTAAAGTCAATAAATATGTTATTATTCAATTTCAGTTCATTTCTCTGAGTTTTTCATGCTGCACACTTTCCCCTAGACGGGGCGTAACAATGCTGGACATTGAGCAAACTGAATGGAAATCAAAACAGGACTTTTAATCAAACTTTAATCAAGTAAGACTATTATTTACTATTATTTTAATTATTATAGCGTTAATGGCAAATTACAGTCATTCTCATTTTTTTAGATGGGGAAAATTACTGTATTTATGCAGTATTTTTTTCTGTTTTCTTACATTACATACAAATTCATGTAAAATTGCATGAATAATCATAATCTGTAACATATGGCTTGTTATATTAAAGGTTGATATTCTTAGTAATCTGTTCAATAGGATAAGCAAAATAATGATATTTCAAACCGAAGTCGATTATTTTTCTTACCCCACTGGCAGATTATTTTGCTTGTTTTAAGCAAAAACTCACTTAATTTTGACTAATTTATTTTATGAAAACAAGGCAATTTTTACTTGTCTAGAAAATGCTTCTTGATTTAAGAATTTTTCACGCTGCTGCAGACGCTACTGTGATGAAATGAATAAACATGCATCTGTCATTGTGTTTTCCTGTTTACCCTGTTTCCAAGACTCAAGAGTTTGTTATGGTTTTTGATTTGAGTCATTGCATTGTTTAGTCATCATCGTTAATGTTTGATCATCTCATTATCAAAAAGCTTAATTATTGTTGAATTAGTCAGACAGCATTTCATCATGTTCAGTTTAGGGTCTCATACAGTGAATTCTGTAACTGCCAAACCACTGCAGTCAACGGCTGAAGTTAAATCAAATCTGCAGACAAATGTTGTAACTTGTAACTGCGATTCTGTCAGTGTTTGAATAAGAGTTACTGTGGACAGAGGAATAACCCTAAACAAACACTGCAGTGATACAGATCATCACAGATGTGCACAGCTGCAGTTAGACATGAGACTGGCTCTAAAGCAGGAATTTGTTCAAATGTGAAAGGGTAAGTATAGACAAGCATGTTCCCCTAACCCTAATTTGATAGGTGCATATGTGAAAACACCATTTGACCAATTAATTAAATGAAAATAAATGTACACATTTGCAATCTTTAGTTTAAAACAAGGTTGTTGTTTTTTTCTTTCTGTAGTTGCAACAGTACTCTGTGTTTCTTTGAGTGTGATTGGTTAATCTGAACGTCATCCAAGAATCTGGCCAATGACAGTGGTGGTTTCGATTTTATTCATGAAAACATCAGCTCTGGAATCCACCGTCTGTCACACTGAGGCTGTAGTAACGTGAACGATGAAAGTCTTTATTTAATCCACAGAAGTACATTCACAGGAGAAATAAATGAACACTTTATTTCAGGGTGACATATTTACATGAACTTACTCCAGTAATAACAGTAAATTCTGCATAATTACAGGTAACTTAACCAAACCCTATAGTAAGTAGATGAAGTTAATTAATGTTACTCATTCCTTATTCGAGTACAATGTAACTACGTCAGCTAAAATAAAGTGTAACTGAAATAAAACAACCACATTTACAAAGATGATACCAAAACAATGAACAAACTACATCACACTGGAAAACTAGGTAAGTTTATTTTTAGGCAAGGCAAGTTGATCTATATTAGCACTTTGAATGATCATTGTGCATGAAATCTTTACAGAAAAAAAGCAACAAATATATAAGAATAAAAATGCAATGCATATGAAATGAAAGTATCAGTAAAGCAGAGAATGCTCCCCTCAGAGAGTTTCAGTCAGAATATTTGTTCTGTGTATTTTATAATTTGTCTCTTATTGGCTGTCTTTCTCTGTGGTTTTCTCTCAGCGCCTAAATAATCTGTCGGACGTCTCCAACAGATCTGATATTTCACCTAAAATCAGCCAAGTAGAGCTGTAGGACTTCCCTCAGTCCACGCTCAGTGAATCTGGTCCCCGACCTCGGATTTACTCAGTCTAGGTCAACTTACAATGACAGGCAAAACAATCAAAACACAAAAACAATCTGAAACTTTTAAAATCAGATGAAATCTGCATCACTCTCTCCATTCAGCAGCTAAACCTGCGAGTAAAACACTAAACTACAGAATAACAGAGAAAACAAGAACAACACGAGCCGTATTCACTAAACATCTCAAGGCTAAAAGTAGCTCTTAAATCGACGTTTTAGGAGAAACTCTTAAAAATAATGGGTGTCAGTCCTAAATTTAGGACTTTCTAAGTATTAATCAAAGCATTTTAGCACTAAAACTCGCTCCTAAACCTGTGAAACGTTGGGAGTAGTCAAGAGGATTTCTAAATCACTGAGAGCAAATCACAAACAATCCTAAAATGGTTGTTACCAGCAATCCGCCTCAGCAATCCACCCAAAGACACTGAACACTATTGAGATAGAGGATGAGTGCTGAAGCTTTTCTTCATAACTGCAATATATATTTTGATTTATAGATCTGAATCAATGATGGCATAACATAAAAGTTCATTTATGCACAAGAAAAATGTATAGAATGATGGAGAATAAAAATTGTCATCATCTATAGCGACGAGGTCAACTCCGCCCTTTCTCTGAACACTTCTCTCTGTTTCTTAGGAGAAGTTGGTCTCAGCAGATTTGTGAACAGATTTTAACAGAAAACTTTTGCTGCTGTTTAGGAGAACTCTTAGTGCTAAGATCACATGTTCTGTGAATACGACCCTGATGATTTTACAAGGATAAAAAAGACTGAACAATTTTAAATCCAGATTTACTGTTCATAATGTTTTTGCATTCAATTTCTCATCAAATGTAAAATATCAATATGATGTTTCTGTTGAATGAAAAACTACAAATAGTCAGTTATAATATAATATAATAATATAACACAATAATACAATAATATAACAATATAATATTATAAAGCAACATTTTACAGTAAGGTCTCAGTTGTTAATATTTGTGAATGCATTATTTAACATGAACTAACACTGAAGAATACACTATTACAGCACTGAAGGTGTGTAGACACTATCGAAATCTGTTATTCTTCTGCTCTGGAAGACTATAGGAGCCCAGAGAAACGCTTGTGGGAAAGTTGTGAAGTTTGTCACACTGATCGAGGACCGTCTGAACTGTCACCATCGCAAATTTGGAATCTCTAACTCAATCCCTCTAGCGCCACCAACTGTCCAAAGTTGCACTCATGTTTATGCTAATAATTTTTGATCCGTAAGGGCAAGAAACAAAATTCTTTTTTCCTTCCAAAATTCTTCTGGCATTTTGAATTTTCTGAAAAACACATTTGCTCTGATTTTCATGAAAATTGAACCAGATCATCTTCAGATCATGCTGACAAAAAGTTATGGAATTCAAGTAGATTTGTCAAAGCGTTTTCGAAAAACGCACAAACTAATTTTACGCAGTGATTGCGAGAATAGACTTAAAGGATTAGTTCACTTTCAAATAAAAATTTCCTGATAATTTACTCTCGTCCATGTCATCCAAGATGTTCATGTCTTTCTTTCTTCAGTCAAAAAGAAATGAAGGTTTTTGATGAAAACATTTTTTTTTTTTTTTTAATACGTTTTAACCATAAATGCTCGTCTTGAACTAGCTCTCTTCTTCTTCTTCTCTATTTGAATTCCAGCAGTGTAGACACTTCTAAGTGTGTTACTGCCCTCCACAGGTCAAAGTTTGAACTAAATTGTCATATTCAATATGCTAGTGCAAGTATATAACAATTAGTTCAAACTATGACCGGTGATGACATGAGGGTGAGTAAATAATCAGGAAATTTTAATTTGAAAGTGAACTAATCCTTTGAGGCTGTATCTCCGCAACGCTTTATCGTATTCTGACCAAACTTGGTAAGTGTCATCACAAGCATGACCTGAGTCAACATGCTGTGTTTTGGCACAGTGCCACCTACTGGTCCGGAGATACAAAAAAATGGCTATTTTTGCTTATAACTTCGGAATGGTTTGTTAGTTTGTAACTTCTTAGATTCAAGTCGACGTGGCGAGATGAATGAAATCCAATTTCAATCGGCCACTTTGAATTTTGTGCTAAAATGCTGTATTTTATAGACGCATTAGAGTATCATTGAGAAACTCGGCATGGGTCATTCGGACCAGCGCCACCTAGTGGGAAAAAAAATATTTAAATGCTTATAACTTTGGATGTGGTCGACTTATTTTCACATGAGTCTCCTTACACTCCTGAAACCTTGCCGAGTCCAACGATACTGAACATGCTTTGCCTTATGGTTTGTGCAACATGGTGATTTAACGCTTAAAAAACTTTTGCGAATAAACCACCGTAGGAAATTCGGAACCATAGTTCGTTAACTAAGTGTCAATACCCAAATCTCAAATTTTTGATAGTAAGTGACAAAAAAATCCAATCAAAGTCGCCCATGGGTCATTTTTTATGGTCTCATACATATAAATATCTATAATGCCAAAACGAAATGAGATATTTCCACCGAATTTGACACACACATGAAATTTCCATGAACTACTTTACACTATTAGGATGCTGGACAGTGTTCATTGTTAGTTCATGTTAACTAATGTTAACTAATGGAACCTTGTAAAGTGTTACCATAATATGTTATATTGCATTCTAATATAAATGAGAAATAATAATAATATTTTATTTGCATTAAAATAATATATATAAAATTATACGTATGATATGATATAATGTTGTATGTTGATAATATTACTGAACTCTGTTAATGTCACATGATCAGTTTGTGGTTGATCTCTGGTTTTGGTCTCCACGACGCAGAATCAGAGTCTTCACCACAAAACACACTCGAACGGCCCTGAAACAAGAGACGAGACGCTTTACATCAGTGAATGTCACTGTACATCAATCTCCTTCATTTCTCTCATTTCTTCTTACTAGGTGACAGTGAAGATGATGATGATGATGGACAGGATGATGAAGACGCCGTCATTAGTGCTCTTGTTTCCAGCGTTATTAGTGCGCTGCGATTCTGCCCAAAAACACAAAATAATTACTGACTGTAATCTGTTATCATTTCATTCCTCACAAATATTGTTTTGATTGTAAAGTGTCTTGTTGCATCTCTCTTCATAATAAATGACATGTTTAAGATTAATTAAGTGTTCTGATATTATTATTGTTTCATAATTCAAACACTTTCTCACCTGTAGCTGTGGTGAGTTCATCTGAAGACGGACAGAGATCTGATGGAACAGAAAATACTGATTAATAATCACATCATATATATATATTTTTAACTGTCTTTAGATTTTAATATTTATTTGTAATAATAACATCTGATTACTCTTATTAAATTACACTGCACTCACCATTACAAGACAGTTTCACAAGGTTCTGCAGAGAGACAGTGTTGAGAAGAATGATTTATATATTAACACTGAATAGTCTTCATCACACATCATTAATGTGACGGACTGTACAGAATTCCTCACCTTTGTTGATGCACACTCCATCTGGAAATTAATCTTGGTGTGTCTCTCTTTCAGAACAAGCTTCTGTGGTTCTGCATGCTGAACTCTGGTCAGAACCGTCTCTCCGGTCTCGTCCACCACCGTTACACCCTACAGACACACAGAGCTGTGAATGCTCACTTCAGTCATGATCAACGCCTTTATAGCAGTTTATTAAACATTACACTTATTAAATCACTCCACCGAGGCTGGATTATCTTCTCGTGTTTCCATGACAGAACAGTTTCAAGACTTCATATTTATAAACCCTGGGTTAATGTTCTCATTTGCATATTTATGAGTTTAATGACCGTGATTGGACTGTGTGTGATTGTGCATAGCTCATGAATATGTAATGAGGTGAGCCTTGTTCATGTTTATGATTTGATGATGATGATTACGTAAGAAAAAAATACCATTCATTGTTAAATCATAATTCTGAAATAAAAATGTAAAATTATTAGATAAAAAAAATCATAATTATAACATTTAATTATGACATTGAAATTATGAGAGTGAAAAGTCGTATGTCATAATTCTGACGTTGTCTGTCTCAGTTATGTCATGTACGTCTCATGTGATGCTCAGACTCACGTCAGCGATCCATTCTGTGACGCAGGTGGGATCCGGAGCGTCGCTCAGCTGACAGGAAGTCGATCCGTTGATTAAATCTCTCCTGCAGCAGGTGAGAGCGTCCCGTCCGGACGGCAGCGCCAGCAGACCTGCAGGAACCAGATCAGTCTGAGAAACCCTTCAGAGTTTCCATGTTCGCTGTCTGCTGACGAATGTCACGTGTTTCAGACGTATTTCAGACACTCACAGAAGGTTACAGTAAGTGTGATTTCACACTACTAGTGATGATGTAGTTACTATGATGTAACAAAATCACATGACCACACGTGTCTTTACACTGGGACT